>NC_058519.1:433943930-434554699 GCF_904849725.1 Hordeum vulgare subsp. vulgare | reverse complement strand
TTGAAATTTTTAGAGACTTCGAAAGAAAAGTGAATAAAGATTAACCCAACTCGTAGCAACTACTCCTACTACTGCCTAGAGACCGTATCACGTGCTAAAACTACTTGGGACCAGCTAAAATCAACATTTCAAGCTCAAGAACAGGGTCACCAAGGTAGCAAGAATACACGAAGGATAAAGCACTAGAGCACAAACTAATTGGACCAATGGAGGAGTCACTTACCGAGGAGTAATTTCCCCAAAACGATTCGGAGAATGGTGCTTTGAGCAAGGAGATCAAAAATCACAGCCAAATGAGCAAGAACACGGGTTTGAGCTGCAAAACAAATTTTTCTGGAGGAAGAAGAAGAGAATAGGAGCTGGAATAAGTGGAGGGGGCCCTTGTGGGCCCCACAAGCTTGCTCCCCGCGGCCAGGGGGTACCCCGCGGTGACAGGGCTTGTGGCCCACTAGGGTGGCCCCCAGGCCAGCTCTCTGTCCCAGTATTTTTCAAATATTCCAGAAAAAATCATACTAGATTTTCAGGACCATCGGAGAACATTTATTTTCGAGGTATTTTTCTCCGGGACGCTAAAATAGAAAACAGGAAAAACTAAACTAAACCTATCATTTTTCTTCTAAGAAAAAGGAATATGAAAGCTTAAAATAGAGGTATGTGACTCTTGGATTCATCCGTTTCATGGTCATCGAAAGAAATCCGTCAATGGGGTTGATCAAATCCTTATGACAAAACTTTCTCGAATCGCAAGAGAGAACGGAGAATTTTCGAATAGCCACTAAGTCACCTCAATGGGGATATGAATCTCCCCAACAAGCAATTCAGACTTCATCTTGACATGAGGAATAGGGCATTCAAAGCTCCCAATAAGAATCGATGAAGTTTTTTCGATAGCATTGATGCAATGTACTAGATATCGTTTCTTCGGAAAGTGCACGGTATACTCATTACCGTTGACATGGAAAGTGACGTCGCCTTTGTTGCAATCTATAACAGCCCCTGAAGTGTTTAAAAAGGGTCTTCCGAGGATGACCGCCATGGCATCGTCCTCGGGAATATCCAAGATAACAAAGTCTGTTAAGATAGTGGTGTTAGCATCCACAACAGGCACATCCTCGCAAATGCCAACAGGGAAAGCAGTTGATTTGTCGGCCATTTGCAAAGAGATTTCAGTGGGTGTCAACTTATCCAGTTCAAGTCTACGATAAAGAGAGAGAGGCATAACACTAACACCGGCT
Source organism: Hordeum vulgare subsp. vulgare (assembly GCF_904849725.1). Taxonomy (NCBI): domain Eukaryota; kingdom Viridiplantae; phylum Streptophyta; class Magnoliopsida; order Poales; family Poaceae; genus Hordeum; species Hordeum vulgare. The sequence continues at coordinate 434,553,464 of NC_058519.1, read as the reverse complement.
CCAAGGTCACATAAGGCAGTTCTTACGTAGTTTCCTTTCATGGAGAAAGGTATAGTGGGCACTCCGCGATCACCAAGTTTCTTAGGAGTTCCACCTTTGAAAGTGTAATTGGCGCATGGTGGAGATCTCAAGATCTGGTATCTTCCGTTTATTGGTCACGATATCTTTCATGTACTTGGCATATGGAGACATTTTGAGCATATCAAGTAACCGCATCTGCAGAAAGACATGTCTTATCATTTCAATAAAGCGCTCAAAAACCTCATCATCCTTTTTCTTGGATGGCTTAGGAGGAAAGGGCATAGGTCTCTGAACCCAAGGCTCTCTTTCTTTACCATTCTTCCTAGCAGTGAAGTCATTCTTATCGTATCTCTTAGGTTGTGGGTTATCAGGATTAACCGTAGGTTCAATCTCCACATCCTTATCATTGCTAGGTTGAGCATCATTATGAACATCGCTGTCCATATTGTCACCAGGTTCATGTTCATCACCAGATTGTGTTTGTGCATCAGACGCAGAAATATCATTTGGTTCTTTAGGTGTGATAGTATTTGGTGAACTAACATGCAAGTTTCTATCATCCTTCTTCTTCTCCTTAGGATGATTGGGTGCATCTGCATTAATTCCTTGAGAATCTTGATCGGTTCTCTTAGGATGACCTTCAGGATACAAAGGTTCCTGAGTCATTTTGCCTCCTCCAGTAATGACTCTGACAGAGTTGTCATTTAATTCATTGAGCAGGTCATTCTGATCTTTAAGTACTTGTTCTACCTGAGTAGTAACCATAGAAGCATGTTTACTCAGAAGCTTCAGGTTATTGACGTTTCTGTCTACACAAGCACTTGAATGGCTAAGCATATGAGTACTTTGTTCCAAATGTCTGCTAACATAATCATTGAAACTCTATTGTTTGGGAACAAAGTTGTCAAATTCATCAAAGCATAGGCTAGCAGGTTTATCAAAAGGAATATCACTCTCGTCAAACCTACGCAGAGAATTTACTTCCAGTACCTGTATCGGGTTATCGAGACCATGGATCTCTTCGATAGGTGGTAGATTTTTGACATCTTCAGATCTAATGCCTTTCTCTTGCATAGATTTCTTGGCTTCTTGCATATCTTCGGGGCTGAGGAATAGAATACCTCTTTTCTTTGGAGTTGTCTTAGGAGGTGGTTCGGGAATAGTCCAAGCATTATCGTTGATCAAGATGTTATTCAGTACGATCTCAGCTTGTTCTACAGTTTGTTCCCTAAAAACACAACCGGCACAACTATCTAGGTGGTCTCTAGAGGCATCGGTAAGTCCGTTATAGAGGATATCAAGTATCTCGTTCTTCTTAAGAGGGTGATCAGGCAAAGCATTCTGTAGCTGGACGAGCCTCCCCCAAGCTTGTGGGAGACTCTCTTCTTTGAGTTGAGCAAAGTTGTATATTTCCTGCAAGGCAGCTTGCTTCTTATGGGCAAGGAAATATTTCTCACAGAAGTAATAGACCATATCCTGGGGACTACTCACACATCCAGGAGCAAGAGAAGTGAACCAGGCTTTAGCGTCATCCTTTAGAGAGAAAGGAAAGAGCTTAAGGATATAGTAGTGGCGTATCTTCTCCTCACTCGTGAAAAGGGTGGCTATATCGTGTAGTTTGGTAAGATGGGATACAACCGTTTCAGACTCATAACCGTGGAAAGGATCAGATTCGACTAGAGAGATTATCTCAGGATCGACAAAGAATTCATAATCCTTATCGGTGATAAAGATAGGTGAAGTGGCAAACTTCTGGTCGTATTTCATCCTAGCTTTCAGAGATTTTTACTTCCACTTGAGAAGTAATTTCTCAGCATCATAGGCATCCTTACACGCAAGAAAATCCTCAGCTATCTTTCCCTCCATAACGTAACCCTCAGGTATATTAGGCAATTCATATCTAGGAGAGCTAGACCTAGCAGGAGCAAAAGCAGGTTCTATCTCAATAGTATCGGCAGTTTCAGAAGCATCACGAGCATTGGCAGTAACTCTAGCAATATGAGCATCAAGGAACACCCCTAGTGGCACATCACGCAAAGTAGCATCTCTAACAGTATCAAGCATAACATCATCAGGCAAAGTAGCATCTCTAGCATCATTAGGCAAGGCAGTATCAAGCATAGCATCTCTAGCAGTATCAGGCATAGCATCTCTAGCAGCATCAGGCATAGCATCAGGCATAGTATCAAGCATAGCATCAAGCATAGCATCTCTAGCAGTAGCATCATAAGCATCATCAAGCACAGGCGACATATCAAGATTTCTAGCAGGAGGTGATGTCGCAAACTTACTCATAACTGAAGGTGAATCAAGTGCAGAGCTAGATGGCAGTTCCTTACCTCCCCTCGTAGTTGAGGGCAAGACTGGTTTTCGGATCCTTCAGATTCTTCATAGTGATCAGCAGATATAAATCCCAAGTGACTCAGAGAATATAGAAATACCTCACCGGCAACGGCGCCAGAAAAATGCTGACTCCATGTGACAACAGTCCTTCCCTTGCAACTGCACTAGAAGAATGCTGCTAGCACCCCCCGGTAACGAAACTAGAAGAATGTTGTTGACGGCCCACCAACGCATGGGATCGCAACAGTTTTCGAGGGTAGAGTATTCGACCCAATTTGTTGATAAGCCAAATGGAGGTGAGAGGATACTCTCGAGTATTAGCAGCTGAATATGTCGGATTCAACCACACCTGAAAGATTAGTATCTGCAAGCAAAGTATCAATAGCAAAGTAGTATGATAACAACGGTGTCAGAAACGACCTGTTGACGGCAGACTATTCCTAACTGTCGTATAAATGGCGCCAGAAGTTGCCTCGTTGACGGAAATTGTCTGTTCTCGTCAACGATCAGCGAATCAAAATTGTAGCAGGTAGTAGCAGTGTAACGAGTAACAGTAGTGGCAAGGAACAACAATAGTGACAACAGTAGCAAGTAGCAATAGTAGTAACAGCAGCAGAGGAAAACAAGTAACAGCAGCAGTGGGACAAAATTGTAGGCAATGGGTCGGTGATTTGTTTGGATGATATTCATCATGCAATAGTTATAACACGGAGAGATATGTGGCTAGCTCCTGTTCGTCAATGTGATATAGGCATGCATTCCGTGTGTCGTCATACGTGCTTAGGGAAAAGAACTTGCGTGACATCTATTGTCCCAAAAGGAAACTACGGGATATTAAGGTTCTCCTTTTAATAAAGAACCGGACCAATGCATTAGCACTTGGTGAACACATGAACTCCTCAAACTATGGTCATCACCGGGAGTGGTTCCGGTTATTGTCACTCCGGGGTTGCCGGATCATAACACATAGTAGGTAACTACAACTTGCAATATCGGATCTAAAACACACATATATTGGTGACAACATAATAATTTCAGATCTGAAATCATGGCACTCGGGCCCTAGTGACAAGCATTAAGCATGGCAAAGTAGTAGCAACATCAATCTCAGAACATAGTGAATACTAGGGATCAATCCCCATCAAAACTAACTCGATTACATGATAGATCTCATCCTACTCATCACCGCCCAGCGAGCCTACGAATAGATTACTCATGAACGACGTAGAGCTTCATGGAATTGGAGAGGGAAGAAGGTTGATGATGACGATGGCGACGATTTCCCCTCTCCGGAGCCCAAGACGGACTCCAGATCTGCCCTCCAGATGAAGAACAGGTGGTGGCGGCACCTCCATATCGTAAATGCAGCAAAAACTTCTCTTTTTTATTTTTCCCCTGGGACGAAAGGGATCTTATAGAGCTGGAATTGGGGCTGTAGAGTCGTGTGGGCCCCACAAGCCTGCCCACCGCCACCAGGGGGTGGTGGCGGAGCCAGGGCTTGTGGCCCACTGGCCCACCCCCTGAGGTGGAACTTGGTGCAGATATTTTTCTTATTTTCCAAAACTGCTCCCCATAAATTTTCAGGACGTTTGGAGAACTTTGACTTCTGCACAAAAATAACACCAAGGCAATTCTACTAAAAACAGCGTCAGTCCAGGTTAGTTCCATTCAAATCATGCAAATTAGAGTCCAAAACAAGGGCAGAAGAGTTTGGAAAAGTAGATACGATGGAGACGTATCACACGACAGCATGGTGAGGTGTTGGTGGTGACAACTCAGCAGGGCTTCATCGTGCGGTATTCAGAGGAGAAGAACTGCGAGGAAGAGGAGGAGTAGCGCCTTGGCAAGTTGTTGTGTAACTGCCCTCTCTCTACCTCTCTATATATAGGGGGAATGGAGAGGGGAAGGCGCCCTAGGGTTTCCCCTAGGGGTCGGTGGCCAAGAGGGGGGCGACTGCTAGGTTTGGGTGGCCCCTCCCACTCGGGTGCCTTGCCTCCCAAGTTGGGCTGGCGGCGCCCTAGGAGGAGGCCTCCTCCCCTTTGGCCCAAGTGGGCAGGGGTGAGGGGTTGTACCCAGCCCCCTGGTGGGCTGCAGTGCCCCCTCTCCTTGGTCCATGAGACCCCCCCCCAACAATTGTCGGGGCCTCCAAAACCCCTTTTAGTATTCCGTCATTCCCTTGGTGCGCCCCGGAACACTTCCGGACTCCGATGAACTTCATCTATATATCAATCTTCACCTTTGAACCATTCCGGATTTCCTCGTCACGTACGGGATCTCATACGGGACTCCAAAAAACCTTCGATCACCAACACAGTGACTCAATTATGCTTATATCGTCACCGAACCTTAAGTGTGTAGACCCTGCGGGTTCGAGAAGTATGCAGACATGACCGAGACACTCTCCAGACAATAACCAGTAGCGGGATCTGGATGTCCATATTGGCTCCTACATATTCTACTAAGATCTTTATCGGTCGAACCACGATGACAGGGATTCAATCAATCCCATATGTTGTTCCTTTTGTCTATTGGTATGTTACTTGCCCAAGATTATATCGTCGATATCTCTATACCTTGTTCAATCTCGTTACCGGCAACTCTCTTTACTCGTTCCGTAATAGAAGATCCCGTGACTAACTCCTTAGTCACATTGCTTGAAAGCTTATTCTGATGTTGTATTACCGAGTGGGCCCAAAGATACCTCTCCGACATACGGAGCGACAAATCCCAGTCTCGATTCACGCCAACCCAATAGAACCCTTGGAGATAGCTGTAGAGCACCTTTATAGTCACCTAGTTACTTTGACGTTTGATACACACAAGGAATTCCTATGGTGTCCGGGAGTTGCATGATCTCATGGTCATAGGAACAGATACTTAACATGTAGAAAACAGTAGCAGTAAACTGACAAGATCATATGCTACGTTCTTAGTTTGGGTCTTGTCCATCACATCATTCTCCCAATGATGTGATCATGTTATCAAATGACAACTCATGTCTATGGTCAGGAAACCTTGACCATATTTGATCAACGAGCTAGTCCTTTAGAGGCTCACAAGGGACAGTGTGTTGTCTATGTATCCACACATGCATTTGAGTTTCCAATCAATACAATTCTAGTATGGATAATAAACGATTATCATGAACAAGGAAATATAATAATCACCAATTTATTATTGCCTCTAGGGCATATTTCTAATACTATCAACAATCAATGAAATAACGGATGGAGAAAACTAATGAATCATGACAGACCTTTGAGGTTGACGGGGAGCAAGAGTGGCACATGCAGCAGTTGCACCCACGTGTTGCTACTTAATTCTCCGGCCAGTGTTGTAACCATACAACGACGATATAGATTGACATCACCGTCCGGACTAGAAATTTGCCGACATGGACTGGGAAGTTGAGGAAGACGTGAGGGAACTTACAACTATAAAGTACGGGGCGGTGAAGGGTAATGAACTGGCGGCTGGCCGTTTGATTACGTCATTAGTTAATCTTGTACATGTGGAATAGTGGAAAATTGAAACGGCAGCCATAATGGCTGGTTGGTAGCATGAAGAAGAAAGGAAGCATGCGTTGAGAGTCGTACGGTGAAAGGCACATGCACTGAGAGTTTTAACACACTGTTAAAAAATGAGAGTTTTAACACATGGAAACATGGAAAGTTGAGGTGACAGATTTACAAAAATAAGTGGTTGCATGTCTATCGCTGATGTGGATAGGCTGCATTTCAAGAGAAATCAAATAGTGGGGGACTCCTATTTGGATATAGAAGATATGGGTGTTGTAGTGCATTTGAAGTGTTTTGGGCGAGTTATTTCCTAGATTAAGCGTGTTTTTGCATTTCCATTTGGTTCATTGCTTTTTTTTTCTTTTATGTTTTGCTACTGGTATTTTAATATAGTAGAACGTAGATGTTTTTATACACACATATACATTCATCTTTATAAACACACACACACATCCTACCTTTATGAGCACTTCTGAGATACTAAACTGGTACAACATCTTGAGGTTGACGAAGTTATTGCAGCCATCTTCATAGTCAACATTGATGACCACATACACATACACTCACATCTATGAACGCATGCACACACATCGTACCTCTATGAGCACCTTCCAGATGTTAAGTCGGTGCAACATCTTGAGATTGACGAAACCACCGCAGACGTCTTCGTAGTCAACAATGACTCTATGAATGCATGTGTTCACCTCTATGAATGCATGCACACACATCCTACCTCTATGAGCACCTTCGAAATAATGAGCCGACACACCATTTTCAGATTGACGAAGTTACCACAAGCGGCTTCGTAGTCGACATGAACGTCTCCTGCCACTGACGAACATTTATCGCCAAATAGACTGAAATAAATCCTTGAAAATGTGAGCACCACTACCCCAGATTAGGACTTGAACCCTGATGGGCTGGTACCATCAAGGAAGCTAACCATCTGAGCACCACTCAGTTCATGTTGTCGTTTCTTTATGAGTGTTGGCTTTGTTGGTTCATCACATTGACTTAGTGCCAAAAAGGAATACACTGCTTATATTGAACCTTCCTCCTCTTTCATGAACGTGCCCCATTTATTCTACCCCGCCTCCAATCTCTCCCGTTTTCTCCTTCACCCGCACATGTTTCCTCCTCCTCCTCTACTGCTACCGCCTATTGTCCCGTTGTAGGCCTCCTTCTGCTCTGTTTCCACAAGCGGCTCCCTCCCCTACTATTTCCTTCCCCTGCCTCTCATTTTCATCTCCTCTGATGGGTGAGGTGTGTCAATGGAGGCAGTGCCCGAATCAACAATATATGGGAAGAGAAGCACTGTTACTCGATCGATGACCGGGGCGATGGTTCCCTAGAATATGCACAAGGCGGGCTCAACCAACACAACGGGACTAAAACATCATCTTCTTCAACCTCCTCTCTAGGAAAAGACGCGCATCGACGGTGGCGGTGCAACGAAAGCATCGGCTAGCACCCTCTTACCCACATCTTCTCCCACCCGATGGCTATGGCTACTGGGTTCTGGTTGCCTTGGTCGCCAGCCTTCAGCAACCCGATGCGTGCTATTCGGTCGATATCGTCTTCACTTGTTGGGTCTGAACTTCACATCGTCCATAAGTTCTTCATGCTTCAATACAAGAACCAAAAGTAATACTTCATTTTTTTTGTATTAGATGCTTTGATTGGTCTTCTTCTTTGAGTTCAAAGTAAAATATCTAAGTTTGCAAGTGAATGGGTGGATCCAACGTACTACAGAGAGTAGTGGCTTTAGGTGTGATTTCAATTCAACCTTCTGCATCTACCCAAATAATATTTCTAGAATATTTTATACACTATTTGCAATGTATACAATATATGGAGAGGAAGTTCATATGCTCAATAACTATTCATATTGTTTGCCACATTTGAGTTTGCATGCCATTTTAGTGGGTTTATATATTGATTCCATATATTACCATGGGTACGTCTCATTTATACACATTATTCCTCTCCTTTCATTTATATGTATTAGAGGAGGGAGGAAAGGTACTATATTTAAATGTTCATTAAGCACATGAATCCTATTTGGTTTAAACTCATGCCTTGAACTGTTTTCCATATTTCATCTTCAATTATTCTCCGGTGAATGTACCATCACACCTGAAGAGTGTCGGTGAATACTCACAACATATGTCATAGGTAGGCTAAAGTTTGTGAGAACCGAAGGGACAACGGAGGGCGCTCGGGACGAGGTTGGTACAAGCATGGAACGCACGATGTACCCAGGTTCAGGGCTCTCCGTAGAGATAATACCCCTAGTCCTGCCGGAGTGTATGATGTATATGGATGGATTACAAGGTTGCTCCTGGAGCTGTGTTGGGGAGGAGGAAGAGGGGAGCAGTCGGCTCGTCTCTGCCTCTCTCTAAGTGGTTGGTGGGTGTGGTATGTTGTTCGACCGACCCCCTGCATGGAGGGTGACCGGGGGGGTTTATAGACGAACCCACCGGCCTACAATATGGATAAAGGGTACAAGAATGGGACCCAGCTGGCAGCCTTGCCGGCTGGCCAGGGGGGCACAAGGGTCTTGTCTTGTCGCTTGAGGGGCCCGCAGGCTGCGAGGTCTCGTTTGGCTGTGGGACCCGCCGGCTAGCCAATGAAGCTCTCGCGTAAGGTTGACGCCGAGCACGGGTTGTACGTCCGACGTAGTCCAGCGAGATTCGTCATGGGCAGATAGTACGGCCGCCTCCATTGTTCCCCACGCCGAGTGCAGTAATGGAGTGGGAGTTTGACGGCCCGACACTATGCTGGGTGATGGATCAGAGTCGGGGTAGGTCAGCTGTGTGGCTGCCAACTCTCGTACCTGTCGCGCACTCCGATCCAGTACCTTTGCTGACGCGTAGGTACCTTTAATCGTAGTGTCTCGTCATGACCTACGATCTGATGTGACTTGAGATCCCCGGCCGGCTAGCCTGCTTGGCTAGCCGGCTTGGGCACGCCCGCCTCGTTCCTAGCCAGCTGGCTTGGCCAAGACGGTCAGGAAGAGGTAGCCGTCTCACCTCTAGCCGGCAGGGGTTGCCTGGCCGGCCAGGGAGTTGGCCGCCTCGTCCTCCAGCCAGCAGGCGCAGCCTAGCCGGCCAGAAGACTTGGTCCTTGGAGAATCATACTTTGTCATCCCCTTTGGGTAGGAAATGAAGGAGCAGGCTCGATGAGTCAACCCCGGGGTTATCCCCCCGACAGTAGTCCCCGAAGTTGGAGGGGCCCGCCGTCTGCGGACGGACGGCCTCGCCGGCTTGATATTTTGTCTTGTGTGAAGCTTTGTTCCTTAAAAACGTCGCCCGACAGGGAGGTGGAGGACGTGGAGGAAGACACCGCCTCCGCAGCCGAGCGGGCCGGCTGGGCAGCGGTTGACGCTTCCCAGAGGGATCTCGAGGAGCAGTCCAAGCGCCGGTGGGACGCGGCCGCGGGGAAGACGGTCGAGGGCCATTCTCACCCCAGCCGGGCCGAGAAGCCAGTGGAGAAGCGTACGAAGGCTAGACATGACCCCTCCGCACATGCTCGCGTGGAGGAGCCAGCTAGCGAGGCGGCCCCGAGGCGCGCCCCGAGGGCTGAGGAGGCCCCAGCCCTCCGAGCCGCACGCCTCTATATAGGTGGACCTAGAGGTGATCCCTAACTCCCCTAGGGCCGAGGCGGCGCCCAACGCGCCGAAACTGATCCTGGACGCGCCAGACGTGGCCCCTCATGCGCCAGGGGTGACCATGGATGCGCCGGACGCGGCCCATCCACCTCCTGCCAAGGAGGCGGCGCCGGCCAGGACACCGGCGTAGCCGGCCGTCGTGCCGGCATCTGGAACCGGCGCCATCGTCGTCCCCCACCATGGTCCGGCTGCGTCGGGAGCTGGTGCGCGGGTCGGGAGCCGGTCGATGAAGACTTGGCGAGCAGCCAACCTGGCGCGCGCGAGGCTGCCCGCATGCACCACGCTCCACGGTGTCCCGGAGCTGGTGTCGCTGTTTTCCAACAGCCGGTTCAAGGTGGACCAGGCGGCCCATGTGGTGGGCGGTGATTTGGAGCGCCTGGAGGAGCGCACCGGGGTAAGTGCCTCATCTTGGTCTTCGATTTTTTCCTTTTCTTCTTCTTGCATCAGTGGGGCGCGCCAGCACACCCACTGGGTGTAGCCCCCGAGAATCGGGCTGGCAGAGCATCGGCCGGGCCGAATCTCTTTGTGCTTCTTTTCTTGCTTTGCTTCTTTAGTGGGGGCGCGCTAGCACACCCATTGGGTGTAGCCCCCGAGAATCGGGCTTGTTATGACTTAACCATGCCGAATCTTACTTCTGCTTTTTCCTTGCTTTGCAGGATCTTTATGATGCCCAGGTGCAGGCCTATAACGAGCTGCGGGCTCAGAACCAGGCGGTTGATGGCCAGGTTGCCGAGCTGCAAGCCCGGCTGGGCGAAGTTGTTGTGGAGCGGGACGCCCTGCGTGACGCGGATGGCCGGCTCCAGGAGCAGCTGGCTCTTCTCCATACGGAGAAGAAGGAGCTCGAGGCGGCCAACCGGGCCAAGCTGGAGAAGCTGCGCGCCGCTCTGCAGGAGAAGGATGCCTCCCATTCTGCCGACGTGGAACGTCTTGCGTCGGTTCATCTCACGGAGATGAAGCTCAAGGACGTCGCCTTGAGGGAGAAGGAGGAGGCCCTTGTCCAGAAGCAGATGCAGCTGGCCAAGGCCTTGGACTCGGCGGTGACCCTCCAGGAAGAAGTTTCCCACCATACTCAAGCGAGCAAGTTGCGGGAGCTCGAGGTCCTGGAGAGCACCCATGAGACCGATGGCAACTTCAATCGTGAGTCTTCTTTTGTTTCGTCTTGAACTTTCTTGGCCGTCTCCTCTTCTTACTCGTTTTTGCACCCCTTTCCCTGTCTCAGGCCTCTTCCCTGACACGCAAGGCGCAGCCGACACGGTCGTCGAGGAGCGCCGCGCGGCTGGGCAGGAGGTAGATGCTAGGTGGAGGAGATCGGAGTGGGCCTCAGGGCCCGCCTGCGCGTCCTGGGTGAGTCTGTGGCTCGGCTCCAGATCACAGGCTCGTCGATGGTGGCGGACCTGTGGCCTCATGGCATGGAGCCGACGTCGATGAGCCGGCTCTCCCGCTCGCTTGCGGCTGGCGAGGATTGCCTTGACGCCTGGTGCACTTCGGCTGCGCGCGCTGGATCCTACATGGCCCTGCGCTTGGCCAAGTCCTGGTATCGAAACCTGGACTTGGGCAAGCTCGTCGCTCAGCACGACGGCTCAAAGGCGGAGCTGCATGCTGTGGAGGAGTGATACGTCTCCATCGTATCTACTTTTCCAGACTCTTTTGCCCTTGTTTTGGACTACAATTTGTATGATTTGAATGGAACTAACCTGGGCTGACGTTGTTTTCAACAGAATTGCCTTGGTGTTATTTTTGTGCAGAAATCAAAGTTCTCCAAACGTCCTGAAAATTTACGGGGAGCAGTTTTGGAAAATAAGAAAAATATCTGCGCCAAGTTCCACCTCAGGGGGTGGCTCCGCCACCACCCCCCTGGTGGGGGTGGACAGGCTTGTGGGGCCCACACGGCTCTGCCACCCCAAATTCCAGCTCTATAAGATCCCTTTCGTCCCAGAAAAAATAAAAAGAGAAGTTTTTGCTGCGTTTACGATACGGAGGCGCCGCCACCACCTATTCTTCATCTGGAAGGCAGATCTGGAGTCCGTCTTGGGCTTCGGAGAGGGGAAATCATTGCCATCATCATCATCAACCTTCTTCCCTCTCCAATTCCATGAAGCTCTTCGTCATTCATGAGTAATCTATTCATAGGCTTGCTGGGCGGTGATGAGTAGGATGAGATCTATCATGTAATCGAGTTAGTTTTGATGGGGATTGATCCCTAGTATCCACTATGTTCTGAGATTGATGTTGCTACTACTTTTCCATGCTTAATGCTTGTCACTAGGGCCCGAGTGCTATGATTTCAGATCTGAAATTATTATGTTGTCACCAATATATGAGTGTTTTAGATCCGATCTTGCAAGTTGTAGTTACCTACTATGTGTTATGATCCGGCAACCCCGGAGTGACAATAACCGGAACCACTCCCGGTGATGACCATAGTTTGAGGACTTCATGTGTTCACCAAGTGCTATTGCGTTGGTCCGGTTCTTTATTAAAAGGAGAACCTTAATATCCCGTAGTTTCCTTTTGGACCCCGCTGCCACGGGAGGGATGGACAATGGATGTCATGGAAGTTCTTTTCCCTAAGCACGTATGACGACACACGGAATGCATGCCTACATCACATTGACGAACGAGAGCTAGCACTTATCTCTCCGTGTTATAGCTGTTGCATGATGAATATCATCCAAACAAATCACCGACCCATTGCCTACGAGTTTGTCCTACTGCTGCTATTACTTGTCTTGCTCTGCTGCTGCTACTACTGTTGCTACTGTTGATACTTGTCTTGCCCTGCTGCTGCTACTACTGTTGCTACTGCTGTTACCTGTCTTGCTCTGCTGGTACTGTTGCTACTACTGTCGCTTGCTACTGTTGCTACTTGCTACTGTTGTCACTACTGTTTTACCTTGCCGCTGCTATTGCTTGTTACACTGCTGCTACCTGCTACAATTTTGGTTCGCTGGTCGTTGACAGGAACTGACAATTTCCGTCAACGAGGCAACTTGGCGCCATTGATACAATCGTAAGGAATAGTCTGCCGTCAACAGATCGTTTCTGACACCGTTGTGATCATACTAGTTTGCTACTGATACTTTGCTTGCTGATACTAATCTTTCAGGTGTGGTTGAATCTGACATATTCAGCTGCTAATACTTGAGAGTATCCTTTCACCTCCTATAGGTGTACCAACAAATTTGGGTTGAATACTCTACCCTCGAAAACTGCTGCAATCCCATGCGCTTGTGGGCCGTCAACATCATTCTTCTAGTTTCGATTGCTAGAGAGTGCTAACGGCATTCTTATGGTGCCGTTGCAAAGGGGAAGAACAGTTGGCATCAAGCATTTTTCTAGCGCCGTTGCCGGGGAGGTATTGCTATATTCTCTGAGTCACTTGGGATTTATATCTGCTGATCACTATGAAGAATCTGAAGGATCCGAAGACCAAAGTCTTGCCCTCAACTACGAGGGGAGGTAAGGAATTGCCATCTAGCTCTGCACTTGATTCACCTTCAGTTATGAGTAAGTTTGCGACATTACCTCCTGCTAGAAATCTTGATATGTCGCATGTGCTTGATGATGCTTATGATGCTACTGCTAGAGATGCTATGCTTGATACTATGCTTGATACTGCTTTGCCTGATGATGCTAGAGATGCTATTTTGCCTGATAATACTATGCTTGATACTGCTAGAGATACTCCTTTGCTTGATGTTCCACTAGGGGTATTCCTTGATGCTCATATTGCTAGAGTTACTGCCAATGCTCGTGATGCTTCTGATACTACCGATACTATTGAGATAGAACCTGCTTTTGCTCCTGCTAGATCTAGCTCTCCCAGATATTAATTGCCTGATATATCTGAGGACTACGTTATGAAGGCAGAGATAGCTAAGGATTTTCTTGCGTGTAAGGATGCCTATGACGCTGAGAAATTACTTCTCAAGTGGAAGGAAAAATCTCGGGAAGCTAGGATGAAAAATGACCCGAAGTTTGCCACTTCGCCTATCTTTGTCACCGATAAGGATTATGAATTCTCTGTCGATCCTGAGATAATCTCTCTAGTCGAATCTGATCCTTTTCACGGTTATGAGTCTGAGATGATCATAGCCCATCTTGCCAAACTACACGAAATAGCCAACCTTTTCACTAATGAGGAGAAGATCCGCCACTACTATATCTTAAGTTGTTTCCTTTCTCTCTAAAGGATGATGCTAAAGCCTGGTTCACCTCTCTTGCTACTGGATGTGTGTGTAGTCCCCAGGATATGGTCTATTACTTCTGTGAGAAATATTTCCCTGCCCATAAGAAGCAACCTGCCTTGCAGGAAATATACAACTTTTCTCAACTCCAAGAAGAGAGTCTTCCACAAGCTTGGGGGAGGCTCGTCCAGCTACAAAATGCTTTGCCTGATCACCCTCTTAAGAAGAACGAGATACTTGATATCCTCTATAACGGACTTACTGATGCCTCTAGAGACCACCTAGATAGTTGTGTCGGTTGTGTTTTTAGGGAACGAACTGTTTAACAAGCTGAGACCCTACTGAATAACATCTTGATCAACGATAATGCTTGGACTATTCCCGAACCACCTCCTAAGCCAACTCCTAAGAAAAGAGGTATTCTATTCCTCAGTCCCGAAGATATGCAAGAAGCCAAGAAATCTATGCAATAGAAAGGCATTAGATCTGAAGATGTCAAAAATCTAGCACCTATCGAAGAGATCCATGGTCTCGACAACCCGATACAAGTAATAGAAGTGAATTCTCTGCGTAGCTTTGATGTGAGTGATATTCCTTTTGATAAACCTGCTAGCCTATGCTTTGATGAATTTGACAACTTTGTTGCCAAACAACAGAGTTTCAATGATTATGTTAGCACACATTTGGAACAAAGTACTCGTATGCTTAGCCATTTAAGTGCTTGTGTAGACAGAAATGTCAACGATCTAAAGCTTCTGAGTAAACATGCCTCTATGATTGCTACTCAGGTAGAACAAATACTTAAAGCTCAGAATGACCTACTCAATGAATTAAATGACAACTCTGTCAGAGTCATTACTAGAGGAGGCAAAATGACTCAGGAACCTTTGTATCCTGAAGGTCATCCTAAGAGAATTGATCAAGATTCTCAAGGAATCAATGCTGATACACCTAGTCATCCTAAGGAGAAGAAGAAGGATGATAGAAGCCTACACACCAGTTCACCAAATACTGTCACACCTGAAGAACCTAATAATATTTCTGCGTCTGATGCAGAAACACAATCTGGTGATGAACATGAACCTGGTGACAATATGGACAGTGATGTTCATGATAATGCTCAACCTAGCAATGATGAGGATGTGGAGATTGAACCTACGGTTAATCCTGATAACCCACAACCTAAGAGATACGATAAGAACGACTTCACTGCTAGGAAGCATGGTAAAGAAAGGGAGCCATGGGTTCAGAGACCTATGCCCTTCCCTCCTAAGCCATCCAAGAAAAAAGATGATGAGGATTTTGAGTGCTTCGTTGAGATGATAAGACCCGTCTTTCTGCAGATGCGGTTAACTGATATGCTCAAGATGTCTCCGTATGCCAAGTACATGAAAGATATCGTGACTAATAAACGGAAGATACAAGATCTTAAGATCTCCACCATTCTTGCCAACTACACTTTTAAAGGTGGAACTCCTAAGAAACTTGGTGATCCCAGAGTGCCCACTATACCTTGCTCTATTAAAGGAAACTACGTAAGAACTGCCTTATGTGACCTTGGAGCCGGTGTTAGTGTTATGCCGCTCTCTCTTTATCGTAGACTTGAATTGGATAAGTTGACACCCACTGAAATTTCTCTACAAATGGCCAACAAATCAACTGCTTTCCCTATCGGCATTTGCGAGGATGTGCCTGTTGTGGTTGCTAACACCACTATCTTAACAGACTTTGTTATCTTGGATATGCCCGAGGACGATGCCATGGCTGTCATTCTTGGAAGACCCTTTTTAGACACTGCAGGGGCTGTTATAGATTGCAACAAAGGCAATGTCACTTTACATGTCAACGGTAATGAGCACACCGTGCACTTTCCGAAGAAACGATATCAAGTACATTGCATCAATGTTATCGAAAAGACTTCATCGATTCTTATTGGGAGCTTTGAATGCCCTATTCCTCATGTCAAGATGAAGTATGATTTGCTTGTTGGGGAGATACATATCCCCATTGAGGTGACTTAGTGGCTATTCGAAAATTCTCTGTTCTCTCTTGCGATTCGAGAAGGTTTTGTCATAAGGACTTGATCAATCCCATTGATGGATTTTTTTCGATGACCATGAAACGGATGAATCAAAGAGTCACATACCTCTATTTTGAGATTTCATTTTATGTTGCTTAGAAGAAAAATGATAGAATTAGTTTAGTTTTTCCTGTTTTCTGTTTCAGCGTCCCGGAGAAAAATACCTCGAAAATAGAAGTTCTCCGATGGTCCTGAAAATTTAGTATGATTTTTTCTGGAATTTTTGAAAAATTTTTGGGCCTGAGAGCTGGCCTGGGGGCCAGATCAGTGGGCCACAAGCCCTGCCACCGCCACCTACCCCCGTGGTGGGGGGTGCAAGCTTGTGGGGGCCATAGGCACCCCCTCCACTCATTCCAGCTCTCAGCCTCTTCTTCCACCTCCAGAAAAAATTGTTTCACAGCTCAAACCCATGTTCTTGCTCATTTGGCTGTGATTTTCGATCTCCTTGCTCAAAGCACCATTTTTCGAACCGTTTTGGGGAAATTACTCCTTTGTAAGTGACTCCTCCATTGGTCCAATTAGTTTTTGCTCTAGTGCTTTATCCTTCACGTATTCTTGCTACCTTGGTGACCCTGTTCTTGAGCTTGAAAAGTTGATTTTAGCTGGTCCCAAGTAGTTCTAGCGTGTGATACGGTCTCTAGGCACTAGTAGGAGTAGTTGCTACAAGTTGGGTTAATCCTTATTCACTTTTCTTTCGAAGTCTCTAAAAATTTCAGAATTTTTCAGAGCTAGAAAAGGAAAAAGATGAGGAGGTTCTTGAGATGCTCTTCAAGCCGTAACCCCAAGGAGGATGAGAAGAACCACCCCAAGTACGTAGTCCCT
Organism: Hordeum vulgare subsp. vulgare; assembly: GCF_904849725.1. Classification (NCBI taxonomy): domain Eukaryota; kingdom Viridiplantae; phylum Streptophyta; class Magnoliopsida; order Poales; family Poaceae; genus Hordeum; species Hordeum vulgare. The sequence goes on along the minus strand of NC_058519.1, from coordinate 434,536,823 downwards.
CGAGTCACAGAAGTTCGAGCGTGCGAGTGGCCAAGTGATGAATTTTTGCGCACCGCCGGACTTTACAAAGACTTTTATTACTTGGTGGAGAACGCAGGTCTTACTGCGTTTGTTGAAGATAAGTGCCCATAATACCTCCTCCTCACCAATATTTTCTTCAAAGCTTCAACTTTTACCCGAGGAAGAATCCTCCCATGGTTGAGTTCATGATATACGATGTCCCCCAGTGCATGACGCTGCAAGACTTTTGTAATGTATGCAAATTACCTTATGTTGGGGATATCCGTGACCCTCGTCCACGGGACTTGGAGGATTTCATTGGTTCTATTGCTGTTGGAGAGGAGAGAGGAGTGTCTCGCGCTAGAATTGCTAGCATACATTTTCCTGTGCTTCGGTACTTCTCACTATTTGTGGGAAAATGTTTGATTGGCCATGGGGAGGATGGATCACTTAGTTCTCCAGACCTTGTTGCTTTGCGTGAAGGCCTTTATAACGATAAGACTTACAGCCTAGGTGCTATAGTGATCCAGCGGTTGAACACCAACCGTTCTAAGGGTGTCGTCTATGGAGGTATCTACGCTACCCGTCTTGCCAGACACTTTGAGATACCCATTAGACTGGCAGAGGAAGGAGAGATGCTTCTCCCTGAGAAATATCTGGATTATGACAGCATGGTTCGCCATGATTTTCTCTATAGAGATGCTAGTAGACGGATGATTTATAACCTGGTATTTAGTCAGGGTACTCTCTGGTATTTAGTCAGGGTACTCGAGAGACTATTACTTTGCCTGCTCCTTCTTTGTTCGATCTTCATGTAGGCAGGTACACTATTATGCCCTCGGACATCTACGCATATTGGGGCTTGGCCCAACCACAGGCGCCCGTGCCCGAGCCGCCAATCGAGTACCAGACGCCAGTTTATCAGTGGGAGCCAAAGGAGCTCACACAGCAGTGGCATCCACAGTCTGCTCCAGAGTATCCTGGAGCTAGTGATTTCCCACCATGGGAGTAGACCAAGCTAGGCCAAAAGCCTAAGCTTGCGGGAGTACCTGTTCTCACCGACTTTACATTCATGCTTATGCTTTCACTCTGTTAGCCGGTGTTTACACTTTGCCACTGTATTATCCATGCTAGTTTATTTTCGTTTTCTTGTTTTCTTGTTTTGTGTCCTTTTGAGAAAACCCAAAAAGATTTTTCTTTCTTCTTTTGCTTGTTGGGAGCTTTCCCGTGTAAATAGTTTTCTTTTTCTTTGTGTCAAGGTAGAAGATATTGGTTACAATGTTTATTGGTTCTTGCATGCTTACCTGTTTAGCTTTCAAAAGAGCCATATTATTTTGTCTTCTCCTTTGTGTTTGCCTGTAGATTCAGCTTAGTCCAATGCGCTTATTATTGTTCACATCGTTCGATCGTGCAAATGAAAGGCAACAATGATGATATATGATGAAGTGACTGAGACTGAAAAGCTGGTATGAACTCTATCTATTTTGTTTTTGTAAATATGACTAGCTTGTCGACCCAAATTTAGCTTTGTTGTGAGAGAACCATGTTTGCAATGACAACTTAGAGATCATAGTTTCTGATGCCATGCTTATTTAGCTGAGAGCTTATAATGGTTTGTCTTGAATGCCAACATAGATTTTGAGATGACTATGATGTAGTATGATAGGATGGTATTCTCCTTTGAATGTTTCAAGTGGCTTGACTTGGCGCATGTTCCTACATGTAGTTGAAACAAAATCAACATAGCCTCTATGATGTTCGTGTTCATGGTGATTTATATCATGTTCATGCTTGCATTCAATGTTAGTCAAACTCATTGCATCTTGATGACTGTTGTCGCTCTCTAGTTGGTCGCTTCCAGTCTTTTGCTAGCCTTCATTTGTACTAAGCGGAATACTGCTTGTGCATCCACTTCCATAAACCCAAAAGTTTTTCCATGAGAGTCCACCATACCTACCTATTTGCGGTATCTACCTGCCGTTCCAAGTAAATTTGCATGTGCCACTCTCTAAACCTTCAAGAAATAATCTGTTTTGCATGCCCGAACCGCTCATGTGGTGACAGGGGGCTATTGGTATCTTCCATGCTAGGAGTGTTATCCTCGACATGTGTTTATTCACTGTCATTCACGATAAATGGGTCGGTAATTGGAATGCCCAGTTGCACGCTTAAATCAAAAACATAACTGTAAAACAAGACTCCCCCTAGATTGATGTTAGTATGGACGGTACCCGAGGATTCGGCTAGCCGTGGAGTGTGATTGATTGGTGGTGGGGGAGTTAAAACTTTACTTTTCTGTTTGGGAACCGCCTATAGCATGAGTAGCATGGAAGATATTGAGAACTCTTGGTCATTGCGTTGACAATGAAAGCATGCCACCCAAAATTATTATCTCTGTTTTCAAAGCTTGAGCAATGGCACCTCTGCAAATCAATGCTTCCCTCTGCGAAGGGCATGTCTATTTATTTTCCTGTTGTGTCATCCTCCTCTTATATAATCACCAATTAGAGAGCACCTCTGTGATTTTTATGCTTTGCTTTTGATTGATATTGAGTATGACTATGACTGGATCTTCGTTGCTATGAATTACAATGTTTAGTCAACCCTTGATCTTTGAAAGTGCTCTGCATTTATGTTTTGCGGTCTCAGAAAGAGCTAGCGAGATACCACCTATTCATATTGCTTCATGCTTGTTTTGATTGAAGTGTTGGTATTTGAAACTCATTATTATTTGCTCGTTAGCTGATTATGCCATTGATATTAGTTTACCATGAGACCTTTGTGTCATTTGCTTATGTGGTTAACTTGTGATCTTGCTGAAATTCTGGTTATGAGTTCGACATAGTTGCAACAACAAGATCAAACAGAGTTTGTCAAAGTTTTTCTTTCTCTCTCAGTTTGTCAACTGAGTTGCTTGAGGACAAGCAAGGTTTTAAGCTTGGGGGAGTTGATACGTCTCCATCGCATCTACTTTTCCAAACTCTTTTGCCCTTGTTTTGGACTACAATTTTTCATGATTTGAATGGAACTAACCTGGACTGACGTTGTTTTCAGCAGAATTGCCATGGTGTTATTTTTGTGGAGAAATCAAAGTTCTCCAAACATCCTGAAAATTTACACGGAGCAGTTTTGGAAAATAAGAAAAATATATGCGCCAAGTTCCACCTCAGGGGGTGGGCCAGTGGGCCACAAGCCCTGGCTCTACCACCACCCCCTGGTGGCGGTGGGCAGGCTTATGGGTCCCCCACGGCTCTGCCTCCCCCAATTCCAGCTCTATAAGATCCCTTTCGTCCCAGAAAAAAAAAGGAAAAGTTTTCGCTGCATTTACGATACGGAGGCGCCGCCACCACCTGTTCTTCATCTGGAGGGCAGATCTGGAGTCCGTCTTGGGCTCCGGAGAGGGTAAATCGTCGCCATCGTCATCATCAACCTTCTTCCCTCTCCAATTCCATGAAGCTCTTCGTCGTTCGTGAGTAATCTATTCGTAGGCTCGCTGGGCGGTGATGAGTAGGATGAGATCTATCATGTAATCGAGTTAGTTTTGATGGGGATTGATCCCTAGTATCCACTATGTTCTAAGATTGATGTTGCTACTACTTTGCCATGCTTAATGCTTGTCACTAGGGCCGGAGTGCCATGATTTCAGATCTGAAATTATTATGTTGTCACCAATATATGTGTGTTTTAGATCCGATCTTCCAAGTTGTAGTTACCTACTATGTGTTATGATCCGGCAACCCCGGAGTGACAATAACCGGAACCACTAAGGGTGAAGACCATAGTTTGAGGAGTTCATGTGTTCACCAAGTGCTAATGCGTTGGTCCGGTTCTTTCTTAAAAGGAGAACCTTAATATCCCGTAGTTTCCTTTTGGACCCCGCTGCCACAGGAGGGATGGACAATAGATGTCATGCAAGTTCTTTTCCCTAAGCACGTATGACGACACACGGAATGCATGCCTACATCACATTGACGAATGGGAGCTAGCACTTATCTCTCCGTGTTATAGCTGTTGCATGATGAATATCATCCAAACAAATCACCGACCCATTGCCTACGAGTTTGTCCTACTGCTGCTGTTACTTGTCTTGCTCTGCTGCTGCTACTACCGTTGCTGCTGCTGTTACTTGTCTTGCTCTGCTGCTGCTACTACTGTTGCTACTGCTGTTACCCGTCTTGCTCTGCTGCTACTATTGCTACTACTGTCGCTTGCTACTGTTGCTACTTGCTACTGTTGTCACTACTGCTTTACCTTGCCGCTGCTATTGCTCGTTACACTGCTGCTACCTGCTACAATTTTGGTTCGCTAGTCTTTGACGGGAACTGACAATTTCCGTCAACGAGGCAACTTGGCGCCATTGATACAATCATTAGGAATAGTCTGCCGTCAACAGATCGTTTCTGACACCATTGTTATCATACTACTTTGCTACTGATACTTTGCTTGCAGATACTAATCTTTCAGGTGTGGTTGAATCTGACATATTCAGCTGCTAATACTTGAGAGTATCCTTTCACCTCCTATAGGCGTACCAACAAATTTGGGTTGAATACTCTACCCTCGAAAACTGCTGCAATCCCATGCGCTTGTGGACCGTCAAGAGCATTCCTCTAGTTTCGATTGCCGGAGAGTGCTAACAGCATTCTTCTGGTGTCGTTGCAAAGGGGAAGAACAGTTGGCATCAAGGAGGCGCTGCGCGTGAGGGCCAGCGACATCGCCACGTACGCCGCCTGGGACAAGCTCAACTTGGAGCGGGGTGAAGGCGACAATGTGATCCCGGAAGATCTACATGGCCTTCAGCCCTATGACGCCGATGGCAGCTCCGACGAGACGATCCATGAGGTGGATAATGCTGCCACCTCCAGTGGTGCGGCGTACGCCGACTCCGGTGCAGACGGAGCCGGGAGCCCTCGCGGAGGAGACGGCGCCACCGCCTCGGGAGCAGCCGACGATGGTGAAGCCACCACTTCAGGAGCAGCAGCCGGGGCGACCGATGAGGCCGCAGCCCCGTAGCCGGTGTATTGTTTTTGTTGTCGGAAATTATTTGGTGAGTCCAACATTTCCACCCACTGGGGGGTGTAGTGAACCTCGGCCGTGGGCCAATGCATTTTGAATGTATGGATTTAGCATTATATTCGTATTGACATGCGTGTTGTTTTATATCTTTATCTTTTGATTCCTCTTTGACTTCTTTTTCTACAATTCTTGTACCCCCAAGTTTACACCCGCCAGCCCGACAGCCGGGAGCCGGTCTGTGACTGGGTCAAGGTTTCTGGCCTTGAGAATACAAGACTTAGATTTTTTTTGAAGCCATCAAGACTTAAAGATTTACACATAAACCTGCAGAGGCCGGCTAGAATGAGATCGTAAAATAGATCGAGCCAACCTGAGTCGGCAACCATTTTGTAGTCAAACTTTGCATGCATCCGGCCTTACCTGGCGTCGCCTCGCTAGTCGGACAGCCGGGAGCAGGTCTGTGGCTGTTACGAGGTGACCACGGATCGGTCCAGCGTACACTATGTGTTCTTCTACAACGTAGGGAAGGCGTCCGGGCGGCTAGCGAGCCCCTGAGCTTATTAGAGCCAGCAAGGGGCTTCGTAGACTGAGCACTCTAGATATGAACTTAAAAATAAGCATAAGGCATGCTCTTTTCATTGCATTCATTGGAAATCCCTGAAGAGGGAGAGAAAGATACATATGTGCATGCTCTTTCCATGTTTGATACTTGGCTTCTAGCAGTAGAATAGGCGAAGCAACGCCGCGTTCCATGGACGTTCTGTCTCCTGGCCGGAGTCGTCCCTCTTGCGCTTCCTTGGCTTTTGGGCATCAATCAAGTAGTATGCGTTGTTGTGCAATGACCTACTGATGATGAAGGGTCCCTCCCATGGGGATGAGAGCTTGTGCTGGCCGACGGTGCGCTGGATTCTTCTCAGTACCAAGTCTCCCTTTCTGAAAGAGAGAGGCTTGATCTTCTTGCTGTGGTAGTATCTCAGCTTCTGTTGATAGATGGTCGTCCGGCTCAAGGCCAAGTCACTTGCTTCCTCAAGGAGATCCACTCCGTCTTTTCTTGCCTCCTTCGCCTCCGTTTCCGTGTACAGGGTGACCCAAGGCGAGTCGAACTCGATATTCGTAGGGATAATGGCCTCGGACTCGTATACAAGGAAGAACGGATTGAAGCCGGTCGACCGGTTGGGCGTGGTGCGGAGGCTCCACAGTACAGCCGGCAGTTCTTCGATCCAGTAACCGGCTGACCTGATGAGTGGTGCCACCAGTCTTGGCTTGATGCCGGCCAGGATCAGGCCGTTGGCCCTCTCTGCCTGGCCGTTAGACTGGGGATGTGCCACTGACGCCAAGTTGAGCCGGATACCTACCTTGGAGAAGTAGAGCGCCAGAGCGCCTTCGGCGAAGTTAGTGCCGTTGTCGGTGATGATGTTGTGGGGGACGCCATATTGAACTGAGATGTCCGTGATGAACTTGACAGCCGTGGGGCCATCAAGCTTCTTGATAGGTCTGGCCTCGATCCACTTGGTGAATTTGTCGACGGCTACCAAGGGGTGGGTCAACCACGAGCCGTCTTGAAAGGCCCCACCGTGAATCAGTTCATAAATTTCTTCCTCGGAATTTTCAGATTCACGCATCTCAAGCAAAACTCCATAAAGATAGTCAAGTGCACTCAACTCACTAGCAATTGGATCAACATAATTGGTTCTCTTAAAGAGATTAGCAAGTGAATGAGGATCCATATCACTAGATTTTCAGCAAGCGAAGATGCAAGCATATTTAAGGCACATGGCACACAAGCGAATAGAAAGAAAGCGAGAGAAAAGGGCGAACGAAAAAAGGCAAACAAAAAAGGCAAATTGTGAAGTGGGGGAGAGGAAAACGAGAGGCAACTGGCAAACAAAGTAAATGCAAGAGATGAGTTTGCGACACTTACTTGGATGAGTTCTTGACTTGATCCTCCTCCCCAGCAACGGCGCCAGAAAAATGCTTGATGTCTACTATGCAACCTTCTCCTTGTAGACGTTGTTGGGGACGTTGTTGGGCCTCCAAGTGCAGAGGTTTTTAGAACAGTAGCAATTTTCCCTCAAGTGGGTGACCTAAGGTTTATCAATCCGCGGGAGGCATAGGATGAAGATGGTCTCTCTCAAGCAACCATGCAACCAAATAACAAAGAGTCTCTTGTGTCCCAACACACCCAATACAATGGTTAGTTGTATAGGTGAACTAGTTCGGCGAAGAGATGGTGAAACAAGTGCAATATGGATAGTAGATATAGGTTTTTGTAATCTGAAATTACAAAAAAAGCAAGGTAACTAGTAACAAAAGTGAGCACGAACGGTATTGCAATGCGTGGAAACAAGGCCTAGGGTTCATACTTTCACTAGTGAAGTTCTCTCAACAATGATAACATAATTGGATCATATAACTAGCCCTCAACATGCAACAAAGAGTCACTCCAAAGTCACTAATAGTGGAGAACAAACGAAGAGATTATTGTCGGGTACGAAACCACCATAAAGTTATTCTTTCTGATCGATCTATCATAGAGTTCGTACTAGAATAACACCTTAAGATACATATCAACCAAGGCCCTAATGTCACCTAGATACTCCATTGTCACCTCAAGTATCCGTGGGCATGATTATATGATATGCATCACACAATCTCAGAATCATCTATTCAACCAACACATAGAACTTCAAAGAGTGCCCCAAAGTTTCTACCGGAGAGTCAAAACATGTGCCAACCCTTGTGCATAGGTTCCCAATGTCACGAACCCGCAAGTTGATCACCAAAACATACATCGAGTACTCACATGAATCCACGTGTGCCAACCCATATGCATAGGTTCCCAATTGTCACAAACCCGCAAGTTGATCACAACAGATAGACACGTGCAAGACATACATCAAGTGTTCTCAAAGACTCAATCCGATAAGATGACTTCAAAAGGGAAACTTAATTCATTACAAGAGGGAGAGGGGGAAGAACATCATAAGATCCAACTATAGTAGCAAAGCCCATGGTACATCGAGATCAAGACATCTCAAGAACACGAGAGAGAGAGATCAAACACATAGCTACTGGTACATACCCTCAGCCCCGAGGGAGAACTACTCCCTCCTCGTCATGGAGATCGTCGGGATGATGAAGATGGCCACCGGAGATGGATTCCCCCTCCGACAGTGTGCCGAAACGGGATACCGATTGGTTTTTGGTGGCTACAGAGGCTTGCAGTGGCGGAACTCCCAATCTAGGTTTCTTTCTTGGGGTTTCTGAATTTATAGGAATTTATGGCGGTGGAATTGCGTCAGTTGGGCCCACGAGGAGGTCACAAGCCTGCACGATGCGCCAAGGGGGGTAGGCCGCGCACCGTGGGCTTGTGACTCCCTCGTGGCTCTTCTGGCCTTCTTCGAAAGCTTCGGGGGTCTCTTTTGGTCCAAAAAATCATCGTAAAGTTTCATTCCATTTGGACTCCGTCTGAAAAAGGGGTAAAAAACATGGAAAAAAATAAAAGGCATGCAAAACATCCAAAATTTGACAAGATAATAGCATGAAACCATCAAAAATTATAGATACGTTGGAGACGTATCAAGCATCCCCAAGCTTAACTCCTGCTCGTCCTCGAGTAGGGAAGTGATAAAGAATGAATATTTGATGTGGAATGCTACATAGCATAGTTGTCCTTTGCAACTTCTTTCACGTGACATGAATGTTCAGATCCGTAAGATTCAAAACAATAGTTTGCAATTGACATGACAACAGTAATACTTCAAGCAAACTAGCAAAGTAATCATGAACTTTCAAAATAACAAGGCCAAAGAAAGTTATCCCTACAAAATCTTATAGTCTGGCTATGCTCCATCATCCTCACATAACTAATATAAATCATGCACAACCCCGGAATTGGTCAAGTAATTGTTTTCACACTCTTACTTTCTCATACTTTTTATAACTATCACACAATACATGAGCGCGAGCCATGGATATAGCACTATAGGTGGAATAGAGTGTGGTGGTGGTTGTGAGACAAAAAGGAGGAGATGGTCACATTGACTCGGCGTATCAATAGGCTATGGAGATGCCCATTAATAGATATCAACATGAATGAGTAGGGATTGCCATACAAAGGATGCACTAGATCTATAAGTATGTGAAAGCTCAAAAGGAAAACTAGTGGGTGTGCATCCAACTTGCTTGCTCACGAAGACCTAGGGCAATTTTGAGGAAGCCCATCATTGGAATATACAAGCCAAGTTATATAATGAAGATTCCCACTAGCATATGGTAGTGACAAAGCAAGAAGCTCTCAATCATGAAGAACATGGTGCTATCATGAAGCACAAGTGTGGAAAAAGATAGTAGCATTGTCCCTTCTCTCTTTTTCTCTCCTTTTTTCATTTCGACTCTTAGGCCTCTTTTTTTCTTTTCTTTTCTTTTCTCTTTTTTTTGTTTTTGGGATCTTTGGCCTCTTTTTTTTATTTCCTCACATGGTACAATGCTCTAATAATGATGATCATCACACTTTTATTTACTCACAGCTCAAAGATCACAATGATGATGACTCCATAGGAAATGCCTCCGGCAGTGTACGGGATGTGCAACGATCTAGCATGGCGTATGACGTTGAAACATCTCGCTAGCTATCATACGATCATGCAATGGCAATATGAGAGTGACGGCACAAGTCATGAGACGGAATGGTGGGAGTTGCATGGCAATATATCTCGGAATGGCTATGAAAATGCCATAGTAGGTAGGTATGGTGGCTGTTTTGAGGAAGGAATTTGGTGGGTTTGTGCACCGGCGAGAATTGCGCGACACTAGAGAGGCTAGCAATGGTGGAAGGTGAAAGTGCATCTATACCATGGGCTCACATTAGTCATGAAGAACTCACATACTTATTGCGAAAGTTTTTATTAGTAATCGAAACAAAGTCCAAAACGCATACTCCGAGGGGAAGGGTTGGTAGGTGTAAACCATCGCGCGATCCCGACCTCAACACAAAGGATGACAATCAATAGATCAATTATGCTCCGACTTCCTAACATAGCGGCTCACCATACGTGCATGCTACGGGAATCACTAACTCCAACACAAGTATCTATAGATTCACAACACCCTACTAACATAACTCTCAATATTACTGAATCCACGTCGCAAAACTAACTGAGAGGAATCGAAACTTCTCTTTCTACTCAACGCACATGAAGATGGAGGTTTTTGCATCCTCTTTGGGTACCTAGCAAATTTGGGACTACTTTCATAGCATAAGCCAACTACCAAATCACGCACCGCCGTGCTCTAAAGATATAAGTGAAGCACAAGAGCAAAACTATCTAGCTCAAAAGATATAAGTGAAGCACTATGAGCAAAAGTATCTAACTCAAAAGATATAAGTGAAGCACTATGAGCATTCTAGCAAAATCATGATGAGTGCATGTCTATCTCTCTCAAAAAGGTGTGCAGCATGGATGATTGTGACACAACAAAAAGAAAAGACTCCTAAGATACAATACGCTCCAAGCAAAACACATATCATGTGGTGAATAAAAATATAGCTCCAAGTAATGTTACCGATGGATTGAAGACGAAAGAGGGGATGCCTTCCCGGGGAATCCCGAAGCTTAGGCTTTTTGGTGTCCTTGAATTTGGCTTGGGATGCCTTAGGCATCCCCAAGCTTGAGCTCTTTCCACTCCTTATCTCTTTGTCCATGAGAACATCACCCAAAACTTGAAAACTTCACAACACAAAACTTAAAAAGAAACTTGTGATAACATTAGTACAAGAAAACAAACTACCACTTCTTTTGGTACTATAGAAAACTTGAATTCCATCTATATTGATGATGGGCTACTGTATTCTCACTTTTCCATGGCTAGTACCCCCCGATACTAACCATAGTTTCATCAAAACAAGCAACCAACTCAACAAAAACAGAATCTGTCAAAAACAGACCAGTCTGTAGCAATCTATATACTTCGTATACTTCTGATACCTCAAAAAATCTGAACAATTACGACGGCCTGGGAAAAAAGCATATCAATCAGCAGCAAAAAGAATCAACTCAAAAGCTCTTTCTGAATAAAAATGAAAAATCATCTTTCTGTCTTTTTCCAGCAGGATCAAACAACCATCACCAAGACTAGTCATAAAGGTTTTGCTTGACTCAAACACAAAAAGAAACAAAAAAGACACAACCAAAACAGAATTGTGATGGTGTGGATGCAACAAAATAGAAAGAAAAAGAAAAATTCATTGGGTTGCCTCCCAACAAGCGCTATTGTTTAACGCCCTTAGCTAGGCATAAGGTGATGGAATCACGTATCGTCGTCTTTGGTGCTCAAACCATAAGTAGCGTGATCACTTATCATCTTAAGGTTTTCATCTTTCTTGCTAGATGATTCACCACTATTTTTAGGAACAAAAACAGACTTGGTGACCTTATTATGGGCAAAGTTTGGAGTATTCTGCACAGCGGCAAAAGCGGAACCCAAGTTGGTTATAACGTCCTCTAGTTTGCCAATCCTAGCGGAATCATGACCTAGTTTTTCGTTAACTGTGGGTTCAAAATCATTCCCACCTTGGATCCATACTAATTGATTTGATTGTGGATCTTTTTATCCAAATTCTCAATGAGTTCGATCATAGCAACTTTATTTTCAATGACGTCCAGCCTACGCATCACATGTTCCAGAGTTAAGGTAGTTCCATTAACCATGAGTGGGGGTGAGCCTACCAAATTTATTACAGCTCCGTAAGAATAAACAGTATGACTACCCAAGAAATTTCCGCCTACAATGGTGTCAAGAATATACCTATTCCAAGGAGAAATACCCACATAAAAACTGCGAAGCAGGACGATAGTAGATTGCTTACGAGTAGATCTACTCTGAGCATTGCAAATCCTATACCCAACGTCCTTTAAGTTTTCTTCCTCATTTTGCTTGAAATTGAGAACTTCGTACTCGGGGGTATCGTTCGGAGCGGTGGGTCTAGCCATGAGGACAGGTAGACTATCCCACACAAGCGAACATGAAGCAAGCGAGAGAAAAGGGCGAACGAAGAAGGCAAACGAAAAAGGCAAAAAAAATTGCAAATTTTTGTTTTTCAGAAGTGGGGGGGAGGAAAACGAGAGGCAAAAAAGTAAATGCACGAGATGAGTTTGTGACACTTACTTGGATGAGTTCTTGACTTGATCCTCCCCGGCAACCGCGCCAGAAATTCTTCTGCTACGGCGACAAAAATCTTCTGTCGTCTCTTGAGCTTGCGTTGGTTTTTCCCTTGAAGAGGAAAGGGCGATGCAACACAGGAGCAGTAAGTATTTCCCTCAGTTTGAGAACCAAGGTATCAATCCAGTAGGAGAATCTCGTCAAGTACAAAGTACCTGCACAAACACAAAAGAGCTTGCACCCAACGGTATAAAGGGGTTGTCAATCCCTTCAAGATTGATTGCAAAGTGAGATCTGAAGGCGGAAAGTGCAACGAAGTAAAAGTGTAAGGCTAAAAATATGGTGTGAAGTAGACCCGGGGGGCATAGTGTTCACTAGAGGCTTCTCTCCAAATAGTAAATAATATGATGGGTGAACAAATTACTGTCGAGCAATTGATAGAACCGCGCAAAGTCATGACGATATCTAAGGCAATGATCATACATATAGGCATCACGTCCGAACCAAGTAGACCAATACTTTCTGCATCTACTACTATTACTCCACACATCGACCGCTATCCAGCATGCATCTAGTGTATTGAGTTCATGACGAACAGAGTAACGCCTTAAGCAAGATGACATGATGTAGAGGGATAAACTGAAACCAATGATGAAAACCCCATCTTTTTACCCTTGATGGCAACAACACAATGCGTGCCTCGCTACCCCTTCTGTCACTGGGTGAGGTCACCGCACGGTATGAACCCAAAACCAAGCACTTCTCCCATTGCAAGAATCATAGATCAAGCTGGCCAAACAAAACCCACAACTCGAAGAGAACTACAAGGATATGAAATCATGCATAAGAGAGATCAGAAGAAACTCAAATAAGATTCATAGATAATCTGATCATAAATCCACAATTCATCGGATCTCAACAAACACACCACAAAAGAAGATTACATCGGATAGATCTCCATGAAGATCATGGAGAACTTTGTATTGAAGATCCAAGAGAGAGAAGAAGTCATCTAGCTACTAGCTATGGACCCGTAGGTCTGTGGTGAACTACTCAGGCATCATCGTAGAGGTCATGTTGTTGATGAAGAAGCCCTCTGTATCCGAATCCCCCCTCCGGCAGGGCACCATAACGTGCCCCAGATGGGATCTTGCGGAGACAGAAGCTTGCGGCGGCGAAAAAGTATTTTCGATGATCTCCTGAGTTTTTCTGGGATTTTAGGGAATATATAGGCGAAAGATCTAGGGAAGAGGTGGCTCAGGGAGCCCACAAGCCTGGGAGGCGTGGGCCCCCCTGGCCGCGGCTAGGGGGATTGTGGGATCCCTGGTGGGCCCTGCCTTGGTTCTCAAGCTTCCCGGTCTTCTTCTGTTTCGGAAAAAATATTTTTGGAGGTTTCGTTCCGTTTGGACTCCGTTTAAAATCCTCCTCTGAAAAGGGTCAAAAACACGGAAAAAATAGGAACTGGCACTTGGCACTGAGTTAGTAAGTTAGTCTCAAAAAAGATATAAAAGGCATACAAAACATCCAAAGTTTGACAAGATAATAGCATGAAACCATCAAAAATTATAGATATGTTGGAGACGTATCATGGCTCGAACTGGGTTTCGGCCTAGTCAACTAAGAAGTCGGCCACCACCTGAGATTTGATGGCGGTGCGAGGCTCGTAGAGGATATCGTGGTCCGCCATGGCGATGGACCACTTGGCGATCCTGTCAGTTGAATCACGGTTGCCCACGATTTCTGAAAGTGGAGGAGTGCTCACCACGGTGATAGCATGCTCCTGGAAGTATTGCTTCACCTTCTTTGCAGCAAGGTAAACACCATAACACATTTTTTGGTAGTGGGGATAGTTCTGCTTGCAGGCGGGCAAGACTTCGCTGAGCTAGTAGACAGGGGGCTGCACTAATAGTACCTTGCCCTCCTCCTTGCGTTGAACTACCAAGACTACACTAACCACGCGAGTGGTCGCTGAAATGTATATGAGTATGGGTTCCCTTTCAGCCGGTGCTGCGAGGATTGGCATGCTCGAAATGACCCGCTTGAGGTCGCGGAAGGCTTCGTTCGCCTGGTCGTTCCACTCGAATTTCTTCGTCTTCTTCATGAGCTGGTAGAGTGGAAGGGCCTTCTCGCCAAGCCGGCTGACGAACCGGCTAAGGGACGCCAGGCACCCGGCGAACTTCTGGACGTCCAGGATCCAAGCCAGATGCACCATCCGCTCGATGGTGCCGATCTTCTCGGGGTTCGCCTCGATGCCACGAGCGGACACGAAGAACCCCAAGAGTTTGCCGCCTGGAACCCCAAAGACGCACTTCTTCAGGTTGAGCCAGATCTTGTATTCGCGCAGGTTGGTGAACGTCTCCCGCAGGTCGTCAAGGAGGCTGAAGTGTTGCTTCGTCTTGACGGTGATGTCATCCACATAGACGTGGATGTTTCTGCCGATCTGTGGTAGTAGGCACTGCTGCATGCAGCGTTGGAACGTCGCACCAGTGTTCTTCAGACCGAACGTCATGGTGGTGTAGCAGTAGGCCCCGAAGGGCGTGATGAAGGAGGTCTTCAGGCGATCAGCTGGATCCAGCTTGATTTGATGGTAGCCTGAATAGGCATCCAGAAATGACAGCATTTCGAAGCCTGCAGTGGAGTCGATCACTTGATCTATCCTAGGCAACGCGAAAAGGACTTTCAGACAGGCCTTGTTCAAGCTAGTGTAGTCAATACACATTCGCCAGGTGTTGTTCTTTTTCAGCACCAGGACTGGATTGGCTAACCAGTTCGGGTGGAAAACCTCCATGATAAAGCCGGCTGCAAGGAGCCGGGTAATCTCTTCTCCAATCGTGCGCCGCTTCCCCTCGGCGAAGCGGCGCAAAGGTTGTTTTACCGGTTTTGCATCCGGTCGCACGTAAAGTTTGTGCTCGGCGTACTTCCTCGAATCACCTGGCATGTATTTGGGGGACCATGCGAAGATGTCCCGATTCTCACGGAGGAAGTCAACGAGCTCCCCTTCCTATTTGGGGTTGAGGCCAGCCCCGATGGTGATGCATTGCTTGGGGTTTGTAGGGTTGAGTGGCACCTGCTTGGTCTCTTTGGCCGGCTCGAAGGAGCCCTCGCCGGCCGACTGGGATGGAGGAGAAGGAATCGCCGGCTGCTCAGTAGCCTGGGCCACGAGCCGGTCGATCTGTCGCTTCTCCTCAGCAATCACGAGGGCGTCGGCGAGGCGGCTGCTATCTTGGGTGCACTCGAGCGACTTCTTGTAGTCGCCAGCAATGGTGATGGTGCCCTTTGGACCCTACATCTTCATCTTCAGGTAGGCGTAGTGCGGGATAGCCATGAACTTGGCCAGAGGCGGTCTGCCCAGCAGCGCGTGATACGGGCTGCTGAGGTCCACTACCTCGAACCATATGGACTCTCGGTGGAAGTGAGCCTTGTCGCCGAAGAGGACGTTGATAACCCACAAGTATAGGGGATCAATTGTAGCCTTTCTCGATAAGTAAGAGTGTCGAACCCAACGAGGAGCTAAAGGTAGGACAAATATTCCCGAGACTCAAAATCTCGTGCTGAAGAGCGTGGAGGCTCGAGTCCTCTTCAACTCTACGCACACTTTACGTTCGCTTTACCTAGAACAAGTATGAAACTAGAAGTACTTTGTAGGAGTGATAGGATAGGCTTGCAAGAAAGTAAAGAACACGTAAATAAAACTAGGGGCTGGTAAGATAAAGAAACAACTACGAGTGTCTAGCGAGTGTGGAAAAGTGGTGGTAGGAGTTGCGGAATTGTCCCTAAGCAATTGACTACGTTACTAGATCGATAGCAAGTATCATGTGGCGAAGGCCTCTGCTAGCATGTCATCCCTTACTTGGAATTCTATGCACTTATGATTGGAACTATTAGCAAGCGTCCGCAACTACTAACGTTCATTAAGGTAAAACCCAACCATAGCAATAAGATATATTGGTCCCCCTTCAATCCCATATGCATCAATTTCTATGCTAGGTTTGAAGCTTCTATCACTCTAGCCTGTCAATACATAGTCCTATCAACATACAACTAACCCTATGGTGTGATCCACGCGCGCGATCATATGATGGGCACCAAGGACAGCAACATAACCACAAGCAAATTAAACCAATCATAGCAATTCATCAATCACCGATAGGACAACGATAATCTACTCAGACATCATAGGATAGCAACACATCATTGGATAATAATAAGTAGCATAAAGCACCATGTTCAAGTAGAGGGTATAGCGGGTTGCAGGAGAGTGAACCGTTGAATATAGATGGGGGAAGATGATGGAGATATTGGTGAAGATGACGGAGCTGTTGGTGTAGATCGCTGTCACACGATGATGTCCCGGACGGCGTTCCGGCACCGCCGGGAGAGAGGGGGAGAGATCCCCCCTCCTTCTTCTTCTTCCTTGACCTCCTCCCTAGATGGGAGAAGGGTTTCCCTCTGGTCCATGGTCTCCATGGCGGCGGAGGGCGGGAGCCCCTCCGAGATTGGATCTCTCTCTCTCTCTGTGTCCTTCTGTTTCTGCGCTCCCGGATTCTGCGTTTCACCGTTTCTTAAATTCCCGGAGATCCGTAACTCCGATTGGGCTAAAATTTTAACACGGTTTTTTTCCGGATATTATCTTTCTTGCGGCGAAAGAAGAGCTCCAACATCCTTAAGGAGTGGCCACAAGCCTGCCTGCCGTGGGCCCACCCCCTGGTCGCGGCGACACGGCTTGTGGGCACTCCGTGCATCGCCTCGCGTTGATTCTTCTTCCCAAAAATCATAAATATTGCAAAAAAAATCCCGGTAAATTTTTATTGCGTTTGGACTTTGTTTGGTATGGATATTCTGCGAAACAAAAAATATGCAACAAGCAGGAACTGGCACTTGGCACTAGATCAATATGTTAGTCCCAAAAACAGTATAAAAAGTTGTCAAAAGTATATGAAAGTTGTAGAATATTGGCATGAAACAATCAAAAATTATAGATACGACGGAGACGTATCAACATCCCCAAGCTTAATTCCTGCTCGTCCTCGAGTAGGTAAATGATAAAAAAGATAATTTTTGATGTGGAATGCTACCTAGCATAATCTTGATCATATGATCTAATCATGGCATGAATACTAAAACACGAGTGATTCGAAGCAATAGTCTATCATTTGACATAAAGACAATAATATTTCAAGCATACTAACAACGCAATCATGTCTTCTCAAAATATCATGGCCAAAGAAAGTTATCCCTACAAAATCATATAGTGTGACTATGCTTCATCTTCCCCACACAACGTATTTAAATCATGCACAACCCCGGTTTTAGCCAAGAAATTGTTTCATACTTTAGTGTTCTCAAACCTTTTCAACTTTCATGCAATACATGAGCGTGAGCCATGGACATATCACTATAGGTGGAATAGAATATGGTGGTTGTGGAGAAGACAAAAAAAGAGAGGAGATAGTCTCACATCAACTAGGCGTATCAACGGGCTATGGAGATGCCCATCAATAGATATCAATGTGAGTGAGTAGGGATTGCCACGCAACGGATGCACTAGAGCTTATAAGTGTATGAAAGCTCACAAAAGAAACTAGTGGGTGTGCACCCAACTTGCTTGCTCACGAAGACCTAGGGCAATTGTGAGGAAGCCCATCATTGGAATATACAAGCCAAGTTATATAATGAAAATTTCCCACTAGTATATGGAAGTGACAACATAGGAGACTCTCTATCATGAAGATCATAGTGTTATTTGAAGCACAAGTGTGGAAAGAGGATAGTAGCAATTGTCCCTTCTCTCTTTTCTCTCATTTTTTTGTGGGCTCTTTGGCCTCTTTTTTTGGTGGGCATCTTTGGCCTCTTTTTTGTAAATGGGCTTTCTGGCCTCTTTTATTTCCTCACATGGTACAATGCTCTATTAATAATGATCATCACACTTACAACTCAATACTTAGATCAATGATGACTCTATATGAAATGCCTTCAGTAGTGTACCGTGACAATGATCTAGCATAGTAATGACATCAAAAAACGGACAAGCTATGGAAACATCATGCTAGCTATCTTACGATCATGCAATCGCAATATGGAAGTGGTGGCACATGTCATGAGACGGAACGGTGGTAGTTGCATGGCAATATATCTCGGAATGGCTATGAAAATGCCATAATAGGTAGGTATGGTGGCTGTTTTGAGGAAGGCTATATGGTGGGTGTAATGCACCAGCGAAAGTTGCGCGGTACTAGAGAGGCTAGCAATGGTGGAAGGGTGAGAGTGCGTATAATCCATGGACTCAACATTAGTCATAAAGAACTCACATACTTATTGCAAAAGTCTATTAGTCATCGAAACAAGGTACTACATGCATGCTCCTAGGGGAAAGGTTGGTAGGAGTTAACCATCGTGCGATCCCGACCTCCACACAAAGGATGACAATCAATAAATAAATCATGCTCCGACTTCATCACATAACGGTTCACTATACGTGCATGCTACGGGAATCACAAACCTTAACACAAGTATTTTCTAAAAATACACAATTACTCACTAGCATGACTCTAATATCACATCGCAAAACTGTTGCAAGGAATCAAACATATCATATTCAGTGATCTGCAAGTTTTATGTACGATTTTATGACTAACCATGTGAATGACCAACTCCTGTTAACTCTCTAAATAGGTATAAGTGAAGCATGAGAGTTTAATTCTTTCTACAAAATATATGCCCCGCTCTAACAAATCTAAGTGAAGCAAGATTGTAGACGAACGAGGGGATGCCTTCCGGGGCATCCCCAAGCTTAGACGCTTGAGTATTCCTTGAATATTACCTTGGGGTGCCTCGGGCATCCCCAAGCTTAGGCTCTTGCCTCTCCTTATTCCTTCATACATCGTGCTCTCACCCAAAACTTGAAAACTTCAATCACACAAAACTCAACAAAACTTCGTGACATCCGTTAGTATAATAAAATAAATCACCACTTCAAGTACTGTTGTGAACTCATTCTAAATTCATATTAGCATTATATCTACTGTAATCCAACTTCACCATGGTTCATACCCCCCGATACTACCCCTAGATTCATCAAAATAAGAGAACAATGCATAGAAAACAGAATCTGTCAAAACAGAACAGTCTGTAGCAATCTGTATATTCCGTATACTTCTGATATCTCAAAACATCTGAAAAATTACGAACGTCTGGAAAATTTGCATATCAATCAGCATCAAAAAGTATCAACTCAAAATCTCTTCCATAATAAAAATGAAAATTAATTTCATGAGCAGAAAGTTTCTGTCTTTTCTCAGTGTGATCAAACAACTATCACCCAAACTAACCGTAAAGGCTTTGCTTGGCACATTATTTTTAAAAACACAAAGGAATTGTACAAGGGGATAATTATTTTTGTGATAAACTTCCATGAAAAATTCTACATTGTTTCCATGAGCATGAACACAAGTGTTCAAGGTCGACCCTCACTTCCGCAATGCATCACCTTTCAATCGCTTCTCTTTTTGAAAAAGTTTTAAGTTCCCCTCTATATTTTTTTTGTTTTTAAACTAAATAAAAGCACTCAACAGAAATAAATGACTCTCTAAAACTTCTGGGTTGTCTCCCAGGCAGCGCTTTCTTTGAAGCCATTAAGCTAGGCATAAAGTGCTCAAGTAATGGATCCACCAGGATCCCGAGGTATATCAAAGCCAATTTTAATTAGCAATGATTTGAAATTTAGTAGTGAGCACAAGGTAACATATATCAAGCAATGACGAAGTCTATCTCTCTTCCTATGCATTGGCATGTCATAAAAGAACAATTCATGCACACCAAGTAAAGGCCAATACATAGCATAAGCAGTTTCTTGCAATTTTATCGTATTGAAAACATAGAGAGGTGGAGATATAGTTCCTCTCTCATAATAACTGCAAGTAGGAGCAGCAAGCACATGCATATTATATTCATCAAATCATCATGTTTAACATAAGGGACTATAGCTAGCTCATCTTCATAAGCATCATTCATATTGTCAGCATGGCCACGAGCATAGCATGCATCAAGTTCATCAAAAAGGGATATTTCAAACGAATCCAAGGGATCATAGCATTCATCCTTCGCTAAGAACGAAGGGAAATTAAATAATGTATGAGTAGAAGAGTTACTCTCATTAGAAGGTGGACACGGGTAGCTAGTCCGCTCTTCCTCCTTTTGTTCTTCGCTCTCCTCTTCATCTTTTTCATCTAATGAGCTCACAATTTCAACATTTTCTTCTTCCATAGTTTCCTGCAAAATAATAGTCTCTTCTTGGGCAGCATAGAATTTCTCCTTAAATCGTTCAATATGGGCATTATATTCATAATTAGTATAACAATAACGAAGCATAGCCAAATTTTCAGATCGGTAAGGAGCATCATCATTATCATTACACCCTTTAAACACAGCCTCAATTTCATAAGCACCCATAAAAGCAACAAACTCTTCTATTTGCTCCACATCATAGTAATCATATATATCATTAGCATAAGAAGCCAAGGTTCTATGATCATTAAATTCACAAGAAAAGGGAAGGTGTGGAGCCTTCATCCTAGAGCAACAAGTAACACCATATCTCTTGCATAGTTCCCAAGCATACCATTTCAACAAATGGATTTGATCCCATAAAAGTTTCCCTTTTTGAGTCAAGCAATAATCCTTAAAGTATTCACGTTGATCCAACGTGTATCCCATTATATAATTGAATGGGGCTTTCTCGGGATTATTAAAGAAGTGCATAATATTTTCCACATAACGAGCCTCGAGGGTTTTAGGAGGTTCCCCATCTCCATGAGTAGCAAGTAAACCTATTGACGGGGATACAGCCCTAGGGTACGGTCATAGGCCTGACCTGTATGTCCTACCCAAGGGCACCTCATTATTAGGACTACAAGGGAAATTCTGGCTGGATCGCGACAACATCTAATCCACTCGGTATGGATCCACTCGGACAAGTACACACTATCCACTCGGACGACGGTAAACCACTCGGCCATATGTCTCACTCGGATATGCGAAGACCAACAGGGTAGTCGAAGCATCATACTCATAGTGGAGGTTTCATAGTGGGTTGTCATCATGGCACTAATGCTCCATCTTGTAACATAGGAGGTGAGGGGGTGACGCACTCTATATAAGCCACCCCCACCACATAGCCAAGGGGACCAACTTCTTCTCCCCCTGCGGGCTCATTCCTTCCCTGGAGCTCTGGCTCTCTCTATACCATGTAACTCATGTCAATGACAGATAAGACAAAGCCTCTCCGGAGCACGAGACGTAGGGTTGTTATCTCCACTGTGAGAGGCTTGAACTCGCTAAAACCACCGTGTCACCCATGTGCATCTTGATAGATCATGCTCCGTTATCCTACCCTCTTTCTATTGTCGGAATCGTTACCACGACACCTTTTTTTTTGGTATTTCGTGTTCCATATCCATAACTAAAGATAGAGAACAACTTAGAATAGCAAATAAATCTACTTAGTGATAAAGCAAACAAGCACACACGAGGATATTCACCCCACGCTATCTCTCCCCGGCAACGGCGCCAGAAAAAGGTCTTGATAACCCACAAGTATAGGGGATCAATTGTAGCCTTTCTCGATAAGTAAGAGTGTCGAACCCAACGAGGAGCTAAAGGTAGGACAAATATTCCCTCAAGTTCTATCGACCACCGATACAACTCTACGCACACTTTACGTTCGCTTTACCTAGAACAAGTATGAAACTAGAAGTACTTTGTAGGAGTGATAGGATAGGCTTGCAAGAAAGTAAAGAACACGTAAATAAAACTAGGGGCTGGTTAGATAAAGAAACAACTACGAGTGTCTAACGAGTGTGGAAAAGTGGTGGTAGGAGTTGCGGAATTGTCCCTAAGCAATTGACTACGTTACTAGATCGATAACAAGTATCATGTGGGAGAGGCCTCTGCTAGCATGTCATCCCTTACTTGGAATTCTATGCACTCATGATTGGAACTATTAGCAAGCGTCCACAACTACTAACGTTCATTAAGGTAAAACCCAACCATAGCAATAAGATATATTGGTCCCCCTTCAATCCCATATGCATCAATTTCTATGCTAGGTTTGAAGCTTCTATCACTCTAGCCTGCCAATACATAGTCCTATCAACATACAACTAACCCTATGGTGTGATCCACGCGCACGACCATATGATGGGCACCAAAGGACAGCAACATAACCACAAGCAAATTAAACCAATCATAGCAATTCATCAATCACCGATAGGACAACGATAATCTACTCAGACATCATAGGATAGCAACACATCATTGGATAATAATATGTAGCATCAAGCACCATGTTCAAGTAGAGGCTACAGCGGGTTGCGGGAGAGTGAACCGCTGAATATAGATGGGGGAAGATGATGGAGATGTTGGCGAAGATAACGGAGGTGTTTGTGTAGATCGTCGTCACACGATGATGTCCCGGGCGGCGTTTCGGCGCCGCCGGGAGAGAGGGGGAGAGAGCCCCCCTCCTTATTCTTCTTCCTTGACCTCCTCCCTAGATGGGAGAAGGGTTTCCCCTCTGGTCCATGGTCTCCATGGTGGCGGAGGGGCTCTCTCGCCCCTCCGAGATTGGATCTCTCTCTCTATGTGTCCTTCTTTTTCTGCGCTCCCAGATTATGCGTTCACCGTTTCTTAAATTCCCGGAGATTCGTAACTCCGATTGGGCTGAAATTTTAACACGATTTTCTTCCGGATATTATATTTCTTGCGGCGAAAGAAGCGCTCCAACCGCCTTAAGGAGAGGCCACAAGTCTGCCTGCCGCGGGCCCACCCCTTGGCCACGGTGACAGGGCTTGTGGGCACTCCGTGCATCGCCTCGCATTGATTCTTCTTTCCAAAAATCATAAATATTCCAAAAAAATCCCCGTAAATTTTTATTGCGTTTGGACTTCGTTTGGTATGGATATTCTCGAAACAAAAAACATGCAACAAACAGGAACTGACACTGGGCACTGGATCAATATGTTAGTCCCAAAAATAGTATAAAAAGTTGCCAAAAGTATATGAAAGTTGTAGAATATTGGCATGAAACAATCAAAAATTATAGATACGACGGAGACGTATCAGACGTCCAAATGGATTTTGCCGATAGGCGAGCAGGACTGTCCAGGCACGATGTCGTGGAAGACAGTGTTGGTCGGGAGGATGTTTGTCTCCTTGAGCCCGAGCTTGCGGAGAGTGTCGAGGTAGAGGATGTTGATGCTGCTGCTGCTGTCGACCAGCACCCGGGAGAACCGGTAGGTGAGCCTCTTGGAGGCAAAGGTGGGGTCGAGGACGAGCGCATATGAGCCCGGGTTGGGCATCATCGCAGGATGGTCTACCCGTCTCCATGTGA
The DNA here is from genome assembly GCF_904849725.1 of Hordeum vulgare subsp. vulgare. NCBI lineage: Eukaryota > Viridiplantae > Streptophyta > Magnoliopsida > Poales > Poaceae > Hordeum > Hordeum vulgare. The sequence continues at coordinate 434,513,263 of NC_058519.1, read as the reverse complement.
TTGATCTGTCGGACCAATGCATGAATTGGGGAACCGTGGCATTCACCTCGCGTCGTCTCTGGCGCAGGCTATGCTTGTCATCGCCTTCACTGGTGAAGACGACGAATGCTCCGTCTTGATGGGGGTAGTCGTCGTGGAGGCGGCCGTCGTCGCGAGGCGGCGGTGGTTGAGCCGGAGCAGGACCAGGAGCCGGGGCATGAGGCGTAGCCTGCACTCCTGGGGCAGCCGGCAGGCCCTCCCCTTGCGACAGCCGGCATGCGAAGTTGCACTGTCGAAGGGTGTGGGTAGACGGTTGTGCCCCAGAATGTATCTTGCAGGGGGCGTCAAGCAGCTGCTCGAAGGTCTGCTTGGGCAACCAGTTTGTATTGCCCTTGTTGGGGCGCTTCCGCTGAGAGCCGGCTTGGGGAGCCGACGTCTCGCCCTCCACGCTAGCTACCAATTTGTTGTTAGAGCGTGAATCCATCTGATCCGCCTTGCGCTTGTTGTTGTTTTGGCCGCCTCGACCGTCTCCAGCCAGCTTGGGAGTAGCCGGCGTGGGGACAGCCTTGTCCGAGGCGGACACCTTGACTCGCATCGACCGTGGCGTACTTGTCCGCCTTGGCCATGAGCATCGCCAGAGAGGTGGGCTCGGAGCACATGAGCTTGTGCTTGAGGAGGATGTCGTCTCAGCAACCGTCGATGAAGTACTGGATGGCCTGTACCTCATGCACCCCCTCCCAGGAGTTGCGGAGCTCCGTCCACCGAGTGACGTAGTCGCGAAGGGGTTCATCGGGCCTCTGGACGCACATGGCTAACTCGCGAGGCCGGCCAGGGCGCTTGTAGGTGTCGGTGAAGTTGCGGACGAACGCCTCCTCGAAGTCCACCCATGAGTTGACGCTGCCGGCTGAAACGCTGTTAAGCCAAGTCCGAGCCGAGCTGGCCAACATGAGTGGCACGTAGCGGACTGCTACGCGCTTATTGTCCCTGGCAATGCCGACGGCTGTGGTGTAGTCGATCAGCCAGCCCTCTGGCTTGGCAGTGCCATTGTACTTGGGGGTGTCCCGAGGCAAGGTGAAGCCTCGGGGGAATGGCTCCCCTCGGATCCGGGGGCCGAAGCATGTCGGACCGATGGGACCGTCCTCCTCCAGGACGGCTGACTGGGCCAGGGTGATGAGACGCCTACGGGCGTCCTAGTCACCCTAGGGAACGTGAGCGCCGATCCGAGCTGCGAGCGGAGAAGCACCTCGCGAACCGGAGGCATGGGTCCTCCCCGGACGAGGAACCTCACATGCCGAGTCGCTCTCGTCGCCTCCGCGACGCCTGCTCGAAGTATGCTCGCTCTGGCGCTGGGAGCGCCGGTCTTGGCTTCCCTCGCCCCTCCGGTCGGAGGTGCGATGCGAGGAAGATCCCTCCGCGTGGCGATGACCGCTAGGGTTGCGGCGCGCTCCGGGGTTGGGTCCCGAAGACTCTGACTGGGCCTGACCGGGGTCAAGCCACATCTGCTGTTTGTTGGCGGCGTCAAGGAGATCCTTGACCCGCTTCTCCTCGAAGGCGCGCTCCTCGCCCTCCAGGCTTGGCATTTCTTCCATGGCCGCCTGCGCCGCCCGCAAGTTGGCCGCAGGGGTCTCGTAGACGGGCTAGTTGTCGCCTAGGATCTCGGAAATGAACCGGCCGCGGCCGCGGACCGATCCAAGCCGGCTAGGGGCCTCAGAAATCGGAGTGAGGCCGTATGCGGAGTTATACTCGCGCTGTGTAGCCTCCATCCAACTCTTTGCCGAGGCGGCGGCAATACCTTCCTCCAAGATATGCTTGCGAGCCTCCTCCAGTGAGGCTCGGGCGTCGTTAGGGTTTGTGGAAGCGGCGATGGGTGTCTTCAGGCCGGCGAGAGCGTCCTGAAGAGTATCAGCGGTGACAGCAGCAGGCACACCAGTGTCTGCTGACGCCTTGCCATGAGCCGTGTTGGTGCCAGCGCCGATAACCATCACCTCCACGACGTTGGAGACGGCGACGACATGGTACGGGGTGAAGAAACCCACCGACGACGGAGGGCCGTCGAAGACGAGTACGTTGCTAGGGTACACGTCATGTGCAGGCATCTCAGCGATAGAGAGCCTATTGAAGCTGGCGCATAGCGCCTCAAAGTCGAAGTCCTCGCGAAAGTAGCGAGGACCGTCGTTGAGATGCAGGTCGCTAAAGAAAACGCTGAGGTTCTCCATAGCAGCGACGACGACCCTAGGAGGTGCCTCGTCATCGGAATCTTCGTCCGAATCCGCATGACGGACGGGGACGTCGATCATCATCGGTGTTGCCTCATCAAAAGCGTGCTCCACGGGCATGCACATCGATCCGGACGCGATGCATCCGGTGGTGTAGGTGCGGGGTCCCGCCCAGCGCGTAAAGCTAGCCGATGCCGCGATCGGCCCCACGATGGGCGCCAAATGTCGGTGAATACTCACAACATATGCCATAGGTAGGCTAAAGTCGGTGAGAATCGAAGAGACAACGGAGGACGCTGGGGACGAGGTTGGTACAAGCATGGAACGCACGATGTACCCAGGTTCAGGGCTCTCCGTAGAGATAATACCCCTAGTCCTGTCGAAGTGTATGATGTATATGGATGGATTACAAGCTTGCTCCTGGAGTTGTGTTGGGCAGGAGGAAGAGGGGAGCAGCCGGCTCGTCTCTGCCTCTCTCTAAGTGGTTGGTGGGTGTGGTATGTTGTTCGACCGACCCCCTACATGGAGGGTGACCGGGGGGTTTTATAGACGAACCCACCGGCCTACAATACGGATAAAGGGTACAAGAGTGGGACCCGGCTGGCAGCCTCGCCGGCTGGCCAGGGGGCCCACGAGGGTCTTGTCTTGCTGCTTGAGGGGGCCGCCGGCTGCGAGGTCTCGTCTGGCTATGGGACCCGCCGGCTAGCCAATGAAGCTCTCGCGTAAGGTTGACGCCGAGCACGCGCTGTACGTCCGGCGTCGTCCAGCACAGATAGTACGGCCGCCTCCACTGTTCCCCATGCCGAGTGCAGTAATGGAGTGGGAGTTTGACGGTCCGACACTATGCTGGGTGATGGATCAGAGCCGGGGTAGGTCAGCGGCGTGGCCGCCGACGCTCGTACCTGCCGGGCACTCCGATCCAGTACCTTTGCTGACGCGTAGCTACCTTTAATCGTAAGGTCTCGTCATGACCTACGATCTGATGTGACTTGAGATCCCCGACCGGCTAGCCTGCTTGGCTAGCCGGCTTGGGCACGGCCGCCTCGTTCCTAGCCGGCTAGCTTGGCCAAAACGATCAAGAAGAGGTAGCCGTATCACCTCTAGCCGGCAAGGATTGCCTGACCGGCCAGAGAGTTGGCCGCCTCGTCCTCCAGCCGGCAGGCGCAGCCTAGTCGATCAGAAAACTTGGGCCTTGAAGAATCATACTTGGTCATCCCCTTTAAATAGGAAATGAAGGAGCAGGCTCGATGAGCCTACCCCGGGGTTATCCCCCGACAAAGAGTGAAACCATCTGTGTTACTAAATGATCTCACTGTTTTAGCCTGTCAATCTTCTATTTCACATTTGCTTATAATAGCTTAGCCTGTAAAGAAACTATTGCACTTCACAGAATTTTTTATTTTCTTTAGCAAATTTGTATCATCTAGCAAATGCTATGTACCCTGATAATGTTCAACCAGATGTATTTTTACTCATTTGACACGTGTACTTTGTTATTTTTATAGTTTAAGCAACAATAAAAATTGTATAAGTCAAGAGCACTTGCACGGGCGCGCCTTCGACCACTAGTAGTTCATGAAGACCGGCAAGAGGGTGAACACTGCATTTATCTCGGAGATTGAATGAACATGGAGCAGACCAGCATGTATTGTCAACAGCACAAAATTTCCATCTCCACCATTAATCCAGCCAAGCAATAAAAAGGAAACAGAACAAGCCCACGAGAAGCTCAAGCTTCCACTAAATATAATATTAAATTGCCGAACATGTTCACCGAGTTCAAATCAGAATTTTGAAATCATCAAGTTCAACATTATATAAGGACGCATCGCTATAGATTAAAGGAAATACAACATCTTAGGTAAATTTGGTACATTAATAATTTCCGGGTACATGGGGAAGTCCAGTAGCGCCTCCCCCCTCAAACTTGATGGCTCCTATGCTCAACACCATACCTGAACAGAGTAACGCCGTCAGCAAGCCATGAGGCTCCATAGCTTTCCTTTGACTAGTCGCCGCATAAATCGCCTCCCAATGCTTCTTTTACTCTAGAAGATGATATCCATGGCGCGATAAACTCCGAGTGTTAGAAATGCCTAAGAATTAACAGTCAGAAGTCCACGACATAAGCTGCTTGCCCTGGCAGTATTGTCCAAGTCATCAGCCAAAAATAAGATGGCATAATAGAACTAAGACACCAACAAATGTTGACTTGCTGTCATCTGTGCAGCACATTTCACACTTCAGACACCCAAGCTATCTTCAGTTCAGTGTTCAGAGTTGTTGCCCTCTTCTATTCAGCAGTCTGCGCCGCCACGTCTTCATTCACCTCTGTAATAACCTTAAGAAGGTCCACCGGGGTTGCAGCAGGATCAAGCTCATGACAACCTTCCGGGGCATTGTTGCCTTCTTCACCAGTCAGCAACCGAGAAGGAACCTGATGCGAGAATCGAAACAGCTCACCCTTTGGTATCCTCCTCACCTCCTTGGGGTCCATGTGCCTATGGAACACAGCTTTGAAACCAGCAACCTTCAACAATGGAATCACAGTCAGCCCTTGCTCCTCAGTGAAATCATCAATAACTTCCACAATCTCGTATTTATATATCACATCATCAGGTGTAAGCTCGTTCCAATCAGGAGACCAGTCTCGATACAAAGCCCATGTATCACCTTTCTGAGGAACAATTCTGATAATCCCACGAGGGCCTTTAGTCCAGCTGACTTTGTGTGAAAATATGTTGACTGTTTCCGTAATCTGGTACCTTCCAACCCTAAAATCGCCACATGTTTTCTGGAAACCAGAGGCAACCCAGTTTATTGGTGACAGTTCAATATTGGATTTGGAATTGAGGAAACTCATGCGGATTCTGAAAGGTCTCATTGAGAGAACTTTCTGCACCATTGCATATAGACGAGGCATTCCATCCTCACTGTCATATGTAGCCCATACTTGGTCACTATAAAAAGCTCTCTCTGTGCGATCCTTATCAAAATCATGGAAGTCAGGGTCTGGGACATCAATAGAAACAGGCACACGCTTCTGTTCTGGATTCTTTTCATCAGTTGCGGTTGCAGGTACTTGGGTGTCAACACTTATTGAACTGCATAGCTTTAGTCCTTTGCCAAGCTTGCCAGAGAGGACCCCATTTGCCTTTACGTTGTTGTCACTAGGATATACCTTTCCTTCTGACTTCCTTTTCTCTGCAAACCGTGAATATGCTGCCATGCTCAGCTCTTGCAATTTTCCCCGGACGGCTTCTTTGGCTTTCTCAACAAGTAGACCCCGTGTATCAATCTGGGAGATCTCTCTCAAAACATTAGCTCTCCTTACACTCACTGCAGATCTCAACTTTTCCACTGAAGTGCCATTAACCCGCCCCACATCAGTGAAAGCATTTGTCTCTGTGCTTGCAACCACCGTTTCTTTGTTATCTCCAGCATAATCCACAGTAGTATAATCATTACTATGCCTTCTCCGCTTTGCAAACCGGCCACGCCTTGAAGTAGTTCTCTCAGGGTCACATGTGTTTCCACTTTCAGGGTAGTTGTAGCTGTAGCTCTCTTCATTTCTTCTAGGTTTCTCGGAAGCCTGGGTACTGTAAGCATTTGTGTCAGCTGCAGGCGCTGTCTTGGAGTACTGATTCCACTGAAAGCTTTGACTGTTGTAGGAATCATAAGTACTATCTTGCTGATACCCCACATGCCCTGTTCCCGGAATGCTAGAAGTCCTGCTTGTTGAGCCATATGAATGTTTGGTGGAACTGTGGTTCTGTGGCTGCTGCTTGGTTGACCAGGAGAAAGATGAACTGCTTCCGTTGCAAGGAAATCCAGTCTCTACCGCCATGAACGCGTGATGGCAATTTGGGCACAGAAGGTTATGATTAAGATACATTCTTAAGTACTCATACTGCATACGGCAGCGATTGCAAGATGTCCAGAAAGTATCAACACCAGCAGGACGAGCAGTAGCCTCAGCAGCAGCCGCAGCAGCAGCGGCGGCTGCTGCGGCGGCAGCAGCATTCTTCCGAGCTCTCTTAGTCGCCTTCTTGTCATATGTATACATGCCATTGGTCACGTTGACAACAGAATGATCTGACCTCTTCTGATCATAAATTGCCTTCCGACTAGTATCAGACAACACACTCCACGCCTCAGAGATCAGTTTAAAGGCCTCCTCAGCACCGACTGACTTGTTCTTATCAGGGTGCAGCTGGAGAGCTAGCTTCCTGTACTGCTTCTTCACATCCTCTTCATCCGCAAAGGCGGGTAGGGACAAGATCCGGTACCAGTCACTCTCTCCATCAATCTTAGACTCCGCTGCAAGATGAACTTCAAGAGTGGACGCCATCTGGGATATGCCCTCAAGTGATGGGCAGAGATTCTGGGCCTTGACCGCATACTTGCGTGCACCCCTGAGGTCGCGCGCGTGAAACTTGCTCTCTGCAGTATTTCGTGCTTTCAAAGCTTCATCCATATTGTACTCCACACTCATCTCCACCTTTGAATTGGATCAACAGACAGCTGGACTTGAGCAAGAATGAAGAAGCCCAGGACCAAGAAATGAACAAGAGTTCACTGCACAGTACTGTTGATCTAACCTTGAGGGTTATGAGAACTCCATTGGTCTGCAACAAAGTAGGGCAAATGATAAGAATATTGAGGAACAAAATACAGAGCACACTCCATGGGATTGCAAACAACATAGCGGTAGCACAGCATCCACAGTGAAGTGAAACCTGAGAAAACATGTAAACCAAGCAGTGAAGTACTGAACACTATGAATTTCGGCACTATCCGCCTGGAGTATTAATTTCTAACTTGGTAGGACTGGAAATCAATCTGGAAGCGAAATCTATCTCGTCGTCATTTAATTTCAGCTCCGACAAATTTACTTGGCAGTACACCAAATCTACTCAACTAGAATGGAGTGGACTACGCGCCACTGAGATTTGCTTCAGCGAATCGGGACTTGAAGGCTCAGCAGATCAGCGACCGGAGCTACACCGACCCGCCCAAAAAGGCAATTAATCTTGGGTAGCAAGAGACAGTGTGAGAAAGATCCAACCCAGCTTTCTCCACAAAACTAGGGAATCTGGAGCCCCGGCTCCCCCAGAAACAGCGCCAAAACCCAAGCGAAATGAACACATCGAAGCGCCCAAATCAGCTCAAGAAGAGCCCCAAAACCCGTCAGGAATCCGGCCGAGAGAGGCACCGATCCGGGCGATCCGCGTCCCCGGCGCACCGACCCAGCAGCGGCGCCGAACCCGGGCGCGGAAAGTCCAGAGCCCCAAGAACCCTAGGCCGTCAGATCTGCCGCGACAGGCCACGGCCGGCGGCGAAAAGCACCTGAATCGAGAGCCAAGGAGGAGGGGAGGACGTACCCATGCGGATCGGCTGGAGGAGGCGCAGGAATCGGGGCGGATTGGAGGCCACGAGCTCCCCCGAATTGCAAATCCTTCGGCCCCGGATTTTATTTCGGGGAGGGAGGGACGGAGGAGCTCTAAAAAAAATGAAGCTTTTTAGCTCAAGACTTTTAGTCAAAGCCCCAAAAATCGTAATACCAAATGAGAGGGGTAGCAGCAGAGCAGCAGTAGTAGTAGAAAAGGAGAGTGTAGGTCAGGCCTGCGTGTGTGTGTCCTGTAAAAATAGAGATAGAAGATTATTATTATTCCGCTTTGTTTTTTTTGCGGTTTGCCTTTAAAAGTTTGAAACTTTGCCCTCATTTGGTGCCCCGAATTAAACTCCCCCGCAGTCAGGCCCAAACCCCCGGTCAGGGGCTTTCTGGCCATTTCCGGCTCTCAGACACAAAACATACCGGAGTACAGTACTGCTGGCATTTCTTTATCTTTATTAAGAGGGGGAAGGTTAAGCTGATTACGTACTTTAATTGGGGTTTTAATATTATTAATTGCTGTTTTAAGCTGTGGATTTGACGTTAATGCAGGGCGGAGCACATGGGAAAGTGTCCTAAATATCCCCCAGGTGGGCCCACTAGTCATTGTACCAGAGTGTATACATGGGCAGGTACGTACGTATACGCATAGTATAGGATGAGAAACCTTTATTAGGGGCTATTTCTGTAAAACCACAGAGGTGGGAGCGTAACCCTAGTGCTGCCCGTGTGTGTTGTTAGATCAATCAGATGTGACTAGGGTTGTTTCAGGTATTTCATACTACCTAGCAAAGGATTATGCCTAGGGTTAAGCTAAAATCACAACAACCAGCCACAAAAAGCTTTGCCCTCCTCTACTCTCCAGTGAGCCCTAATATTTTTTCCTGACAAGAGAAGAGATACCTTGTGTGCAGACTGAGAACCTTTTCTACCCCCATGTGGGCCCCACTCTCCCTGTTACCCTTTAAGTACACACAGACACACCCTCTCTACATCATCACCTCACCAGCAATTTGTACTGGTAGTATCAGAGGAAATAATAAAAGTAGGCATATGACACTAGCAGCACAAGAACTAGGAAAATATCTAGCAGCACTGGCACACCTGCTTCTACTTGTATTCTGTTATTGCAACAACAACAAAATTCCAAGGATGTTGCTGGTAATGCATCATGGCACAGCCCTAGGTGCAAATTTGCCTCATTTGAGCATGCAAGGAAAAAGTAGACAAGAAGAGTGTGAGTCTTCCACTGTGCATCTGCATTCAGCTCTGAGTTGCATGAATCCAGTTTCAGAATGCCTCTTGTGTGATCCTGAACAAATGGCACTCTGTGCTCTTGTTGATAAGCCTGAAGATCCCAGCTCTTCAGATTTCAGTGTGTAGTAGGTTAACATTGGTTACAGATTGAACCAGAAAAGTGTCTTCACAGGAATAATGTGGTTGTATGAGAACTGAGTTGAGCAGATTGTGTTTCTGTCACTTTGTTCAAGAACTGAAGAGTTGTTTGGCAGTAGCACCCAGGAGCTGAATCTTCAGGTGACAGGATCAGCCTACATACATGTTGCCAGTCACCAAAGGAACATCACTTGGATAATAATATGTCATGTTCACAAGCTTAAACAACAAAGTCTCTGGGAGTTTTGCTGCCAGACCAAAGTAGCAGCGTGGCAGCCCAGATAGATAAATGCCCAGGTCTGCAAGTAGCTGCAAGTTAGGCAGTTGATGTGTTCAGTTTCAGGATGGAACTAAGATCACAGTCAAGGTGCATACCTGGTAGTACATAAATAGCGACAAAGTTCCCTAAAAAATATAGCGACAAAACTTGGACAAACTCCACGCCACAACCATTTTGCAGTTTGAATTCCTGACTTTGGTCACCTGAGGTCATTATTCCAAAGTAAACATACACGAAAAGCATGACAACATTTACTAGTCACAAGTTTCATACACTGCGAGAAAGTCCAATAAATAGCCCTTCATGTTTCCAGCATCGGCAGAAATCATACAAGGTGTTATCATGAGAGAAGGTTCATAACAGCCAAAATAGCATTGATAGATAAATACAGTCACATCGTCGGACAAAAAGGAACTGCAATTTACATCTAGGAACGCGTTGCTAACAGTACAGACTCTAAAATGATCTGAAACTATACAAATAAACTTTAGCTTCTTGTATCTTGATTCATGAATCATATGTTCAATAATTATGTACAGTACATGGTACAACGGGGATGATCTATCCATGGAAAAAGTTCATCACCGGACAGTTCGATAGAGGTGAGAGTAAACTCGCTTGGTCCTGTAAACAATGACAAGGCTCAAGCCAGCACCCACGACGCAAAATGCTGACATGATCAACGAGCTGACAAAGAAACAAACAGCCCCTTCACACTTCAGTGGCCCATTTGCAAGTAAACCCATGCCCTGAAGAAATTGTGGAGACGACGACGCTGAGCTCTGTGCTTGCCTCTCAGCTTCATAGTCATAGAAGCTACTGGCAATGAGACCTGAGAAGATCAGCGACCCTGTGGGGTTTGCTACTGTGAGGAAATTATACATTGCACCGAAGTGTTTTACGCCGAAAAGTTCAGAAACGGCAGCCGGCACAATAGCCCAGTGAGCACCATATCCAAGTCCAACCAGGAAGGTTCCCATGTACATAGTTCCAGGCCAAGCCATTGCAAAGAGGAAATGTCCAGCAGCCATCAGTATCTGAGCGAGGGCCAATGCTATGTGCCTTGGGTATTTACGCTCCCTGATCAGAAGAATAGTTGGTCAATCTATGAAGAAAGCCTGGCCAATATTTGAGATGTATGAAGAATTATCCGAATTTAACAAACAAGTACCATGGCAGAATATTATTAGTCAAGTAAATATGAGTCATAACTACGATAAAAACTATTTCCAAATTTTACTGATAATACAGGTACTGCAAAATGATAGTTATCATTTTTATGTGTTGTGTTAACAGTGGATGCCAGATCAAAATGTGGAGAACCTAGTGTTGGTACCTGACAATAATCTCAGAGAAGTAACCACCTCCAACACGACCAAGGAAGTTCCATATGCTCGTCAATGACACGAAGTTATGCGCGTCTTTGAAACCAGCAGCTTGGCTCATCTGACCCAAATTATCGATCACCGTCAGCCCTGATCCAGACCCAAGCAGAAGCGATAACCAAATAAGCCAAAAATCAGCCTTGACCAATGCCTGCATCAGGGTGAAGTTCTCCCCCCTATGTGGTCCCTTCCTGACTCTAACCCCACCTCTTGCTGCAGCTTGAACTAACCTGGTCTGCAAGTCTGCAATTCTTCTTCTCCTTTCAGATGGGGATAAAGAGTCAATGTCTTTAGGCTTCTCTTCTTCCATCTCACTTAGAATCAACTCTGGTTGATCCTCCGTTTCATGTGAAGTACTTGCCTCTCCTTTTAATGCTTCAGACAGCAGAGCCTCTTCATATGGACTTGGATATTCAGTTTTCAAGCTAAACGTCAGGGCCACCGGGATCGCGATCGGTAAAATAAGCAAGATGAAAAGAAACACTGTGAGAGAAATAGCCACATTATCACTCACTTCCAGGAAATCTTGGACTAGCATCACACCAACGAGATATGAGGCAAGGAGCATGCAAATGGTGTAGATGAACATGAAGCTGTTCTTGTCAGATGACCGCACCTGTCGGTGACCCCCAACAGGCCTTATAACAAACATCAGGCCAATGGCAACAAGTGATGGCCCTACTGCGACCATGAAGATAAGAGTTGCATGGTCTGGTGTGTGCATAACTGCAAACAATTGAGTGAGAATTGCACTGCTAAGGCCAGCAAATCCTTTCAGAATACCCACAGTTGGCCCCCTGCTCTTTGGGAAATTCTGGATGCATGTAACGAGTGAAGTTGTGTTGAAATATGTCTCGCCGTTGGTTCCAACAAAGATAAGGACACACATCTGAATTAAAAACATCAAGAAGTATTATATTAGTATAGAAAATTAAGCAAAAGGAAGCAAATAACTACCCAAGTTCCAGATTTTTGTTTGCATTTATCTAATTGTGGGGATTCCCTATTTTCTCCACATAGTTTGGGATCCAGGTCTCCTGGATAACAATGCAACTCATTGGTCAACTTTAGTTGGAGAAGCCATTCTATAGTTCCATATACAAAACTGAACTTACATAGTGTACAGTCTATCAATTTATAAATTTAAGAGATAGAAACAAAACAAAAGAATGTAGCTCTGCATGGCAAGTAACAAATGTGTGGATTACGTCATCGAGCTGCACACCAATAATTGCTTGACCAAGCAACTGAGGCTGTGTAGATAGCTCATATATCCTCCAGGCTTTTTGGGGAATCAAGAAAATGATGTGCTCCGTAAAAAAAAATGATGTGGCCAAACTAATTGTTTACTTGTAAATAAACAATCATTCAGCCATTCACCGGTCAATCATAGTGATTGTGATGATGATTTGTGATATGGCGTGCAGTTTTCGCAATCAAACATCAAACCTGGCAAAGCTATGTGCACATTGATGACAGCCATAAATTTACAATACTACTAACGTGTGAGAAATTTGGAGAAACACAGGAAGTTTAGGAAGTAAGAGTGTAAGACTTGACTACTTTGCCAGCTAATCCGAAGAAGACCAATAATGTTTATAGTGAATCCATATCATATTAAGAAAGAAAATGTGTTACAAAAGCAACACCTTAATTGAATTAAGAAGGATCTCTGTTGTATCAATTTCACGCCGATAAAGAATCTAAGGCTTGAACATTGACAAATAGGCAATCGATTGCTGTGACAGTAAATAATTAGGAGGAGAACCTGTGGGACACAAAAAAGCTTCGGCCCTCCCGCGTCGCTCGACCGTGAGGCAACCGTAGCCGTCATCGACAGTCTCTCCCGTACCTCCTCAACCCTTGCCACTGCCGAAGGGCGCTGCCAGGCGAAGCCCGGGCAACGTCAGGGGCGGCAGGGCCCTTCCTCCTCCCTCCTTGGTGGTGGTCGGCGCGGGATGGCGTCGCCACACAGAGATGTGGTGTTGCTTGTGCGGCGTGGTGTCATGGTGATGCGGCCTCATGGTGGTGGTGGCTATCCTCGGGACCTGCATGGACGGTTGGGTGGTGGTGACGGTCGTTCGGCGGGATCGCAGATCTAGCGCGGGCTGTGTATAACACAGTAGCCGGTGTCATGCCTGTTGTAGTGTATATGCGGATTGCCTGGTCCTTTTTATCAGTTTGCACTTTTGATTGTGTTGGCTAGTGCATGAAGCTTGACATGGTATCAGAGCCTAAGGTCTTGAGTTCAAGTCCTAGCTTTCGTAGTTTATCCAAAAAATTGTTGTTACCCCTCTTAGTCCACGTATAGGCCTCTTGACCATAGCTTTGAGTCTATTCACATGTTAACTTCCCGCGTCACACATGAGAGGGGGTGTTGAAGTGTATTTTCGATTGCCTAGCCCTTTCCATCAGTCCAGACTATGGACTGTGTTGGCTAGTGCATGAAGCTTGACAACACCCTTCCTAATGCGGCAGCATGGTCGTAGGCATGCCAAGGTGGCTAGTGGTGGGCGGGTTCATCGGTTGTCGTGCAAATCTTGGGCATGATGGCGGTGCGGGCATGTAGTGTTCCGGTGGCTGTGATCTGGCAAGCGGTGTAGGGTCACGGCGGCGGTCTCCATTCTCCTGGGTCTGAGCCGGCGGCGCGTGGGGCGGCGCAGGGTATCGACCGTGGTATCGGGTCTGCCACGCACACAACAAAGGTGGTTCTGTCCTAGGGCTCATGCTCGCTTGGGCCAGATTTGGGCCCAAGGCGGGTCGAGGTTCTTGCTCCGGGTAGATGAGGTTGGGCTAGGTACCGAATTGAGCTCACGGGTGGTGAGCTGACGGCACGATGGGTAGCGGTGGTTATCGTGTCGCTGCTGCACAGTCGGACGGATCGATGCCAATGGCCATGGGCGTGGGTCAAGCTCGCCTGGGCCAAGGCTAGAGTACTAAGGCGGGGGTTTGCTCAATGATGGACGTCGGAAATCACTAGGGTGTGTGCCTCCCGGTCCATCGGAATTGGTTGGGGACGCAGAGCGTAGGCGCTTCCTACCGTGGAAGCATGTAACGCAGACTTGGGGGCTGATGTCGGGCTAGGAGTGGAAGGAGGTGCCCTTTGCTCTTCCTACCATGGTTGGTTGATATGCGGTGATGTAGACAGTTGGCGGCGTCACGAGTCATGGATGCTGGGGCGGCGGACTCGAGTGGAGGTCCATATGGTTGGCTCTTTGGCGGGCATCATGAAGGCAATGGTGGCTATGCCTCTTGGTCGTATTGGCGGTGAGGAGTGCGGCGGCGGGTGGCTCAGACTCGCTCTCTATCGTTGACAATGGCGATGCCTAGATCCAGATTTGGAGGCTTATGCTCGTTGTGGTAGTGCGGGCCTCGTGCTGCACTAGTGAGCCACCGACCAAAAGTTCATGCTTTTGGCACCAACGACGGCGCCTGCAAGTCACCGCTCTTCTCTTGAGGACGTCATTGTGCTTCTCCTCTCTGTGCCAAGGTTACGAGTGAAGATCCTTGTCCGGACTCAGCAGCGACGTCGCTTAGTGTTGTGTCCCCTCTTGAGGCCGTTGTCGTGGAGCTTAGGTGTCCTAAAACGTGTCATGATGTTGTATTCAGACCTACATGCGCTATTTTTCAACAACATAGTCGCATTGCGTTTATGTTGGTGCATTTATCTCGGGATCTGCTTTGTAAAGAGGGCTGCCTAACAACCTTGTATCATTCGGCCGGCCGTGTACTTTGATTTGTGCTTATCCTAGTAAATAATTAGGCATAATATGGTGACTACTGAAAACAAAAGTGAGGCATATGGCCAACATTACTAGTGACAAAGACAAGTTATTATAAATAAAGAATAGCAGAAGAATACACCATTGGTCGGCCAGCATTACACACTTACACATGTGTGATTGGTCAAATTCACAAGAAAGGCGGTGCATAGAAAACTGATTTAATCTAAGATGTACCATCCCTCCACGCCATTTTCACCAGCTGATCCTATCCAGCAAGTAACCCTCATTTTATTTAATTATCATGTGCTGTGCGGTCTACATCACATGTTAAGCCCACCTTGTTTGCAATTCCATAAACAAATTGGCACGACGACCTGAATGTATTGTGTGTTAATTCAGCAGTAGCATTCAAAGTTGAAGACCATTTTGAACAGCTTTGTGATTTAATCAGACTCAATGGTACCAGCAATCAATGAATTATGAATGAATCAATCTACTGTAAGAAATAAGCAGCGCACAATTCAAAAAAGAAAGAAAGAAGTAGCGCAAAGACTTACTGACCATGGAGAGAGGCAGCGGCGGCGCCTGCTTAGTGACTATGAGCCATAGCCATCCGTACCCGAGGAAGTTCTGCAGGGCGCCGATGAGCAGCATGGCCCAGGCGGGCAGCATGGCGGAGAGCGTGCCGGCGAGGAAGCCGACGCAGTCCCCGAGGTCCTTTGCGATGCCGAGCGCGGCGAGCTGGCGCTGGTTGTAGCCGAGGGCGGCCTTGAGGACGGGCGAGATGGCGCCGAAGAGGTAGCCGATGCCGGCCATGGACTGCAGCCACATTGCGGCGACGAAGACGAGCCATCGGTTGGTGGAGAAGGCCCTGAACCTGTCGGCGAGCATCCCCATCCCCGCCGGAGCGGCCAAGAAAGCTTATGCTTGTTGGTTGGGGAATTTGTCGCCCGAGGTCAAGGTGAAGGTCAAGGATTGGATTTTTGATGGTGGAATGGGAGGAAGGTATCCTATCCTGGAGCCGCCGGAGAGATTGATGGAAGGAAGTAAACCGGGCGCAGATTTGGAGCCAAAAAAAGGAAGGCTTTTAATGGCAGGAGGCAAAGAACGCGCCTCGCTTGGCTTGGCTTTGCTTTGCTTTTGCTCGGGTCAGGTCAGGACGTCGGGTGGAGGTGGCGCTAAACAAAAATTTGTTTATCGCAGAGGTAGAGGAAATGATGGCGGACGGGAAGGAAAGAAGACCTTTACTTTACACCAACTGAATGCAAAAGTTGAGGAGAAAAGACGCAGTGCTCGATCGAAATGATGAACTGTCTGCTATTTTGTGTGTGGATGGCTGTATTTCATGACATGGTCGGATGACGAGCAGGGAGGAGAGGGACGATGCGAATCTCCAATGCGCTGCGCAAGAGGCTGAGGAGTTTATTCCGAGATTTATAAGTAAGGAGACACTACTTGACTACGTAACCAAACGATCGATTCGACGGTACCATCCCATCCAATCATACACACGTTCCTGCCGAAAAATGGAGCTAGGCCAAAATAGTACTCCTCTGTTTCTAAATACTCCCTCCGTTTGAAAATACTAGTGAACCAATGTATCTACTCCCTCCGCTCCTAAATATAAGTCTTTTAAGCGATTTTACTAGGGGACTACATACGGAACAAAATAAATGAATCTATACTTTAAAATATATCTATATACATCCGTATGTAGCCATTTAGTGAAATCTCTAAAAAAGACATATATTATGGAAGTATATTTTAGTTTAGATACATCCATTTATATTTGTTTTTATGACAAGTAATTTCAAAAGAAGAATACTTGTTGTTAAGAAAAACTATATTAGTCCTTGCCAACAATAAATATCACTTCCTCTGTTTCTAAATATAAGACTTTTTAAAAATTGCATTATCAACTGTATACGGATGTACATGAATATATTTTAAAATGTGTGGAAACCCGCATATATGGGGCCGAGATTTTGCCGTGCCCGCGGGGCGGGATGCAGTGTCTGATCGGACATATTTTCTTATCTCGACCCACGTTTTGACGATTATTTTCTGGATCGGAACAGGACGCGGTTCTGCTAAAGTTCCTCTTAACGGCTCCTCCCGTTGCCCGGACAGATATTTTCCTTGGCTGCTTCATTCAGCTGCCCCACTGAATTGCATTGCATTGCATTGCAAAGGTACAAACACACCCCTGCCGGCCGGTTCGCCTGATTCTATTTCTACGTCTCGCCCAAAAGCCAGTTTTTTTTTTCTTTTCTCCCTGCTTCTACTGTACCATGCATGCGCCCCATCGAGAACGATGATGACTCATTGTCATGTCCGCCTCATCTCCCAGAAAAGATCTCCGCTGTATTTATTTTTTTCTCATCGTGGGAGATAACAAAAACAAAAACAAAAAACAAAAGGCGGAAATCTTTGTATGTGACGTGCAGTCGATGTCGTGAGTATTTATTACCCACGAGACAAGCACTGCATATGCACATTTTTTTTCTGGAGGCACGCTGCATTATTTAATCCCCAATTTTTTGGCCAATAAGGAAAAGAAAACATCATATTTTGCCGCGTGCATTTTCACGCGGGAGACTTCGTTATGCTAGTCTCGGCAGCCCCTGGTTTGGTGGACTTTTTCTTTTTCTTTTTTCTATTGAAGCTACTTGTTATTTCTTCAGTTTTGTCCCCCCAAAAATGTTATTTCTCCTGTTTTTTTTCTTATTGTTAGGCTAGCATTGTTATTGTTTGATGCGTAAAGTATTATTTTTTCTTGGGTAGTAGTTTATATTTTTTGGTGCGTGCATTTTCATTGTTTGAATTCTATAGATATTTTTTTGTTAAAATAATGATTTTGGACTTTTTTTGTTCATGCTTACATTTTCGTGATTTTCACCGTCCAAAAACAGACATTAAGGAGAGATTGTGCAGCTACACACATCACAATTTCAAAAGGGGTTATAGTTGTAAAACAACATATTTTCAAATGGGATCGCAACCCTTATTTTTTTACATGAAGTAACAACTAGATGCTTTCAAAGGGTCGCAACTGCATGTTTTTAAGATTAGATCGTAACTACATGTTTTCAAGATTGGACCGCAATTGCATGTTTTTAAATGCCGTCGCAACTTCATGTTTTAAGGTCGGTTCGCAAATGCATATTTTCAACGTCAAGTCGCAACTGTAAGTTTTCAAAATGCCGTCGAAAACTGCATATATTCATGGTCGGCTCATAACTGCATGTTTCCAAGGCCGAGTCGCAACTGTAAGTTTTCAAAATGCCGTCGCAATTGCATATATTCATGGTTGGGTCATAACTGCATGTTTCCAAGGTCGAGTCACAATTGTAAGTTTTCAAATGTCGTCGCAACTGCATATTTTCAACGTCGGGTCGCAACTGTAAGTTTTCAAAATGTCGTCGCAACTGCATATTTTCATGGTCGGGTCATAACTGCATGTTTCCAAGGTCGAGTCACAACTGCAAGTTTTTAAATGTCATCGTAATTTCAAAAGGGGTTACAGTTGTAAGTATATAAGGAAAAAAGGGGGCGCAACAACATATTTTTAAATGGGGCCACAACCCTTATTTTTTTACATGGAGTAATAACTAGATGCTTTCAAAGGATAGCAACTGCATGTATTTAAGATTAGATCGTAACTACATGTTTTCAAGATTGGGCCGCAATTGCATGTTTTTAAACGCCGTCGCAACTTCATGTTTTAAGGTCGGTTTGCAAATGCATATATTCAACGTCGGGTCGCAACTGTAAGTTTTCAAAATGACGTCGCAACTGCACATTTTCATGATCGGGTCATAACTGCATGTTTCCAAGGTCGATTCACAACTGCAAGTTTTCAAATGTCGTCAAATGTCGTCGCAACTGCATATTTTCAACGTCGGGTCGCAACTATAAGTTTCCAAAATGTGGTCGCAACTGCATATTTTCATGGTCGGGTCATAACTGCATGTTTCCAAGGTCGAGTCACAACTGAGTTTTCAAATGTCGTCGCAACTGCATGTTTTTAAGGTTTGATCGCAACTTCATGTTTTCATGGTCGGGTCACGACTGCATGTTTTTAACGTCGGGTCGTAACTGCAAGTTTTCAAATGACATCGCAACTGCATATTTTCATGGTCAAGTCACAACTTCAAATTTTTAAAGTCAGATCACAACAACAAGTTTCCAAACGTCGTTGCAAAATTGCGTGTTTTCAAGTTTTGGCCATGGTTGTCTGTTTTCATAGTCAGGTGGCAATCACAAGTTTTTAAATATTGTCGAGCTGCATGTTTTCGAATAGGGTTGTAACTGTGTCTCTTCAAGGTGATTCACGACTACATGCTTTCAAGAGGGGTTCAAAGGAGCTCGTAACTGTAAGTTTTAAAATAAGATCGTAACTACAAGTTCTCAAATACTGTCGGAACTGCAAGTTTTTATATCTGGTGTATCTATGATAAAATGGCAACAAAAGTGATTGATGATATTATCTTTGCATGTCCGCGCTTAGCGCCAAATCTGAACCACCATGCACACATGATATGTGTCGTGTTTGTGTGTGTCATTGTGCAACTGTGCACGGGCAGGCCAGTCGCGTCAGCATGCATATGCATGCATGCATATTGCCCTCATGTACGTGTGTGTGTATAAGTGCATGGACATGTGCCTAGTGTATATGTGTTCACGGTTTTTGTAGGAGACTAGATGTGTGTCCTTTTGTTATGTTTAATGAAAACAGGTTATAACAATAACGATGATGCCGACTGATGTCAAGTGAATGAGAATAAACTATATCTCATCTAGATGGGCTCTAGTCACTCATATAGGTTCAATCCATTGTGCCCTTTTGAGTAATAAAAGATTGACAAAACAAAGGAAACACAACCACGCACTTCTGCCTCTCGGCCAAAGCCGGGGTGATGGCCGAAGGCGGTACGAGAGGCTGCTCAAAAATTCATGCTGGCGATAAGATAACAACGATAAAGAAGAATGGTTCTTTTATATTGAATGTGCATTCTAATCCCAAGATCAAAAGATGCATTCTCTAGAAACAAAGTTGCTTGGTCCTATACATGAATTTCTAGACTATATATTAGAGCATCTACAACCGGACTTGACAAATCTGACCCCTATACGCCTGCGAGTGCGTCCGCGGACAACACGTGTCGACCCCTCATATGTTGCGCCACACATCCGCATACCTCAAACGCAATCCATGCACGTCGATTGTCCGATACAAATTGTCTGAATTCAACTGTTCGAAACAAAGGAAATCAAATCACAATTCAACAAATCGGACATGCCAAAATAAAATCAACGTTCGAGCGACAAGGGATGCTTGTCGGATCACTGGTCGGACACGTCAATCCATGCCTCCTGGTCGTCGAGCTTGTCCCGCTCCACCTGGGCACCCATCTTCGCCTGCATCTGGGCTGCGTGCTCTGCCTACATCCGACCGTATGATCTGTAGCCGTCCTCGCCGCGTCTAGTGCCCTATGGTCATTGATATCGTTCTTATTTTCCACAAGCCACTTTTTCGCATGCTCATCCAAGGCGGTTTCGTCGTCAACATGATCTTCATATCCTTCGCGTCTCGTACGAGTTGCAACTTTTCCTTATCAACCTCAATCTCTCTAAATGTCTTGGCCTTCTCGAGTTCCCATTTGATCGTCGCCTCTTGCTTCTCCAACTCGATCTTCTCCTTCTCAATTTCAAGCCCCCTCTTCGCCCTCATCCGATCCCACTCCATCCTCTGTGGGACCACTAGAAAGGATGTCTTTCCCAATTTTAATGGTTGGCAAATTTTAGCATTTAGCAAGTCAAGCACACCCTACACATGCAACTCTATGAGTATAGCATCGGAAAGTAAAGACATGCACATGAAAGTAAGGAGTAGAGTTAGGAAGATCAAACGCAAAGATTGACACAGTTATTTTGGCGTGGTTCTGATAGGTAGTGCTATCATACGTCCATGTTGATGGAGACTTCAACCCACAGAGGGTAACGACCATAAGAGTCCACGGAGGGCTCAACACACAAAGGTTCCACGGAGAAGCAACCTTGTCTATTCCATCATGGCTTACATCCACGAAGGACTAGCCTCACTCGGGGTAGATCTTCGCGAAGTACGCGATCTCCTTGCCCTTACAAACTTCTTGGTTCAACTCCACAACACGAAGTAGGAGGGTCCCAAGCGACACCTAAACAATCTAGGAGACACCACTCTCCCAAAGGTAATAGATGTGGTAGTAGGATGAACTTCTTGCTCTTGTGCTTCAAAAGATAGTCTCCTCAACACTCAATCACTCTCTCACAGATTTGGATTGGGTAGAAGAGATTGATTGGGCGGAAATCAACTTGGGGAGGCTAGAAATCAAGATTCATATGGTAGGAATGGAATATCTTGATCTCAACACATGAGTAGGTGGCTCTCTCTCAGAAAAATGGATGGGACAAGTGTGTTGGGTAACGTAGCATAAATTCAAAATTTTCCTACGCCATATTCAGATCTTCCTATGGAGAGACCAGCAACGAGAGAGGGGAGAGTGCATCTTCATACCTTTGAAGATCGCTAAGCGGAAGCGTTGCTAGAATGCGGTTGATGGAGTCGTACTCGCGGCGATTCAGGTCGCGGTGTGATTCCGATCTAGTCCCGAACCACGGCACCTCCGCGTTCAACACACGTGCAGCCCGGTGACGTCTCCCGCACCTTGATCCAGCAAGGAGGAGGGAGAGGTTGGGGAAGATCTCCGGCAGCACGACGACGTGGTGTCAATGGAGAGACGAGGTCTCCCGGCAGGGCTTCGCCAAGCACCGTGGGAGAGGAGGAAGAAGAAGAGCAGGGCTGCGCCGAGAGAGAGATGGAAAACCGTGTCTCCAATGGCCAAACCCCCCGCTATATATAGGGGGAAGGGAGGGTGGCGCCCCCTTTAGGGTTTCTGCCACGCCCAAGATGCGACCCTATCCTCAATTTGGCACGAAGGCCTCGTCAGGGATAGAAGCGCATCTCGTCGTGTCGCAAGAATGGATATCATTACAAGTACATGTACTGAAAAGAAGAGATATATATACAGAGTTGGCTTACACTCGCCACAAGCTACATCAGAGTCACATCGGTACATTACATAATCATCAAGAGTAAGAGCAGGGTCCGACTACGGACGAAAACAAACGAGAAAAATGAAACGACGTCCATCCTTGCTATCCCAGGCTGCCGGCCTGGAACCCATCCTAGATCGATGAAGAAGAAGAAGAAGAAGCAACTCCAAATGAACAATCAACGCGCTCTCGTCAAGTAACCTTTACCTGTACCTGCAACTGGTGTTGTAGTAATCTGTGAGCCACAGGGGACGGTAATCTCATTTCCAAAGGTATCAAGACTAGCAAAGCTTAACGGGTGAGGTATGGTTAAGTGGTGAGGTTGCAGCAGCGGCTAAGCATACATGAGGTGGCTAACTTACGAGTACAAGAAAATAAGAGGGGGAAGATCTAAGCATATCGGACGTGAACTACTGATGATCAAAAGAATGATCCTGAACACCTACCTACGTCAGACATAACCCCACCGTGTCCTCGATCGGAGAAGGAACTCACGAAAGAGACAGTCACGGTTACGCACACAGTTGGCATATTTTAATTAAGTTAACTTCAAGTTATCTAGAACCAGTGTTAAACAAAGTTTCCACGTTGCCACATAACCGCGGGCACGGCTTTCCGAAAGATTTAACCCTGCAGGGGTGCTCCAACTAGTCCATCACAAATTACCACAAGCCGCATAGAAATCCTCAATCACGAAGCTCGCGATCTCGTCGAATTCCCTAGTGGAAAACCTCAACTCTGAGATTACCCAAAGCATCACCGGAATCCCGATGCACAAGATATCTCGTCAAAGGTAAAACTAATCCAGCAAGGCCGCTCGACGTGTCAACAATCCCGATAGGAGTCGCGTACCTCGTTCTCAGGAAACGACGGATGAGTGATGGTTACCACGCCAAACACCGAGTTTCCCCGGGTAGCGTTAATAAGCTGCTCTGTTTTGGACCAACACTCATGAGGAGCACTGGCCCGGGGTTGATTAAATTATCCTCGGGTTAATTACTCCCTATGCAGTTCATTAGTTATTAGGCAAATGTAGTACCAACTTTGGGCCTTGCCAGACCAGCTTTAATCTAAAACGAATTATCAAGGGGGTCCCCATAACAACCCCGATCGTGTTAGGAGCGCTCATTTATGGAACATAACACCGGTAGCCGAAAACTAAGGGGGCAAAGGTGGAACAAAACAGCAGGCTAGAAAGGCCGAGCCTTCCACCTTTTACCAAGTATATAGGTGCATTAAATTAAATAGCATTTAATATGGTGATATAACAAGGAACCCATGTTTTCACATGGAAGCATCTGCACCTGCAACTAGCAACGCTAACAACAAGGTTAAGCAAGTAGTAACATAGCCAATCAGTGGTTTGCTAGGTTGAACAGGTTGAGGTTAACATGGCATTGTTGAGAGGCTGATATTTAACAGGTGTTAGGAAACGAGACATAAACGATAGAAGCGATAAACTAGCATGGCAATGATAGTAATGGTATCTGGGGAAATGATCATCTTGCCTGAGATCCCACTTGGAAGAAGAACAACTCGATGGAGTCGGCAAACCAACGTAGTCGAACGGGTCCTCACATTCCGACACGCTTGCGGAACTCTATCGAGACGGAGCAAACCGGAAACAAACATCAACACAGATATTCACCACACGATGCACAACATGATGCACAACCTACTATGATGCATGATCAGTTCAATGATGCAAGGGATGGCATGGCAATTCACCTCACGCAAACACTGCACATTAAGTGAAGCTCGATATGCAACGGGTTGCATATCGACGAAACTCCACGATTAATTATTTAATTGACTCCCGATTATTTAACACGCAATATTAAACGTTGTTAACATGGCAAGGGGTGAAGCGATGATCCTACATGTCATCCTAGTCAGTTTAACTCGCGGAACTAAGAGCGGAGCTACGATACAAGAGGCATGCAACACAATATATCATGCCATGAATGCGACATGCATGCGAGTTACAACATCGCGGCAATAAGAGGAAGAAGCAGGTGTCGCCACGGCGAGCGAAAGGGAAACTATGTCGGCAAGACGGAAACGATGCTACGGCAACGTACCTATCCCGATAACTCATCGAGATAACGTGCCAACGTATACGATGCGTGTGCGGAAACGTTAAATAAAGGTGGGGTGATCCCGATTACCGGGTTCCCATGTGTCGAGGCACGACGAAAGAAGACAACGTGCAACGGGCATACATACGGTGCAACATACATTCATCTCATACAATACTTGCATTCGTTACACGACGCGTCTCATCGGTATACCTTCGAAGCGTGCGAATCCGAGGGGTTCGGTTCGGTGAAGGGGAACAACGGTCGTCGTGGAAGTCGTGGTCGTCGAGGAACTCAGGTCTCGTCGACGGTAGTCGTACTCGACGTCGTGGTTCTCGGGTCTTCGGCGTCGGTAGTCGATCACGGGTCTTCGGCGACGTCGAGGAAGTCGAACTCGTCTCCGTCGATGTTCGGGGTTCGTCGAGGACGTCGTTGTTCACGGCAAACTTGTCATCGACCCACGGCATGCGGGGAAGTTGCACTCGGTGACGGCACGCGACACAAAAGCAACTACATCAATTAGCAACGCAGCAAAACTACCTACAGCTACTAGCACTAGCATCCAACAGCAAGCAAGCTAGCAGCTATCTAACAAAAATGGCACGCAGCAGCAAGGCAACGCTAGCAGCAACTAATAAACAGCAGCAGCCGGCAACAGCAAGCGCAAGCAGCAAGGCACAACAACCTACATGCAGGCAACGGCAGCGTCAGCAGCAACTAGCTAGCATCAGCCGACATCAACAACACAAGTAGCATCATCAACATGCAGCAGCAGGTGCAAACGGCAACATCAGGCATGCATCCGTAGTAGCAACAGCTACAGCCAACAGCAAATCGGGCAAGCAAGCAAGATGGCATGCATCAGCATCTTTAGCAGCAGCAGCAAAATGCAGGCAGCTAGCACTAAACGCACAAGCAAGCAACAGCGACAGCGGCGGCCTGCATCGGCCATCAGCACGAGCAACAACAACAGCCACGCAATAGCAGGAGCAGCAGAACAGCGGCAGCAGCTTGCACGGCAGGAGGAGGAGACCGGCCATGGCACAGCGGCGACGGCGGGGCCTCGGGCCAAGGCATGGCGACAGCAGGCCGACGGCGGCGCACGGATGACCCGGAGGAGGAGGCCGGGTTGAGGGAGAACGGCGGCGAGGCAGCACGCAGGGACCGACGGCCAGCTCGGGCGCACACCGGCGGGGGACGCGGGTGAGGGAGGCGGCGCGCAGGGGAACGGCGAGGCCAGGCGGCGCGACGGAGGAGAGGCCTTGGCGGGGCGGCGCACCGGCGACGGGAGGCCAGCACGGGCAGGGCGGCGCAGGAGGCGAGGTCGAGGGAGGCGAGGCCATGGCGGCGCAGGGGCAGCTCGGGCCTGGGGCTGGCGGCGGCGCGGGACTGACGGAGGCGGCCACGCGGGGCTGGGCGGCGCTGGTACCAGCGGCTGCGGCCGGCGGGAGCGAGGCGGCGCGGCTGCGGGCATGGTGGGGCGAGCACGGAAGAGGGAGGAGGGGATGACGGCGCGAGCACGGGGCATGGGGAGGACGAGGGGGCTGCGGCTGGAGGGAGCGCTAGCTCTAGGGCACGGGAGGTGAGCCTGCTGGGCCTTGGGCCTGGTGGCTCCCTTTCCCTTTGTTTTTTTTCTTTTTAAAACAGAAAACACCACAAAAGAAAAGGATTTAATAAAATAAAAGAAATACTTTTTTGACTCCTTTAAAACATACCCCAACTAAAAAACAGATTGGGCATTTTTTTTAAACGAATAAAATAAAATCTTTTGAAGAATTAAAAATTAATCCCTTTTGAAGAACAAAATAAAACCTCTTTCATTTAAAGGATAAAATAAAAGCCTTTTAAAAGAGAAAATAAAATTAGACGGTTTTAAAATAAAACAAAAGGAAAAAAAAAGTTCAAAACCCAAGGGTTGCCCCCCACATTTAATAAAATGATTTTTATTGAAAAGAAGAAAACGAACCCTTGACGGGGTTAAAACTGTTCTTTAGCAAAAACCACAAAAAACGAAATAAGAGAGAGAGGGGGAGTAAAGGTCTTGGGTCCTGAGTGCAAAAGGGTTTAGCGGTGGCTCTCACGCACGCACTCTCATCACACCGACAAACGACGTCACACTCACAAAGCACTAACACCCAACAACACGGAGCAACAAGCAACACCGACAAAACACAGGTGACATGATGCCATGCATGATGCGACGATGCAAACTAAATGAAGAGGCCACAAAATAAAGTAACCACACGACGGAAACGGAAATAAAGGGGGATCTTCTGGAACGTCGACATCGGGCTGTCATAGTTTCCCCCTTGAGGGGGGGAGCCCTAGATGAGGGGAGGGGTGGCGGCCACGAGGGGAGGAGGCGGTGGCGCACCCCCTGGTGGGCCTTAGGCCCACCTGCGCTAGGATTCCCCCCTTCCCCCTCTTAGGCGCCATGGGCTGGGTGTGGGGGGCGCACCAGCCCACCCAAGGGCTGGTTCCCACACACACTTGGCCCATGTAGCCTCCTGGGGCTGGTTGCCTCTCCCGATGGGCCTCCGGAACCCTTCCGGTGGTGCCCGAAACATTTCTGGAGTCCAAACCCATCCATCCTATATATCAATCTTTACCTCTAGACCATTCCGGAGCTCCTCGTGACATCCGAGATCTCATCCGGGACTCCGAACAACCTTCGGTAACCTCGTATAACAATTCCTATGACCCTAGCGTCATTAAACCTTAAGTGTGTAGGCCCTACAGGTTCAGGAGGCATGCAGACATGACCGAGACACCTCTCCGGCCAATAACCATCAGCGGGGTCTGGATACCCATGGTGGCTCCCACATGTTCCACGATGATCTCATCAGATGAACCACGATGTCAAGGATTCAATCAATCCTATATACAATTCCCTTTGTCTGTCGGTATAGAACTTGCCTGAGATTCGATCGTCGGTATCCCATACCTTGTTCAATCTCGTTACCGGTAAGTCTCTTTACTCGTTCTATAGCACATCATCCCGTGACTAACTACTTAGTCGCACTGAGCTCATTATGATGATGTTCTATCGAGTGGGCCCAGAGATACCTCTCCGTCACACGGAGTGACAAATCTCGATCTCGATTCGTACCAACCCAACACACACTTTCGGAGATACCCGTAGTGCACCTTTATAGTCACCCAGTTACATTGTGACGTTTGATACACCCAAAGCACTCCTACGGTATCCGGGATTTGCACAATCTCACGATCGAAGGAAAAGACACTTGACATTAGAAAAGCTTTAGCATATGAACAACACGATCTAGTGCTATGCTTAGGATTGGGTCTTGTCCATCACATCATTCTCCCAATGATGTGATCCCGTTATCAATGACATCTAATGTCCATGATCAGGAAACCATGATCATCTATTGATCAACGAGCTAACCAACTAGAGGCTTGCTAGGGACATGATATGTCCATTTTGCATCATGTTTTCATGTTGATATTTATCGCTTCTTGGGCTGTTATTTCACTTCACGGTACAATTCTTATGCCTTTTCTCTCTTATTTTGCAAGGTTTACATGAATTCTGGCCTGAAAGTGGAGCAAAGTTGAGATACATATTTTGCACAACTCCAAACGCCATAAAAATCAACAAGGATTTTTTTACGGATTTATCAAAAATACTGGGCCGAAGAAGTGCTAGAGGGGCGCCAGGGGGTGCCCACAAGCCTGCACGGCGTTGCCACCCCCCAGGCCGCGCCATAAGGGCTTGTGGGCAGCTTGCTGGCCCACTTGCCCCCTCTTTTTCTATATGAAGGGTTTCATCCAGGGAAAAATCAGAGAGGAGCTTTTTCGTGGTTTCGCCGCCGCCACGAGGCGGAACTTGAGCTGAACCAATCTAGAGCTCCGGCACGACGATCCTGCCGGGGAAACTTCTCTCCCGGAGGGGGAAATCGTCGCCATCGCCATCACCAACACTCCTCTCATCAGAGGGGACTCGTCACCATCAACATCTTCATCCGCACCATCTCATCTCCAAACCCTAGTTCATCACTTGTAACCAATCTCCGTCTCGCGAATCCGATTGGTACTTGTAAGGTTGCTAGTAGTGTTGATTACTCTTTGTAGTTGATGCTAGTTGGATTATTGGGTGGAAGAGTTTATGTTCAGATCCTTGATGCTACTCATTACCTCTCTGGTCATGACTATGATTATGCTTTCTGAGTAGTTACTTTTGTTCCTGAGGACATGGGATAAGTCATGCTAATAGTAGTCATGTGAATTTGGTATTCATTCGGTATTTTGATATGTTGTATGTTGTTTTTCCTCTAGTGGTGTTATGTGAACGTCGACTACATAACACTTCACCATCATTTGGGCCTAGAGGAAGGCATTGGGAAGTAGTAAGTAGATGATGGGTTCCTAGAGTGACTGAAGCTTAAACCCTAGTTTATGCGTTGCTTCGTAAGGGGGTGATTTGGATCCATTAGTTTAATGCTATGGTTAGACTTTGTCTTAATTCTTCTTTCGTAGTTGCGGATGCTTGCGAGAGGGGTTAAGCATAAGTGGGATGCTTTTCCAAGTAAGGGCAGTACCCAAGCGCCGGTCCACCCACATATCAAACTATCAAAGTAACGAACGAGAATCATATGAACATGATGAAACTAGCATGACAGAAATTCCCGTGTGTCCTCGGGAGCATTTTTCCTCCTATAAGACTTTGTCCAGGATTTTCCCTTGATACAAAAGGGATTGGGCCACTTTGCTGCACCATTGCTACTTTTGTTACTTGTTGCTTGCTACGAATCATCTCACCACACAATCACTTGTTACCGATAATTTCAGTGCTTGCAGATATTTCCTTGCTGAAAACCACTTGTCAGATCCTTCTGCTCCTCGTTGGGTTCGACACTCTTACTTATCAAAAGGACTAGAATTGATCCCCTATACTTGTGGGTCATCAAGACTCTTTTCTGGCGCCGTTGCCAGGGAGTGAAGCGCCTTTGGTAAGTGGAACTTGGTAAGGAAACATTCACATAGTGTGCTGAAATTTATTGTCACTTGTCACTATGGATACTAATCCTCTGAGGGGCTTGTTCGGGATATCTTCATCTCGAACGGAAGCACAAAGATTTTCTCCTCAACCTGTTGCACCTACTGAAAATATTTGCTTTAAATTTCCTTTTGGTATGCTTGAGAAACTGCTGGCTAATCCTTTTACACGAGATGGAACATCATATCCAGACTTGTATCTAATCTATGTAGATGAAGTTTGTGGTTTATTTAAGCTTGCAGGTGTTCCCGAGGATGAGGTCAAGAAGAAGGTCTTTCCTTTATCTTTGAAGGATAAGGCGTTGACATGGTATAGGCTATGTGATGATACTGGATCATGCGACTACAATCGGTTGAAATTGGAATTTCATCAAAAGTTTTATCCTATGCATTTAGTACATCGTGATTGGAATTATATTTAAATTTTTTGACCTCGTGACAGAGAAATCATCGCTCAAGCTTGGGGGAGGCTTAAATTAATGCTATATTCATGCCCCAATCATGAGCTCTCGAGAGAAATTATCATTTAGAACTTCTATGCTCGGCTTTCTCATGATGATCGCACCATGCTTGACACTTCTTGTATCGGTTCTTTTATGAAGAGAGATATTGACTTCAAATGGAATTTATTGCAGAGAATTAAACACAACTCTGAAGATTGGGAGCTTGAAGAAGGTAAGGAGTCAGGTATGAATTTCACGTTTGATTGCGTTAAATCCTTTGTTGAGAAAATACCTTTAGTGATTTTAGCGCTAAGTATGGACTTGACTCTGAGATAGTAGCTTCATTGTGTGAATCCTTTGCTGCTCATATTGATCTCCCCAAAGAGAAGTGGTTTAAATATCATCCTCCTTTAGAAGTCAATGTAGTTAAACCCATTCCAGTTGAAGAGAAAGTCATTGCCTATAATGATCCTGTTGTTCCCAGTGCTTACATTGAGAAATCACCTTTCCCTGTTAGGATAAAGGATCATTCTAAAGCTTCAACTCTGATACGTAGAGGCTATATTAGAACACCTACACCCCCTGAGAAAATTAGAGTTGAACCTAGCATTGCTATTATCAAAGATATTTTGTCCGAAGATGTTGAGGGACATAATATTCACTTCTGTGAAGATGCTGCTAGAATTGCTAAACCTCACGCTAGAGACAAACATAGGCCTGTTGTTGGCATGCCTGTGGTTTCTGTTAAGATAGGAGATCATTGTTATCATGGCTTATGTGACGTGGGTGCTAGTGTTAGTGAAATACCTCAATCCTTATACGATGAAATCAAAGATGAGATTGCACCTGTTGAGATAGAGCCTATTGATGTCACTATTCAGCTTGCCAATAGAGATACTATCTGCCCTGTGGGAATTGTTAGGGATGTTGAAGTCTTGTGTGGTAAAACAAAGTATCCTACTGATTTCCTCGTTCTTGCTACCGCACAAGATAGCTTTTGTCCCATCATATTTGGCATACCTTTTCTCAATACCGTCAATGCTCATATTGATTGTGAGAAGCAAACTGTCACTGTTGGCTTTGAAGGTGTGTCACATGAGTTCAACTTCTCTAAGTTTGGTAGACAACCTCATGAAAAGGAGTTTCCTGGTAGGGATGAAACTATTGCCTTAGCCTCTATTGCCGTGCCTCCTACTGATCCCTTAGAGCAATACTTGCTTGAGCATGAAAATGATATGCATATGGATGAAAGGTATGAGATAGATAGAGTTGTCTTAGAACAATATCCTATCCTTAAGAATAACTTGCATGTTGAACTGCTTGGGGATCCACCCCCACCAAAGGGTGATCCTGTGTTCAAGCTTAAACATTTTCCTGATATTCTTATGTATGCCTATCTTGATGAAAAGGAGATATATCTTGTCATTATTAGTGCTAGCCTCTCAGAGCATGAAGAAAATAAGTTACTAAAAACTCTGAGAAAGCACCGTGCTACTATTGGATATACTCTTGATGATCTTAAGGGCATTAGTCCTACTCTATGCCAGCACAAGATTAAAACTGATCCTGACTTCAGACCAGTTGCTGATCATCAAAGGAGATTAAATCCTAAGATGAAAGAAGTAGTGAGAAAAGAAAACTAAAGCTCCTGGAAGCAGGTATCATTTATCCTGTTGCTCATAGTGATTGGGTTAGTCCGGTGCACTGCGTCCCTAAGAAGGGAGGCATTACCGTTGTCCCTAATGATAAGGATGAATTGATCCCACAGAGGATCATTACTGGCTAGAGGATGGTGATCGATTTTAGGAAATTGAATAAAGCCACTAGGAAAGATCATTACCCTTTGCCTTTTATCGACCAAATGCTAGAAAGGTTGTCCAAACACACACACTTCTACTTTCTAGACGATTATTCTGGTTTCTCCCAAATACCAGTTGCACAATCTGATCAGGAGAAAACCACTTTCACCTGTCCTTTCGGTACCTTTGCTTATAGACGTATGCCTTTTGGCTTATGTAATGCACCTGCCACCTTTCAAAGATGTATGATGGCTATATTCTCTAACTTTTGTGAAAAGATTGTTGAGGTTTTCATGGATGACTTCTCCGTTTACGGGTCTTTCTTTGATGATTGCCTCAGCAACCTTGATCGAGTCTTACAAAGATGTAAAGATACCAATCTTGTCTTGAATTGGGAGAAGTGCCACTTTATGGTTAATGAAGGCATCGCCTTAGGACATAAAATTTCCGAAAGAGGTATTGAAATCGATAAGGCTAAGGTTGATGCAATCGAGAAAATGCCATACCCCACAGATATCAAAGGTATAAGAAGTTTCCTTGGTCATGCTGGTTTCTACAGAAGGTTCATCAAAGAATTCTCTAAGATTTCTAGGCCTCTTACCAATCTCTTACAAAAGGATATTCCTTTTATTTTTGACGATGATTGTGAGGAAGCCTTCGAAATACTTAAGAGGGCATTGATAACTGCACCTATTGTTCAACCACCTGATTGGAACTTACCTTTTGAGATCATGTGTGACACTAGTGATTATGCTGTTGGTGTTGTTCTAGGGCAAAGAGTCGATAAGAAGTTGAATGTTATTCACTATGCTAGTAAAACCCTAGACAGTGCCCAGAGAAACTATGCTACTACGGAGAAGGAGTTTTTAGCGGTCGTGTTTGCATGTGAAAAGTTCAGGTCTTACATAGTTGATTCCAAAGTCACTATTCACACTGATCATGCTGCTATTAAGTACCTCATGGAGAAGAAAGATGCTAAACCTAGACTTATTAGATGGGTTCTCTTGCTACAAGAATTTGATTTGCACGTTGTTGACAAAAAGGGTGCTGATAACCCAGTAGCAGATAACTTGTCTAGGTTGGAGAACGTTCTTGATGACCCACAACCTATTGATGATAGCTTTCCCGGTGAGCAACTGAATGTCATCAATGCTTCACGTAGTGCACCGTGGTATGCTGATTATGCAAACTATATCGTTGCCAAATATATACCACCTAGTTTCACGTACCAGCAAAAGAAGAAATTCTTCTTTGACTTGAGACATTACTTTTGGGATGATCCTCACCTTTATAAGGAAGGAGTAGATGGTATTATTAGACGTTGTGTACCTGAACATGAACAGGGATAGATCCTACAGAAGTGTCACTCCGAGGCCTACAGAGGACACCATGCGGGAGATAGAACTGCACACAAGGTACTGCAATCAGGTTTCTATTGGCCCACTCTCTTCAAGGATGCCCATAAGTTTGTCTTGTCTTGTGACGAATGTCAAAGAATAGGTAATATTAGCAAATGTCAGGAAATGCTATGAACTATTCACTTGTCATTGAACCATTTGATGTTTGGGGCTTTGATTATATGGGACCTTTTCCAAAATCCAACGGGTATACTCATATACTAGTTGCTGTTAATTACGTCACTAAGTGGGTAGAAGCTATCCCCACTAGTAGTGCTGATCACAAGACCTCTATCAGGATGCTGAAAGAAGTTATCTTCCCTAGATTTGGAGTCCCTAGATATCTAATGACTGACGGTGGTTCACACTTCATTCATAATGCTTTCCATAAAACGCTTGCTAAGTACGATGTCAACCATAGAATTGTGTCCCCCTATCACCCTCAGTCCAGTGGTCAAGTAGAGCTAAGCAATAGAGAAATTAAACTAATTCTGCAAAAGACTGTCAACAGGTCTAGAAAGAATTGGTCTAAGAATCTCGATGATGCACTGTGGGCTTAAAGAACTGCCTATAAGAATCCCATGGGCATGTCTGTGTACAAAATGGTGTATGGTAAATCATGTCATTTACCTCTTGAGCTAGTGCATAAAGCTTATTGGGCAACCAAAGAGCTCAACTTTGATGTCAAACTTGCTAGTGAGAAGAGGTTGTTTGACATTAGCTCGCTTGATGAATGGAGAACTCAGGCATATGAGAATGCCAAACTATTCAAAGAGAAGGTTAAGAGGTGCATGATAAGAGGATACAAAAGCGTGAGTTCAATGTAGGTAATTATGTCTTGCTATATAACTCTCGTTTAAGATTCTTTGCAGGCAAGCTTCTCTCTAAATGGGAAGGTCCCTATGTTGTTGAGGAAGTATATCGTTCCGGTGCTATCAAGATCAACAACACGGAAGGTAATTGTCCGAGAGTGGTAAATGGGCAGAGAATCAAGCATTATATTCAGGTACTCCCATAAATGTTGAAAGCAATATTATCAATACCGTAACTCTGGAAGAATACCTAAGGGATATTTATCAGCCTGTTTCAGACTCCAAAAACGAAGAGGTATGTGATTCGGTAAGAAAACATAGTCCAGAACTTTTCGAGTAGGAAATTTTATCCGTTTTGGAATATTTGAAAAAATACAAAAATTGGAAGTAGTCCGGAAAGTGCGCGAGGAGGCGACAAGCCTGCACGGCGCGGGCCCACCCCCCTGGGCGCGTCGTGAGGGCTTGTGGCCACCTCGTGCGCCTCCCGGACTCCGTTTTCGTGTGGGGTACTCCTTCTGGTCTTGAAAAAATCATTATATATACTCCCGTTTGGTCTGACCCCTGCATCACACAGATTTCCTCTGTTTTTCTTTTCGAGCCTGTTTTCTGCCGCAGATCTAGGTCAAGATGTCGTCCCAGGAATCTGTGGGGGAGAACAACCTCCGTCAAATCTATGGAGAAGTTCATGCTGATCTAAAAAGGATGGAGGTCATGGAGGCTAAGGAGAGACTACCTAAAGAAACCAAGGGCAAAGATAAGGAGAAGGATCAGGCATGGGACGAAGTGCAATCTGTGCTCAACAAGGAAGAAGTTGAAGAAGTGGATTTCCTGCAACCTTACCTCCACCTAGTGTCTCCATCTTTGATTGAACTCTTGAGGTTTTGTGAAACAACTCGTGCTCGCAATACTTGTCTCACTCGTGAAGTTGTTTTGCTGGAGAAACATATCACAGATCTCCAAGGTAAAAATCAAAGATTGATGGCCCTCTTGGAATCAAAGATTGCAACAACTCCTCCACCTTCACCACCAAAGGAAGACAATTGAGCATTGGTATGGGCAATCCCCTTGGCTTTTGCCAAGCTTGGGGGAGTTGCTCCGGTATCGTATCACCATTACATCTTTTGCCTTTACCTTTGTTTTAGTTTTCCTTTTCAGTTTTCTTTTTCTCTTGTAGTTTAAAAGTCTTAGTGTTTTAGTCTTGAGTTTTTCTTTGTGTCACCCCCGATGTATTCGAGCCTGTGAGCCATATAATAAAGAGTGTCTTAGTTGAAGGGCTTTGCCTCTTGCCATGATCAAAAGAGTGAGAATAGAACAAAAGCATGAAAGATCATGTAATGATCTTATGGGAAGTGATGGCTTCAC
The DNA here is from genome assembly GCF_904849725.1 of Hordeum vulgare subsp. vulgare. Classification (NCBI taxonomy): domain Eukaryota; kingdom Viridiplantae; phylum Streptophyta; class Magnoliopsida; order Poales; family Poaceae; genus Hordeum; species Hordeum vulgare. Next base: position 434,478,880 of record NC_058519.1, on the reverse strand, counting down.
ATATAAAAAGAATGAGGATTGAAACTTGTTGAGGGTAGGCAAACGTAGACCTTGGTCATGGTTGCAATTAATAGGAAGTGATAAAGAAGGAGAGGTTTACATATAAATATATCATCTCTGACACCATCTATGATTGTGAACACTCACTAAACTATTGCATGCCTAGAAGTAGATGTTGGACAAGGAAGAAAACATAATGAATTGTGTTTGCTTGGTTCCAAACAATGTTATATGATTAGAGATCCCTTAGCATGTGACGATTGCTTCCACCTCACATTAGCCAAACCTCCCGCACTAAGTAGAGATACTACTTGTGCATCCATAAACCGTCAACCCAATTTTGCCATGTGAGTCCACCATACCTACCTATGGATTGAATAAGATCCTTCAAGTAAGTTGTCATCGGTGCAAGCAATAAAAATTGCTCTCTAATATGTATGATCTATTAGTGTGTGGAAAATAAGCTTTATACGAACTTGTGATGAGGAAGACATAAAAGCGACAAACTGCATAATAAAGTTCTTTATCACACGAGGCAATATAAAGTGACGTTCCTCCGCACTAAGAGGACACACATTCAAACCTCAAAAGCGCATGACAACCTCTGCTTCCCTCTGCGAAGGGCCTATCTTGTACCTTTACTTTTTGCCCTTGAAAGAATCATGGTGATCTTCACCAATTCCTTATTTCGCCTTTATCTTGGCTAACGTCGTATGCTTGGGAAAGATCTATATTCATATGTCAACTTGGAGGTAAGTATTCATGAATTATTATTGTTGACATTACCCTTGAGGTAAGCAGTTGGGAGGCAAAACTGTAAGCCCCTATCTTTCTCTCTGTCCAGCTGAAACTTTGATCTCATGAGTACCACGTGAGTTGTAGCAATTGTAGAGAACGAAAGAATGATTGAGTATGTGGATTTGCTTTACAAGCTCTTATTGGACTCTTTCTGATGTTGTGATAAATTGCAATTGCTTCAATGACTAAAGGCTATCGGTTGTTACTTCTTGGTAAGGTTCTTGATCCATGTTTTACTTTGTGAAGGAATTATCACTTTAGCATGAGAGATTATGTGTTGGTATTGCTGTTCTGATTATGATCATGATGCATGCATGTTCGTATCTTGTTTTGCCGACACCTCTCTCCCTAAACATGTGGACATATTTACTGAGCTAGGCTTTCGCTTGAGGACAAGCGAGGTCTAAGCTTGGGGGAGTTGATACGTCCATTTTGCATCATGTTTTCATGTTGATATCTATCGCTTCTTGGGCTGTTATTTCACTTCACGGTACTATTCTTATGCCTTTTCTCTCTTATTTTGCAAGGTTTACATGAAGAGGGAGAATGCTGGCAACTGGAATTCTGGCCTGAAAGTGGAGCAAAGTTGAGATACCTATTCTGTGCAACTCCAAACGCCGTAAAAATCAACGAGGATTTTTTTCCGGATTTATCAAAAATAATGGGCCGAAGAAGTGCCAAAGGGGCGCCAGGGGGTGCCCACAAGCTTGCACGGCGCGACCACCCCCCAGGCCGCGCCATGAGGGCTTGTGGGCAGCCTGCTGGCCCACTTGCCCCCCTCTTTTGCTATATGAAGGGTTTCGTCCAGGAAAAAATCAGAGAGGAGCTTTTTTGTGGTTTCGCCGCCGCCACAAGGCAGAACTTGAGCAGAACCAATCTAGAGTTCCGACAGGACGATCCTGCCGGGGAAACTTCCCTCCCGGAGGGGGAAATCATCGCCATCGTCATCACCAACACTCCTCTCACCGGACGGGACTCGTCACCATCAACATCTTCATCAGCACCCTCTCATCTCCAAACCCTAGTTTATCACTTGTAATCAATCTCCGTCTCGCGACTCCGATTGGTACTTGTAAGGTTGCTAGTAGTGTTGATTACTCTTTGTAGTTGATGCTAGTTGGATTATTTGGTGGAAGAGTTTATGTTCAGATCCTTGATGCTACTCATTACCTCTCTGGTCATGAATATGATTATGCTTTGTGAGTAGTTACTTTTGTTCCTGAGGACATGGGATAAGTCATGCTAATAGTAGTCATGTGAATTTGGTATTCGTTCGGTATTTTGATATGTTGTATGTTGTTTTTCCTCTAGTGGTGTTATGTGAACGTTGACTACATAACACTTCACCATTATTTGGGCCTAGAGGAAGGCATTGGGAAGTAGTAAGTAGATGATGGGTTGCTAGAGTGACAGAAGCTTAAACCCTAGTTTATGCGTTTCTTCGTAAGGGGGTGATTTGGATCCATTAGTTTAATGCTACGGTTAGACTTTGTCTTAATTCTTCTTTCATAGTTGCGGATGCTTGCGAGAGGGGTTAATCATAAGTGGGATGCTTGTCCAAGTAAGGGAAGTACCCAAGCACCGGTCCATCCACATATCAAACTATCAAAGCAACGAACATGAATCATATGAACATGATGAAACTAGCATGACAGAAATTCCCGTGTGTCCTCGGGAGCGTTTTTCCTCCTATAAGACTTTGTCCAGGCTTGTCCCTTGATACAAAAGGGATTGGGCCACTTTGCTGCACCGTTGCTACTTTTGTTACTTGTTGCTTGCTACGAATCATCTCACCACACAATCACTAGTTACCGATAATTTCAGTGCTTGTAGATATTTCCTTGCTGAAAACCACTTGTCAGATCCTTCTGCTCCTCGTTGGGTTCGACACTCTTACTTATCGAAAGGACTACGATTGATCCCCTATACTTGTGGGTCATCAGGACACATTGTGATCTATTTATTCACACATGTATTACTGCTTTTATAGCATGAACAATAGACGATTATCTTGAATAAGGAAATATGATAATGACCATTTTATTATTGCCTCTAGGGCATATTTCCAACAGTCTCCCACTTGCACTAGAGTCAATAATCTAGTTACATTGTGATGTATCGAACACCCATAGCATTGTGGTGTTGATCATGTTTTGCTCAAGAGAGAGGTTTAGTCAACGGGTCTGCAATATTCAGATTCGTGTGTACTTTACAAATATCTATTACTCCTCTCTGGACCTGGTCCTGGATGGAGTTGTAGTGGCGTTGGATGTGCTTCGTCTTCCGGTGAAATCTGGGCTCCTTGGCTATGGCAATGGCTCTAGTGTTATCATAGAAGAGTGTCATCGGACCTGACGCACTTGGAACCACTCCAAGGTCGGTGATGAATTCCTTAATCCAAATCCCTTCATGAGCCGCTTCCGAAGCAGCTATGTACTCCACTTCACATGTAGATGCTACCACGACGTCTTGCTTGCTGCTGCACCAGCTCACTGCCCCATCATTCAAAACATACACGTATCCGGTTTGTGACTCAGAGTCATCCGGATCTGTGTCGAAGCTAGCATCGGTGTAACCCTTTACGACGAGCTCTTCGTCACCTCTATAAAGGAGAAACATCTCCTTAGTCCTTTTCAGGTACTTAAGAATATTCTTGACCGCTGTCTAGTGTTCCATGTCGGGATCACTTTGGTACCTCCCTACCAAACTTATGGCAAGGTTTATATCAGGTCTGGTACACAGCATGGCATACATTAGAGAGCCCACGGCTGAAGCATAGGGGACAGTACTCATCTTCTATCTATCTGCTGTCGTGGTCGGTGACTGAGTCTTACTCAATCTCATACCTTGCAAAACTGGTACGAACCCCTTCTTTGAGTTTTCCATATTGAACTTCTTCAATATCTTGTCAAGGTATGTACTTTGTGAAAGACCTATGAGGCGTCTTGATAACCAACAAGTATAGGGGATCGTAACAGTTTTCGAGGGTAGAGTATTCAACCCAAATTTGTTGATTCGACACAAGGGGAAGCCAAAGAATATTCTCGAGTATTAGCAGTTGAGTTGTCAATTCAACCACACCTTAAAGACTTAGTATTTGCAGCAAAGGTTCAGTAGCAAAGTAGCGTGATAGTAGCAGTAGTGACAGTAGTAGCGGTAACAGTAGCAGCAGTGACAAAAGTAGCGGTAAAGTAACGTAGCAAGGACCAGTAGGAAAAGCTCGTAGGCATTGGATCGGTGATGGATAATTATGCCGGATGGCATTCATCATGTAATAGTTATAACATAGGGTGATATGTAACTAGCTCCAATTCGTCAATGTAATGTAGGCATGTATTCCGTATATACTCATACGTGCTTATGGAAAAGAACTTGCATGACATCTATTGTCCATCCCTCCCGTGGTAGCGGGGTCCTAATGGAAACTTAGGGATATTAAGGTCTCCTTTTAATAGAGAACCGGAACAAAGCATTAGCACATAGTGAATACATGAACTCCTCATACTATGGTCATCTCCGGGAGTGGTTCCGGCTATTGTCACTCCAGGGTTGCCGGGTCATAACACATAGTAGGTGACTACAACTTGCAAGATAGGATCAAGAACACACATATATTGATGAAAACATAATAGGTTCAGATCTGAAATCATGGCACTCGGGCCCTAGTGACAAGCATTAAGCATGGCAAAGTAGTAGCAACATCAATCTCAGAACATAGTGGATACTAGGGATCAAACCCCATCAAAACTAACTCGATTACATGATAGATCTCATCCAACCCATCACCGTCCAGCAAGCCTACGACGAGATTACTCACGAACGATGAAGAGCATCATGGAATTGGCGATGAAGGATGGTTGATGATGACGACGGCGTCAATCTCCCATCTCTGGAGCCCAGAATGGACTCCAGATCTGCCCTCCAGAGGAAGAACAGGTGGTGGCGGCAGCTCCGTGTCGTAAAACGCGATGAACTCTTCTCTCCTAATTTTTTCTGGGCGAGAGAGACTATATAGAGCTAGAGTTGGAGGCGGCGGAGCCACGAGGGCCTCACAAGCATGCCAGGCGCGGCCAGGGGGGCGCCTCCTGGGCTTGTGGGCTCCTGGCTCCGTCCCTCCAGGTAATTCTGCGTCAGTATTTTTTATATATTCCACGAAAAATCCTCGTAAATTTCCATATAATTCCGAGAACTTTAATTTTGCGCAAAAACAACACCATGGCAATTCTGCTGAAAACAACGTCAGTCCGGGTTAGTTCCATTCAAATCATGCAAATTAGAGTCCAAAACAAGTGCAAAAGAGTTTGGAAAAATAGATACGATGGATACGTATCACGTCTCGATCTATCTCTATAGATCTTGATGCCTAATATGTATGCAGCTTCTCCAAGGTCCTTCATTGAAAAACTCTTGTTCAAGTAGGCCTTTATGCTCTCCAATAATTCTATATTATTCCCCATCAATAATATGTCATCCACATATAGTATGAGGAAACCTACAGAGCTCCCACTCACTTTCTTGTACAGACAGGCTTCTCCGTAAACCTGTATGAACCCAAACGCTTTAATCACCTCATTAAAGTGAATGTTCCAACTCCGAGATGCTTGCACCAGCCCATAGATGGAGCGTTGGAGCTTGCTTACCTTGTTAGCACTCTTAGGATCGACAAAACCTTCTGGTTGCATCATATACAACTCTTCCTTAAGATACCCGTTAAGGAACGCTGTTTTGACGTCCATTTGCCAAATTTCATAATCATGAAAGGCGACAATTGCTAACATGATTCGGACTGACTTCAGCTTTGCTACGGGAGAGAAAGTCTCATCATAGTCAACTCCTTGAATTTGTCGAAAACCCTTTGCGACAAGTCGAGCTTTGTAAACGATCACACTGCCGTTTGCGTCAGTCTTCTTCTTGAAGATCCATTTATTTTCTATGGCTCGCCGATCATCGGGGAAGTCCGCCAAAGTCCATACTTTGTTCTCATACATGGATCCTATCTCAGATTTCATAGCCACAAGCCATTTGTTGGAATCCGGGCCCGCCATTGCATCTTCATAGTTCGAAGGTTCACCGTTGTCTAACAACATGATTTCCATCACAGGGTTGCTGTACCACTCTGGTGCGGAACGTATCCTTATGGACCTTCGCGGTTCAGTAGCAACTTGATCCAAAGCTTCATGATCATCATCATTAACTTCCTCTTCAGTTGGCGTAGGCGCCACATGAACAATTCCCCGCGCTGCGCTACTCTCCCGTTCGAGAGGGGGTGTAATTACCTCATGAAGTTCTACTTTCCTCACACTTACTTCTTTTGAGATAAACTCTTTCTCTAGAAAGGATCCATTCTTGGCAACAAAGGTTTTACCTTCGGATCTAAGATAGAAGGTATACCCAATAGTTTCCTTAGGGTATCCTATGAATACGCATTTCTCCACTTTGGGTTCGAGCTTCTCTGGTTGAAGTTTCTTCACATAAGCATCGCAGCCCCAAACTTTAAGAAACGACAGCTTAGGTTTCTTGCCAAACCATAGTTCATACGGTGTCATCTCAACGGATTTAGACGGTACCCTATTTAAAGTGAATGCTGCAGTTTCCAATGTGTATCCCCAAAATGATAGCGGTAAGTCGGTAAGAGACATCATAGATCGTACGATATCTAAAAAGTGTGATTAAGACGTTCAGACACTCCGTTACGTTGCGGTGTGCCAGGCGGCATCAGTTGTGATACAATTCCACATTTCCTTAGGTGTGTGCCAAACTCGTGACTCAAATATTCTCCTCCATGATCAGATCATAGACACTTTATTTTTCTGTCAGGTTGATTCTCAACCTCATTCTGAAATTCCTTGAACTTTTCAAATGTTTCAGATTTGTGCTTCATCAAGTAGATATACCCATACCTACTCAAATCATCGGTGAGAGTGAGAACATAACGATAGCCACCTCGAGCTTCAACGTTCATTGGACCACACAGATTAGTATGTATTACTTCCGATAAGTCGGTTGCTCTCTCCATTATTCCTAAGAATGGAGTCTTAGTCATCTTGCCCATGAGGCATGGCTCGCATGTGTCAAATGATTCAAAGTCAAGAGACTCTAACAGTCCATCAGTATGGAGTTTCTTCATGCGCTTAACACCGATATGACCAAGGCGGCAGTGCCACAAGTATGTGGGACTATCATTATCAACTTTGCATCTTTTGGTATTCACACTATGAATATGTGTAACATCACGATCGAGATTCATTAAGAATAAACCATTCACCATCGGAGCATGACCATAAAACACATCACTCATATAAATAGAACAACCATTATTCTGTGACTTAAATGAGTAGGCGTCTCGCATTAAGCAAGACCCTGATACAATGTTCATGCTTAAAGCTAGAACTAAATAATAATTATTAAGGTTTAAAACTAATCCCGAAGGTAGATGTAGAGGCAGCGTGCCGACGGCGATTCCCGACGCGCATCGTCACCTCGTCCTTGGCTAGTCTCCGCTTATTCCGCAGTTCCTGCTTTGAGTTGCAAATGTGAGCAACAACACCGGTATCAAATACCCAGGAGCTACTACGAGCGATGGTAAGGTACACATCAATAACATGTATATCATATATACCTTTAACGTTGTCGACCTTCTTGTCCGCTAAGTACTTGGGGCAGTTTCGCTTCCAGTGACCTTTTCCCTTGCAATAGAAGCACTCAGTCTCAGGCTTGGGTCCATTCTTTTTCTTCTTCCCGGCATCTGGCTTACCGGGCGCGGCAACGGCTTTGCCGTCTTTCTTGAAGTTCTTCTTACCCTTGCCCTTCTTGAAACTGGTGGTCTTGTTAACCATCAACACTTGATGCTCTTTCTTGACTTCTACTTCTGCAGATTTGAGCATCGAGTACAACTCAGGAATGGTCTTATCCATCCCTTGCATGTTGTAGTTTAGCACAAAACCCTTGTATCTTGGTGGGAGAGACTGGAGGATTCTATCAATTACAGCGTCATCCAGAAGTTCGACTCCAAGCTGAGTCAGACGTCCATGCAACCCAGACATTCTGAGAATATGCTCACTAACAGAACTGTTCTCCTCCATCTTGCAGCTAAAGAACTTGTCGGAGACTTCATATCTCTCGACCCGGGCACGAGCTTGAAAAACTAGCTTCAGCTCCTGGAACATCTCATATGCTCAGTGTTCCTCAAAACGCTTTGGAGCCCCGGTTCTAAAATGTATAACATGCCACACCTAACCAGAGAGTACTCATCACTCCGCGCTTGGTAGACGCTTTGAACATCTTGGGCTGCCGCGGGAACAGGGGGTCACCTAGCGGCGCATCAAGGACATAAGCCTTCTTGGATGCAATGAGGATGAGCTTCAAGTTGCGGACCCAGTCCACATAGTTGCTACCATCATCTTTCAGCTTGTTTTTCTCTAGGAACGCATTGAAATTGAGGTTGACAGGTGCGTTGGCCATTGGATCTACAATATTTGTAAAGACAACTTTTAGACTAAGTTCATGATAATTCAGTTCATTTAATCAAATTAAGTATGAACTCCCACTTAAATCGATATCCCTCTAGTCATCTAAGTGATACATGACCCATGTCGACTAACCCGTGTCCGATCATCACGTGAGACGGACTAGTCGTCATGGTGAGCAACTTCATGCTGATCGTATTCAACCATACGACTCATGTTTGACCTTTTAGTCTCTTGTATTCGAGGTCATGTCTGTACATGCTAAGCTCGTCGAGTCAACCTAAGTGTTTCACGTGTGTAAATCTGGCTTACACCCGTTGTATGCGAACGTTAGAATCTATCACACCCGATCATCACGTGGTGCTTCGAGACAACGATCCTTCGCAACGGTGCACACTTAGGGGAATGCATTCTCGAAATTTTATGAGGGATCATCTTATTATGCTACCGTCGTTCTAAGCAATAATATGAAAAACATGATAAACATCACATGCAATCATATAGTGACATGATATGGCCATTATCATCTTTGCTCCTTCGATCTCCATCTTGGGGCATCGCACGATCATCATTGTCACCGGCATGACACCACGATCTCCATCATCGTGTCTCCGTGAAGTCGTCATGCCAACTACTACTACTACTACTACTATAGCTAACCGTTAGCAATGAAGTAAAAGTAGTAAACACATGGCGTTGCATCTCATACAATAAATTAAGACACTCCTATGGCTCCTGCCGGTTGTCATACTCATCGACATGCAAGTCGTGATTCCTATTACAAGAACATGATCATCTCATACATCACACATGTAACATCACAACCTTTGGCAATATCACATCACCTGTCAAACCCTGCAAAAACAAGTTAGACGTCCTCTACTTGTTGTTGCAAGTTTTACGTGGCTGATTTGGGTTTCTAGCAAGAACGCCTTCTTACCTACGTGACAGCCACAACGATGATATGCCAAAGCTATTTACCCTTCATAAGGACCCTTTTCATCAAATCCAATCCGACTAGAGTGGGAGAGTGATAACCCACAAGTATGGGGGATCAATTGTAGCCTTTCTAGATAAGTAAGAGTGTCGAACCCAACGAGGAGCTAAAGGTAGGACAAACATTCCCTCAGGTTCTATCGACCATCGATACAACTCTACGCACACATTACGTTCGCTTTACCTAGAACAAGTATGAAACTAGAAGTAGTTTGTAGGAGTGATAGGAGAGGTTCACAAGAAAAGAAAGAACACATAAATAAAACTAGGGGCTGTTTCGATGAAGAAACAATTACGTTAGTCTAACGAGTGTGGAAAAGTGGTGGTAGGAGTTGCGGAATTGTCCCTAAGCAATTGACTACGTTACTAGACCGATAGCAAGTTTTATGTGGGAGAGGCTAGTGCTAGCATGTCATCCCTTACTTGGAATTCTATGCACTTATGGTTGGAACTATTAGCAAGCATCAACAACTACTAGCGTTCATTAAGGTAGAACCCAACCATAGCAATAAGATATATTGGTCCCCCTTCAATCCCATATGCATCAATTTCTATGCTAGGCTGAAGCTTCTGTCACCCTTGCCCTCCAATACATAGTCCTATCAACATACAACTAACCCTATGGTGTGATCCACGCGCGCGCTCATATGATGGGCACCAAAGGATAACAACATAACCACAAGCAAATTAAACCAATCATAGCAATTCATCAATCACCGATAGGACAATGAAAATCTACTCAGACATCATAGGATGGCAACACATCATTGGATAGTAATATGAGGCATAAAGCACCATGTTCAAGTAGAGGGTACAACGGGTTGCGGGAGAGTGGACCGCTGAATATATATGGGGGAAGGTGACGGAGGTGTTGGTGAAGATGATGGAGGTGTTGGTGTAGATCGCCGTCACACGATGATGTCCCGGGCGGCGTTCCGGCACCGCCGGGAGAGAGGGGGAGAGAGCCCCCCTTCTTATTCTTCTTCTTCCTTGACCTCCTCCCTAGATGGGAGAAGGGTTTCCCATCTGGTCCATGGTCTCCATGGCGGCGGAGGGGCGAGAGCCCCTCCGAGATTGGATCTATCTCTCTGTGTCCTTCTGTTTCTGCGCACACAGATTCTGGCCTTTCACCGTTTCTTAAATTCCCGGAGATCCTTAACTCCGATTGGGATGATATTTTAACACGATTTTCTTACGGATATTATATTTCTTGTGGCGAAAGAAGGCCCCCAACCGCCTTAGGGATTGGTCACAAGCCTACCAGGCGCAGCCCCACCCCCAGGCCGCGGCTAGGGGGCTTGTGACCCCCTCGGGCATCGTTTCGCGTTGATTCTTCTTCCCAAAAATCATAAATATTCCAAAAAAATCCCCATAGGTTTTTTATTGCGTTTGGACTTCGTTTGGTATGGATAATCCGCGAAACAAAAAACATGCAACAAACAGGAACTGACGCTGGGCAGTGGATCAATATGTTAGTCCCAAAAACAGTATAAAAAGTTGCCAAAAGTATATGAAAGTTGTAGAATTTTGGCATGAAACAATCAAAAATTATAGATACCACGGAGACGTATCAACATCCCCAAGCTTAATTCCTACTCGTCCTCGAGTGGGTAAATGATAAAAAAGATAATTTTTGATGTGGAATGCTACCTAGCATAATCTTGATCATATAATCTAATCATGGCATGAATACTAAAACACGAGTGATTCGAAGCAATAGTCTATCATTTGACATAAAGACAATAATATTTCAAGCATACTAACAAAGCAATCATGTCTTCTCAAAATATCAGGGTCAAAGAAAGTTATCCCTACAAAATCATATAGTCTGGCTATGCTCCATCTTCCCCACACAACGTATTTAAATCATTCACAACCCCGTTTTTAGCCAAGCAATTGTTTCATACTTTAGTGTTCTCAAACTTTTTCAACTTTCACGCAATACATGAGCGTGGGACATGGACATAGCACTATAGGTGGAATAGAATATGGAGGTTGTGGGGAAGACAAAAAGGAGGAGATAGTCTCACATCAACTAGGCGTATCAACGGGTTATGGAGATGCCCATCAATAGATATCAATGTGAGTGAGTAGGGATTGCCATGCAACAGATGCACAAGAGCTATAAGTGTATGAAAGCTCAAAAAGAAACTAGTGGGTGTGCATCCAACTTGCTTGCTCATGAAGACCTAGGGCAATTTGAGGAAGCCATCATTGGAATATACAAGCCAAGTTCTATAATGAAAATTTCCCACTAGTATACGAAAGTGGCAACATAGGAGACTCGCTATCATGAAGATCATGGTGCTACTTTGAAGCACAAGTGTGGTAAAGGATAGTAGCATTGTCCCTTCTCTCTTTTCTCTCATTTTTTTGGTGGGCTTCTTTGGCCTCTTTTTTTTATTTGGGCTTCATTGGCCTCTTTTATTACTTCCTCACATGGGACAATGCTCTAATAATGATGATCATCACACTTTTTTTTTACTTACAACTCGATATTTAGAACAAAATATGACTCTATATGAATGCCTCCGGCGGTGTACCGGAATGTGCAATGATCTAGCGTAGCAATGCCATCAAAAAAACGGACAAGCCATGAAAACATCATGCTAGCTATCTAACGATCATGCAAAGCAATATGACAACGATGGTGCGTTTCATAATAAACGGAATGATGGAAGTTGCATGGAAATATATCTCGGAATGGCTATGGAAATGCCATAATAGGTAGGTATGGTGGCTGTTTTGAGGAAGGGTATATGGTGTGTGTAATGCACGGACGAAAGTTGCGCGGTACTAGAGAGGCTAGCAATGGTGGAAGGGTGAGGGTGCGTATAATCCATGGACTCAACATTAGTCATAAAGAACTCACATACTTATTGCAAAAGTCTATTAGTCATTGAAACAAGGTACTACACGCATGCTCCTAGGGGAAGGGTTGGTAGGAGTTAACCATCGCGCGATCCCGACCTCCACACAAAGGATGACAATCAATAAATAAATCATGCTCCGACTTCGTCACATAACGGCTCACCATACGTGCATGCTACGGGAATCACAAACCTTAACACAAGTATTTCTATGAATACACAATTACTCACTAGCATGACTCTAATATCAAATTTTCATGTCGCAAAACTATTGCAAGGAATCAAACATATCATATTCAGTGATCTACAAGTTTTATGTAGGATTTTATGGCTAACCATGTGAATGACCAACTCCTGTTAACTCTCTAAATAGGTATAAGTGAAGCATGAGAGTTTAATTCTTTCTACAAAATATATGCCCCGCTCTAACAAATATAAGTGAAGCAAAATAGCATTCTACAAAGGGCGGTTTTCTATGTGTAGGGAAAAGGCAATCCGAACTTCAAATGATATAAGTGAAGCACATGAAGCATTCTATAAAGCCATACTCAAAAGATATAAGTGAAGTGCAAAGAGCATTCTATAAATCAACCAAGGACTATCTCATACCAGCATGGTGCATAAAAGAAAAAGGAAAAATAAACACAAAAGACGCTCCAAGCATTTGCACATATCATGTGACGAATAAAAATATAGCTCCGAGTAAAATTACCGATAGATTGTAGACGAAAGAGGGGATGCCTTCCGGGGCATCCCCAAGCTTATATGCTTGAGTCTTACTTGAATATTACCTTGGGGTTCCTTGGGCATCCCCAAGCTTAGGCTCCCGCCTCTCCTTATTCCTTCATCCATCGTGGTCTCACCCAAAACTTGAAAACTTCAATCACACAAAACTTAACAAAACCTTCGTGAGATCCGTTAGTATAATAAAGTAAATCACCACTTTAAGTACTTTTGTAAACTCATTCCAAATTAATATTAGCATTATATCTACTGTAGTCCAACTTCACCATGGTTCATACCCCCCGATACTACCCATAGATTCATCAAAATAAGAGAACAATGCAAAGAAAACAGAATCTGTCAAAAACAGAACAGTCTGTAGTAATCTGAACTTATACCATACTTCTGATACTCCAAAAATTCTGAACAATTATGAAAATTAGGTAAATTTTCATATCAATCAGCATAAAAAAGAATCAATTCAAAATCTCTTTCTGGATAGGAATTAAAAATAATTTCGTGAGCACAAAGTTTCTGTTTGTTTCAGCATGATCAAACAACTATCACCCAAACTAATCATAAAGGCTTTACTTGGCACATTATTTTTATAATACAATGGAATTTTACAAGGGGATAATTATTTTTGCGAGAAACTTCCATGAAAAATTCTACATTGTTTCCATGAGCATGAACAAAAGTGTTCAAGGTCGACCCTCACTTCCGCAATGCATCACCTTTCAGTTGCTTCTGTTTTTGAAAAAGTTTTAAGTTCCCCTCTATATTTTTTCTTTTTAAACTAAATAAAAGCACTCAACAGAAATAGATGACTCTCTAAAACTTCCGGGTTGTCTCCCAGGCAGCGCTTTATTTAAAGCCATTAAGCTAGGCATAAAGTGCTCAAGTAATGGATCCACCCGGATCCCAAGGTATATCAAAGCCAATTTTAATTAACAATGATTTTGTAATTTAGTAGTGAGCAGAAGGTAACATATATCATGCAATGACGAAGTCTAACTCTCTTCCTATGCATTGGCATGTCATAAAAGAACAATTCATGCACATCAAGTAAAGGCCAATACATAGCATAAGCAGTTTCTTGCAATTTTATCGTATTGGAAACATAGAGAGGTGGATATGTAGTTCCTCTCTCATAATAATTGCAAGTAGGAGCAGCAAGCACATGCATATTATATTTATAAAAATCATCATGTGTAATAGTAGAAGGCAACCCATCTATGTAACCCTTAATAAGAGCAAACTTCTCCGATATAGTGTAGTTGGGAGACTTCAAAAAGATAATAGGACTATCATAAGTGGGTGTGGTAGCATTAATTTCATGTTTAACATAAGGAACTATAGCAAGTTCATCTTCATAAGCATCATTCATATTGGCATCATGGCCACAAGCATAGCAAGCATCAAGTTCATCAAAAAGGGATATTTCAAACGAATCCAAGGGATCATAGCAATCAACATAGCTTTCATCCTTCGGTAAGAACGAAGGGAAATTAAACAATGTATGAGTTGAAGAGTTACTCTCATTAGAAGGTGGGAACGGGTAGCTAGTCCGCTCTTCCTCCTTTTGTTCTTCGCTCTCCTCGTCATCTTTTTCATCTAATGAGCTCACAATTTCAGCATTTTCTTCTTCCATAGTTTCCTGCAAAATATTATTCTCTTCTTGGGCAGCGTAGAATTTCTCCATAAATCAATAAATATGGGCATTATATTCATAATTAGTATAAAAATAACGAAGCATAACCAAATTTTCAGATCGGTAAGCATCATCATCATTATCATCGCACCCTTTAAATATAGCTTCAATTTCATAAGCACCCATAAAAGCAACAAACTCTTCTATTTGCTCCACATCATAGTAATCATATATACCATTAGCATAAGAAGCCAAGGTTGCATTAGCATTAAATTTGCAAGAAAAGGGAACGTGTTTAGCCTTCATCATAGAGCAACAAGTAATATCATATCTCGAGCATAGTTCCCAAGCATACCATTTCAACAAATGAATTTGATCCCATAATAGTTTCCCTTTTTGAGTCAAGCGATAATCCCTAAAATATCCACGTTGATCCAACGTGTATCCCATTATATAATTTAATGGAGTTTTATCAGGATTACTAAAGAAGTGCATAATATTTTCCACATAACGAGCATCGTGGGTTTTAGGAGGTTCCCCATATCCATGAGTAGCAAGTACACCTAATTTTTTTGGTATTTCGTGTTCCATATCCATAACTAAAGATAGAGAACAACTTAGAACGACAAATAAATCTACTTAGTTATAAAGCAAACAAGCACACACGAGAATATTCACCCCACGCTATTGCTCCCCGGCAACGGCGCCAGAAAAAGGTCTTGATAACCCACAAGTATAGGGATCAATTGTAGCCTTTCTAGATAAGTAAGAGTGTCGAACCCAACGAGGAGCTAAAGGTAGGACAAATATTAACTCAAGTTCTATTGACCACTGATGCAACTCTACGCACACTTTACGTTCTCTTTACCTAGAACAAGTATGAAACGAGAAGTACTTTGTAGGAGTGATAGGAGAGGTTCGCAAGAAAAGAAAGAACACGTAAATAAAACTAGGGGCTGTTTCGGTGAAGAAACAATTACGTTAGTCTAATGAGTGTGGAAAAGTGGTGGTAGGAGTTGCGGAATTGTCCCTAAGCAATTGACTACGTTACTAGACTGCTAGCATGTCATCCCTTACTTGGAATTCTATGCACTTATGATTGGAACTATTAGAAATCATCAACAACTACTAATGTTCATTAAGGTAGAACCCAACCATAGAAATAAGATATATTGGCCCCCCTTCAATCCCATATGCATCAATTTCTATGCTAGGCCGAAGCTTCTGTCACCCTTTCCCTCCAATACATAGTCCTATCAACATACAACTAACCCTATGGTGTGATCCACGCGCGTGCTCATATGATGGGCACCAAAGGACAGCAACATAACCACAAGCAAATTAAACCAATCATAGCAATTCATCAATCACCGATAGGACAATGAAAATCTACTCAGACATCATAGGATGGCAACACATCATTGGATAATAATATGAAGCATAAAACACCATGTTCAAGTAGAGGGTACAACAGGTTGCGGGAGCGTGGACCGCTGAATATAGATGGGGGAAGGTGATGGAGGTGTTGGTGAAGATGACAGAGGTGTTGGTGTAGATCACCGTCACACGATGATGTCCCGGGCGGCGTTCCGACGCCCCTGGGAGAGAGGGGGAGAGAGAGCCCCCCTTCTTCTTCTTCTTCTTCTTCCTTGACCTCCTCCCTAGATGGGAGAAGGGTTTACTCTCTGGTCCATGGTATCCATGGCGGCGGAGGGGTGAGAGCCCCTCCGAGATTGGATCTCTCTCTCTGTGTCCTTCTGTTTCTCCGCACACAGATTCTGGCCTTTCACCATTTCTTAACTTCCCGGAGATCCGTAACTCCTATTGGGCTGAAATTTTAACACGATTTACTTTCGGATATTATCTTTCTTGCGGAGAAAGAAGGGCCCAACCACCTTAGGGATTGGTCACAAGCCTGCCAGGCGCGGCCCCACCCCCAGGCCGCGGCTAGGGGGCTTGTGACCCCTCGGGCATCGTTTCGCATTGATTCTTGTTCCCAAAAATCATAAATATTACAAAAAAAATCTCTGCAGGTTTTTTTTATTGCATTTGGACTTCGTTTGGTATGGATAATCTGCGAAACAAAAAACATGCAACAAACATGAACTGGCACTCGGCAGTGGATCAATATGTTAGTCACAAAAATAGTATAAAAAGTTGCCAAAAGTATATGAAACTTGTAGAATATTGGCATGAAACAATCAAAAAATATAGATACGACGGAGACGTATCAGAGAGACAGACACCCGCTAGCCACTTTATGCACCTAGTGCATGTTTGTCGGTGGGACCTGTCTCACGTAAGCGTACGTGTAAGGTCGGTCCGGGCCGCTTCATCCCACAATACCGTCGGAAAAGAATAAGACTAGTAGCGGAAAGAAATTGACAAAATTATCGCCCACAACCTTTTTGTGTTCTACTTGTGCATAGAATCTATGCATAGAAAACCTGGCTCGGATGCCACTGTTGGGTAACGTAGCATAAATTCAAAATTTTCCTACGCCATATTCAGATCTTCCTATGGAGAGACCAACAACGTGAGAGGGGAGAGTGCATCTTCATACCTTTGAAGATTGCTAAGCAGAAGCGTTGCTAGAACGCGGTTGATGGAGTCATACTCACGGCGGTTCACATCCTGGTGTGATTCCGATCTAGTCCCGAACCACGACACCTCCGCGTTCAACACACGTGCAGCCCGGTGACGTCTCCCGCACCTTGATCAAGCAAGGAGGAGGGAGAGGTTGGGGAAGATCTCCGGCAGCACGACGGCGTGGTGTCGATGGAGAGACGAGGTCTCTCGGCAGGGATTCGCCAAGCACCGTGGGAGAGGAGGAAGAAGAAGAGCAGGGCTGCACCAAGAGAGAGATGGAAAACCGTGTCTCCAATGGCCAAAACTCCCGCTATATATAGGGGGAAGGGAGGGTGGCACCCCCTTTAGGGTTTCCCCCTTGAGGGGGGGGGGAGCCCTAGATGGGGGGAGGGGTGGCGGCTAGGAGGGGAGGAGGGGGGTGGCGCACCCCCTAGTGGGCCTTAGGCCTACCTGGGCTAGGGTTCCCCCCTTCCCCCTCTTAGGCGCCATGGGCTGGGTGTGGGGGCGCACCAGCCCACCCAGGGGCTGGTTCCCTCTCACACTTGGCCCATGTAGCCTCCTGGGGCTGGTTGCCTCTCCCGGCGGGCCTCCGAAACCCTTCCGGTGGTCCCGGCACTTTGCCGGTGGTGCCCGAAACATTTCCGGCATCCAAACCCATCCATCCTATATATCAATCTTTACCTCCAGGCCATTCTGGAGCTCCTCGTGATGTCCGGGATCTCATTCGGGACTCCGAACAACCTTCGGTAACCTCGTATAACAATTCCCTATGACCCTAGCATCATCGAACCTTAAGTGTGTAGACCCTATGGGTTCAGGAGGCATGCAGACATGACCGAGACACCTCTCCGGCCAATAACCATCAACGGGGTATGGATACCCATGGTGGCTCCCACATGTTCCACGATGATCTCATAGGATGAACCACGATGTCAAGGATTCAACCAATCCCGTATGCAATTCCCTTTGTTTGTCGGTATAGAACTTGCCCGAGATTCTCGTCGGTATCCCATACCTTGTTCAATCTCGTTACCGGTAAGTCTCTTTACTCGTTCCGTAGCACATCATCCCGTGACTAACTACTTAGTCACACTGAGCTCATTATGATGTTGTTATACCGAGTGGGCCCACAGATACCTCTCCGTCACACGGAGTGACAAATCCCGATCTTGATTCGTACCAACCCAACAGACACTTTCGGAGATACCCGTAGTGCACCTTTATAGTCACCCAATTACGTTGTGACGTTTGATACACCCAAAGCACTCCTACGGTATCCGGGAGTTGCACAATCTCACGATCAAAGGAAAAGACACTTGACATTAGAAAAGCTTTGGCATACGAACAACACGATCTAGTGCTATGCTTAGGATTGGGTCTTGTCCATCACATCATTCTCCCAATGATGTGATCCCGTTATCAATGACATCTAATGTCCATGATCAGGAAACCATGATCATCTATTGATCAACGAGCTAGCCAACTAGAGGCTTGTTAGGGACACATTGTGATCTATTTATTCAAACATGTATTACTGTTTCCTGTTAATACAATTATAGCATGAACAATAGACGATTATCATGAACAAGGAAATATGATAATAACCATTTTATTATTGCCTCTAGGGCATACTTCCAAAAAAGTGTTGGTTCGTTCTGAGTGCATCCTCTACGCGAAGAGGTTGGCAAAGGGGTATATATATGCATCTCCAAAAATCCACCAGTTGCAACATTATTGCCCAAATCTATGAAATCGAAGTAAAAACTCGGTGGCACCGACTAGTGCAAAACGTGGGAATTTTTGGTGTTTTGGTGAGACCGATATGGAAATGTCAGTCAATCCAATTTTGGATGGCCTAGGGAGTTATCAAACTCGATGACACTGATTTGCTAAAATCGGGAATTCCAGTTTTAAACAAATCAACATCAGTAGGTTGGCCACTGTTTTCGGTTGCACTAAAACTGAACTAGGTGGTACCGAGATTTTTAGGGTTTGGCTGTGGATCTGTCTAGGGTAAAATCGGCGGGGTCGAAATGGAAAACTTGGTGGCACCGAATTTGAATTTGTAGTTTGGACACAATATTTGTGGGAGAATTTCATGAGTATTTTTGGTGGCTAATATATAAGCACTTGAGCAACTATATCATCATAGTCACCTCACCACCTTTTAGTAGTATTGGCTTTCCTATGGACTCAAATGTGATTTCTCACGAAATATGAATGTAGAGTATTGAAGCTTGAAGTTTGGCAATACTATTCCTTCCCTTCCTTGGGGTTTGTCCTCACAATCCTTAGCCAATCCTATTAGTGAACTATATCTGAAATACACTAGGTAAAAATATTAGTCCAAGAGACCATGTATGTTGTCATGAATTATCAAAACCACCAAGGGAGCATATGTGCTTTCAATATCCCCTTTTTTGGTAATTGATGACAACATAAAATCAAAGCTTCAAATAAAGATATGCAGTAAAGTATTACAACTTTAAGACACACATGACTAAGACATGCTCCCCCTAAATATGTGCAATCCTTTTTAAGGAATATTTGCTTTATACTACATGGGCACACACATAGTAGAATGAACAAGACAAGTCATGTGAACCTTGACTATATGCATCAAACATGTGTGAATGAAAGGTTTCCATGTTCAAGACTCACTCTTGCAAACAATGTGTGCAAGAGACCAGAGATCATCCTGAACAAGGATATGATGCATATACTTACCTTGGAGTTCTTGAGCATCTTAATAGTAGGAACACACTTGAGAAAACAGTTGCTAGATAACACAAGAGTATTCTATTATAAAGATGCAAAGAGCTTCAATAGTACTGAGGCATGGAAGACATATTGAAAATAGGATTCGACGATAGATATGTATCCCCCCTATCTGTGAGGATAGATATGTCTCCAAGAACATTTAGAACTTTCTTCACTAAGTATGAATATGTAGGTTGTCCTCTCCCTCTGAATCATAGCATGTAGATACCGGGAGTAGGTAGGGTGAGACAGGTCCAATACAAGAAGGCAAATGAAACATGAATAAATCTTAATGTAGTCCCCCTGGAATATTTCTCTCCCTTTGGGTCAGCATAAGCTTTGATATCTATCTCCCTTAAATATTTCTCCCCCTTAGAGCATAAGCTTTGATATCTCCCCCCCTTTGGCATGAATTTCCAAAAAGGTCACAGGGCAAGGGTTCCTTGAGAATAAGGGATCTTAGATATTTCTCCTCCTTTGATATAGGTAAGGGTTCCTTGATTTTTCTCCCCCTTTGATATAGGTAAGGGTTCTTTGATTTTTTTATACCTCTTGAGAGTAAGGGTTCCTAGATATATTCTCCCCCTTTGATATTTATTTCTCCCTCCTTTGAAAAGGTTGAGATAAAGACAAAGAACTCAAGTTGAGATAAGGCAAAGAACCCAAGTAGTTTTAAGATTCGGAGACTCCAAGGCAAAACGAATCGGTAGAACCAGAAATGTTCTTAGGCGTGTGGGAGAACTCGGTATGACCGAATTTCCCTGTTCGGAGTGACCTAGTTGCAAATATAAACTTAACTACTTGAAAATATGGGGTGAATTTTATCAAGCAAAAATCCTTATTGGCCCTTTTGACAATACAGATTCTTAGATATTTTAACAAATGCTTATCAAAAAATATTAAAATGATTTTTAAGGATTTTTTCTAACTTTTTTAATGAATTTTCAGAACTATATGGAGGTTGAATGGTTCCAAGAAAGAATGCACCTAAAATATGAACCATACAAGACACTTCATATAGATGTTGGTCGGTGACTAGGTCACCTATATTAGAGTATATTGACTTAAGGAGCCAAGCAAGAATTCTTTATCATAGGTCATACTCATTGTTAATCTCAAAATGGGGTTATCATTTTTAGTTAAGCATTTTAATGTCTTCATATCACTTGAGTTTCTTAACCTCATGACTTGGTGTAAATTTTTATCAAAGATATGGGTACATACCTTTGAAAGATGATTGATGATGTGGCATGTAGGTGAAATTGTTGTGGATGCTCCATGTTGATGAAGTTTATCTTGAATTGGGAACAATCTTTGTTGTTTTTGTCCACATTTTACCTATAGTGGTTAGTCATGCAAGGAAGAACATGATATATCCGAATGACAAGAGTGTATTTATTCAACATATGGTTGTCATGGATATGATTTTTCGGTCTTCTTCCTTCATACTCAAAGAAAAGGTTGTTGATACTTGGCCATGAGAAGATTGATTTTGATGTGAGTTCATGGAAAATATTGTGGTGCGTAGTTCCTCCAAGTACCTACAAAAGGTTAGATGCAATACAAGGGAGCATAGTTTTCCAAGATATAAGATAGTGACATATCAAAATCATCATGGAATAGTCAGGCAATCCCATGCCCTTGCATCCATCCGAGTGAGTCTAGTTCAAATTTGAAGCATCAATGATATTCAACTCACTCCTCAAGTGACAAAACACTTTCTCATCAAGTGGCTTGATAAAGATGTCGGCCAATTGTTTTTCAGTACAAACATGCTTGAGATTAATATCTCCTTTGGCAACATGATCACAAATGAAATGATGTCAAACTTGAATATGTTTAGTTCAAAAATGTTGCGCGAGATTATGAGCAATACTAATAGCACTTTAATTTTCACACAACATTTGAACATGTTTCACATGTATCCCTCCTTAAGAGTTTGTGTCATCCATAGCAATTGAGCACAACATGATCGGGCGACAATGTATTGCCCTTCGACGGTAGATAGAGATATGGAATTTTGTTTCTTGGAGGACCAAGACACACGAGATCTCCCAAGAAGTTGACATGTACCCGAGGTGGTTTTTATATAAACCTTGTCTCCGGCATAGTCCAAGTTAGAATAGCCAACAAGATTAAAAGAAGATCCCTTGGGATACCAAATGCTAAAGTTTGGTGTATGTATCAAGTATCTCACAATTCTTTTCACTGCTTTTAGATGACACTCCTTGGGTGCCACTTGATATCGGGCACACACGCACACACTTAACATGATATTGGGATGGGAGGCACATAGACATAGCAATGAACCGATCATTGATCAATAAACCTTTTGATCAACTGGTTTGTCTTCCTTGGTGAGGTCAACATGTCCACTAGTAGTAATTGGAGTTTTCATACGTTTGCACTCTTTAGTGTTGAACTTACTTATAAAGTCCTTGGTATACTTGGTTTGAGAGATTAACATACCTTCTTTCGTTTGTTTGATTTGCAAACCAAGAAAGAATTTCAGCTCACACATCATGGACATCTCATACTTCTCGGACATCAACCTTCCAAAATTTTCACTAAAATGTGGGTTAGTAGATCCAAATATAATATCATCCACATAAATTTGGCATACGAATAATTCACCATTATCTCTTTTAGTGAATAAGGTTGCGTTATTTTTACTAAACTCAAAACCCTTTTCAATGAGAAACTTCGTTAGGCATTTGTACCAAGCTCGAGGGACTTGTTTAAGACCACATAGAGCTTTACGAAGTTTATAAACATGATTAGGTTTCTTAGGGTTCACAAAGTCAAGATGTTGTTTGACATAAACTTCCTCCTCAATTTCACCATTTGGAAAATCACTTTTGATATCTGATGTCTACTACGCAACCTTCTTCTTGTAGACTCGTGTTGAGCCTCCAAGCGTAGAGTTTTGTAGGACAGTAGCAAATTTCCCTCAAGTGGATGACCTAAGGTTTATCAATCTGTGGGAGGTGTAGATGAATATGGTCTCTCTCAAACAACCCTGCAATCAAACACAAGAAACCTCTTTTATCCCCAACACACCCAATACAATGGCAAATTGTATAGGTGCACTAGTTCGGCGAAGAGATGGTGATTCAAGTGCAATATGGATGGTAGATATAGGTTTTTGTAATATGAAAATATAAAAACAGTAAGGTAATTAATGATAAAAGTGAGCACAAACGGTATTGCAATGCTTAGAAACAAGGCCTAGGGTTCATACTTTCACTAGTGCAAGTTCTCTCAACAATACTAACATAGTTGAATCATATGTAAATACCTCTCGTATGACAAAGAGTTCACTACAAAGTCTCAAATAGCGGAGAACTAACAAAGAAATTATTGTAGGGTACAAAACCACCTCAAAGTTATCTTTTCTGATCAATCTTATGAGCTATCCCTATAAGTGTCACAAAAAGCCCTAGAGATCGTACTAAAATAACACCTTAAGATACACATCAACGAAAAACCTGATGTCACCTAGATACTCCAATGTCACCACAAGTACCCATGGGCTTGATTATACGATATGCATCACATAATTTCAGATTCATCATGTTCAATCCAACACAAAGAACTTCAAAGAGTGCCCCAAAGTTTCTACCGGAGAGCCAAGATGAAAACGCGTGCCAACCCCTATGCATAGATTCCCAAGGTCATGGAACCCCAAGCTGATTACCAAAACATACATCAAGTGGATCAATAGAACATCCCATTGTCACCACGGATATCCCACCGCAAGACATACATCAAGTGTTCTTAAATCCTTAAAGACTTAATCCGATAAGAAAGCTTCAAAGGGAAAACTCAATTCATCACAAGAACATAGAGAGGGGAAAACTCCATATGATTCATCTATATTAATAAAGCTCGCGATACATAAAGATCGTGCCATCTCAAGAACACGAGAGAGAGAGAGAGAGAGCGATAGATCAAACACATAGCTACTGGTACATACCCTCAGCCCCAAGGGTGAACTACTCCCTCCTCATCATGGAGACCGCCGGTATGATGAAGATGGCCTCCGGTGATGGATTCCCCCTCCAGCAGGTGCTGGAACGGGCTCTGAGGATCAATAGAAGATAAGTCTAGAGGGGGGGGGGGTGAATAGACTACTTGTCAAGATAAAATTTCTAGCCTAACCCAATTTCTAGGAGGGCAGAAATCTAGCAGTTCTAACAAGTCTAGAGAACCCTACACATTCTAGTCAACATAGATGGCAGTGGAAAAGTAAAGACTTTGCACATGTAAAGGAGTAGAGTTTAGGAGATCAAACACAAAGGGTTGACACAATGATTTTTGGCATGGTTCTAATAGGTGGCGCTATCGTACATCCATGTTAGTGGAGACTTCAACCCACGGAGGGTAACGACTGCGAGAGTCCACAAAGGGCTCCACCCACGGAGGGTCCACAAAGAAGCGACCTTGTCTATCCCACCACGGCTTACGTCCACGGAGGACTAGCCTTACTGACAGTAGATCTTCACGAAGTAGGAGATCTCCTTGACCTTACAAACATCTTGGTTCAACTCCACAACACGAAGTAGGAGGCTCCCAAGTGACACCTAACCAATCTAGGAGGCACCACCCTCCAAAAGGTAATAGATGGGGTAGATCAATGAACTCCTTGCTCTTGTGCTTCTAAAGATAGTCTCCTCAACACAAATCTCTCTTTCACAGGACATGAATGGGTAGAAGAGGTTGATTTGGTGGAAAGCAGTTTGGGCAGGCCAGAGATCAAGTTTCAAATGATTGGATTGGAATATCTTGGTCTCAACACATGAGTAGGTGGTCCACTCTCACAAAATGGATGTGGAAATGAAGTGTGTGTTCTAAGTGCTTCTCCCATGAATGAGAGGTGGGTGAAGGGGTATATATAGGCAGCAACCAAAATCCAACCGTTACACACAAAAGTGCAAACTCGGTGACACCGAAGTGGACAACTCGGTAGTACCGATTATCTCAAAGGTGTGAACTTCTGAATCTCGGTGAGACAGATATATAGAACTCGGTGGCACTGAAAAGGTGACTACGGTTAGATGACGAAACTCAGTGGCACCGATACTCAAACTCGGAAATTCCAATTTTGTGTATCTTGGCAACAAAATGTTGATCACCCAAACTCGGTAGCACAGATGCAGTTTTGGTTGCACCAATTTTGTGGGAATGGCTAGGGTTCTGTCTTAGGATCAAACGCGGTGGGTCCGATGTGGCAATGTTGGTGACACCAAATTTGTATATGTGGAACTTGACAGAGTGGATATGTGGGAAAAATGACCGAGTGTTTTGGTGCCTAACTTTGAGCATTTGAGCAATCAATTCATTTTACTACCTCACCCCTTTTAGTGGCATTGGCTTTCGTATTGTCTCAAAAGTGATTTCTCACAAATATAAAATGAAGAGTCTTCTAGTTTGAGGATTGAGCTAATATTATTCCTTTCTTGCATCTAGGGGCATCTCCACATAAACCTTAAGCCATAGCTCTTCATGGACTAAACCTGAAATATCTAGGTAAAAGTGTTAGTCCAAGAGGCAATGTATGTTGTCATGAATTATCAAAATCACCAAGGGAGCATATGTGCTTTCAATTTCCGCCTTTTTGGTAATGGATGACAATATACAATCAAAGCTTCAAATAAAGATACTCATAAGGATATGACAGCTTTGATGGACATATGACTAGTACAAGCTCCCCCTAAATGTGTGCAATCCCTTTAAAGGATAGTTGCTTTGGAATGCATGGGCACACACAAGGTAGAAGGACAAGACAAGTCATATGGATCTTGGCTATATGCATCAAACAAAATGTGAACGAACGACTTCCATGTTCAAGACTCCCTCTTGCAAACAATATGTGCAAGAAACAAGAGGTCGTCATGAACAAGGATATGATGCATATACTTACCTTGAGAATCTTGAGCGTCTTGACATAGAAGTACACTTGGGAAAACAAATGTTAGATAACACAAGAGTACCCTGTTGTAAAGATGCAAAGAACTTCAAAAATACCAAGTAATTGAAGACATATTTAAGATAGGATTTGATGAAAGAATATGTCTCCAAGGAACAAGAACTTTTCTCCCCTAAAGATAAATATGTAAAGTTTCCTCTCCCCCTGAATCAGAGCATGTAGATTTGGTAGTAGGCAGGGAAAAAATTTCAAATCAATAAAATAAAGCCATGTTTATCTCTCTCCCCCTTAATGTGTAAGGTTTGATACAAGTATATCCCCTTAATGTTATTTCTCCCTCTTTTTGTATAAGCTTCTTGATGATATGTCTCCCCTATAAGTAGGTTCATTGAATGGAAGCTTTGATGATATTTCTCCCCCTTTGGCATAATTACCAAAAAGAAAGGCAGAGGGTAGGACTCACTGAGATATAGGGATCCTGGATACTTCTCTTTTTTGTAAGGGTTCCTTTAATTTTAGCTTTTCTCCCCCTTAGATATTTTGTAGGGCTTATCGAATGTTCTCCTCCTTAGGTATGGATCAGAGGTCCTTGAATGATCTCCCCCTATGTTAGGGATCCTTGATAATTCTCCCTCTTATATTGCATGGGATCACTGAGATTTTTTCCCCCTAGTGAAGTTGTCTCCCCCTAAGACAATAGTCCGGAAGAAATTATCACAGCAACAAAGTCAGAAAAATCGGAGTCACCGAGGCATTATGATTCGGTAGAACCGAGATTAATAATTGGGCCTCTGGGAGAAATCGGTTGGACCGAGTTGCCCAATCAGGTGAAACCGAGTTGCAATGATAGTCAACTCTTTAACATAGACTAGGTTGATCGAAAGTATTGTTTCAAAAGTCCAGTGTAAAAGGAATGATAATTCCAACTAAGACAGATAAATAGAACTAAAGTAAGAAATCTTATTTATTTATTTTTTGAAAAAAATACACATATAGATGAGAGAGGGATGGTTTTAAGAATGTGAAAGATCAAATGTGAACCATACGATATTCTCCATCTAGATGTGGGGCAGTGACTATGTCACCTATATTAGAGTATTTGACTTGAGGAGTCAAGCAAGGATGCTTGATCATAGGTCATACTCATCGTTAAGCTCGAAACGGGGTTACAATTTTTCAATTAAGCATTTCAATGTCTTCATATCACTGAGTTGCTTTACTCCATTAACTGGTGTAGAGCTTTATCAAGGATATGAGTACATACCTTCAAATGATTTGTTGATGTAGCATGTAGGTGAACTTGTTGTGGATGCTCAAGGTTGATGAAGATCATCTTGTGTTTGGAGCAATCCATGTTGTTTTGGTTCACTTTTTACCTACAATGGTTAGTCACGCAAGGAAGAACATAATATATCCAAATGACATGAGTGAAATTCATAATCATAATGTTGTCAAGGATATGATTTTGTTGTCTTCTTCCTTCATCTCCGAAGAAATAGGTTGTTGATACTTGACCATGTCAAGATTGCTTTCATTTGGAGTTGGTTGCAATCTTGTGGAGTGTATTTCATCCAAGTACCTACAAAAGGTTAGATACAATACAAGGGAGCATAGTTTCCAAGACATAAGATAGTCATATCAATGGCATCAAGGAATAGCCAGTCAAGCTCATGTCCTTGCATGCATCCGAGTGAGTCTAGCTCAGGTTTGAAGCATCAATGATGTTCAACTCACTCCTCAAATGACAGAATACTTTATCATCAAATGGTTTGGTAAAAATGTCGGCCAACTGTTTGTTAGTACGAACATGCCTAAGATCAATATCTCCTTTGGCAACATGATCACGGATGAAATGATGTCGCACTTGGATGTGCTTAGTTATAGAATGTTGCATAGGATTATATGCAATCTTAATAGCACTTTCTTTGTCACACAACAATGGAAATTTTCTAACATGAATGCCATAATCCTTAAGCGTTTGAGACATCCATAGTAATTGAGCACATCATGATCCAACGACAATGTATTCAGTTTCGGCAGTTGATAAGGATACCGAGTTATGTTTCCTGGATGTCCAAGAGACAAGAGATCTCCCAAGAAATTGACATGTACCCGAGGTTGATTTTCTATGAACCTTGTCCCCAACATAATCCGAGTCGAAATAGCCAACAAGATCAAAAGAAGATCCCTTGGGATACCATATGCCAAAGTTTGGTGTATGTATAAGGTATCTCACTATCCTTTTCACTCCCAATAGATGATTTTCTTTAGGTGCTGCTTGATAGCGGGCACACATGCAAACACTTAGCATGATATCAGGACGAGAGGCACATAGATATAGCAATGATCCTATCATTGATCGATAAACCTTTTGATCAACGGGTGAATGATCCTTAGTGAAGTCAAGATGTCCAGTAGTAGGCATGGGGGTTCTCATACCTTTGCATTCTTGCATGTTGAACTTCTTGATAAAGTCCTTGGTGTACTTGGTTTGAGAGATGAAATTACCTTCTCTCGACTGTTTGATTTGTAATCCAAGGAAAAACTTCAGTTCACTCATCATGGACATCTCGTACTTCTGTGACATCAGATTTCCAAACTTTTCACTAAAATTTGGGTTAGTAGAGCCAAAGATAATATCATCCACATATATTTGACAAACAAATAGTTCGCTATTTACTCTTTTAGTGAATAAGGTTGCATCAATTTTGCCGATCTCAAAACCCTTTTCAATGAGGAACTTCGTTAGGCATTTGCACCAAGCTTTAGGTGCTTGTTTAAGGCCATATAAAATTTTGCAAAGTTTGTAAACATGATCAAGTTTGTTAGGGTTCACAAAACTTCGAGGTTGTTTAACATAAACTTCCTCTTCAATTTCTCCATTGAAAAAGGCACTCTTAATATCCATTTGGTAGAGAGTAATATCATGTTGATTGGCATAAGCTAGAAGAATACGAATGGCTTCAAGTCTAGCAAGAGGAGCATAAGGCTCACCATAGTCCATACCTTCGACTTGCGTGTATGCTTGGGCTACGAGATGTGCTTTGTTGCGTACAACTTGTCTCTCTTTATCTTGCTTGTTCCGAAACACCCATCTTGTACCAATGATATTCTGCTCGCCTTCTGGTTTTTCAACAAGTGTCCAAACTTGGTTCCTCTCGAAGTTGTGTAGCTATTCATGCATGGCATTCACCCAATATGTATCTTGGAGAGCTTCTTCTACCTTCAAGGGTTCAATGCTATATATGAAAGAATAATGCTCACAAAAGTTAGCAAATCGAGATTTAGAGCGAGTGATTCTCCTGTTGTTTATGTCGTTGTGGACTTGTTTCAGCGTTTGATCTCTGTCCACTCTTGCTCTAACTCTTGACAACTTCTTCTTGTTTGGTGGAGGAGCTTATTCTTCTTCATCATCATCTTGAGCATTGTTGTTGGCGTCATCTTCCCCTTGAGGTGATGGCGAGTAAGGTTGAGGTGGATCATCATGATGTACTTCTTCCTCTTCTTCATCATGTCGTGTTCCGCTTGTGGATGCTTCTATGTCATTTTGCGGTTCACCTTGATGCGAAGTAGGAGCTTCCACTTGAGTTGATGAAGTGCTTTCCTTCACCTACATGGGATTAATCTTGCCAACGGACAAATCTTTGATAGCTTCTGAAGGTCCCTTATCTTCTATATCAATTGGCAGTTGTTCGACTTGCGAAACGTTAGTCTCATCAAACTTCACATCTACTGTATCTTCAACTTCTTGAGTGAAGTTGTTGTAGACATGGTAGGCGTGAGAGTTTGAACCGTAACCAAGAAGGAAACCTTCATAAGATTTAGGTGCAAATTTAGATCGATGATGCTTATCAAGAATATAGCACTTAGAGAAAAATACTCGAAAGTATCTGATACGTCTCCAACGTATCTATAATATTTGATGGTCCATGCTATTATCTTGTCAACCTTTGGATGTTTTGTATGCCTTTTATATCTTTTTTGGGACTAACTTATTAACTCAGTGCCAAGTGCCAGTTCCTGTTTTTTCTGTGTTTTTGACCCTTTTCACAGGAGAATATTAAGCGGAGTCCAAACGGAATAAAACCTCCGAAAAGATTTTTTCCGGAATAGAAGATACGCAGGGAGCGTGAGAACCAAGGCAGAGGCCACCAGGGGAGGCCACAAGCCCCCTAGGCGCGGCCAGGGGGCCCGCGCCTAGGAGGCTTGTGTCCCCCCTGTGGCTCCTCTGCCCTATTTCTTCCGCCTATAAATCCTTGAAAAATCCAAAACCACGAGAGAGATCCACGAAAATACTTTTCCGCCGCCGCAAGATTCTGTCTCCGCAAGACCCCATCTGGGGCACTTTCTGGTGCCCCGCCGGAGGGGGATTCGGATACGGAGGTCTTCTTTATCAACACCATTGCCTCTCTGATGATGCGTAAGTAGTTAACCATAGACCTTCAGGTCCATAGCTAGTAGCTAGATGGCTTCTTCTCTCTCTTGGATCTTCAATACAAAGTTCTCCATGATCTTCATGGGGATCTATCCGATGTAATGTTCTTTTGCGTTGTGTTTGTCGAGATCCGATGAATTGTGGATTTATGATCAGATTATCTATGAATCTTATTTGAGTTTCTTCTGATCTCTTATATGCATGATTTCATATCCTTGTAATTCTCTTTGAGTTGTGGGTTTTGTTTGGCCAACTTGATCTATGATTCTTGCAACGGGAGAAGTGCTTGGTTTTGGGTTCATACCGTGCGGCGACCTCACCCAGTGGTAGAAGGGGTAGCGAGGCACACATCGTGTTGTTGCCATCAAGGTTAAAAAGATGGGGTTTATATCTATTGCATGCATTTATCCCTCTACATCATGTCATCTTGCTTAAGGCGTTACTCTGTTCGTCATGAACTCAATACACTAGATGCATGATGGATAGCAGTTGATGTGTGGAGTAATAGTAGTAGATGCAGAAAGTATTGGTCTACTTGTCTCGGACGTGATGCCTATATGTATGATCATTGCCTTAGATATCGTCATGACTTTGCGCGGTTCTATCAATTGCTCGACAGTAATTCGTTCACCCACCGTAATATTTGCTATTTCGAGAGAAGTCTCTAGTGAACACTATGGCCCCCGGGTCTACTTCACATCATATCTTCAGCCTTACACTTTTACTTTGTTGCACTTTCCGCCTTCAGATCTCACCTTTCAATCAATCGTGAAGGGATTGACAACCCCTTTATAGCGTTGGGTGCAAGTTTGCTGTTTTTGCGCAGGTACATCGGTGCTTCGTCTTGATATTCCTACTGGATTGATACCTTGGTTCTCAAACTGAGGGAAATACTTACTTCTACTGTGCTGCATCACCCTTTCCTCTTCAAGGGAAAAAACCAACGCATGCTCAAGAGGTAGCAAGAAGAATTTCTGGCACCGTTGCCGGGGAGTATCAAGTCAAGAATAGTGTTCTTCCAACGTGTCAATTTCTGGCACCGGGGACTGTTCTAAAAATAGTGCGGCATTTACTTTTTTGCCTCTCGTTTTCCTCTCCCCCACTTCTAAAAATCAAAAATTTACAAAAATATTTGCCTTTTTCGTTCCCCCTTTTCTTTCGCTTGCTTTCTGTTCGCTTGTGTGCTTGTCTGCTTGCTGAAGTAACCATGACTGAAAACACCAAACTTTGTGACTTGTCGAATACTAATAATAATGATTTTATTAGTACTCCAATTGCTCCCGCAACTAGTGCGGAATCACATGAAATCAATGCTGATTTGCTGAATCTTGTTATGAAAGAGCAATTCTCCAGCCTTCCTAGTGAAGATGCCGCATCCCATCTTAATACCTTCATTGAGTTATGCGATATGCAAAAGAAGAAATATGTGGATAATGATGTGATTAAATGTGAGCAAAAACTTGGTCCTCATCTTTGCCCAAAAATAGTATTGATTCTTGGAACGAGTGCAAAGATGCTTATATATCCAAGTATTTTCCGCCGGCTAAAATTATCTCTCTCCGTAATGATATCATGAATTTTAAGAAACTTGATCATGAACATGTTGCACAATCTTGGGAGAGAATGAAATTAATGTTTAGAAATTGTCCCGCTCATGGCTTGAGTCTTTGGATGATTATACAAATCTTCTACGCTGGTTTGAATTTTGCTTCTAAAAATATCTTGGACTCCGCCTCCGGTGGAACTTTCATGGAAATCACATTAGGAGAAGCCACAAAAATCCTAGACAATATCATGACAAACTATTCTCAGTGGCACACTGAAAGGTCACCTACTAGTAAAAAGGTACACACTATAGAAAAATTAACTCGTTGAGTGCTAAGATGGATGAGTTAATGAAACTATTTGCTAGTAAATGTGCTCCTTTAGATCCAAATGATATGCCCCTGTCTTCCTTGATTGAGAGTAGCAATGAAAACTTGGATGTTAATTTTGTTGGTAGGAATAATTTTGGCAACAACAATGCTTTTAGAGGAAACTATATTCCTAGGCCTTTTCCTAGTAATCCCTCTAATAACTTTGGCAACTCCTACAACAACGCTCATGGAAATTACAATAAATTACCCTATGATCTAGAGAGTAATATTAAAGAGTTTATCAACTCGCAAAAGATTTCCAATCCGTCCATAGAAGAAAAACTACTCAAAATTGATGATTTGGCTAGGAGCATTGATAGAATGTCTCTTGATATTGATGCTTTGAAAGTTAGATCTGCTCCTCCCAAGATCAATATGGATGAAACTTTGAAAGCTATGCGTGTTTCCATGAATGAGAGTAAAGAAAGAACCGCCCAAATTCGTGCTAGGCATGAATGGCTTAAAAAGGCGTGTTCTCGTGATGAGAATCACGAAGATCTTAAAGTGCTTGGTGTGACTCCCATTGAATCCTGGTTTTCTAGTGTCAAACCAAATGATGATGGGGCTGGATATGAATCCACCTTGGTTGAAAAACGCCCCAATGATTCGGAGTCCATCTATCTTGATGCTAAAAGCATTGAAAGTGGAGTAGAGGACATCAAAACTTTGAGTAGTAATGAAACTACTACTTTGGATTTCAAGGAATTCAATTATGATAGTTGCTCTTTGATTGAATGTATTTCCTTGATGCAATCCATGCTAAACTCTCCACATGCTTATAGCCAAAACAAGGCCTTTATCGATCATATCGTCGATGCTATGATAAAATCTCTTGAAGAGAAACTTGAATTGGAAGTTTCTATTCCTAGAAAACTTCATGATGAGTGGGAACCTACTATCAAAATCAAGATCAAAAACTATGAATGCAATGCTTTGTGTGATTTGGGTGCTAGTGTTTCCGCTATTCCAAAGTCTTTATGTGATGTTCTAGGTTTTAATGATATTGATGAGTGCTCTCTTAATTTGCATCTTGCGGATTCTACTGTTAAAAAACCCATGGGAAGGATCAATGATGTTCTTATTATTGCAAAAAGGAACTATGTACCCATGGATTTCATTGTGCTTGATATTGATTGCAATCCTACATGTCCTATCATTCTTGGTAGACCTTTTCTAAGGACTATTGGTGCTGTCATCGATATGAAGGAAGGGAATATTAGATTTCAATTTACATTAAAGAAGGGCATGGAACATTTTCCTAGAAAGAAAATAAGATTGCCTTATGAATCCATGATGAGGGCTACTTATGGTTTGAGTACCAAAGACGATGATACGTGATTCTATCACCTTATGCCTAGCTAAGGGCGTTAAACAATAGCGCTTGTTGGGAGGCAACCCAATGAATTTATCTTTGCTTTTTGCTTTCTCTTTTGTTGCATCCACACCATCATAATTCTGTTATGATTGTGTCTTTTGTGTTTCTTTTTGTGTTGGAGCCAAGTAAAACCTTTATGACTAGTTTGGTGATGGTTGTTTGTTCCTGCTGGAAAAAGACAGAAATGTTTTGCTCACGAAATTATTTTTCATGTTTATCCAGAAAGCGATTTTGAGTTGATTCTTTTTCCTGCTGGTTGATATGCCAATTTCCCAAACTATCGTAATTGTTCAGAATTTTTTAGATACCAGAAGTATACGAAGTATACAGATTGCTACAGACTAGTCTGTTTTTGACAGATTCTGTTTTTGTTGTGTTTATTGCTTATTTTGATGAAACTATGGATAATATCGGGGGGTATTAGCCATGGGAAAGTGAGAATACAGTAATCTAACACCAATATAAATAGAAATCAAGTTTGCTACACTACCTAAAGAGGTGGTAGTTTGTTTTCTTGTGCTAATGATATCACGAGTTTCTGTTTAAGTTTTGTGTTGTGAAGTTTTCATGTTTTGGGTGATGTTCTCATGGACAAAGGGATAAAGAGTGGAAAGAGCTTAAGCTTGGGGATGCCCAAGGAACCGCAAGCCAAATTCAAGGACACAAAAAAGCCTAAGCTTGGGGATGCCCCGGGAAGGCATCCCCTCTTTCGTCTTCAATCCATCGGTAACATTACTTGGAGCTATATTTTTATTCACCACATGATATGTGTTTTGCTTGGAGCGTCTTGTAACGTAGGAGTCTTTTCTTTTTGTTGTGTCACAATCATCCTTGCTGCACACCTTTTGAGAGAGACATGCACTCATCATGAATTTGCTAGAATACTCGTTGAGCTTCGCTTATATCTTTTGAGTTAGGCAATTTAGATCGTTGTGCTTCACTTATATCTTTTGAGCTAGATAACTTTGCTCTATGTGCTTCACTTAGATCCTTTAGAGCATGGCGGTGTCATATTTTGGAGAAATAAGACCTCTCGATCTTCACTTATATCTTTTTGAGAGTGCTTTCTCTGAGTAACTTGGTAGTTGGCTTGTGCTATGAAAGTAGTCCCAAAGTTGATAGGCACCCAAAGAGGATAAAATAAAACTTCCAATTTCTTGTGCATTGATTAGAAAGAGAAGTTTGATTCCTCTCAAATAATTTTGAGACATTGATTTGGTAATATTAAGAGTTATGTTAGTAGGGTGTTGAGAATCTAGAAATACTTGTGTTGAAGTTAGTGATTCCCGTAACATGCACGTATGGTGAACAACTATGTTAGGAAGTTGGAGCATAACTGATTCCTTGATTGTCATCCTTTGTGTTGCGGTCGGGATCGCGCGATGGTTAACACCTACCAACCCTTCCCCTAGGAGTATGCGTTTAGCACTTTGTTTCGATTACTAATAAAAACTTTGGCAATAAGTATGTGAGTTCTTCATGACTAATGTGAGTCCATGGTATAGATGCACTTTCACCTTCCACCATTTCTAGCCTCTCTAGTGCCGCGCAACTTTCGCCGGTGCACAAACCCACCATATACCTTCCTCAAAACAGCCACCATACCTACCTACTATGGCATTTTCATAGCCATTCCGAGATATATTGCCATGCAACTCCCACCGTTCCGTCTCATGACTTGTGCCGTAACTTACATATTGCCATTGCATGATCGTAAGATAGCTAGCGAGATGTTTCAAACGTCATACGCCAAGCTAGATCATTGCGCATCCCGGTACACTGCCGGAGGCATTTCCTATAGAGTCATCATCTTTCTAAGCATTGAGCTTTGAGTAAATAAAAGTGTGATGATCATCATTATTAAAGCATTGTCCCATGTGAGGGGAAAAAAGAGGCCAAAGTTGCCCACAAAAGAGAGAGAGAGAGATATGGAAAGATACCAAAGTGCCAAAAAAAGAGAGAAAAAGAGAGAAGGGACAATGCTACTATCTTTTTCCACACTTGTGCTTCATAATAGCACCATGATTCTTCATGATTGAGAGTCTCTTGTTTTGTCACCACCATATGATAGCGGGAATCTTCATTATATAACTTGGCTTGTATATTCCAATGATGGGCTTCCTCAAAATTGCCCTAGGTCTTCGTGAGCAAGCAAGTTGGATGCACACCCACTAGTTCTCCTTTTGAGCTTTCACATACTTATAGCTCTAAGTGCATCCATTGCATGGTAATCCCTACTCTTTCACATTGATACCTATTGATGGGCATCTTCATAGCCCTTTGATACGCTGAGTCGATGTGACCATGTCCTGCTTTTTGTCTTACAACCTCCACCACACTCTATTCCGCCTATAGTGCTATATCCATGGCTCACGCTCATGTATTGCATGAGAGTTGAAAAAGGTTTGAGAAAGTAAGAGTGCGAAAACAATTACTTGGCCAATACCGGGGTCGTGCATGATTTAAATTAGTTGTGTGGGGATGATGGAGCATAGCCAGACCATATGATTTTGTAGGGATAATTTTCTTTGGCCTTGTTATTTCAAAAGTTCATGATTACTTCGCTAGTTTGCTTGAAGTATTATTGTTTTCATGTCAATAGCAAACTATTGTTTTGAATCTTACGGATCTGAACATTCATGTCACATGAAAGAAGTTACAAAGGACAAATATTCTAGGTAGCATTCCACATCAAAAATTCAGTCTTTATCACTTCCCTACTCGAGGACGAGCAAGAGTTAAGCTTGGGGATGCTTGATACGTCTCCAACGTATCTATAACTTTTGATGGTTCCATGCTATTATCTTGTCAAACTTTGGATGTTTTGTATGCCTTTTATATCTTTTTTGGGACTAACTTATTAACTCAGTGCCAAGTGCCAGTTCCTGTTTTTTTCGTGTTTTTGACCCTTTTAAGAGGAGAATATTAAACGGAGTCCAAACGGAATAAAACCTCTGAAAAGATTTTTTCCGGAACAGAAGATACGCAGGGAGCGTGAGAACCAAGGCACAGGCCACCAGGGGAGGCCACAAGCCCCCTAGGCGCGACCAGGGGGCGCCTAGCAGGCTTGTGGGCCCCCTGTGGCTCCTCTGCCCTACTTCTTCCGCCTATAAATCCCCAAAAAATCCAAAACCACGAGAGAGATCCACGAAAATACTTTTCCGCCGCCACAAGCTTGTGTCTCCGCAAGATCCCATCTGGGGCACGTTCTGGTGCCCTGCCGGAGGGGGGATTCGGATACGGAGGGCTTCTTCATCAACACCATTGCCTCTCCGATGATGCATGAGTAGTTCACCATAGACCTTCGGGTCCATAGCTAGTAGCTAGATGGCTTCTTCTCTCTCTTGGATCTTCAATACAAAGTTCTCCATGATCTTCATGGAGATCTATCCGATGTAATCTTCTTTTGCGGTGTGTTTGTCGAGATCCGATGAATTGTGGATTTATGATCAGATTATCTATGAATCTTATTTGAGTTTCTTCTGATCTCTTATATGCATGATTTCATATCCTTGTAATTCTCTTCGAGTTGGGGGTTTTGTTTGGCCAACTTGATCTATGATTCTTGCAATGGGAGAAGTGCTTGGTTTTGGGTTCATACCGTGCGGTGACCTCACCTAGTGACAGAAGGGGTAGCGAGGCACGCATCGTGTTGTTGCCATCAAGGGTAAAAAGATGGGGTTTATATCTATTGCATGAATTTATCCCTCTACATCATGTCATCTTGCTTAAGGCGTTACTCTGTTCGTCATGAACTCAATACACTAGATGCATGCTGGATAGTGGTCGATGTGTGGAGTAATAGTAGTAGATGCAGAAAGTATCGGTCTACTTGTCTCGGACGTGATGCCTATATGTATGATCATTGCCTTAGATATCGTCATGACTTTGCACGGTTCTATCAATTTCTCGACAGTAATTCGTTCAGCCACCGTAATATTTGCTATTTTGTGAGAAGCCTCTAGTGAAAACTATGGCCCCCGGGTCTACTTCACATCATATTTTCAGCCTTACACTTTTACTTTGTTGCACTTTCCGCCTTCAGATCTCACCTTGCAATCGATCGTGAAGGGATTGGCAACCCCTTTGTAGCGTTGGGTGCAAGTTTGCTGTTTTTGCACAGGTACATCGGTTCTTCATATTGATACTCCTACTGTATTGATACCTTGGTTCTCAAACTGAGGGAAATACTTACTACTACTGTGCTGCATCACCCTTTCCTCTTCAAGGGAAAAAACCAACGCATGCTCAAGAGGTAGTAGTATCCAACTTGGGGTTTGTTACTGGTGAGTAGCTCGTATGCCGTTTTACTGAGAAGCTTGTGCACGTAGAGTTGGTTTATGGCATGACAAGCTGTTTCCATGGCTTTTGCCCAAAAGTGTCTTGGAGTCTTATATTCTTCAAGCATCGTTCTCGCCATCTCTATGAGCGTCCGGTTCTTCCTCTCAACAACTCCATTTTGTTGAGGTGTGTACGTAGCCGAGAACTCATGTGAGATACCTTCTTCGTCAAGAAAAGTATCCACATTAGTGTTCTTGACCTCCGTTCCGTTGTCGCTCCGAACCTTCTTGATCTTCACTTCAAACTGTCTTTGAGCTTTTCGAGCGAAGTTCTTGAAGATCATTTGTACCTGCAACTTATCATTGAGAAAGAACACCCACGTAAATCTGGAAAAATCATCAAAAATAACTAGACCATAGGAATTTCCACCGAGGCTCTTGTAAGCATTGGGACCAAAGAGATCCATGTGAAGCAACTCGAGGGGTCTTCTTGTGGTCATGATGTTCTTCACGGGATGACTTCATCCAACCTGTTTTCCTGCTTGACAAGCACTACAAAGTCTATCTTTGTCAAAGATAATATCTTTAACACCAAGAATATGATCACCTTTGATAAGTTTCTCAAGATTACACATACCAACATGTCCAAGCCTTCTATGCCATAACCAACCTTTAGAAGATTTTGCAACAAGGCATGTACGGGTTTTGGAAATCTTAGAGAAATCAACAATGTATAGATCACCTCTACGGAAACCAGTAAAGACGATGTTATGATTGTCGCTACGAAACACTTGGCATTCAACTTTCGTAAATAGCACATTGAAACCAAAGTCTGCTAGTCTAGATACGGAAGGAAGATTGTAGCCAAGGGATTCAACAAGCATGACATTCTGAATGGAACTGTCAGGAGATACGACCACCTTACCAAGACCAAGTACCTTACCTTTGGAGTTGTCTCCAAAAGTCACATACTTCCGAGGTCCACGGTTTGGTGTACTCTCATGGAACATGTATTTATCTCCGGTCATGTGATATGTGCATCCACTATCGAGAACCCACTCCTTACCACCAACCATGTAGTCTTTAAGGTTAGCCATAAGACTGAGACTCTTCATGGTCTTCTCATACTCGATGTCAAATTCTTCATCTTTATTGTAGTAGCCATGCTCCACATTGTCATCATCGGATGAAGTTCCCTCATCATAAGAAACAAGAATTTCAACAGAAATTTGACTATGACAATGTTCAAGTTTATGCATTCGAATGGCTTCAACAATGATATTGTTAATAGTAATGACATCTCCTTTAGCACGCATGAGGTCACTAAGCTCAAATAGGCATTTATCAAAGTTAGGATCGGTTGGCTTCATTTTGTGAAAAGCAATACATTTGTGGAAAATGATATCAAGATGTTTCAATGAATAATTTGGATATCTTTCCTCTAAGTTTTTCCACAAAGTATGAGCACACTCAAAGTTTTGTAACTGATTAAGCACATTTCTTGGTCAACCTCTAATGATAAGATTGACAGTGTTAAGGTTACCAAGCATATCAACTTCATCATCATGAGAAGGATGTATGGGGTCAATGGGAGGCGCATAGGGATATTCAATATACTTGCGCAAATGGAAATCATCAAATATAGCAAGCATTTCATCATTCCATTGTCTAAAGTACACCCCATTGCTACTTCAACAAAAGACCTTCCAATGGCGCCAGAAATAGGTGTGTCGACGGCCCCAGGAATCCTTCTGCTATGGCTACGCCTTAAGGGACTTCCTAGGAAAATATGGAAAGGATTTCCCCCGTGGCCTTGGAGCCTTGCGTTGGTGTTCCCTCGAAGCGGAAAGGGTGATGTAGTGTAGCGGTGGTAAGTATTTCCCTCAGTTTGAGAACCAAGGTATCGATCCAGTGAAGGAGTATCACAAGAGCCTGCACAAACACGAAAAGCTTGCTCCCAATGCTATGAAGGGGTTGTCAATCCCTTATAGATTGTTTGCCAAGTGAGAACTGAAAGCAACAAAGTAACAAAGCAAAGTAAAAGCGAGAGTGGAAACGATAGATGTGAATAGACCCCGGGGCTGTAGTGTTTACTAGTGGCTTCTGTCATGAAAGCAAGTAGATGGTGGGTGAACAAATTACTGTCGAGCAATTGATAGAACCGCGCAAAGTCGTGACGTCATCTATGGCAATGATTATATCTATAGGCATCACGTCCAAATCAAGTAGACCGATACTTTCTGCATCTACTACAATTACTCCACACGTCGACCGCTATCTAGCATGCATCTAGTGTATTAAGTCCAAAAGAACAGAGTAACGCCTTAAGCAAGATGACATGATGTAGATGGACAATCTCATATCTACGACAGAGCCCACCTTGTTACCCTTGATGGCAACTACACAATGTGTGCCTTGATGCCCCTACTGTCACTGGGAAAGGTCACCACGCGGTAAGAACCCAAAACCAAGCACTTCTCCCATTGCAAGAATCATAGATCTAGTTGGCCAAACAAAACCCAAGACTCGGAGAGACTTACAAGGATATCAAATCATGCATAAAAGAAATCAGCAAAGACTCAAATATATATCATAGATAATCTGATCACAAATCCACAATTCATCGGATCTCGACAAACACACCGCCAAAGAAGATTACATCGGATAGATTTCCATGAAGATCATGGAGAACTTTGTATTGAAGATCCAAGAGAGAGAAGAAGCCATCTAGCTGCTAACTACGGATCCGTAGGTCTAAAGTGAACTACTCACAAGTCATTGGAGGGGCGATGATGATGATGAAGAAGCCCTCCAACTCCAAAGTCCCCTCCGGCAGGGCACCGGGAAGGGTCTCCAGATGAGATCTCGCGGAAACGGAAACTTGTGGCGGCGGAAAATTATTTTCGTGGATCCCTTGATTTTTTTTCTGATTTTTAGGGAATATATAGGCTCAAGATCTAGGTCAGGGGGGCGCCAGGGAGGCCACAAGCCTGCCCATCGCCGCCCCCTGGTGGCGGAGTGGGGGCTTGTGGGCTCCCTGGAGCCCTCCTGGCTTGGCCGACAAGCCCCCTGATCTTCTTCTGTTCGGGAAAAAATCATTTCGGGGATTTTATTCCGTTTGGACTCCGTTCCAAAATCAGATCTGAAAAGAGCCAAAAACACAGAAAAAACAGGAACTGGCACTTGGCACTGAATTAATAAGTTAGTCCCCGAAAAGATATAAAAGGTACATAAAACATCCAAAGGTGACAAGATAACAGCATGAAACCATCAAAAATTATAGATACGTTTGAGACGCATCAAGCATCCCCAAGCTTAACTCCTGCTCGTCCTCGAGTAGGGAAGTGTTAAAGAATGAATTTTTGATGCTTTCATGCTACCTAGCATAGATGTCCTTTGTAACTCCTCTTATGTGACGTGAATGTTCAGATCCATTAGATTCAAAACAATAGTTTGCTATTGACGTGGAAATAATAATAATTCAAGCAAACTAGCAAGGTAATCATGAACTTTCAAAATAACAAGGCCAAAAGAAAGTTATCCCTACAAAAGCATATAGTGTGTCTATGCTCTATCATCATTGCACAGCGAATTTAAATCATGCACAACCCCGGTATTGGCCAAGTAATTGTTTCACACCTTTACTTTCTCAAACCTTTTCAACTCTCACGCAATACATGAGCGTGAGCCATGGTTATAGCACTATAGATGGTGTGGAGTGTGGTGGAGGTTGCAAGACAAAAAAGGAGAAGATGGTCACAATAACTAGGCATATCAATGAGATGTCGAGATGCTCATTAATAGATATCAATGTGAATGAGTAGGGATTGCCATACAAATGATGCACTAGAGCTAAGAGTATGTGAAAGCTCTTAAAGAAAACTAGTGGGTGTGCATCCAACTTGCTTGCTCACGAAGACCTAAGGCAATTTTGAGGAAGCCTATCATTGGAATATACAAGCCAAGTTATATAATGAAAATTTCCCACTAGCTATATGGTGGTGACAAAACGAGAGACTCTCAATCATGAAGATCATGGTGCTTAATATGCACAAGTGTGGAAAAAAGTGGTAGCATTGTCCCTTCTCTCTTTTTCTCTCAATTTTTTTGGTGGGCTCTTTGGCCTCTTTTTTTAAATTTTGGTGGGCTTCTTTGGCCTCTTTTATTTCCTGACATGGGACAATGCTCCATCAATGATGATCATCACACTTTCAACTCAAAACTTAGAGCAACTATGACTCTATATGGAATGCCTTCGGTAGTGTACCATGGCAATGATCTAGCATGGCACAGACATTAATGGAAACATCATGCTAGCTATCTTACGATCATGCAATGGCAATGTAGACGTGATGGAACATGTCATGGTGGTAGTTGCATGGCAATATATCTCGGAATGACTTTGAAAAAGCCATAGTAGGTAGGTATGGTGGCTGTTTTGAGGGACGCTAATGGTGGGTTTTGTGCACCGGCGAAAGTTGCACGGCACTAAGAAGATAGTGATGGTGGAAGGTGAAAGTGCATCTATACCATGGACTCAAAATTAGTCATGAAGAACTCATATACTTGTTGCAAACGTTTTATTAGTAATCGAAACAAAGCATTCAACGCATACTCCTAGGGGAAGGGTTGGTAGGTATAAACCATCGCGCGATCCCGACAGCCACGCAAAGGATGACAATCAATAGACTAATCATGCTCAGATTTCATCACACAGCGGTTCACCATACGTGCATGCTACGGGAATCACTAACTTCAACACAAGTATTTCTAGATCCACAACACCTTACTAGCATAACTTCAATATTACCAAAACCACAACTCAAAACTAATTGAGATGAATCAAACTTCTCTAACTATTCAATGCACATGAAGTTGGAAGTTTTCTTATCCCTTTGGATAACTACCCC
This sequence comes from Hordeum vulgare subsp. vulgare, assembly GCF_904849725.1. NCBI lineage: Eukaryota > Viridiplantae > Streptophyta > Magnoliopsida > Poales > Poaceae > Hordeum > Hordeum vulgare. The sequence goes on along the minus strand of NC_058519.1, from coordinate 434,436,182 downwards.
TTTTGAGACTACTTTGGAAGCATAGATCAACTACCAAGCCACGCACCGCTGTGCTCTAAAAGATATAAGTGAAGCACATGTGAGCTGAATTGTCTACCAAAAGATATAAGTGAAGTTCGACAAAATCACGGTGAGTGCATGTCTCTCTCTCTAGGTGTGCAGCAAGGATGATTGTGACACAACAAAAATAAAAGACTCCTACGACACAATACGCTCCAAGCAAAAACACATGACATGTGGTGAATAAAAATATAGCCCCAAGTAACGTTACCGATGGATTGAAGACGAGAGAGGGGATGCCTTCCCGGGGCATCCCCAAGCTTAGGCTTTTATGACATCCTTGAATATCTTGGGGTGCCTTGGGCATCCCCAAGCTTGAGCTCTTGCCACTCTTTATCTCTTTGTCCATAAGAACTTCACCCAAAACTTGAAAACTTCACAACACGAAACTTAAACAGAAACTCGTGATAACATTAGTATGAGAAAGCAAACCACCACTTCCTTAGGTACTGTAGCAAACTGAAATTCTACTTATGCTGATGTTGGGTTACTGTATTTTAAATCTTCCATGGCTAATACCCCCCGATACTATCCATAGTTTCATCAAAATAAGCAACCAACACAACAAAAACAGAATCTGTTAACAGCAGACCAGTCTGTAGCAATCTGTATATTTCGTATACTTCTGGTACTCCAAAAATTCTGAAAAATTACGACAGTTTGAAGAATTTGCGTAGCAATCAGCAGCAAAACGAATCAACTCAAAAGCGCTTACAGAAAAAAATGAAATTTCGTTTCGTGAGCAGAAAATTCTGTCTTTTCCAGCATGACCAAACGATCATCCCCAATACTAATCATAACGGTTTTGCTTGGCACAAACGCAAAAAGAAACACAATCATAACAGAATTATGAAAGTGTGGAAAACACAAAACAGAAATAAAAAGGATAAATTCGTTGGGTTGCCTCCCCACAAGCGCTATTGTTTAACGCCCTTAGCTAGGAATTCAATGATGCTCTCACAAAAGACAAGAATTGAAGCACAACGAGAGCATCCTAAAGCATGTGAAAATCACATCTAAGTCTAACATACTTCCTATACATAGGCATTTTATAGGAAAACAAATTGTCAAGACAACCAATAGCTGCCATATGCAAGGAAGAAGAGAAAGACAAGAGCAATCTCAACATCACGAGAGGTGATTTGGTAACATGAAGGTTTCTACCACAATATTTTCCTCTCTCATAGCAATTACATGTGGGATCATTTTCAAATTCAACAATATAGCTATCCCATAGGATATTCTTTTCATGATCCACATGCATGCAAAGTTGACGCTCTTCAAAAATAGTGGGATTATCATCAACTAAAGTCATGACTTCTCCAATCCCACTTTCAATATTGTTACAAATATCATATTCATCATGAGGTTTGAACAAATTTTCAAGATCATAAGAAAGATCATCACCCCAATCAAGATTATTGCAACAAGTAGTGGACATAGTAAAACTAGCATCCCCAAGCTTAGGGTTTTGCATAATTTTAGCATGATTATCACTAATAGAATTTATAGTGAAACCATTGCAATCATGCTTTTCATCCAAGGAGACCTCGTGAATCACTTCATAAATTTCTTCCTCACAATTTTGAGATTCACGCATCTCAAGCAAAACTCCATAAAGATAGTCAAGTGCACTCAACTCACTAGCAATTCGTTCCACATAAGTGGGTCTCTTAAAGAGATTAGCTAGTGGATGAGGATCCATATCAATAGATTTTCAGCAAGCGAAGATGCAAGCATAATGAAGGCACATGGCACACAAGTGAACAGAAAGCAAGCGAGAGAAAAGGGCGAACGAAAAGGCAAACGAAAAAGGCAAATGAAAACGACAAATGTGAAGTGGGGGAGAGGAAAACGAGAGGCAACTGGCAAAAAAGTAAATGCAAGAGATGAGTTTGTGAGACCTACTTGGATACATCTCTCCTTCCCCGGCAACGGCGCCGGAAATACTTCTGCTACTGCAACAAAAGACCTTCCAATGGCGCCAGAAATAGGTTTGTCGACGACACCAGGAATCCTTCTGCTACGGCTACGCCTTAAGGGACTTCCTAGGAAAATATGCAAAGGATTTCCCCCGTGGCCTTGGAGCCTTGCGTTGGTGTTCCCTCGAAGCGGAAAGGGTGATGTAGCGTAGCGGTGGTAAGTATTTCCCTCAGTTTGAGAACCAAGGTATCAATCCAGTGAAGGAGTATCACAAGAGCCTGCACAAACACGAAAAGCTTGCTCCCAATGCTATGAAGGGGTTGTCAATCCCTTATAGATTGTTTGCCAAGTGAGAACTGAAAGCAACAAAGTAACAAAGCAAAGTAAAAGCGAGAGTGGAAGCGATACATGTGAATAGACCCGGGGGCCGTAGTGTTTACTAGTGGCTTCTCTCATGAAAGCAAGTAGACGGTGGGTGAACAAATTACTGTCGAGCAATTGATAGAACCGCGCAAAGTCGTGACGTCATCTATGGCAATGATTATATCTATAGGCGTCACGTCCAAATCAAGTAGACCGATACTTTCTGCATCTACTACTATTACTCCACACATCGACCGCTATCCAGCATGCATCTAGTGTATCAAGTCCAAAAGAACAGAGTAACGCCTTAAGCAAGATGACATGATGTAGATGGACAATCTCATATCTACGACAGAGCCCACCTTGTTACCCTTGATGGAAACTACACAAAGCGTGCCTTGCTGCCCCTACTGTCACTAGGAAAGGTCACCACACGGTAAGAACCCAAAACCAAGCACTTCTCCCATTGCAAGAATCATAGATCTAGTTGGCCAAACAAAACCCAAGACTCGGAGAGACTTACAAGGATATCAAATGATGCATAAAAGAAATCAACAAAGACTCAAATGTATATCACAGATAATCTGATCACAAATCCACAATTCATCGGATCTCGACAAACACACCTCCAAAGAAGATTACATCGGATAGATCTCCATGAAGATCATGGAGAACTTCGTATTGAAGATCCAAGAGAGGGAAGAAGCCATCTAGCTACTAACTACGGACCCGTAGGTCTGAAGTAAACTACTCACGAGTCATTGGAGGGGCGATGATGATGATGACGAAGCCCTCCAACTCCAAAGTCCCCTCCGGCAGGGCACTGGGAAGGGTGTCCAGATGAGATCTCGCGGAAACGGAAGCTTGCGGCGGCGGAAAAGTATTTTCGTGGATCCCTTGATTCTTTTTATGATTTTTGGGGAATATATAGGTGCAAGATCTAGGTCAGGGGGGCGCCAGGGAGGCTACAAGCCTGCCACCGCTGCCCCCTGGTGGTGGAGTGGGGGCTTGTGGGCTCCCTGGAGCCCTCCTGGCTGGGCCCACAAGCCCCCTGATCTTCTTCCGTTCGGGAAAAAATCATTTTGGGGATTTTATTCCGTTTGGACTCCGTTCCAAAATCAGATCTGAAAAGAGCCAAAAACACAGAAAAAAACAGGAACTCGGACTTAGCACTGAATTAATAAGTTAGTCCCAAAAAAGATATAAAAGGTACATAAAACATCCAAAGATGACAAGATAAGAGCATGAAACCATCAAAAATTATAGATACGTTTCAGACGTATCACCCATCAAGAATAGGCACCCTACAACTAAAAATCAGGGAACTAGTCACATTCATCTTCCTCCAATGGCTGTCAAACCATAGTTTTGGAGACCTTGCTCTGATACCAATTGAGGGATTGATAGAAGATGTGTCTAGAGGGGGGGTGAATAGACTACTTGTCAAGATAAAATTTCTAGCCTAACCCAATTTCTAGGAGGGCAGAAATCTAGCAGTTCTAACAAGTCTAGAGCATCCTACACATGCTAGTCAACATATATGGCAGCGGAAAAGTAAAGAATTTGCACATGTAAAGGAGTAGAGTTTAGGAGATCAAACACAAAGGGTTGACACAATAATTTTTGGCATGGTTCTGATAGGTGGCGCTATCGTACGTCCATGTTAGTGGACACTTCACCCCACGGAGGGTAAGGACTGCGAGAGTCCACGGAGGGCTCCACCCACGGAGGGTCCACAAAGAAGCGGCCTTGTCTATCCTACCACGGCTTACGTCCACGAAGCACTAGCCTTACTCATGGTAGATCTTCACGAAGTAGGCGATATCCTTGACCTGACAAACATCTTGGTTCAACTCCACAACACGAAGTAGGAGGCTCCCAAGCGACACATCACCAATCTAGGAGGCACCATCCTCCAAAAGGTAATATATGGGGTAGATCAATGAACTCCTTGCTCTTGTGATTTAAAGATAGTCTCCTCAACACAAATCTCTCTCACATAGGATATGAATGGGCAGGAGAGGTTTATTTGGTGGAAAGCAGTTTTGGGGAGGATAGATATCAAGTTTCAAATCATTGGATTGGAATATCTTGGTCTCAACACATGAGTAGATGGTTCTCTCTCAGAAAATGGATCTGGAAATGAAGTGTGTGTTCCGAGTGCTTCTCCCACGAATGAGAGGTGGTTGAAGGGGTATATATAGGCAGCAGCCAAAATCCAACCGTTACACACAAAAGTGCAAACTCGGTGACACCGAACTGGACAACTCGGTGGTACCTATTAGCTCAAAGGTGTGAACTTTTGAATCTCGGCGATACCGACATATAGAACTCGGTGGCACCGAAAAGGTGACTAATGGTCAGATGACCAAACTTGGTGGCATCGATACTCAAACTCGGAAATTCCGATTTTGTGTATCTTGGCAACATAATGTTGGTCACCCAACCTCGGTAGCGCCGATGCAGTTTCAGTTGCACATATTTTGTGGGAATGGATAGGGTTCTCTCTTAAGATCAAACTCGGTGGGTCCAATGTGGAAATGTTGGTGACATCGAATTTGTATATGTGGAACCTGACAGAGTGGATATGTGGGAAAAATGACTGAGTGTTTTGGTGGCTAACTTTGAGCATTTGAGAAATCAGTTCATTTTACTACCTCACCCCTTTTAATAGTATTGGCTTTCCTATGGACTCAAAAGTGATTTCTCAAAAATATAAAATGAAGAGTCTTCTAGCTTGAAGCTTGAGCCATTATTATTCCTTTCTTGCGTCCTGGGGCATCTCCAGATAAACCTTAAGCCATAGCTTTTCATGGACTAAACCTAAAATATCTTGGTAAAAGTGTTAGTCAAAGAGGCAATATATGTTGTCATGAATTATCAAAATCACCAAGGGAGCATATGTGCTTTCAATCTCCCCCTTTTTGGTAATTGATGACAAAAGAGTTTTGTATGAAGGGAGTTTTCAAGTATGCGATGGGAGATGATGAAAGAAGATACATGAGTGTCAAGCGCTCAAGATTGGGGATGCCCCCATGCATCCCAAGAAATATTCAAGGCGACTCAAGCGTCTAAGCTTGGGGATGCCCCCATGCATCCCCTTCTCTATCAACAATCATCAGTTCGTCCATCTACATGCTATATTTTTATCACTTCATATGTTATGTGCTATGCTTGGAGCGTCCCGCTCTTTACTTTTTAGTTTGTTTTAGTTTTGCTTGCTATTCATAACAAGTCAGAACCTAGACTACCTTGTTTGGGAGAGACACATGCTCCATTCCACTCTAGAACATGAAAAGGTTTTCATGAAGAACACACAAAAAAGATAGTAGTAACTTGCAATAGTTTTGAGGTATTGATTTGAGTAATGTTTGGACTATTGGTGCCAAGAGCTTGAGCCTATTAGTGATAGGTGTCATATTTTGGTAAATCCATGTGTTTTTGGAAAACTAAAAATTAGTTGAGAACTCTAGCTACTAAATTGAGCGCTAACCTCTGGAAGGGATGGAATATATAGAGTAACCTCACGTTACCATGAGTCGAGGATGCGCAAGGATAACCAAACCCCCAAACACTCCTCCTCGGGGTACTTGTCTCTTTGCGAACCTCCTAACTAGATAGACAGTTACCGATAATAAGTGTATGAGTTCTTCGGACTAATGTGGGTATTCGATTGTTGGCACTTCCACCATCCATATTTTGCTAGCCTCTTCGGTACCGTGCATTGCCCTTTCTCACATTGAGAGTTGGTGCAAACTTCGTCGGTGCATCCAAACCCATGACATGATACGCTCTGTCATACATAAGCATTTCCATAAAAGATCCACCATACCTACCTATTAAGGAATTTCCATAGCCTTTCCGAGATACATTGCCATGAAACATCCACCATCTCATGACTTTATCTTCATGTCATACATGCTTTTTCTTGATCGTCGAGCCGCATGATAGTTGGGCCTTGCCCCAATTATTTCTACATGACGCGCTAGTATCATTGCATATCCTGCTACACTGGGAGAGGCATACATTTGCATACATCATGATAGTTTTCACTTGTCTTTATGTTGAGTACTTCTTATAAAGTGTGATGATCTTCTTTTTATTCATGTAAAACATAGAGTGTTGCCCTTAAGTGAGGAAAAGATCCCAAAGAGGACAAACAAAAGATCCCAAAGAGGACAAATGAGAGATAAAAAGAAAGAGAGGTCACAAAAAAATTTAAAAAATAGGAAAAAAAAGAAGTAAAAAAGAGAGAAGGGGCAACATTACTATTCCTTTTGAAAGATCCACACTCGTACTCCATTGCTATATTGGTACTACATAGAGATTATCATTCATGCATAACTATGTGGGGACCCTTACACTATAGAACTTGGTTTGCATATTCCAATGATGAGCCTCCTCAAATGAGCTCTAGGTATTCATGAGAAAACAAGTTGGATGCACCCCACTAGTTCCATTGGAGAGCTTACCTTAGCTCATATGTGCATTCGTTACAGGGCAATCCCTACTCCTCACATCATATCTATCATTTGGCTTTCTCTCGCCTATGGTTGTTCTCATTGATGTGAACCTTTCACACCTTTTTGTCTTCCTTCCCCATCATTATTATATTTGCCATCCTAAGTGCCAACAAATCTTTCTTAAGCTCATCCATTGCATGAGTGCTCATAGTCGAAAGGGAGAGGATCATTTTGACTTGTGCGTGACTAGTGGTCTGGGGATGAGTCAAAATAAGATTCCGAAGGAGACCAAGTGTGAAAGTTTAGTAGATTGAGTTCTCAATTAAAAAAATTATTTTTTGATCTCAACCCATCTCCCACTTCTTGCACGCAAACACCATTTGGAGACATTTGAGTCACGGACAACGAGAGCTCTTGCATCTCTATCTTCTTACTTTGCTAAATATAATACTAGATATAGACTCTTGCTTGTTATTATCTTGACTTGAATTGCATATCTCACTTGCTTTACTTTGAAGTTCTTATATGTGTGTTAGCATATCACCACAGAAATTATTGTGTTATCATTTATCTACTCGAGGACGAGCAGAAATTAAGCTTGGGGATGTTGATACGTCCTAAACGTATCTATAATTTCTGCTTGTTCCATGATCTTTTGGGTGACATTGTTATATGTTTTGCTACACTTTTATATCATTTTACACATATTTGGACTAACCTACTAATCAGTGCACCCAATGCCAATTTCTGTCTGCTGATGTCTATTTTGCATGGGCTTTTATCCAATTTTTCGAAGCCCAAAAAATTCCAGGAAAAATATATAAAAAATCAGCAAAATAGAAGCTTCCAGATCACCGAAGATGGGCCAGAGGGGGGCGAGGGGCTGCCCAGGCGACCTGCTGGCGTGACCAGGCCCTAGGCCGTGCTAGGAGGCCGCCTGGGTGGGCCCCACCTCCTCGGGTGCCCTCCTCTCGCCTATATTTAGTCCTCCGAGAGGAAACCCTTCCACAACTTCAAGAATCGCGAATATCTCCATCGTTCCTCCGCCGCAGTGCTTCCGAGATCGAGAGTGTGAGGAGACCTCTTCCCGGCACCCTGACGGAGGGATGATTGACCTACGGGAGCTTCTCCACCGCCATGGACGCTTTCGGAAGTGCCATGAGTAGTCCTCCTTGGACCATAGGTCCATGACCAGTAGCTATGTGATGTCTTCTCTCCAATCTTGTGCTTCAATGGTTAGTCCTTGTGAGCCGCCCTACATGGTCAAGGCTTCTATGTAATTCTCTTGCTATTGCTATGCTCGGTTTGTTGGGATCCGATGGATTATGAGATTATGTTCAGATTTTTATGAGTGATATATTTGATTATCCTTTTATGTTATGTTCCTTAGTGATTCATGCATGTTCTCCATTGCTATTTATTGCTTTGGCCGAGTAGTAGATTGTAACTCCAAGAGGGATCGTTATGCATGATTGTGGGTTCATGCCCCTCGATGTCTAGCTTGAGTGACAGAAACATGAGACTAGGGGATGTGCTGTTGCCACCAGGGAGAAAAAATTGGTGCTTGTGACCATGGTTGCAAGGATTGTTTACCTTACACATAGTTTGCTAATGCAGTTGTTCGTTGCTTTGAGTTTACACTTTGGGTGGGGTTCGCAACTTAATACCGGCGAGATGTTCTGGATAGATATCTCAAGGTGGATGATTAGTAAGTAGATGCTGATGAATAAACGGTCTACTTGTCTTGGCGTACTGCCCATTACTATTGAACCTCTAACTATCAAGTAGCATAATTAGCATTGCGGTGCGTTCATAATTCTGTTTATTGCCCAACTGTGATTTGTTTACCCAAGCATAGTTGTTTATCGTCTTTTGGGAGAGAGACATCACTAGTGAACATCATGTGACTCCGGTCCATATCATCATCATTGCTTACACCTCCATCATTTACGGTTTTCATTTACTTTTCCGTTGCAATCACCGTCACCTTCCCGCTTGTGTTTTGATCCTTTGCAAACTACAACGCCGGATAGATTGACAACCTCTCTGTACTCGTTGGGAGCAAAGTTATTTGTTGTGTGTTCAGGTCCACGTCTTCTGCTAGTGCCAGGGTGGGAGACACCTACTTGTTGAGCCTAGGAGTCCTCCTGGTTCGATAAACCTTACAGTTCCCATGTGAGGGAAAACTTGTTGCTGACTACGTCTCAACCTTCCACTTGGGGTAACCAACGAGGTGCGAGAAGTATATACATCATCTCGTCATCAATCTCACATCAAGGCGGTGGCCAAGGTGCCCACAAGACAGGGGGAGCGCCCCTGGCTTGTGGCCAGGTGGTGGACCTCCTCCGGTTGATTATTTCGCCGGTATTTTTTATATTTTCCAAAAATATTTTCCATAATCTTTTAGCTCATTTCGAGAACTTTTTATTTCTGCACAAAAACAACACCACCGTAGTTCTGCTGAAAACAACATCATGCCGGGTTAGTTCTAATCAAATCATACCAAAATTATATAAAATTATTGTAAACATGGCATGAATACTTCATAAATTATAGATACGTTGGATACGTATCAACATCCCCAAGCTTAATTCCTGCTCGTCCTCGAGTAGGTAAATGATAAAAGAAATAATTTATGAAGTGTGAATGCTAGCAAGTGCACACGTTTGATCAATGATACTTCCAATCACTTTTTCTAGCATCAATATAAACCATAAACAGTAGATCATTTCATAAAACTTCTCATGATCAAGTAGCAAGCTATTCACATGTTAAAGTATAGACCAAAAAGTTTCTTGAAAACTAACAAACCATGCTTTTAGTCACCAAACAATTACAATTCATCTTATTTTCAGGAAGGGTATGTGTAAGAGCTTTTGATTTAGAAAATTATACATTCTCAACTATCATATAGTCTTCCATGATTGCTAAGACTCAAAGCATATTTTTAGAGGAAATGACATCCGTTGAACACAGAGAAATATAGGGGCTTAAAGTTTCGCCTCCCAACTTATTTATCATATAGATAATTGTCAACAATAATAATTCATGATCAAATATATTTGAATGTCCGTATATGCTTGGATCTTTCGCCACCACATGATGCTTGCCAAGATAAAAAGGCAAAATATAGGAAGTGGTGAAGATCACCATGACTCTTGTATAAAGGTAAGTACTAGAAAGTAAAAGATAGGCCCTTCGTAGAGGGACGCAGAGGTTTGCAGAGGTGCGAGAGCTCAAGCTTTTAAAACAGAGACGAATAATAATTTTGAGTGGTATGCTTTCATTGTCAACATAACAACCAAGAGATCTCGGTATCTTCTATGCTAGATACATTATAGGTGGTTCCCAAATAGAATGGTAAAGTTTTTACTCCCCCTCCACCAATCAACCACACTCCATGGTGAGCTGGATTCACGGGTACCGACCATACAAACAACAAACCCGGGGGAGTTTTGTTTCATTAAATTTTGATTTGATTTTGTTGAGCATGGGACTGGGCATCCCGAATACTAGCCACGTTTTCGTGAATGATAGTGAATCAACACATATCATGAGAATAACCCACCTAGCATGGAAGATACTAACAACCGCTAGTCACTATATGAGTTATTTGGGCATACAAAACAAAATATTATTTGAAGGTTTGGAGTTTGGTGTTGGGGAACGTTGCATGGGAAACAAAAAATTTCATGTGCACACGAAGACCTATCATGGTGATGTTCATCTACGAGAGGGAGATTGGATCCACATACCCTTGTAGATCACTAAGCGGGAAGCGTTAAGAAACGCGGTTGATGTAGTGGTACAGCTTCGTGATTCAAATCACCGTCGTCCCAAGATCCGTCCCAATTTAGCACCGAACGGACGGCACCTCCGTGTTCAGCACATGTACAGCTCGATGACGATCTCCGCCTTCTTGATCCAGCAAGTGATACGGGGAAGTAGATGAGTTCTCGGACAGCGTGACAGCGCGTCGGTGATGGTGATGATCTGTTCTTGTACGGCTCCGCCCGAGCTCCGCAAAAATCCGATCTAGAGGAAGAACTACGTGGTATAGGTTTGAGTTGCACGTGGCAAAGTTGTGTCTCAAAAGCCCTAAACCACCAATATATATAGGAGGAGGGGAGGGGCTAGCCTTGGGGCTCAAGGGAGCCCCAAGGGCGCCGGCCGAGAGGAGAAGGTGGACTCCCACCCCAATTCGGTTTGGGGAAGGAGGAGTCCACTCCTTCCTTCCCACCTCCCTCTTTCCTTTTTTTCCCTTTCCTTTGGTTTTTTCTTCTTGTGGCGCCATAGCCCACTTGGGATGGCCTCACCAGCCCACTAAGGGCTGCTACTTCTCAAACAACAGCGCCAGAAATTGACACGTTGACAGAGACTTGCTTGCGTTGGTTTTTCCCTTGAAGAGGAAAGGGTGATGCAGCACATGAGCAGTAAGTATTTCCCTCAGTTGAGAACCAAGGTATCAATCCAGTAGGAGAATCTCGTCAAGTCCAGAGTACCTGCACAAACACAAAAGAGCTTGCACCCAACGCTATAAAGGGGTTGTCAATCCCTTCAAGATTGATTGCAAAGTGAGATCTGAAGGCGGAAAGTGCAACGAAGAAAAAGAGTAAGGCTGAAAATATAGTGTGGAGTAGACGAGGGGGCCATAGTGTTCACTAGAGGCTTCTCTCAAAATAGCAAGTATTACGGTGGGTGAACAAATTACTGTCGAGCAATTGATAGAACCGCGCAAAGTCATGACGATATCTAAGGCAATGATCATACATATAGGCATCACGTCCGAGACAAGTAGACCGATACTTTCTGCATCTAGTACTATTACTCCACACATCGACCGCTATCCAGCATGCATCTAGTGTATTGAGTTCATGACGAATAGAGTAACGCCTTAAGCAAGATGACATGATGTAGAGGGATAATCTCAAACCAATGATGAAAACCCCATCTTTTTGCCCTTGATGGCAACAACACGATACGTGCCTCGCTACCCCTTCTGTCACTGGGTGAGGTCACCGCATGGTATGAACCCCAAACCAAGCACTTCTCCCATTGCAAGAATCATAGGTCAAGCTGGCCAAACAAAACCCACAACTCGAAGAGAATTACAAGGATATGAAATCATGCCTAAGAGAGATCAGAAGAAACTCAAATAAGATTCATAGATAATCTGATCATAAATCCACAATTCATCGGATCTCGGCAGACACACCGCAAAAGAATATTACATCGGATAGATCTCCATGAAGATCATGGATAACTTTGTATTGAAGATCCAAGAGAGAGAAGAAGCCATCTAGCTACTAGCTATGGACCCGTAGGTCTATGGTGAACTACTCACGCATCATCGGAGAGGTCATGGTGTCGATGAAGAAGCCCTCTGTATCCGAATCCCCCCTCCGGCAGGGCACCAGAACGTGCCCTAGATGGGATCATGCGGAGACAGAAGCTTGCGGCGGCGGAAAAGTATTTTCGATCATCTCTTGATTTTTTCGGGGATTTTAGGGAATATATAGGCGGAAGACCTAGGGCAGGGGAGCCACGGGGAGCTCATAAGCCTGCTAGGCCCGCCCCCTAGGTCGGGCCTGGTGGGCTTGTGACCTCCTCCGAGGTCTCCTACCTTGGTTCTCAAGCCTCCTGCGTGTCTTCTGTTATGGAAAAAATCATTCCACAGATTTTATTCCATTTGGACTATGTTTGAAATTCTCCTCTGAAAAGGGTCAAAAACATGGAAAAAACAGGAACTGGCACTTGGCACTGAGTTAATAAGTTAGTCCCAAAAAAGATATAAAAGGCATACAAAACGTCCAAAGTTTTACAAGATAATAGCATGAAACCATCAAAAATTATAGATACGTTTGAGACGTATCATGCGCCACCCTAGTGCTATTAGGCTCACTCCCGGGTGGGTGGGCCCCTCCCGGTGAATACTCGGTACCCATTCGTCACTCCCGGTAATGCCCGAAATCTTTCCGGTGACCAAATGAAACCATCCTATATATCAATATTCGTTTCCGAACCATTTCGGAAACCCTCGTTACGTCCAAGATATCATCCGGGACTCGGAAGAACCTTCGGTCACCAACACATATAACTCAACTATACTAAAACGTCACCAAACCTTAAGTGTGCAGACCCTGCGGGTTCGAGAACTATGCAGACATGACCCGAGGCACTCCCCGGTCAATATCCAATACCGGGACATGGATGTCCATATTGGATCCTACATATTCTATGAAGATCTTATCGGTTGAACCTCTGTGCCAAGGATTCATATAATCCCGTATAACATTCCCTTTGTCCTTCGGTATGTTACTTGCCCGAGATTTGATCGTCGGTATCTCTATACCTATTTCAATCTCGTTACCGGCAAGTCTCTTTACTCGTTCCGTAATACAAGATTCCGTGACTTACACTTGAGTCACATTGCTTGCAAGGCTTATGTGATGTTGTATCATCGAGTGGGCCCCGAGATACCTCTCCATCACACGGAGTGACAAATCCCAGTCTTGATCCATGCTAACTCAACGGACACCTTCGGAGATACCTGTAGAGCACCTTTATAGTCACCCAGTAACGTTGTGACGTTTGATACACACAAGGTATTCCTCCGGTGTCAGTAAGTTACATGATCTCATGGTCATAGGAATGAATACTTGACATGCAGAAAACAATAGCAACAAAATGACATGATCACATGCTACGTTTATAATTTGGGTCTTGTCCATCACATCATTCTCCTAATGATGTGATCCAGTTATCAAGTGACAACACTTGCATATGGTCAGAAAACCTTAACCATCCTTGATCAACTGGCTAGCCAACTAGAGGCTTACTAGGGACATTGTTTTGTCTATATATCCACACATGCATCTATGCTTTCATTCAATACAATTATAGCATGGATAAGAAACGATTATCTTGAAACATGAAATATAATAATAACTATTTTATCATTGCCTCTAGGGCATATTTCCAACAGTCTCCCACTTGCACCAGAGTCAACAATCTAGTCTCACATCGCTATGCGATTTACATTGGAATGAATCTAACACCCATACAGTTCTAGTGTTGATCATGCTTCGCTCGTGGAAGAGGTTTAGTCAGCAGATCTGCTACATTCAAATTCGCGTGCACTTTGCAAATATTTACGTCCTGGATGAGGTTGAAGCGTCGTTTGATGTGTCTGGTCTTCTTGTGAAACCTTGTTTCCTTTGCTAAAGCAATGGCACCAGTGTTGTCACAGAGCAAAGTTATTGGATTTAGTGCGTTTGGCACAACTCCAGGATCTGTCATGAACTACTTCATCCAGACACCCTCCTTATCTACCTTCGAGGCAGCCATGTACTCTGCCTCACATGTAGAATCTGCTACAACGCTTTGATTGGAACTGCACCAGCTTACCGCACCCCCATTAAGAATAAATATGTATCCGGTTTGAGACTTAGAGTCATCCGGATTAGTGTCAAAGCTTGCATCAACGTAACCCTTTACGACGAGCTCTTCGTCACCTCCATAAACGAGAAACCTTTCCTTAGTCCTTTTCAGGTACTTCAGAATATTCTTGACCGCCGTCCAGTGATCCACTCCTGGATTACTTTGAAACTTACCTGCCATACTTATGGCCAGGCTGTAGTTCGGTCTAGTGCACAACATTGCATATATGATAGACCCTATGGCTGAAGCATGGGGGACGGTACTCATCTTTTCTCTATCTTCCACAGTTACTGGACACTGAGTCTTACTCAACTTTATACCTTGTAATACTGGCAAGAACCCCTTCTTGGACTGCTCCATTTTTTGAACTTCTTCAAAACTTTATCAAGGTATGTGCTTTGTGAAAGTCCTATTAGGTGCCTCGATCTATCCCTATAGATCTTAATGCCTAATATGTAAGCAGCTTCTCGTAGTTCCTTCATTGAAAAACATTTGTTCAAGTAATCTTTTACGCTCTCTAAAAACTCCACATTGTTTCCAATCAGCAATATGTCATCCACATATAATATTAGAAACACCACATAGCTCCCACTTACTTTCTTGTAAATACAAGATTCTCCAACAACTTGTATAAACCCAAATGCTTTGATCACCTCACCAAAGCGCTTATTCCAACTCCGAGATGCTTGCACTAGTCCATAAATGGATCACTGGAGCTTGCATACTTTGTTAGCATTCTTTGGATCAACAAAACCTTCGGGTTGCATCATATACAACTCTTCCTTAAGAAAACCATTAAGGAACGCCGTTTTGACATCCATCTGCCAGATTTCATAATCAAAAAATGCAGCTATTGCTAACATGATTCGGACGGACTTAAGCATCGCTACCGGTGAGAATGTCTCATCGTAGTCAACTCCTTGAACTTGTGAAAAAATCTTTGCCACAAGTCGAGCTTTATAAACGGCCACATTACCGTCTGCGTCCATCTTCTTCTTAAAGATCCATTTGTTCTGAATAGACTTGCGACCTTCAGGTAATACTTCCAAAGTCCACACTTTGTTTTCATACATAGATCATATCTCGGACTTCATGGCCTCCAGCCATTTGTTGGAATCCGGGCCCACCATTGCTTCTTCATAATTCGTAGGTTCATTATTGTCTAACAACATGATAGATAAGACATGATTACCGTACCACTCAGGAGCAGTACGTGATCTTGTCGACCTGCGAGGTCGGATAGTAACTTGATCCAAAGCTTCATGATCATCACCATTAGCTTCCTCCTCAACCGGTGTCGCCTCGACAGTGGTTTGCCCTGCCCTGTGCCACCACCTAGAGGGAGTAGAGGTTCTACAACCTCATCAAGTTTTGTCTTCCTCCCACTCAATTCTTTCGAGAGAAACTCCTTCTCAAGAAAAGCTCCGTTCTTAGCAACAATCACTTTGCCCTCGGATCTGAGATAGAAGGAGCACCCAATTGTCTCCTTTGGGTAACCTATGAAGACACACTTTTCCGCTTTGGGTTCCAGTTTTTCAGGCTGAAGCTTTTTGACATCAGCATCACATCCCCAAACTTTAAGAAACGACAACTTTGGCCTCTTGCCATACCATAGCTCATATGGTGTCGTCTCAACGGATTTTGACGGTGCCCTATTTAAAGTCAATGCAACTGTCTCTAATGCATAACCCCAAGAGGATAACGACAAATGGGTAAGAGACATCATAGATCGCACCATATCTAACAAAGTACGATTACGGCGTTCGGACACACCATTACGTTGTGGTGTTCTAGGCGGTGTCAACTGTGAAACAATTCCACATTGTCTTAAGTGAGCACCAAACTCAAAACTCAGATATTCGCCCCCTCGATCGGAATGTAGGAACTTGATCTTCTTGTTACGATGATTTTCAACTTCACTCTAAAATTTCTTGAACTTCTCAAACGTTTTAGACTTGTGCTTCATCAAGTAGATATATCCATACCTACTGAAATCATCAGTGAAGGTGAGAAAATAATGATATTCGCCGCGTGCCTCCACACTCATTGGACCGCACACATCAGTATGTATGATCTCCAACAAGTCACTTGCACACTCCATTGTTCCGGAGAGCGGAGTCTTAGTCATCTTGCCCATGAGGCATGGTTCACACATGTCAAGTGATTCAAAATCAAGTGACTCCAAAAGCCCATCAATTTGGAGTTTCTTCATGCGCTTTACTCCAATATGACCTAAGCGGCAGTGCCACAAAAACGTGGCGCTATCATTGTTAACTCTACATCTTTTGGTCTCAATCTTATGTATATGTGTGTCATCAAAATAAAGATTCAATATGAACAAACCTCTCACATTGGGTGCATGACCATAAAACATATTACTCATAAAATTAGAACAACCATTATTCTCTGACTTAAATGAGTAACCGTCTCGCAATAAACAAGATCCAGATATAATGTTCATGCTTAACGTAGGTACTAAATAACAATTATTTAAGTTTAAAACTAATCCTGACGGTAACTGAAGTGAGACTGTGCTGACAACGATTGCATCAACCTTGGAACCATTTCCCATGTGCATCGTCACTTCATCCTTCGCGAGCCTTCATTTATTCCACAGTTCCTGCTTCGAGTTGCAAATATGAGCAACAGAACTGGAATCAAATACCCAGGCACTACTACGAGAGTTGGTTAAGTACACATCAATAAAATGTATATCACATATACCTGATTTTTCTTTGGCTGCCTTCTTATCAGCCAAATACTTGGGGAAGTTGCGCTTCCAGTGACCCATCCCCTTGCAATAATAGCACTATATTTCCGGCTTAGGTCCAGCCTTGGGTTTCTTCGTCAGATTGGCAACAGTTTTGTCGCTCTTCTTGGAGCTACCCTTCTTGCCTTTGCCGTTTCTCTTGAAACCGGTGGTCTTATTGACCATCAACACTTGATGCTCTTTCCGGAGTTCTGACTCTGCGACTTTCAGCATCGCGAATAAGTCGCCGGGTGACTTGTTCGTCCCTTGCATGTTATAGTTCAACACAAATCTCTTATAGCTAGGTGGCAGTGATTGAAGAATTCTGTCAGTGATAGCCTCTTGCGAGAGTTCAATCCCCAGCTCAGCTAGATGGTTTGAGTACCCAGACATTTTGAGCACATGTTCACTGACACACAAATTCTCCTCCATCTTGCAAGCATAGAATTTATCGAAGGTCTCATACCTCTCAATCGGGAAGTTCTTCTAAAAGATAAAGTTCAACTCCTGGAACATCTCATATGCTCCATGACGCTCAAAACGTCGTTGAAGTCCTGGTTCTAAGCCATACAAGACTGCACACTGAACTACCGAGTAGTCCTCCTTACGCGATTGGCAAGTGTTCGAAACATCTTGGTTAGACATAGCGGGTGGTTCATCTCCTAGCGCAGCATCAAGGACATAATTCTTTTTCCCAGCTTCTAGGATGAGCCTAAGATTACGTGCCCAGTCTACAAAGTTTCTTCCATCATCTTTCAACTTAGCTTTCTCTAGAAATGTACTTAAATTCAGGGTTGCTACCGCATGAACCATTGATCTACAACATAAACTATTGCAAAGTGGACTTAGACTATGTTGAAGACAATTAGAGTTTAACTAATCAGATTACTAATAAACTCCCACTAAAATAGACATCCCTCTAGTTACTTGAGTGTGGCATGATCCAAATTCACTAACTCAAGTCCGATCATCACGTGAGTTGAGCGTAGTTTCAGTGGTAAACATCTCTATGCCAATCATATCAACTATACAACTCATGCTCGACCTTTCGGTCTCTTGTGTTCCGAGGCCATGTCTGCACATGCTAGGCTCGTCAAGTTTAACCCGAGTGTTCTGCGTGCGCAACTATTTTGCACCCGTTGTATGTGAACGTTGAGTCTATCACACCCGATCATCATGTGGTGTCTCGAAACAACGAACTGTCGCAACAATGCACAGTCGGGGAGAACACAATTTTATCTTGAAATTTTAGTGAGGGATGACCTTATAATTCTACCGTCGTTCTAAGCAAGATAAGGTGCATAAAAGGATTAACATCACATGCAATTCATCAGTGAAATGATATGGCCATGATCTTGTGCTTCTTGATCTCCATCACCAAAGCACCGACATGATCTTCTTGTCACCGGCGCCACACCATGATCTCCATCATCGTGCCGCCATCGAGGTTGTCATGCTATCTATTCTATTACTACTAAAGCTACAACCTAGCAATATAGTAAACGCATCTGCAAACACAAACGTTAGTTTAAAGACAACCCTATGGCTCCTGCCGGTTGCCGTAGCATCGACGTTCAAGTCGATATTAACTATTATCATCTCATACATCCAATGTATCACATCATGTCTTTGGCCATATCATATCACAAGCATACCCTGCAAAAACAAGTTAGACGTCCTCTAATTTGTTGTTGCATGTTTTACGTGGCTGCTATGGGTATCTAGTAGACCGCATATTACTTACGCAAAAACCACAACGAAGATGTGCAAATTGCTATTTAACCTCTCTCCAAGGACCGCCACGGTCAAATCCAATTCAACTAAAGTTGAAGAAACCGACACCCGCCAGTCATCTTTATGCAATGAATTGCATGTTGGTCGATGGAACCAGTCTCTCGTAAGCGTACGAGTAATGTTGGTCTGGGCCACTTGAATCCAACAATACTGCCGAATCGAGAAAAGACTAAGGAGGGAAGCAAATCAAACATCAACGCCCACAAACACTTTTGTGTTCTACTAGAGATTACATCTACGCATGAACCTAGCTCATGATGCCACTGTTGGGGAACGTTGCATGGGAAACAAAAATTTTCCTGTGCACACGAAGACTTATCATGGTGATGTTCATCTACGAGAGAGAAACCGGATCCACATACCCTTGTAGATCACTAAGCGGGAAGCGT
The DNA here is from genome assembly GCF_904849725.1 of Hordeum vulgare subsp. vulgare. Taxonomy (NCBI): domain Eukaryota; kingdom Viridiplantae; phylum Streptophyta; class Magnoliopsida; order Poales; family Poaceae; genus Hordeum; species Hordeum vulgare. The sequence goes on along the minus strand of NC_058519.1, from coordinate 434,417,001 downwards.
TAAGAAACGCGGTTGATGTAGTGGTACAACTTCGTGATTAAAATCACCGCCGTCCCATGATCCGTCCCATGATCCGTCCTGATCTACCGAACGGACCACACCTGCGCGTTCAGCACACGTACAGCTCGATGACGATCTCCGCCTTCTCGATCCAGCAAGAGAGAAGAGGAAGTAGATGAGTTCTCCGGTAGCGTGACGGCGCGCCGGTGATGGTGATTATCTGTTCCTGCAGGGCTCCGCCCGAGCTGCGCAGAAATCCGATCTAGAGGAAGAACTACGTGGTATATGTTTGAGTTGCACGCGGAAAAGTTGTGTCTCAAAATCCCTAAAACCACCAATATATATAGGAGGAGGGGAGGGGATAGCCTTGGGGATTAAGGGAGCCCCAAGGGCGTTGACCGAGAGGAGGAGGTGGACTCCCACCCCAATTCAGTTTGGGGAAGGAGGAGTCCACTCCTTCCTTCCCACCTCCCTCTTTCCTTTTTTTCCTTTCCTTTGGTTTTTTCGTCTTGTGGCGCCATAGCCCACTTGGGCTGGCCTCACTAGCCTACGAAGGGATGGTGCGCCACCCTAGTGCTATTGGTCTCACTCCTGGGTGGGTGGGCCCCTCCCGGTGAATACCCGGAACCCATTTGTCACTCCTAGTACACTCCCGGTAATGCCCGAAATCTTTCCGGTGACCAAATGAAACCATCCTATATATCAATCTTCATTTCCAGACCATTCCGGAAACCTTCATGACGTCTGTGATATCATCCGGGACTCCGAACAGCCTTTGGTCACTGCTACGGTAACAAAAGTCTTTCCTTGGCGCTAGGAATTCTTCTTGCTACTTGTCTTGTTTGCGTCGGTTTTTCCCTTGAAGAGGAAAGGGTGATGCAGCACAGGAGCAGTAAGTATTTCCCTCAGTATGAGAACCAAGGTATCAATCCAGAAGGAGGGTCTCGTCAAGTCCAGAGTACTTGCACAAACACAAACGAGCTTGCACCCAACGCTTCAAAGGGGTTGTCAATCCCTTCAAGATTGTTTGCAAAGTGAGATCTGAAGGCGGAAAGTGCAACGAAGTAAAAAGGTGTAAGGCTAAAAACATGGTGTGGAGTAGACCCTGGGGGCCATAGTGTTCACTAGAGGCTTCTCTCAAAATAGCAAGTATTACGGTGGGTGAACAAATTACTGTCGAGCAATTGATAGAACCACACAAAGTTATACGATATCTAAGGCAATGATCATACATATCGGCATCACGTTCGAGACAAGTAGACCGATACTTTCTGCATCTACTACTATTACTCCACACATCGACCGCTATCTAGCATGCATCTAGTGTATTGAGTTAATGACAAACAGAGTAACGCCTTAAGCAAGATGACATGATGTAGAGGGATAATCTCAAACCAATGATGAAAACCCCATCTTTTTACCCTTGATGGCAACAACACGATGCGTGCCTCGCTACCCCTTCTGTCACTGGGTGAGGTCACCGCATGGTATGAACCCAAAACCAAGCACTTCTCCCATTGCATGAATCATAGATCTAGTTGGCCAAACAAAACCCACAACTCGAAGAGAATTACAAGGATATGAAATCATGCATAAGAGAGATCACAAGAAACTCAAATAAGATTCATAGATAATCTGATCATAAATCCGCAATTCATCGGATCTCGACAAACACACCACCAAGGAAGATTACATCGGATAGATCTCCATGAAGATCATGGAGAACTTTGTATTGAAGATCCAAGAGAGAAAAGAAGCCATCTAGTTACTAGCTATGGACCCGTAGGTCTATGGTGAAGTACTCACGCAACATCGGAGTGGTTATGGTGTTGATGAAGAAGCCCTCCGTATCCGAATCATCCCTCCGGCAGGGCACCAGAACGTGTCCCAGATGGGATCTTGCAGAGAGAGAAGCTTGCGGTGGCGGAAAAGTAATCTGGATGATCTCCTGATATTTTTGGGATTTTTAGGGAATATATAGGCGCAACCCTAGGGCAGAGGGCGCCCAGGGGGCCCACAAGCCTGTGGACCGCGGCCTCCCCCCTGGCCGAGGGGTGGGGGCTTGTGGGGCCCTTGAGGCTCCCCTACCTTGGCTCTCAAGCTTCCCGATCTTCTTCCGTAACGGAAAAAATCTTTTCGGGGATTTTCTTCCGTTTGGACTCTGTTTCAAAATCTCCTCTGAAAGGGGTAAAAAACATGGGAAAAAAGGAACTGGCACTTGGCACTGAGTTAATAAGTTAGTCCCAAAAAATATATAAAAGGCATGCAAAACATCCAAAGTTTAACAATATAATAGCATGAAACCATCAAAAATCATAGATACATTGGAGACGTATCAGACACCAACACATATAACTCAACTATACTAAAACTTCACCGAACCTTAAGTGTGCAGACCCTGTGGGTTCGAGAACTATGCATACATGACCCGAGGCACTCCCCGGTCAATATCCAATAGTGGGACCTTGATGTCCATATTGGATCCTACATATTCTACGAAGATCTTACCGGTTGAACCTTTGTGCCAAGGATTCATATAATCCCGTATAACATTCCCTTTGTTCTTCGGTATGTTACTTGCCCGAGATTTGATCGTCAGTATCTCTATACCTATTTCAATCTCGTTACCGGCAAGTCTCTTTACTCGTTCCATAATACAAGATCTCGTGACATACACTTGAGTCACATTGCTTGCAAGGCTTATATGTGATGATGTATTACCGAGTGGGCCCCGAGATACCTCTCCGTCACACGCAGTGACAAATCCCAGTCTTGATCCATGCTAACTCAATGGACACCTTTGGAGATACCTGTAGAGCACCTTTATAGTCACCCAGCAACGTTGTGACGTTTGATACACACAAGGTATTCCTCCGGTGTCAGTGAGTTTCATGATATCATGGTCATAGGAATGAATACTTGACACGCAGAAAACAATAGCAACAAAATGACACGATCACATGCTACGTTTATAATTTGGGTCTTGTCCATCACATCATTCTCCTAATGATGTTGTCCAGTTATGAAGTGACAACACTTGCATATGGTCAGAAAACCTTAACCATCCTTGATCAACTGGCTAGCCAACTAGAGGCTTACTAGGGACATTGTTTTGTCTATATATGCACACATGCATCTATGCTTTCATTCAATACAATTATAGCATGGAGAATAAATGATTATCTTGAAATAGGAAATATAATAATAACTATTATATCATTGCCTCTAGGGCATATTTCGACCATTTGGCACATGCAAATTTACCTGGAATGGCATGTAAATACTGCATATTGGTAGGTATGGTGGACTCGTATGGAAAAACTTTGAGTTTAAGGGTGTTTGGATGCACAAGTAGTAGTTCTACTTGGTGCGGAAGTTTTGGCTAGTATGAGGTGGAAACAAGCACTACATGTTGGAGGATCCATAACAATATAACTTCTATACAAACATACCTAAACATAACTCATTACATTGTCTTCCTTGTCCAAATTCAGCTAATTTGCTCAAGTTTGAAAATAATTAATGAGCTCACAATGATAGAAGATGTCCAAGATAGTATATTTATATGTGTAATCTCTCTTCCTTCAATCTTCTTTCATGAATTGTTCAAGTGACCAATGAAGTGTTTGCTAACTTTCAATAAATTTTACCACCTATTCTTATTATGTGTGAAGTCATTGGTCCCCATGGGATAAGTATATGAAGCATATTTAGTTTCATATTTATGATATTCAATTCATTCAACAATTTAATTATAGGATATAAGTGAAGCACGGGAGTGAATGATAAACTACTCCAAAAAGATATAAGTGAAGATCAATGAGCAGTCAAACAATCAAATAGCTATGTGAGGAATTTCTACCTCTCTCTTAATAAAGATCTTCAGATTTGAGTATTTTATTTAAACAACAAGAAAAATAAAAATAGCACTCCAAGAATAGGACGCATCACGTGAACGAATAAAATTTAGGCTCAACATAGGCTAACTGATAGTTGACGAAGAGAGGTGGGATGCATAGCATCCCCAAGCTTAGATGCTTGAGAGTTCTTGAAATATTTACTTGTGGTGCCTTGGGCGTCTCCAAGCTTGATCTTTTGTATCTTGTTCAATCCTCTCATATCCAGGTTTCACCTATTCTCAAAAACTTCAATCACACAAAACTTGAAAAGAACTCGTGAGATAGGTTAGTGCACATAATACTAAATCAACTCTTTATGTACGGCCAAGACAAGTTGCATAATAATTGCAAACGACATCTGTTGTTTACTATCATTTCCACAATTATATCTATCAATATAGGCTATGGAAACTATAGGATAAGTAGATAACAAAATTATGACAACAATATGTCCAAACAGAACAGTCTGTAGCAACTTATGAAAACAATGTACTTCTGTAACTAAAAAATATATTAAATTGTAGGAAATTCTATAAAATTTATATGACAACACTGTGTCAAAATTTCAGAAACTTTCCACCTTCGAGTAAAATATGAAAATTCAAACAGTACAACACCAGTTTTAGTTTTTTACAACATCAATCAAAGCATGCAATGCAAGCATCCTAATGCAATTATTGGAACTTTTTATTGAAAATCAAGATTATAAATAACACCTAACAGACAAGAACAAAATAAAATGATGCTCCAAGAAAAACTCATATTATGTGACGAAGAAAAATATAGCTCCAAGTAAGATATACCGCTAATGTTGAAGATGAAAGAGGGGATGCCTTCCGGGGCATCCCCAAGCTTAGGCGCTCGAGTCTTCCTTGGATGTTACCTTGGGGGTGCCTTGTGTTGGAAATATGCCCTAGAGGCAAAGATAAAATAGTTGTTATTATATTTCCTATTTCAAGATAATCGTTCATTATCCATGCTATAATTGTATTGAATGAAAGCATAGATGCATGTGTGGATATATAGACAAAACAATGTCCCTAGTAAGCCTCTAGTTGACTAGCGAGTTGATCAAGGTTGGTTAAGGTTTTATGAACATATGCAAGTCTTGTCACTTGATCACTGGATCACATCATTAGGAGAATGATGTGTTGGACAAGACCCAAATTCTAAACGTAGCATGTGATCGTGTCATTTTGTTGCTATTGTTTTCTGCGTGTCAAGTATTCATTCCTATGACCATGAGATCATGTAACTCACTGACACCATAGGAATACCTTGTGTGTATCAAATGTCGCAACGTTACTGGGTGACTATAAAGGTTCTCTAAAGGTATCTCCGAAGGTGTCTGTTGAGTTAGCATGGATCAAGACCGGGATTTGTCACTCCGTTTGACGGAGAGGTATCTCGGGGCCCACTCGGTAATATAACATCACATATAAGCCTTGCAAGCAATGTGACTCAAGTGTTAGTCACGGGATCTTGTATTACGGAACGAGTAAAGAGACTTGCCGGTAACGAGATTAAAATAGGTATAGGGATACCGACAATCAAATCTCGGGCAAGTAACATACCGAAGGAAAAAGGTAATGTTATACGGGATTATATGAATCCTTGGCACAGAGGTTCAACCGATAAAGATATTCGTAGAATATGTAGGATCCAACATGGACATCCAGGTCCCACTATTGGATATTGACCGAGCATAGCTCTCGAACCCGCAGGGTGTGCACACTTAAGGTTCGATGACGTTTTGGTATAGTTGAGTTATAGGTGTTGGTGACCGAAGGTTGTTCGGAGTCCCTGATGAGGTCACAGACGTCACGAGGGTTTCCGGAATGGTCCGGAAATGAAGATTTATATATAGGATGGTTTCATTTGGTTTCCAGAAAGTTTTCGGGCATTACGAGCAGTGTACGAGGAGTGACGAATGGGTTCCGGGTTTTCACCGGGAGGGGCCCACCCACCCAGGAGTGAGCCCAATAGTCCAAGGGAGGCGCACCAGCCCTTAGTGGGCTGGTGAGGCAAGCCCAAGTGGGCTATGGCGCTAGGAAAAGAAAAACAAAAAAACAAAAAAAGACGAAGGTGGGAAGGAAGAGGAGGACTCGTCCTTCCCCAAACCGAATTGGAGTTGGAGTCCTCCTCTCGTCTCTCAGGCGGCGCCCTTGGGGCTCCCTTGAGCCCCAAGGCTAGCCCCTCCCCTCCTACTATATATACTAGAGGTTTTAGGGTTTTTGAGACACAACTTTGCCACGTGCAACTCAAAGCTTTACTTCGTAGTTCTTCCTCTAGACTAGTTTTCTGCGGAGCTCGGGTGGAGCCCTGCAGGAATAGATTATCACCATCACCGGCGCACCGTCACGCTGCCGGAGAACTCATCTACTTCCCCGTCTCTCTTGCTGGATCAACAAGGCGGAGATCGTCATCGAGCTGTACGTGTGCTGAACGCGGAGGTGTCGTCCGTTCGACGCTAGATCGGAACTGATCATGGGACGACGGTGATTTGAATCACGAAGCTGTACTACTACATCAACTGCGCTTCTTAATGCTTCCCGCTTGGCGATCTACAAGGGTATGTGGATCCTATCTCCCTCTTGTAGATGAACATCATCATGATAGGCCTTTGTGTGCGTAGGAATTTTTTTGTTTCCCATGCAACGTTCCCCAACACCTTGGGCATCCCCAAGATTAGGTTCTTGTCACTCCTTATTCTCCTAATATCGGTATGGGTTAGTATAATAGATAATGATCATTCACTTAGGTACTGTCAAGACAAGATTCGTATTTGTTCCCACATGATACCTACTGTATTATCCTATTCCTATAATTTATATCACTGAATATAAGCTATGGGAACACTAAAACAAGCAAACCATGCATGCAAAACTAAATCTGTCAAAAATAGAATAGTCTGTGAAGATATGCAGTGTAACCATACTTCCCTGTCCCTAAAAATTCTGAAAAATTAGGAAAATCCAGGAAATTTGTATATCAATCATGTGTCGTTCCAGTGAATTTACAAATTCCTGGACTGAGAGCAAATGTTTCTGCTTTTTGCACAGAATCAAGTCAACTATCATCCACACTATCCCAAAGCCTTTATTTGCCACTTTATTGAAATAAAAGGCAAAAAACATTATTACTACAATAGCTTAATCATGCGAACACCAAAAAACAGAAAGTAAAAGAGTTGGGTTGTCTCCCAACAAGCGCTTTTCTTTAAAGCCTTTTAGCTAGGCATGATGGTTTCAATGATGCTCACATAAGAATAATAATTATAATATGCAAAAGAGCATCATGAATCTCATGACAAGCACATTTAAGACTAACCCACTTCCTATGCATAGGGATTTTGTGACCAAACAATTTATGGGAGCAAGAATCAACTAGTATAGGAAGGCAAAATAAGCATAACTTCAAAACTTTGAACACATAGAGAGGAAACTTGATAATATTGCAATTTCTACAAGCATATGTTCCCCCATCATAATAATTTTCAGTAGCATCGTGAAGGAATTCAACAATATAACTATCGCATACAACATTCTTTTCATGATCTACAAGCATTGAAAATTTATCACTCTCCACATAAGCAAACGTCTTCTCATTCATAATAGTGGGAGCAAACTTAATGAAATAACTATCATGAGGTACTTGATTGACGTAACCACTTTGAATATTAAAATCATGATAAGAAGTTTCATGGTTACTATCACTCTATATAGCATACATGTCATCGCAATAATCATCATACATAGGAGGCATGCTATCATCATAATAGTTTTGCTCATCAAAACTCGGGGAACTAAAAATATCATATTCATCAAGCATAGCATCCCCAAGCTTGTGGGTTTGCATATCATTAGCATGATGAATATTCAGAGAATTCATACTACCAATATTTCTATCATGCTCATCGTTCAAGGAACTCTCATCAAGTATTTTCATCATTTCTTCCTCTAGGAATTGAGCACAATTTTCCGAATCCTTATTTTCAAGAAAGACATTGAAAAGATGAAGAATATGTGGCAACCTCAATTCCATTTTGTTGTAATTTTATTTTATAAAACCAACTAGTGATAAATAAGAAATGAAAAGATTTAATTGCAAGATCTAAAGATATACCTTCAAGCACTCACCTCCCCGGCAACGGCGCCAGAAAAGAGCTTGATGTCTACTATGCAACCTTCTTCTTGTAGACTTGTGTTGGGCCTCCAAGCGCAGAGTTTTGTAGGACAATAGCAGATTTCCTTCAAGTGGATGACCTAAGGTTTATCAATCCGTGGGAGGTGTAGGATGAAGATGGTCTCTCTCAAAGAACCCTGCAATCAAATACAACAAATCTCTTGTGTTCCCAACACACCCAATACAATGGCAAATTGTATAGGTGCGCTAGTTCAGCGAAGAGATGGTGATACAAGTGTAATATGGATGGTAGATATAGGTTTTTGTAATCTTAAAATATAAAAATTTCAAGGTAACTAATGATGAAATTGAGCACAAACGATATTGCAATTCTTAGAAACAAGTCCTAGGGTTCATACTTTCACTAGTGCAAGTTCTCTCAACAATACTAACATAGTTGAATCATATGTAAATACCTCTTGTGCGACAAAGTGTTCACTCCAAAGTCAAAAATAGCGGAGAAATAACAAAGAAATTATTGTAGGGTACAAAGTTATCTTTTTCGATCAATCTTATGAGCTATCCCTATAAGTGTCACGAACAACCCTAGAGTTCGTACTAAAGTAACACCTTAAGACACACATCAACCAAAACCCTAATGTCACCTAGATACTCCAATGTCACCACAAGTACCCATGGGCTTGATTATACGATATGCATCGCACAATTTTAGATTCATCATGTTCAATCCAACACAAATAACTTCAAAGAGTTCCCCAAAGTTTCTACCGGAGAGCCAAGACGAAAACGTGTGCCAACCCCTATGCATAGATTTCCAAGGTCAAAGAACCTGCAAGTTGATAACCAAAACATACATCAACTGGATCAATAGAACATCCCATTGTCACGGATATCCCATCCCAAGAAATACATCAAGTGTTCTCAAATCCTTAATGACTCAATCCGATAAGAAAACTTCAAAGCGAAAACTCAATTCATCACAAGAACATAGAGAGGGGAAAACTCCATATGATTCATCTATATTAAGAAAGCTCGCGATACATCAAGATCATGCCATCTCAAGAACACGAGAGAGAGAGAGAGAGATCAAACACATAGCTACTGGTACATACCCCCAGCCCCGAGGGTGAAGTACTCCCTCCTCATCATGGAGACCACCAGGATGATGAAGATGGCCTCCGGTGATGGTTTCCCCCTCCGATAGGGTGCCGGAACAGCCCCCGATTGGTTTTTCGTTGCTCTAGAGGCTTGTGGCGGCGGAACTCCCGATCTAGGTTTCTTTCTGGGGTGTTTTGTATTAATAGGAATTTTTGGCATCGGTCACATGTCAAGGCGGTGCCCAAGGGGCCCACAAGATAGGGGCACGCCCAAGGGGGGGCACCTTTGGCTTGTGGCCAGGTGCTGGAACCCCTCCGGTTGATTCTTTCGCCAGTATTTTTTATATTTTCCAAAAATATTCTCTGTAAGTTTTCAGCTCATTCCGAGAACTTTTATTTCTGCACAAAAACAACACCACAGTAGTTCTGCTGAAAACAACGTCAATCCGGGTTAGTTCTAATCAAATCATAGCAAAATCATATAAAATTATTGTAAACATGGCATGAATACTTCATAAATTATAGATACGTTGGAGACGTATGAATATCCATTTGGTAAAGAGTAATATCATGGTGATTGGCATAAGCAAGAAGAATACAAATAACTTCAAGTCTAGCAATGGGGTATAGGTCTCACCGTAGTCCATACCTTCAACTTGCGTGTAACCTTGAGCTACAAGTCGTGCCTTATTGCGTACCACTTGGCCATCTTCATCTTGCTTGTTCTAAAACACCCATTTTGAACCAATGATGTTGTTCTCGTCCTTGGGCTTCTCCACTAGAGTCCATACTTCATTCCTCTCAAAGTTGTGTATCTCTTCATGCATGGCATTCACCCAATCTAGGTCTTGAAGTGCTTCTTCTACCTTCATAGGCTCAATGCTCGAGACAAATGAGTAATGCTCAAAAAAGTTAGCTAAACGAGTTTTACAGCGAGTGATTCTCTGGGTTTGTATGCCATCAAAGATTTGATCTAGAAGATGATTCTTGTTCACTCATGCTCTAACTCGACATAGCTTTTGCTTGTTGGATGGCGGAGCTTCCTCATCATCATCTTATTCTTTGTCTGTTGGAAATATGGCCCAGAGGCAATAATAAATTGGTTATTATTATATTTCCTTGTTCATAATAATCGTTTATTATCCATGCTAGAATTGTATTGATTGGAAACTCAAATACATATGTGGATACAAAGACAACACACTGTCCCTAGTGAGCCTCTAGTTGACTAGCTCGTTGATCAAAGATTGTCAAGGTTTCCTCGCCATAGACAAGTGTTGTCACTTGATAACGGGATAACATCATTAGAAGAATGATGTGATGGACAAGACACAAACTATAAACGTAGCATATGACTGTGTCAGTTTGTTGCTACTGTTTTCTACATGTCAATGTATCTGTTCCTATGACCATGAGATCATGCAACTCCCGGACACCCGAGGAATACATTCTGTGTATAAAATGTCGCAACTTTATCCTTCCCACCTCCCTCTTTCCTTTTTTTCCCTTTCCTTTGGTTTTTTATTCTTGTGGCGCCATAGCCCACTTGGGATGGCCTCACCAGCCCACTAAGGGCTGCTACTTCTCAAACAACAGCGCCAGAAATTGACACGTTGACAGAGACTTGCTTGCGTTGGTTTTTCCCTTGAAGAGGAAAGGGTGATGCAGCACAGGAGCAGTAAGTGTTTCCCTCAGTTTGAGAACCAAGGTATCAATCCAGTAGGAGAATCTCATCAAGTCCAGAGTACTCGCACAAACACAAAAGAGCTTGCACCCAACGCTATAAAGTGTTTGTCAATCCCTTCAAGATTGATTGCAAAGTGAGATCTGAAGGCGGAAAGTGCAACGAAGAAAAATCGTAAGGCTGAAAATATGGTCTGGAGTAGACCCGGGGGCCATAGTGTTCACTAGAGCCTTCTCTCAAAATAGAAAATATTACGGTGGGTGAACAAATTACTGTCGAGCAATTGATAGAACCGTGCAAAGTCATGATGATATCTAAGGCAATGATCATACATATAGGCATCACGTCCGAGACAAGTAGACCGATACTTTCTGCATCTACTACTATTACTCCACACATCGAACGCTATCCAGCATGCATCTAGTGTATTGAGTTCATGACGAACAGAGTAACGTCTTAAGCAAGATGACATGATGTAGAGGGATAATCTCAAACCAATGATGAAAACCCCATCTTTTTACCCTTGATGGCAACAACACGATGCGTTCCTCGCTACTCCTTCTATCACTGGGTGAGGTCACCGCACGGTATGAACCCAAAACCAAGAACTTCTCCCATTGCAAGAATCATAGATCTAGTTGGCCAAACAAAACCCACAACTCGGAGAGAATTACAAGGATATGAAATCATGCATAAGAGAGATAAGAAGAAACTGAAATAAGATTCATAGATAATCTGATCATAAATACACAATTCATCGGATCTCGGCAAACACACCGCAAAAGAAGATTACCTCGGATAGATCTCCGTGAAGATCATGGAGAACTTTGTATTGAAGATCCAAGAGAGAGAAGAAGCCATCTAGCTACTAGCTATGGACCGGTAGGTCTATGGTGAACTACTCACGCATCATCGGAGAGGTCATGGTGTTGATGAAGAAGCCCTCCGTATCGGAATCCCCCCTCCGGCAGGGCACCAGAACATGCCCCAGATGGGCTCTTGCGGAGACAGAAGCTTGCGGCGGCGGAAAAGTACTTTTGATGATCGCCTGATTTTTTCTGGGATTTTAGGGAATATATAGGCGAAAGACCTAGGGTAGAGGTGGCCCAGGGAGCCCACAAGCCTGGGAGGCGCGGTCCCCCTGGCTGCGGATAGGGGGCTTGTGGGGTCCCTGCTGCCCCCTGCCCTGATTCTGAGGCTTCCCGATGTTCTTCTATTTCGGAAAAAAATCTTTTTTGAAGTTTCGTTCCGTTTGGACTCCATTTAAAATCCTCCTGTGAAAGGGGTCAAAAACATGGAAAAAACAGGAACTGGCACTTGGCAGTGAGTTAATAAGTTAGTCCCAAAAAAGATATAAAAGGCATACAAAACATCCAAAGTTTGACAAGATAATAGCATGAAACCATAAAAAATTATAGATACGTTGGAGACGTATCAAGCATCCCCAAGCTTACCTCCTGCTCGTCCTCGAGTAGAGAAGTGATAAAGACTGATTTTTTGATGTGGAATGCTACCTAGCATAGTTGTCCTTTGTAACTTCTTTCATGTGACATGAATGTTCAGATCCGTAAGATTCAAAACAATAGTTTGCTATTGACATGAAAAAAATAATACTTCAAGCAAACTAGCAAGGTAATCATGAACTTTCAAAATAACAAGGCGAAAGAAAGATATCCCTACAAAATCATATAGTCTGGCTATGCTCCATCATCCTCACACAACTAATGTAAATCATGCAAAACCCCGGTATTGGCCAAGTAATTGTTTTCGCACTCTTACTTTCTCAAAACTTTTTATAACTATCACGCAATACATGAGCGTGAGCCATGGATATAGCACTATAGGTGGAATAGAGTGTGGTGGTGGTTGTGAGACAAAAAGGAGGAGATGGTCACATTGACTCGGCGTATCAAAGGGCTATGGAGATGCCCATTAATAGATATCAATGTGAATGAGTAGGGATTGCCATACAGAGGATGCACTAGAGCTATAAGTATGCGAAAGCTCAAAAGGAGAACTAGTGGGTGTGCATCCAACTTGCTTGCTCACGAAGACCTAGGGCAATTTTGAGGAAGCCCATCATTGGAATATACAAGCCAAGTTATAAAATAAAGATTCCCACTAGCATATGGTGGTGACGAAATGAGAGGCTCTCAATCATGAAGAACATGGTGCTATTATAAAGCACAAGTGTGGAAAAAGATAGTAGCATTGTCCCTTCTCTCTTTTTCTCTTTTTTTTGTTTGGGCTCTTTGGCCTCTTTTCATATTTTTTTGGTGGGCATTGATTGCAATCTCTGGCGATGGCTAGACGAATGCTGATGACAACAAACCTTCCCTTGCAACGGCACCAGAAGAATGCTGCTAGCACTCCCCGGCAACGAAACTAGAAGAATGTTGTTGATGGCCCACCAGCGCGTGGGTTTGCAGTAGTTTTCGAGGGTAGAGTATTCGACCCAAATTTGTTGATTCGCACGACGGGAGGTGAGAGAATACTCTCAAGTATTAGCAGCTGAATATGTCAGATTCAACCACACCTGAAAGATTAGTATCTGCAAGCACAATAGTAACAGCAAAGTAGCGAGTAACGGCAGTGTAACGACCAATAGCAGCGGCAAGGAACAACAGTAGTGACAGCAGTAGCAAGTAGCAATAGTAGCAAGCGACAGTAGTAGCAACAGTAGTAGCAGCAGCAGAAGAGTAAGACAAGTAACAGCAGTAGCAATAGTAGTAGCAGCAGCAGCAGAGCAAGACAAGTAACAGTAGTAGGACAAACTCGTAGGCAATGGGTCGGTGATTTGTTTGGATGATATTCATCATGCAATAGCTATAACACGGAGAGATATGTGGCTGACTCCCGTTCGTCAATGTGATGTAGGCATGCATTCTGTGTGTCGTCATACGTGCTTAGGGAAAAGAACTTGCATGACATCTATTGTCCATCCCCCCCGTGGCAGCGGGGTCCAAAAGGAAACTACGAGATATTAAAGTTCTCCTTTTAATAAAGAACCGGACCAACGCATTAGCTCTTGGTGAACACATGAACTCCTCAAACTATGGTCATCACCGGGAGTGGTTCTGGTTATTGCACTCCGGGGTTGCCGGATCATAACACATAGTAGGTAACTACAACTTGCAAGATCGGATCTAAAACACACATATATTGGTGACAACATAATAACTTCAGATCTGAAATCATGGCACTCGGGCCCTACTGACAAGCATTAAGCATGGCAAAGTAGTAGCAACATCAATGTCAGAAAATAGTGGATACTAGGGATCAATCCCCATCAAAACTAACTCGATTACATGATAGATCTCATCCTACTCATCACCGCCCAGCGAGCCTACGAATAGATTACTGACGAACGACGAAGAGCTTCATGGAATTGGAGAGGGAAGAAGGTTGATGATGACGACGGCGACGATTTCCCCTCTCTAGAGCCCAAGACGGACTCCAGATCTGCCCTCGAGATGAAGAACAGGTGGTGGCGGCGCCTTCGTATGGAAAACACGACGAAAACTTCTCTTTTTATTATTTTCCGGGATGAAAGGGATCTTATAGAGCTAGAGTTGGGGGCGGCAGAGCCGTGTGGGCCCCACAAGCCTGCCCACCGCCACCAGGGTGGGGGGGGGGGGGGTGGTGGCGAGCCAGGGCTTGTGGCCCACTGGCCCACCCCCTGAGGTGGAACTTGGCGCATATATGTTTCTTATTTTCCAAAACTCCTCCCCGTAAATTTTCAGGACGTTTGGAGAACTTTGATTTCTGCACAAAAATAACACCAACGCAATTCTGTTGAAAACAACGTCAGTCTAGGTTAGTTCCATTCAAATCATGCAACTTATAGTCAAAAACAAGGGCAAACGAGTTTGGAAAAGTAGATACATTGGAGACGTATCAACTCCCCCAAGCTTAAAACCTTGCTTGTCCTCAAGCAACTTAGTTGACAAACTGAGAGAGAAAGAAAACTTTGACAAACTCCGTTTCATATTGTTGTTGCAACTACGTCTAACTCATAACCAGAATTTTAGCAAGATCACAAGTTAACCACATAAGCAAATGGCACAAAGGTCTCACAGTAAACTAATATCAATGGCATAATCAGCTAACGAGCAAATCATAATGAGTTTCAAATACCAACACTTCAATCAAAACAATCATGAAGCAATATGAATAGGTGGTATCTCGCTAGCTCTTTCTGAGACCGCAAAACATAAATGCAGAGCACTTTCAAAGATCAAGTGCTGACTAAACATTGTAATTCGTAGCAACGAAGATCGAGTCATAGTCATACTCAATATCAATCAAAAGCAAAGCATAAAAATGACAGGGGTGCTCTCTAATTGGTGCTTATATAAGAGGAGGATGACTCAACAGGAAAATAAATAGACAGGCCCTTCGCAGAGGGAAGCATTGATTTGCAGAGGTGCCACAGCTCAAGCTTTGAAAACAGAGATAATAATTTTGGGTGGCATGCTTTCATTGTCAACGCAATGACCAAGAGTTTTCAATATCTTCCATGCTACTCATGCTATAGGCGGTTCCCAAACAGAAAAGTAAAGTTTTGACTCCCCCACCACCAATCAATCACACTCCACGACTAGCCGAATCCTCGGGTACCGTCCATACTAACATCAACCCGGGGGGAGTCTTGTTTTACAGTTATGTTTTCGATTTAAGCGTGGAACTAGGCATTCCAATTACCGGCCCCTTTCTCGTGAATGACTGTGAATAAACACATGGCGAGGATAACACTCCAAGCATGGAAGATATCAATAGCCCTCTGTCACCACATGAGCGGTTCGGGCATGCAAAACAGATTGTTTCTTGAAGGTTTAGAGAGTGGCACATGCAAATTTACTTGGAACGGCAGGTAGATACCGCAAATAGGTAGGTATGGTGGACTCTCATAGAATTTTTTTTGGGTTTATGGAAGTGGATCCACAAGCAGTATTCCGCTTAGTACAAGTGGAGGCTAGCAAAAGACTGGGAAGCGACCAACTAGAGAGCAACAATAGTCATCAAGATGCAATGAGTTTGACTAACATTGAATGCAAGCATGAACATGATATAAATCACCATGAACACGAACATCCTAGAGGCTATGTTGATTTTGTTTCAACTACATGCATGAACATGCGCCAAGTCAAGCCACTTGAAACATTCAAAGGAGAATACCATCCTGTGATACTACATCATAGTCATCTCAAAATCTATGTTGGCATTCAAGACAAACCATTATAAGCTCTTAGCTAAATAAGCATGGTAGCAGAAACTATGATCTCCAAGTTGTCATTGCAAACATGGTCCTCTCACAACAAAGCTAAATCTGGGTCAACAAGCTAGTCATATATTTACAAAAACAAAATAGATAGAGTTCATACCAGCTTTTCAGTCTTAGTCACTTCATCATATATCATCATTGTTGCCTTTCATTTGCACGATCGAACGACGTGAACAATAATAAGCACATTGGACTAAGCTGAATCTGCGGGCAAACACAAAGGAGAAGAAAAAATAATATGGCTCTTTGAAAGCTAAACAGGTAAGCATGCAAGAACCACTAAACATTTTAACCAATATCTTCTACCTTGACCCAAAGAAAAAGAAAAGTTTTTACACGGGAAAGCTCCCAACAAGCAAAAGAAGAAAGAAAAATCTTTTGGGGTTTTCTCAAAAGGACACAAAACAAGAAAACAAGAAAACGAAAAGAAACTAGCATGGATAATAAAGTGGCAAAGTGTAAACACCGGCTAACAAAGTGAAAGCATAAGCATGAATGTAAAGTCAGTGAGAACACGTACTCCCCCAAGCTTAGGCTTTTGGCCTAGCTTGGTCTACTCCCAAGGTGGGAAATAACCAGCTCCAGGATACTCCAGAGAAGACTGTGGATGCCACTGCTGTGTGAGCTCCTCTGGCTCCCACTGATAAACTGGCGTCTGGTACTCGACCGGCGGCTCGGGCACGGGCGCCTGTGGTTGGGCCAAGCCCCAATATGCGTAGATGTCCGCGGGCATAATAGTGTACGTGCTTGCATGAAGATCAAACATAGAAGGAGCAGGCAAGGTAATAGTCTCTCAAGTACCCTGACTAAACACCAGGTTATAAATCATCCGTTTACTAGCATCTCTATCGAGAAAATCATGGTGAACCATGTTGTCATAATCCAGATATCTCTTAGGGAGAAGCATCTCTCCTTCCTCTCCCAGTCTAATGGGTATCCCAAAGTGTCCGGCAAGACGGGTAGCATAGATACCTCCATAGACAACACCTTTAGAACGGTTCAGGTTCAACCGTTGAGCTACTATAGCACCCAGGCTATAAGTCTTATCATTATAAAGGCCTTCGCGCAAAACCGCAAGGTCTGGAGAACTAAGTGATCCAGCCTCCCCACGACCAATCAAACATTTTCCCACAAATAGTGAGAAGTACCAAAGCACAGGAAAATGTATGCTAGCAATTCTAGTGTGAGACACTCCTCTCTCCTCTCCAACAACAATAGAACCAATGAAATCCTCCAAGTCCCGTGGACGAGGGTCACAGATATCCTCAACATAAGGTAATTTGCATACATTGCAAAAGTCCTGCAGGGTCATGCACTGGGGGACATCGTAAATCATGAACTCAACCATGGGAGGATTCTTCCTCGAATAAAAGTTGAGGCTTTGAACGAAAATATTGGTGAGGAGGAGGTATTGTGGGCACTTATCTTCAACGAACGCAGTAAGACCTGCGTTCTCCACCAAGTAATAAAAGTCTTCATAAAGTCCGGCGGCGCGCAAAAATTCATCACTTGGCCACTCGCACGCTCAAACTTCTGTGACTCGAGGGACTATGTACTTGGGGTGATTCTTCTCATCCTCCTTGGGGTTACGTCTTGAAGAGCCTCTCAAGAACCTCCTCATCTTTTCCCTTTTCTAGCTCCAAAAAATTCTGAAAATTTTAGAGACATCGAAAGAAAAGTGAATGAAGATTAACCCAACTTGTAGCAACTACTCCTACTAGTGCCTAGAGACCGTATCACGCGCTAAAACTACTTGGAACCAGCTAAAATCAACATTTCTAGCTCAAGAACAGGGTCACCAAGGTAGCAAGAATTCGCGAAGGATAAAGCACTAGAGCAAAAACTAATTGGACCAATGGAGGAGTCACTTACCAAGGAGTAATTTCCCCAAAACGGTTCAGAGAATGGTGCTTTGAGCAAGGAGATAGAAAATCACAGCAAAATGAGCAAGAACACGGGTTTGAGCTGCGAAACAATTTTTTCTAGAGGTGGAAGAAGAGGCTGGTAGCTGGAATGAGTGGAGGGGGTGCCTGTGTGCTCCACAAGCTTGCACCCCGCCACCAGGGGGTAGTTTGCGGTGGCATGGCTTGTGGCCAACTGGTCAGGCCCCCAGGCCAGCTCTCAGGCCCAGAAATTTTCAAAAATTCCAGAAAAAATCATCCTAAATTTTCAGGACCATCGGAGAACTTTTATTTTCGAGGTATTTTTCTCCGGGACGCTAAAACAGAAAACAGGAAAAACTAAACTAATTCTATCATTTTTCTTCTAAGCAAAAGAAAAGGAAAGCTTAAAACAGAGGTATGTGACTCCTTGATTCATCCATTTCATGGTCATAGAAAGAAATCCATCAATGGGATTGATCAAGTCCTCATGACAAAGCCTTATCGAATCGCAAGAGAGAACGGAGAATTTTCGAATAGCCACTAAGTCACCTCAATGGGGATATGTATCTCCCCAACAAGCAAATCATACTTCATCTTGACACGAGGAATTGGGCATTCAAAGCTCCCAATAAGAATCGATGAAGTCTTTTCGATAGCATTGATGCAATGTACTAGATATCGTTTCTTTGGAAAGTGCACTGTGTGCTCATTATCGTTGACATGGAAAGTGACATTGCCTTTCTTGCAATCTATAACAGCCCCTGCAGTGTTTAAAAAGTGTCTTCCGAGGATGACAGCCATGGCATCGTCCTCTGGAATATCCAAGATAACAAAGTCTGTTAAGATAGTGGTATTAGCAACCACAACAGGCACATCCTCGCAAATGCCGATAGGGAAAGCAGTCGATTTGTCGGCCATTTGCAGAGAAATTTCTGTGGGTGTCAACTTATCCAACTCAAGTCTACGATAAAGAGAGAGCGACATAACATTAACACCAGCTCCAAGGTCACATAAGGCAGTTCTGACGTAGTTTCCTTTAATGGAGCAAGGTATAGTGGGCACTCCGGGATCACCAAGTTTCTTAGGAGTTCCACCTTTAAAAGTGTAATTGGCAAGCATGGTGGAGATCTCAAGATCTGGTATCTTCCGTTTATTAGTCACGATATCTTTCATGTACTTGGCATACAGAGACATCTTGAGCATATAAGTTAACCGCATCTGCAGAAATACGGGTCTTATCATCTCAACGAAGCGCTCAAAATCCTCATCATCCTTTTTCTTGGATGGCTTAGGAGGGAAGGGCATATGTCTCTGAACCCATGGCTCTCTTTATTTACCATGCTTCCTAGCAGTAAAGTTATTCTTTTCGTATCTCTTAGGTTGTGGATTATCAGGATTAACCGTAGGTTCAATCTCCACATCCTCATCATTGCTAGGTTGAGCATTATTATGAACATCACTGTCCATATTGTTACCAAGTTCATGTTCATCACCTGATTGTGTTTCTGCATCAGACGCAGAAATATCATTAGGTTCTTCAGGTGTGACAGTATTTGGTGAACTGGCGTGCAGGTTTCTATCATCCTTCTTCTTCTCCTTAGGATGATTAGGTGTATCAGCAGTGATCCCTTGAGAATCTTGATCAATTCTCTTAGGATGACCTTCAGGATACAAAGGTTCCTGAGTCATTTTGCCTCCTCTAGTAATGACTCTAACAGAGTTGTCATTTAATTCATTGAGCAAGTCATTATGAGCTTTAAGTACTTGTTCTACCTGAGTAGTAATCATAGAGGCATGTTTACTCAGAAGCTTCAGATCATTGACATTTCTGTCTACACAAGCACTTAAATGGCTAAGCATACGAGTACTTTGTTCCAAATGTGTGCTAACATAATCATTGAAACTCCGTTGTTTGGCAACAAAGTTGTCAAATTCATCAAAGCATAGGCTAGAAGGTTTATCAAAAGGAATATAACTCTCATCAAACCTACGCAGAGAATTAACTTCTACTACCTGTATCGGGTTATCGAGACCATGGATCTCTTCGATAGGTGGTAGATTTTTGACATCTTTAGATCTAATGCCTTTCTCTTGCATAGATTTCTTGGCTTATTGCATATCTTCGGGACTGAGGAATAGAATACCTCTTTTCTTAGGAGTTGGCTTAGGAGGTAGTTCGGGAATAGTCCAAGCATTATCGTTGATCAAGAGGTTATTCAGTAGGGTATGAGCTTGTTCTACAGTCCGTTCCCTAAAAACACAACCGGCACAACTATCTAGGTGGTCTCTAGAGGCATCGGTAAGTCCGTTATAGAGGATATCAAGTATCTCGTTCTTCTTAAGAGGGTGATCAGGCAAAGCATTCTGTAGCTGGACGAGCCTCCCCCAAGCTCGTGGAAGACTCTCTTCTTGGAGTTGAGCAAAGTTGTATATTTCCTGCAAGGCAGCTTGCTTCTTATGGGCAGGAAAATATTTCTCAAAGAAGTAATAGACCATCTCCTGGGGACTACGCACACATCCAGGAGCAAGAGAGGTGAACCAGACTTTAGCATCATCCTTTAGAGAGAGAAAGGAAACAACTTAAGGATATAGTAGTGGCAGATCTTCTCCTCATTAGTGAAAAGGTTGCATATTTCGGATAGTTTGGCAAGATGGGCTATGAACATCTCAGACTCATAACCGTGAAAAGGATCATATTCGACTAGAGAGATTATCTCAGGGTCGACAGAGAATTCATAATCCTTATCGGTGACAAAGATAGGCGAAATGGCAAACTTCGGGTCATTTTTCATCTTAGCTTCCCGAGATTTTTCCTTCCACTTGAGAAGTAATTTCTCAGTGTCATAGGCATCCTTACACGCAAGAAAATCCTCAGCTATCTCTCCCTCCATAACATAACCATCAGGTATATCAGGCAATTCATATCTAGGAGAGCTACATCTAACAGGAGCAAAAGCAGGTTCTATCTCAATAGTATCGGCAGTTTCAGAAGCATCACGAGCATTGGCAGTAACTCTAGCAATATGAGCATCAAGGAACACTCCTAGTGGAACATCAGGCAAAATAGTATCTCTAGCATCATCAGGCAAAGCAGTATCAGGCATAGCATCTCTAGCAGTATCAAGCATAGCATCTCTAGCAGTATCAAGCATAGTATCATCAGGCAAAATAGCATCTCTAGCAGTATCATGCATAGTATCAAGCATAACATCTCTAGCAGTAGTATCACAAGCATCATCAAGCACTGGCGACATATCAAGATTTCTAGCAGGAGGTGATGTCGCAAACTTACTCATAACTGAAGGTGAATCAAGTGCAGAGCTAGATGGAAATTCCTTACCCCCCTCGTAGTTGAGGGCAAGACTTTGGTCTTCGGATCCTTCAGATTCTTCATAGTGATCAACAGATATAGATCCCAAGTAACTCAGAGAATATATCAATACCTCCCCAGCAACGGTGCCAGAAAAATGCTGATTGCAATCTCTGGCGATGGCTAGACGAATGCTGATGACAACAAACCTTCCCCTGCAACGACACCAGAAGAATGCTGCTAGCACTCCCCGGCAACGAAACTAGAAGAATGTTGTTGATGGCCCACCAGCGCGTGGGTTCGCAGCAGTTTTCGAGGGTAGAGTATTCGACCCAAATTTTTTGATTCGCACGACGGGAGGTGAAAGAATACTCTCAAGTATTAGCAGATGAATATGTCAGATTCAACCACACCTGAAAGATTAGTATCTGCAAGCATAGTAGTAACAACAAAGTAGCGAGTAACGACAGTGTAACGAGCAAAGGAGCGGCAAGGAACATGAGTAGTGACAGTAGTAGCAAGTAGCAACAGTAGCAAGCGACAGTAGTAGCAGCAGCAACAGAGCAAGACAAGTAACAGCAGTAGCAGCAACAGCAGAGCAAGACAAGTAACAGCAGTAGGACAAACTCGTAGGCAATGTGACGGTGATTTGTTTGGATGATATTCATCATGCAACAGCTATAACACGGAGAGATATGTGGCTAGCTCCTGTTCGTCAATGTGATGTAGGCATGCATTCCGAGTGTCGTCATACGTGCTTAGGGAAAAGAACTTGCATGACAACTATTGTCCATCCCGCCCGTGGCAGCGGGGTCCAAAAGGAAACTACGGGATATTAAGGTTCTCCTTTTAATAAAGAACCGGACCAACACATTAGCACTTGGTGAACACATGAACTCCTCAAACTATGGTCATCACCGGGAGTGGTTCCGGTTATTATCACTCCGGGGTTGACGGATCATAACACATAGTAGGTAACTACAACTTGCAAGATCGGATCTAAAACCCACATATATTGGTGACAACATAACAATTTCAGATCTGAAATCATGGCACTCGGGCCCTAGTGACAAGCATTAAGCATGACAAAGTAGTAGCAACATCAATCTCAGAACATAGTGGATACTAGGGATCAATCCCCATCAAAACTTACTCGATTACATGATAGATCTCATCCTACTCATCACCGCCCAGTGAGCCTATGAATAGATTACTCACAAACGACCAAGAGCTTCATGGAATTGGAGAGGGAAGAAGGTTCATGATGACGATGGAGACGATTTCCCCTCTCCGGAGCCCAAGACGGACTCCAGATCTGCCCTCCAGATAAAGAACAGCTGGTGGCGGCGCCTCCGTATCGGAAACGCGACGAAAACTTCTCTTTTTATTTTTTTCTGGGATGAAAGGGATCTTATAGAGCTGGAGTTGGGGGCGGCAGAGCCGTGTGGGCCCCACAAGCCTGCCCACCGCCACCAGGGTGGTGGTGGCGGAGCCTGGGCTTGTGGCCCACTGGCCCACCCCCTGAGGTGGAACATGGCGCAGATATTTTTCTTATTTTCCAAAACTGCTCCCTGTAAATTTTCAGGACGTTTGGAGAACTTTGATTTCTGCACAAAAATAACACCAAGGCAATTCTGCTGAAAACAGCGTCAGTCCAGGTTAGTTTCATTCAAATCATGCAAATTATAGTCCAAAACAAGGGCAAAAGAGTTTGGAATAGATACGTTGGAGACGTATCAGGCATCTTTGGCCTCTTTTTTTTATTTCCTCACATGGGACAATGCTCTAATAATGATGATCATCTCACTTTTATTTACTCGTAGCTGAAAGCTTAGAACGATGATGACTCTATAAGAAATGCCTCCCGCAGTGTACCGGGATGTGCAACGATCTAGCTTGGCGTATGCCGTTGAAACATCTCGCTAGCTATCTTACAATCATGCAATGGCAATATGAGAGTGACGACACAAGTCATGAGAAGGAACGGTGGGAGTTGCATGGCAATATATCTCGGAATGGCTATGAAAATGCCATAGTAGGTAGGTATGGTGGCTGTTTTGAGGAAGGCATATGGTGGGTTTTGTGTACCAGCGAGAATTGCGCGGCATTAGAGAGGTTAGCAATGGTGGAAGGTGAAAGTGCATCTATACCATGGACTCACATTAGTCATGAAGAACTCACATACTTGTTGCGAAAGTTTCTATTAGTAATCGAAACAAAGTGCTAAACGCATACTCCTAGGGGAAGGGTTGGTAGGTGTTAACCATCGCGCGATCCCGACCGCAACACAAAGGATGACAATCAATAGATCAATTATGCTCTGACTTCCTAACATAGCGGTTCACCATACGTGCATGTTATGGGAATCACTAACTTCAACACAAGTATTTCTAGATTCACAACACCCTACTGACTTAACTCTTAATATTACCACATCCATGTCTCAAAACTAACTGAGAGGAATCAAGACTTCTGTTTCTACTCAATGCACATGAAGATGGAGGTTTTTGTATCCTCTTTGGGTACTTATCACCTTTGGTACTACTTTCATAGCATAAGTCAACTACCAAGTCACGCACTGCCGTGCTCTAAAAGATCTAAGTGAAGCACATAGAGCAAAATTATCTAGCTCAAAAAGATATAAGTGAAGCACTATGAGCATTCTAGAAAAATCACGATGAGTGCATGTCTCTCTCTAAATGTGTGCAACAAGGATGATTGTGAAACAACAAAAACAAAAGACTCCTACGATACAAGACGCTCCAATCAAAACACATATCATGTGGTGAATAAAAATATAGCTCCAAGTAATGTTACCGATGGATTGAAGACAAAAGAGGGGATGCCTTCCCGGGGCATCCCCAAGCTTAGGCTTTTTGGTGTCCTTGAATTTGGCTTGGGATGCCTTGGGAATCCCCAAGCTTGAGATCTTTCCACTCCTTATCTCTTTGTCCATGAGAACATCACCCAAAACTCGAAAACTTCACAACACAAAACTTAAACAGAAACTCGTGATAACATTAGCACAAGAAAACAAACTACCACTTCTTTAGGTACTGTAGCAATCTTGATTTATATTTATATTGGTGTTAGGCTAATGTATTCTCACTTTTTCATGGCTAGTACCCCCCGATACTATCTATAGTTTCATCAAAACAAGCAACCAACTCAACAAAAACAGAATCTGTGAAAAACAGACTAGTCTGTAGCAATATGTATACTTCGTATACTTCTGGTACCTCAAACATTCTGAACAATTACGAATACCTGGGAAAAAGGCATATAAACCAGCAACAAAAAGAATCAACTCAAAAGCTCTTTCTGAATAAAAATGAAAAATCATCTCGTGAGCGAAAAGTTTCTATCTTTTTCCTGTAGGATCAAACAACCATCACCAAGACTAGTCATAAAAGTTTTGCTTGTCTCAAACACAAAAAGAAAAACAAAAGACACAATCATAACAGAACTATGATGGTGTGGATGCAACAAAACAGAAAGAAAAATAAATAAATTCATTCGGTTTCCTCCCAACAAGCGCTATTGTTTAACGCCCTTAGTTAGGCATAAGATGATAGAATCACGTATCATCGTCTTTGGTGCTCAAACCATAAGTAGCCCTCATCATGGATTCATAAGGCAATCTTATTTTCTTTCTATGAAAATGTTCCATGCCCTTATTTAAAGGAAATTGAAATCTAATATTCCCTTCCTTCATATCGATGATAGCATCGATAGTCCTTAGGAAAGGTCTACCAAGAATAATAGGGCAAGTAGGATTGCAATCAATGTCAAGCACAATGAAATCCACGGGTACATAGTACCTATTTGCAATAATAAGAACATCACTGATCCTTCCCATGGGTTTCTTTACAGTAGAATCCGCAAGATGCAAATTAAGAGAACACTCCTCAATCTCATTAAAACCCAGAACATCACATAAAGACTTTGGAATCGCAGAAACACTATCACCCAAATCACACAAAGCATTGCATTTATAGTTTTTGATTTTGATTTTGATAGTAGGTTCCCACTCATCATGAAGCTTTCTAGGGATAGAGACTTCCAATTCAAGTTTCTCTTCAAGAGATTTTATCATAGCTTCGACGATATGATCGGTAAAGACCTTGTTTTGGCTATAAGCGTGTGGATAGTTTAGCATGGATTGCATCAGGGAAATGCATTCAATCAAGGAGCAACTATCATAATTGAATTCCTTGAAATCCAAAGTAGTAATTTCATTACTACTCAAAGTTTTAATATCTTCTACTCCACTTTCAATGCTTTTAGCATCAAGATAGGTGAACTCTGAATCATTGGGGCGTTTTTCAACCAAGGTGGATTCATATCCAGCCCCATCATCATTAGGTTTGACACAAGAAAACAAAGATTCAATGGGAGTCACACCAAGCACTTTAAGATCTTCGTGATTCTTATCACGAGAACACGCATTTTTAAGCCATTCATGTCTAGCACGAATTTGGGCGGTTCTTTCTTTGCTCTCACTCATGGAAACAGACATAGCTCTTAAAGTTTCATCCATATTGATCTTGGGAGGAGCACATCTAACTTTCAAAGCATCAATATGACTAGACATTCTATCAACGCTCTTAGCCAAATCGTCAATTTTGAGTAGTTTTTCCTCTATGGACGCATTGAAAATCTTTTGCGAGTTGATAACTCTTTGATATTACTCTCTAGATCAGACGGTAATCTATTGTAATTTCCATGAGTATTATTCTAGGAGTTGCCAAAGTTATTAGAGGAGTTACTAGGAAAAGGCCTAGGAACATAGTTTCCTCTAAAAGCATTGCTGTTGCCAAAATTATTCCTACCAACAAAATTAACGTCCAAGCTAGCGTTGCTACTCTCAATCAAGGAAGACAAGGGCATATCATTAGGATATAAAGGAGCACTTATACTAGCAACCAAATTCATTAACTCATCCATCTTAGCACTCAACGAATTAATTTCTTCTATAGCGTGTACCTTCTTACTAGTAGGTGACCTTTCAGTGTGCCACTGAGAGTAGTTCGTCATGATATTATCTAGGAGTTTTGTGGCTTCTCCTAAAATGATTTCCATGAACGTTCCACCTGAGGTGGAGTCCAAGATATTTCTAGAAGCGAAATTCAAGCCAGCGTAGAAGATTTGTGTAATCATCCAAAGACTCAAGCCTTGAGCGGGACAATTTCTAATCATCAATTTCATTCTCTCGCAAGATTGTGCAACATGTTCATGATCAAGTTGCTTAAAATTCATGATATCATTACGGAGAGAGATAATCTTAGCTGGCGGAAAACACTTGGATATATAAGCATCTTTGCACTTATCCCAAGAATCGATACTATTTTTGGGCAAAGACGAAAACCAAGTTTTTGCTCAATCTCGCAACGAGAAAGGAAAAAGCTTCAATTTAATCACATCATTATCCACATCTTTCTTCTTTTGCATATCGAAAAGCTCTATGAAGGTATTAAGATGGGATGCGACATCTTCACTAGGAAGGCCGACATTTGCTCTTTCATAACAAGATTCAGCAAAGCGGCGTTGATTTTGTAAGACTCTACACTAGTGGCGGGAACAATCGGAGTACTAATAAAATCATTATTATTAGTATTCGAGAAGTCACAAAGTTTGGTGTTTTCAGTCATGGTGACATCCGCAAGCAAGCAAGGACACAAGCGAACAAAGAGCAAGCGAGAGAAAAGGGCGAACGAAAAAGGAAAACGAAAAAGGCAAAGATTTTTTTTGTAAATTTTTGTTTTTCAGAAGTAGAGGAGAGGAAAATGAGAGGCAAAAAAGTAAATGCAAGAGATGAGTTTGCGACACTTACTTGGATGAGTTCTTGACTTGATCCTCCCTGGCAACGGCGCCAGAAATCCTTCTGCTACTTCTCAAACAACAACGCCAGTATTTGACACGTTGACGAAGACTTGCTTGCGTTGGTTTTTCCCTTGAAGAGGAAAGGGTGATGCTGGATAGGAGCAGTAAGTATTTCCCTCAGTTTGAGAACCAAGGTACCAATCCAGTAGGAGAATCTCGTCAAGTCCAGAGTACCAGCACAAACACAAAAGAGCTTGCACCCAACGCTATAAAGGGGTTGTCAGTCCCTTCAAGATTGATTACAAAGTGAGATCTGAAGGGGGAAAGTGCAACGAAGAAAAAGAGTAAGGCTGAAAATATGGTGTGGAGTAGACCTGGGGGCCATAGTGTTCACTAGAGGCTTCTCTCAAAATAGCAAATATTATTGTGGGTGAACAAATTACTGTCGAGCAATTGATAGAACCGCGCAAAGTCATGACGATATCTAAGGCAATGATCGTAAATATATGTATCATGTCCGAGAAAAGTAGACCGATACTTTCTGCATCTACTACTATTACTCTACACATACGCTATCCAACATGCATCTAGTGTATTGAGTTCATGACGAACAGAGTAACGCCTTAAGCAAGATGACATGATGTAGAGGGATAATCTCAAACCAATGATGAAAACCCCATCTTTTTACCCTTGATGGCAACAAAACGATGCGTGCCTTGCTACCCCTTCTGTCACTGGTTAAGGTCACCGCACGGTATGAACCCAAAACCAAGCACTTCTCCCATTGCAAGAATCATAGATCTAGTTGGCCAAACAAAACCCATAACTCGAAGAGAATTACAAGGATATGAAATCATGCATAAGAGAGATCAGAAGAAACTCAAATAAGATTCATAGATAATCTGATCATAAATCCACAATTCATCGGATCTCGACAAACACACCTCAAAATAAGATTACATCGGATAGATCTCCATGAAGATCATGGAAAACTTTGTATTTAAGATCCAAGAGAGAGAAGAAGCCATCTAGCTACTAGCTATGGACCCATAGGTCTATGGTGAACTACTCACGCATCATCAGAGAGGTCACGGTGTTGATGAAGAAGCCCTCCGTATCCGAATCCCCCTCTGACAGGGCACCAGAATGTGCCCCAGATGGGATCTTGCGGAGACAGAAGTTTGCGGCGGCGGAAAAGTACTTTCGATGATCTCTTGATTTTTTCAGGGATTTTAGGGAATATATAGGCGAAAGACCTAGGGTAGAGGTGGCCCAGGGAGCCCACAAGCCTGGGAGGCGCGGCCCCCCTGGCCGCGGCTAGGGGGCTTGTGGGGTCCCTGCTGGCCCCGTGCCCTGATTCTCAGGCTTCCCGATCTTCTTCTGTTTCGGAAAAAAACTTTTTGGAAGTTTCGTTCCGTTTGGACTCCGTTTAAAATCCTCCTGTGAAAGGGGTCAAAAACATGGAAAAAACAGGAATTGGCACTTGGCACTGAGTTAATAAGTTAGTCCCAAAAAAGATATAAAAGGCATAGAAAACATCCAAAGTTTGACAAGATAATAGCATGAAACCATAAAAAATTATAGATACGTTGGAGACGTATCAGGTATCTCCGAAGGTGTCTGTTGGGTTGACATGGATCAAGACTGGGATTTATCACTTATCTTGGGGTCCACTCGGTAATACAACATCACAACAAGCCTTGCAAGCAATGTGACTAAGGAGTTAGTCACGGGATCTTGTATTATAGAATGAGTAAAGAGACTTGCCAGTAACGAGATTTAACTACGTATAGAGATACCGACAATCGAATCTCGGGCAAGTAACATACCGAAGGACAAAGGGAACAACATACATGATTAACTGAATCCTTGAGATAGAGGTTCAACTGATAGAGATCTTCATATAATATGTAGGATCCAATATGGACATCCTGGTCCCGCTATTGGTTATTGACCGAAGAGTGTCTCAGGTCATGTCTGCATAGTTCTCAAACCCGCAGGGTCTGTACACTTAAGGTTCGGTGACGTTTCGGTATAGTTGAGTTATAGGTGTTGGTGACCGAAGGTTGTTCGGAGTCCCGGATGATATCCTGGACGCCACGAGGAGCTACGGAATGGTCCAGAGGTAAAGATTGATATATATGTAGGAAGTCATGTTTTGGTCACCGGAAAGGTTTCAGGCTCATCTGTAGTGTACCGGGAGTGCTGGGAGGGTACCGGGGGACCACCGGGAGGGGTGTGATGACCCTAGGGCTTCATGGGCCAAGAGAGGAGGCAAACCATCCACTGGTGGTAGGGCCGAAGCCACCTCTAAGGCCATGGAGCTGGAGTGGAAAATAAGGGAAAATACAAAAGGTGGAAAAGGTTTCCAAGTGGAAGGGGAATCCTACTAGTAGTAAGATTGGAGGAGGACTCCTCCTCCCCTCTCACTTCACCTGACCCAAAGGGGTAGACCTAGGTCCGGCGGCCTCCCTCCTCTCTTCCTATATATACTAGAGCTTTTGAGGGTTTTGACACACAACAATTGCCACGTGCTCCCTCTACTTCTCTCTAGATATGTTTCTCCTCTAGTCTAGTTCGGCGGTGCTTAGGCGAAGCCCTGCTGGATTGGTTCACCACCACTGCCACCATGCCGCCGTTCCAGAGAACTCATCTACCTCTCCTACCCTCTTGCTGGATCAAGAAGGCGGGGATCGTCATTGAGCTGTACGTGTGCTGAACGCGGAGGTGCCGTTCGTTCGGCACTAGATCGGGATGGATCATGATGGGATCGCGGGACGGATCATGATGAGATCGCGGGACGGGCTGCGATTGAACACGAAGATGTTCCACTACATCAGCCGCATTATATACACTTCCGCTTAGAGATCTACAAGGGTATGTAGGTTCACTCTCCCCTCTCGTAGATGATCATTACGATGGATACGTATTGTGTGTGCGTAGGAATTTTTTCCGATGCTACGTTCCAAACAATGGCATCATGATCTAGGTTCATGCGTAGATGATATCTCGAGTAGAACACAAAAGAGTTTGTGGGTGTTGATGTTTAATTTGATGCCCTCCTTAGTCTTTTCTTGATTCAACGACATTGCTGGATTGAAGTGGCCCGGACCAACTTTACTCGTACGCTTACGAGAGACCGGTTTCATCGACTGACATGCAACTTGTCGCATAAATATGACTAGCGGGTGTGTGTTTCTTCAACTTTAGTTGAATCGGATTTGACCGAGGCGGTCCTTGGAGAAGGTTAAATAGAAATTTGCATATAACCGTCATGGCTTTGCGTAAGTAAGATGCGATCATACTAGATACCCATATCAGCCACGTAAAACATGCAACAACAAATTAGAGGACGTCTAACTTGTTTTTTGCAGGGTATGCTTGTGATGTGATGTGGCTAATGACAAGATATGATATATTGGATGTATGAGATGATCATGTTGTAATAGTTAAATATCGACTTGCATGTCGATGCTACGACAACCGACAGGAGCCATAGGGTTGTCTTTAAATTTATTTTGCGCTTGCAGATGCTCTTGCTATATCGCTAGGCAGTTTCTTTAGTAGTAACAACATAGATAGCGCCACAACCTCGATGGTAGCACGATGATGGAGATCATGAT
Source organism: Hordeum vulgare subsp. vulgare (assembly GCF_904849725.1). Lineage (NCBI taxonomy): Eukaryota > Viridiplantae > Streptophyta > Magnoliopsida > Poales > Poaceae > Hordeum > Hordeum vulgare. Next base: position 434,386,252 of record NC_058519.1, on the reverse strand, counting down.
GAAGGAGATCATGGTGCGGCGCCGGTGACGATGGAGATCATGCCGGTGCTTTGGTGATGGAGATCAAGAAGCACAAGTTCATGGCCATATCATGTCACTTTTGATTTGCATGTGATGTTTATCCTTTTATGCACCTTATTTTGCTTATAACGACGGTAGCATTATAAGGTTATCCCTCACTAAAATTTCAAGATAAAATTGTGTTCTCCCCGACTGTGCACCGTTGCAACAGTTCGTCGTTTCAAGACACCACGTGATGACCGGGTGTGATAAACTCAATGTTCACATACAACGGGTGCAAAACAGTTGCACACGCGGAACACTCGGGTTAAACTTGATGAGTCTAGCATGTACAAACATGGCCTCAGAACACAAGAGACCTAAAGGTCGAGCATGAATCATATAGTTGATATGATCAACATGGAGATGTTCACCATTGATACTAGTCTCAACTCACCTGATGATCAGACTTGAGTTAGTGGTTTTGGATTATGCTACACTCGAATGACTAGAGGAATGTCTATTTGAGTGGGAGTTCTTAAGTAATATGATTAATTGAACTCATTATCATGAACATACTCAAATGGTCTTTGCAAATTATGTTGTAGCTTGCGCTGTAGCTCTATTGTTTTTAATATGTTCCCAGAGAAAACTTAGTTGAAAGATGACAGTAGCAATTATGCGGACCGGGTCCGTAAACTAAGGATTATCCTCATTGCTGCATAGAGGGCTTATGTCCTTAATGCACCGCTCGGTGTGTTGAACCTCGAACGTCGTTTGTGGATCTTGCGAACATGTGACATACACGTTTTTGATGACTATGTGATAGTTTAGTGTGTAATGCTTAAACGACTTAGAATTGAGGCGCCGAAGACATTTTGAATGTCACGAAATATATGAGATGTTCCAAGAGCTGAAATTGGGATTTCAGGCTCGTGCCGACGTCAAGAGGTATGAGACCTCCGACAAGATTATTTGTCCACAAAGTAAGGGAGAAAAGCTCAATCGTTGATCATGTGCTCAGATTGTGTGAGTGCTACAATCACTTGAATCGAGTGGGAGTTAATCTTCCATATGAGATAGTGATGGTTCTCCAAAGTCACTGCCACCAAGCTACTAGAGCTTCGTGATGAACTATAACACATCAGGGATAGATATGATGATCCTTGAGCTATTCGTGATGTTTGACACCGTGAAATTAGACATCAAAAGGGAGCATCAATTGTTGATGGTTATTAAAACCACTAATTTCAAGAAGGGTAAGGGCAAGAAGGGATACTTCATGAAACGACAAACCGGTTGCTGCTCTAGTGAAGAGACCCAAGGTTGAACCCAAACCTGAGACTAAGTGATTCTGTAGTGAGGGAAACAGTCACTTAAGAGGAACTACCCTAGATACTTGGTAGATGAGAAGGCTGGCAAAGTCGACAAAAGTATATTGGATATACATGATATTGATGTGTACTTTACTAGTACTCCTAGTAGCACCATGGTATTAGATACCGGTTCGGTTGCTAAGTGTTAGTAACTCGAAATGAAAGGTATGAAATAAACGGAGAATAACTAAAGGCGAGGTGACGATGGTTGTTAGAAGTGTTTCCAAAGTTGATGTGATCACCATCGCACGCTCCATCTACCATCTGGATTTGTGTTGAACCTAAATAAATGTTATTTTCTGTTTGCGTTGAGCATGAACATGATTAGATCATGTTTATTGCAATACGATTATTCATTTAAAGAGAATAATGGTTATTCTATTTGCTTGAATAAATACCTTCAATGGTTTATTGAATCTTGATCGTAGTGGTACACACGTTCATGATATTGTTGCCAAAAGATACAAAGTAGTAATGATAGTACCACTTACTTGTGGCACTGTCACTCTTTAAAGAGAATATAGAGATAGATTAAGACGCTTAATAAAACTTTCAATGAAATGCATGCCTTGACAAGTTTTTGAAGGAGTTCAAAATAGATCAGCAAAGAAGGAGTTCTTGGCTGTGTTGTAAGGTGTGAATTTTAATAAGACTCAAAAGCTCAACCACGACAGAAGAAAGAGAAAGGATGATGGTCGTCCCCTATGCATTAGCCGTAGGATATGTAGTATGCTATGCTGTGTACCACACCTGATGTGTGTTGGGGAACGTTGCATGGGAAACCAAAATTTTCCTACGCACACGAAGACCTATCATGGTGATGTCCATCTATGAGAGGAGATTAGATCTACGTACCCTTGTAGATCGCTAAGCGGGAAGCGTTCAGAAACGCGGTTGATGTAGTGGTACAGCTTCGTGATTCAAATCACGGTCGTCCCATGATCCGTTCCGATCTAGCGCCGAACGGACGGCACCTTCGCGTTCAGCACACATACAGCTCGATGACGATCTCGGCCTTCTTGATCCAGAAAGAGATATGGAGAAGTAGATGAGTTCTCCGGCAGCGTGACGTCGCTCTGGTGGTGGTGATGATCTACTCTTGAAGGGCTCCGCCCGAGCTCCGCAGAATTCGGATCTACATGCAAAACTATGTGGAATAGGCTTGATTTGCATGTGGCAAAGTTGTTTCTCAAAAATCCCTAAAACACCAATATATATAGGAGGAGGGGAGGGGCTAGCCTTGGGGCACAAGGGCCCCAAAGGTACGCCGGCATAAGGGGGAGGAGGACTCCTCCTCCAATTCGGTTTGGCAAGGAGGAGTCCTCCTCTTTCCTTTTTTCCTTTGGTATTTTTACTTGTGGCGCCATAGCCCTCTTGGTGCGCCACCAGCCCACTAAGGACTTGGTGCGCCACCCTAAGGCCATGGGCTCACTGCCGGGTGGGTGGGCCCTCTCCCGGTAAACACCCGGAACCCATTCGTCACTCCCGGTACACTGCGAGAATTGCCCAAACTTTCCGGTGACCCAATGAAACCATCCTATATATCAATCTTCGTTTCCGTACCATTTTGGAAACCCTCGTGACGTCCGTGATCTCATCCGGGACTCCGAACAACATTCGGTAACCACACATATAACACATCTATACGAAAACATCATCGAACCTTAAGTGTGGAGACCCTGTTGGTTCGAGAACTATGTCGACATGACCCGAGACACTCCTCGGTCAACATCCAATAGCGGGGACCTGGATGCCCATATTGGATCCTACATATTATCCGAAGATCTTATCGGTTGAACCTCAGTGCCAAGGATTCATATATTCCCGTATGTCATTCCCTTTGTCCTTCGGTATGTTACTTGCACGAGATTCGATCGTCGGTATCCGCATACCTATTTCAATCTCGTTACCGGCAAGTCTCTTTACTCGTTTGGTAATACAATATCCCATGACTTACACTTAGTCACATTGCTTTCCAGGCTTGTGTGTGATGTTGTATTACCGAGTGGGCCCCGAGATACCTCTCCGTCACACGGAGTGACAAATCCCAGTCTTGATCCATACTAACTCAATGGACACCTTTGGAGATACCTGTAGATCACATTTATAGTCACCTAGTTACGTTGCGACATTTGATACACACAAGGTATTCCTCCGGTGCCAGTGAGTTATATGATCTCATGGTCATAGGAATAAATACTTGACACGCAGAAAACAATAGCAACAAATTGACACGATCACACGCTACGTTCATAACTTGGGTCTAGTCCATCACATGATTCTCCTAATGATGTGATCCAGTTATCAAGTGACTACACTTGCACGTTCATAACTTGGGCTAGCCAACTAGAGGACTGCTAGGGACATTGTTTTGTCTATGTGTCCGCACATGTATCTATGTTTTTATTCAATACAATTATAGCATGGATAATAAACGATTATCTTTAAACAGGAAATATAATAATAACTATTTTATCATTGCCTCTAGGGCATATTTCCAACAGTCTCCCACTTGCACTAGAGTCAATAATATAGTCCTCACATCGCCATGCAATTTACATTGTAATAAATATAACACCCATACAGTTCTAGTGTTGATCATGTTTTGCCCGTGGAAGAGGTTCAGTCAGCGGATCTGCTACATTCAGATCTGTGTGCACTTTGCAAATATTTACGTCAACTTCTTCAACGTAGTCGCGGATGAGGTTGAAGCGTCGTTTGATGTGCCTGGTATTCTTGTGAAACCTTTGTTCCTTTGCTAAAGCAATGTCACCAGTGTTGTCATAGAACAAAGTTATCGGATTTAGTGCGCTCGGCACAACTCCAAGATCTGTCATGAACTGCTTCAACGAGACACCCTCCTTAGCTGCCTCCGAGGCAGCCATGTACTCCGCTTCACATGTAAAATCTGCTACAACGCTTTGCTTGGAACTACACCATCTTACCGCACGCCCATTAAGGATAAATACGTACCCGGTTTGCGACTTAGAGTCATCCAGATCGGTGTCAAAGCTTGCGTCGACGTAACCTTTTATGACGAGCTCTTCGTCACCTCCATAAACGAGAAACATTTCGCTAGTACTTTTCAGGTACTTTAGAATACTCTTGACCACCATCCAGTGATCCACTCCTGGATTACTTTGAAACCTGCCTGCCATACTTATGGCCAAGCCGACGTCTGGTCTAGTGCACAACATTGCATACATGATAGAACCTATGTGTGAAGCATAGGGGACGGAACTCATTTGTTCTCTATCTTCCGCAGTTGCTGGGCACTGAGTCTTACTCAATTTTATACCTTGTAACACTGGCAAGAACCCCTTCTTGGACTGTTCCATTTTGAACTTCTTCAAAACTTTATCAAGGTATGTGCTTTATGAAAGTCCTATCACGCGTCTCGATCTATCCCTATAGATCTTAATGCCTAGAATGTAAGGAACTTCTCCTAGGTCCTTCATAGTGAAAATTTTATTCAAGTAATCCTTTACGCTCTCCAAAAACTCCACGTTGTTTCCAATCAACAATATGTCATCCACATATAATATTAGAAACTCCACAGAGCTCCCACTCACTTTCTTGTAAATACAAGATTCTCCAACCACTTGTATAAACCCAAATGCTTCGATCACCTCATAAAAGCGCTTATTCCAACTCCGAGATGCTTGCACCAGTCCATAAATGGATCACTGGAGCTTGCATACTTTGTTAGCATTCTTCGGATCGACAAAACCTTCGGGTTGCATCATATACAACTCTTCCTTAAGAAAACCGTTAAGGAACGCCGTTTTGACATCCATCTGCCAGATTTCATAATCGAAAAATGCAGCTATTGCTAACATGATTCGGACGGACTTAAGCATTGCTACCGGTGAGAACGTCTCATCGTAGTCAACCCCTTCAACTTGTGAAAAACCCTTTGCCACAAGTCGAGCTTTTTAAACGGTCACATTTCCGTGCGTGTCCGTCTTCTTCTTAAAGATCCATTTGTTTTGAATAGCCTTGCGGCCTTCAGGTAATACTTCCAAAGTCCACACTTTGTTTTCATACATAGATCCTATCTCGGACTTCATGGCCTCCAGCCATTGGTTGGAATCGGGGCCCACCATTGCTGATTCATAATTCACTGGTTCATTGTTTGTCTAACAACATAATTGATAAGATATGATTACCGTACCACTCAGGAGTAGTACGTGATCTTGTCGACCTGTGAGGTCCGATAGGAACTTCGTCTGAAGTTTCATCATCATCATCATTAACTTCCTTCTTGACCGGCGTTGCTACGACAGGGGTTTCCCCTTGCCCTGCGCTACCATCTAGAGGGGTTAGAGGTTCGACAACCTCATCAAGTTCTATCTTCCTCCCCCTCAATTCTTTTGAGAGAAACTCCTTCTCAAGAAAAGCTCCGTTTTTAGCAACAAATACTTTGCCCTAGGATTTGGGATAGAAAGTGTACCCAACTGTCTCCTTTGGGTAACCTATGAAGACGCACTTTTCCGCTTTGGGTTCGAGCTTTTCACGCTCAAGCTTTTTGACATAAGCATCAGATCCCCAAACTTTAAGAAACGACAACTTCGGACTCTTTCCATACCACAGTTCGTATGGTGTCGTCTCAACGGATTTTGATGGTGCCCTATTTAAAGTGAATGCAGCTGTCTCTAATGCATAACCCCAAAACGATAACGTAAAATCGGTAAGAGACATCATAGATCGCACCATTTCTAACAAAGTACGGTTACAACGTTCGGACACACCATTATGCTGTGGTGTTCCAGGCGGTATCAACTGCGGAACAATTCCAAATTGTCTTAAGTGAGCACCAAACTCGAAACTCAGATATTCACCCCCACGATCAGAACGTAGGAACTTGATCTTCTTGTTATGATGATTTTCAACTTCACTCTAAAATTGCTTGAACTTCTCAAACATTTCATACTTGTGCTTCTAGTGACCCAGTCCCTTGCAATAATAACACTTTGTTTCAGGCTTAGGTCCAGCCTTGGGTTTCTTCGTCGGATTGGCAATAGGTTTGCCGCTCTTACCCTTCTTTTCTTTGTCGTTTCTATTGAAACCAGTGGTCTTATTAACCATCAACACTTGATGCTCTTTCCAGAGTTCTGACTGTGCGACTTTCAGCATCGCGAATAACTCGCCGGGTGACTTGTTCATCCCTTGCATGTTATAGTTCAACACAAAGATCTTATAGCTAGGTGGCAGTGATTGAAGAATTCTGTCAGTGATAGCCTCTTGCGGGAGTTCAATCCTCAGCTCAGCTAGACGGTTTGAGTACCCAGACATTTTGAGCACATGTTCACTGATAGACGAATTCTGCTCCATCTTGCAAGCATAGAATTTATCGGAGGTCTCATACCTCTCAATCTAGGCGTTCTTCTGAAAGATAAACTTCAACTCCTGGAACATCTCATATGCTCCATGACGCTCAAAGCGACATTGAAGTCCCGGCTCTAAGCTATACAAGACTGCACATTAAACTACTGAGTAGTCCTCCTTACGTGTTAACGAGGCGTTCAAAACATCTTGGCTAGACATAGCGGGTGGTTCATCTCCTAGCGCAGCATTATGGACATAATCCTTCTTCCCAGCTTGTAGGAGCAGCTTTAGATTACAAGCCCAGTCTACAAAGTTGCTTCCATCATCTTTCAACTTAGCTTTCTCTAGGAACGTATTGAAATTCAGGGTGACTGTCGCGTGAGCCATCGACCTACAACACAAATATTGCAAAGTGGACTTAGACTATGTTTAAGATAATTAGAGTTTAACTAATCAAATTACTGATAAACTCCCACTCATAAAGTACATCTCTCTAGTCATTTGAGTGGTACATGATCCAAATTCACTAACTCAAGTCTGATCATCGCGTGAGTTGAGAAGAGTTTCAGTGGTAAGCATCTCTATGCTAATCATATCAACTATATGATTCGTGCTCGACCTTTCGGTCTCATGTGTTCTGAGGCCATGTCTGCACATGCTAGGCTCGTCAAGTTTAACCCGAGTGTTCCGTGTGTGCAACTGTTTTGCACCCGTTGTATGTGAACGTTGAGTCTATCACACCCGGTCATCACGTGGTGTCTCGAAACGACGAACTATCGCAACGGTGCACAGTCGGGGAGAACACAATTTCATCTTGAAATTTTAGTGAGAGATCACCTTATAATGCTATCGACATTGTAAGAAAAAATTAAGGTGCATAAAAGGATTAACATCACATGCAATTCATAAGTGACAAGATATGGCCATCATCTTGTGCTTCTTGATCTCCATCACCAAAGCGCCAACATGATCTTCTTGTCACCGGCGCCACACCATGATATCCATCAACATGCCACCATCGTGGTTGTCATGCTATCTATGCTAACACTACTAAAGCTACGACCTAGCAATATAGTAAACGCATCTGCAAACACAAACGTTAGTTTAAAGACAACCCTATGGCTCCTGCCGGTTGCCGTAGCATCGACGTGCAAGTCGTTATTAACTATTACAACATGATCATCTCATACATCCAATATGAGGGGTCATAATAGGTTAAGGTCAAATCCGACTTGGACTCTACATGTAACCCGCCCCTTCAACTTATATAAGGAGGGGCGGGACACCCCAAGAGGGTCAGGTTTTTTAGACGTCTCAATAGACAGATCTTAGACAAACAAGTCATGAGAGATAGACAGATTAGACACCCTTGATATTAGAGGTAGCGATTCCGCACCCTTGTAATCGAGATCATCATCTTCATCAATGAAACACAAGTAGGACGTAGGCTTTTACCTCCATCAAAGGGGCCGAACCTGGGTAAACTCGCGTCTCTCGATTTTGACTAACCCCTCTCAAGCCGCCACATGGTTGCGATGGCCTCACACCTAAGTCCTTTCACGAGGACATATGCTGTGACAAAACCACGACAAAGGTGCTCTACATGTATCTTTGAAGGTGTCTGTTGGGTTGACATGGATCAAGACTGGGATTTGTCACTCCGTGTGACGGAGAGGTATCTCAGGGCCCACTCGGTAATACAACATCACAACAAGCCTTGCAAGCAATGTGACTAAGGAGTTAGTCACAGGATCTTGTATTATGGAATGATTAAAGAGACTTGCGGTAACGAGATTGAACTAGGTATAGAGATACCGATGATCGAATCTCGGGCAAGTAACATACCAAAGGACAAAGGGAACAACATACATGATTAACTGAATCCTTGACATAGAGGTTCAACTGATGATATCTTCGTAGAATATGTAGGAGCTAATAGGGACATCCAGGTCGCGCTATTGGTTATTGACCGGAGAGTGTCTCAGGTCATGTTTGCATAGTTCTCAAACCCGTAGGGTTTGCATACTTAAGGTTGAGTGACGTTTCTGTATAGTTGAGTTATAGGTATTGGTGACTGAAGGTTGTTCAGAGTCTCGGATGAGATCCTGGACATCACGAGGAGCTCCGGAATGGCTCGGCGGTAAATATTGATATATAGGAAGTCCTGTTTTGGTCACCGGAAAGGTTTCAGGCTCATAGGTAGTGTGCCGGGAGTGCCGAGAGGGTACCGAGGGACCACCGGGAGGGGTGTGACGACCCTAGGGCTTCACGGGCCAAGAGAGGAGGCAAACCATCCCCTGGTGGGCTGGCCGAAGCCACCTCTAAGGGCCCATGCGGCTAGAGTGGAAAGTAAGGGGAAAATACAAAAGGTGGAAAAGGTTTCCAAGTGGAAGGGGAATCCTACTACAAGTAGGATTGGAGGAGGACTTCTCCTCTCCTCCCACTTCGTCCTACCCAAAGGGGCAGACCTAGGGCCCGCGGCCTCCCTCCTATCCTCCTAAACATAGTAGAGCTTTTGAGGGTTTTGACACAACAATTTCCACGTGCTCCCTCTACTTCTCTCTAGATCTGTTTCTCCTCTAGTCTAGTTTGGTGGTGCTTAGGAGAAACCCTGCTGGATTAGTTCACCACCACCACCACCACCACGCCGTGCTGGAGAACTCATCTACCTCTCCGCCCCTCTTGCTGGACCAAGAAGGCGGGGATCGTCATCGATCTGTACGTGTGCTGAACGCGGAGGTGCCGTCCGTTCGACATTAGATTGGGATGGATCGTGATGGGATCGCGGGAAGGATCATGACGAGATCACGGGATGGGCTGCGATTTGGATTGCAAAGATGTTCCACGACATCAACCAAGTTATATATGCTTCCGCTTAGAGATCTACAAGGGTATGTAGATTCACTCTCCCCTCTCGTAGATGATCATCACCATGGATAGGTATTGCGTGTGCGTAGGAATTTTTTTTCTCATGCTACGTTCCCAACATTGTTGTCATTGAAGGTGTCTTCTCCTTGAGGTGGTGGTGAAGGAGGTTGAGGTGGATCATCACTTGAACTTCTTTGTCCGCTCCATCTTATCGTGTACCACTTGTGGAGGCCTGATGACCCAAAAGTGTTGGGGATTTATCGTAGTACTTTCTATAAGTAAGAGTGTCGAACCCAGCGAGGAGCAGAAGGAAATGACAAGCAATTTTCAGTAAGGTATTCTGTGCAAGCACTGAAATTATCGATAACAGATAGTTTTCTTATAAGGTAATTCATAACGGGTAACAAGTAAAAAGTGTATCAAAGGTGCAGAAAAGTGTCTCAATCCTTTTTGTAGCAAAGGACAAGCCTGGACAAACTCTTATATAAAGCAAAGTGCTCCCGAGGACACATGGGAATTTCTGTCAAGCTAGTTTTCATCATGCTCATATGATTCGCGTTCGTTACTTTGATAATTTGGTATGTGGGTGGACTGGTGCTTGGGTGCTTCCCCTACTTGGACAAACATCCGACTTATGATTAACCTCTCTCGCAAGCATACACAACTACGAAAGAAGAATTAAGATAAATCTAACCATAGCATGAAACATATGGATCCAAATCAGCCCCTTACGAAGCAACACATAAACTAAGGTTTAAGCTTTTGTCACTCTCGCAACCCATCATCTACTTATTACTTCCCAATGCCTTCCCCTAGGCCCAAATAATGGTGAAGTGTCACATAGTCGACGTTCACATGAAACCACTAGAGGAGAGACAACATACATCGCATCAAAATAGAGAACGAATACCAAATTCACATGATTACTTATACCAAGACTTATCCCATGTTCTCAGGAACAAACGTAATTACTCACAAAGCATATTCATGTTCATAATCAGAGGATTATTAATAATCATTAAGGATTTGAACATATGATATTCCACCAAGTAAACCAACTAGCATCAACTACAAGGAGTAATCAACACTACTAGCAACCCCCAGGTACCAATCTAATGTTTGAGAGAAAGATCAGATACAAGAGATGAACTAGGGTTTGACGAGGAGATGGTGTTGATGAAGATGTTGATGGAGATTGACCCCCTCTCGATGAGAGGATCGTTGGTGGATGACGATGGCTTCGATTTCCCCCTCTGGTAGGTAAGTTTCCCCGGCAGAATAGCTCCACCGGAGCTCTAGATTGGTTCTACCAAAGTTCCGCCTTGAGACGACAACGCTTCGTCCCGAAAGTTCTGATATAATTTTTTTAAGGTCAAAACCCTTCATATAGCAGAAGATGGGCACCGGATGCCTTCCACGGGGCCCACAAGCCTGCAGGGCGCGCCCACGGGGGTAGGCCGTGCCCCTGGCTTGTGGCCACCTGGTGGGTCCCATGATGTATTTCCTTCACCCAATATTTTTTATATATTCCAAAATAATTCTCCGTAAGTTTTCACGACTTTTGGAGTTGTGCAGAATAGGTCTCTCAGATTTGCTCCTTTTCCGGTCCAGAATTCCAAGTGCCTGGATTCTCCCTCTTCATGTAAACCTTGTAAAATAAGAGGGAAAATGCAATAAATATCGATATAATGTGTATTAACAGCCCATACTGCAATAAATATCGATATAAAATCATGATGCAAAATGACATATCAATGCCTCCATGTCGTTTTGTAGTTTGCCTTGACGTGAAGTAGGAGCTTCCACTTGTGTTGATGACTTACTTTCCTTAACCTCCTTGGGACAAATCTTGCCAATGGAGAAATCTTGAATTGCTTCTGAAGATTCCTTATCTCCTACATCATTTGGCAATGTTCCACTTGCGAACCATTAGATTCATAAAACTTCACATCTACCATATCTTCAACTTTTCGAGTGAAGTTGTTGTAGACACGGTAAGTGTGAGAGTTTGATCCGTAACCAAGTAGGAAACCTTCATGAGATTGAGGAGCAAATTTAGAACGATGATGCTTATCAAGAATGTAGCACTTTCAGCCGAATACCCGAAAGTGTCCAACTTGGGTTTTTTTACCGACCAGTAGCTCATATGTCATTTTACCGAGAAGCTTATTTATGTAGAGTTGGTTTGTGGCGTGAAAAGCTGTTTCCGTGGGTTCTGCCAAAAGTGTCTTGGCGTCTTGTATTCATCAAGCATCATTCTAGCCATCTCTATGAGAGTCCGGTTCTTCCTCTCAACAACTCCATTTTGTTGAGGTGTGTACGTAGCCGAGAACTCATGTGAGATACCCTATTCATCAAGAAAAGTATCCACTTTAGTGTTCCTGAACTCCAATCTGTTGTCACTTTGAACTTTCTTGATCTTCACTTCAAACTGATTTTGGGTTTCCGAGCAAAGTTATTGAAGAACTTTTGTACCTGCGACTGGTCATCAAGAAAGAATACCCGCATAAATATGGAAAAATCATCAACAATAATTAGACCAAAAGAATTTCCACCGAGGAGCATTGGGACTAAAGAGATCCATGTGAAGAAGGTCGAATGGCCTTCTAGTAGTCATGATGTTCTTCACGGGATGACTTCCACCTACTTGTTTTCCTACTTAACGAGCACTACAAAGTTTATCTTTGTCAAAGATAACATATTTAACACTAATTATATGATCACCTTTGATAAGCTTGTCTATACTATGCATACCAACATGTCCTACCTTCTATGTCATAACCAACCTTTAGATGATTTTACAATAAGACATGGGCGAGGTTTGGATATTTAAAAAAAATGTATAGATCACCTCTACGAAACCCGGTAAAGACCAGGTTATGACTATCTCGGCGAAACACTTGGCAATCAACTTTCATAAATAGCATATTGAAACCAAAGTCCGCTAGTCTAGATACGGAAAGAAGATTGTAGCTAAGGGATTCAACATGCATGACATTTTAAATGGAACTATTATGAGATATGATCACCTTACCAAGACCTAGTACCTTACACTTGGAATTATCTCCAAAAGTCACATACCTTCGTGGTCCATGGTTTGGTGTGTTCTCTTGAAACATGTCTCTATCTCCGTTCATGTGATCGGCGCATCCACTATCGACAATCGACCATCTAGTCTCTAAGGATAGCCATAGGACTTAGGCTCCTCATGGTATTCTCATATTCTATGTCAAATCTCTCGTCTTCATCGTAGTAGTTATGCTCCACATTGTCATCGTCAATTGGAATATCCTTGTCACAAGACAAAAGAGACTCGTTAGAATTTTGACCATAACAACGTTCAAGTTTATGAATGAGAATTGCTTTAATAATGATGTTATTGATGGTAATGCAATCTCCTTTAGCACACATGAGGTCATGAAGGTCAAACAAAAAATTATCAAAGTTTGGATCATTGGGCTTCATTTTGTGAAAGACAATAGATTTATGGAAAATGACATCAAGATTTTGTAAGGAATAATTGGGATATCTTTTCTCCAAATCTTGCCACAAAGTATAAACACTCTCAAAGTTCTTCATTTTATTAAGCACAATTCTAGGCAATCCTCTAATGATAAGATTAAGAGTTCTGAGATTGCAAAGCATATCAAGTTCTTCCTCATGAGAAGGATGTAAGGGCACATAGGGGTTTTCAACATACTTGCTCAAATGGAATTTATCAAATATATCAAGAATTTCATCTTCCACTGACTACAGTAATCCCTAGTGAGAATAGGCACTCTACAACTAAGATTCCCCAAACTAGACACATCCATCTTCCTCCAATGGTGATTAAACCAAGGCTATGGAGACCAAAGCTATGATACCAATTGTGGGATCACTAGAAGGGATGTCTAGAGGGGATCAAATGGACTATTTGACAAAATTAAAACCTAAACTTTTCCCAATTTAAATGGTTGGCGGATTTTAGCATTTAGCAAGTCAAGCACCCTACACATGCAAGTTTACGAGTATAGCAGCGGAAAGTAAAGACATGCACATGAAAGTGAGGAGTAGAGTTAGGAAGATCAAGCGCAAATATTGACACGATGATTTTGGCGTGGATCCGATAGGTGGTGCTATCTTACGTCCACGTTGATGGAGACTTCAACCCACGGAGGGTAATGGTCGCGAGAGTCCATAGAGGGCTCAACCCACGAAGGGTCCACAGAGAAGCAACCTTGTATATTCCATCATGGCTCCACAAAGGACTAGCTTCACTCGAGATAGATCTTCACGGAGTAGTCGATCTCCTTGCCCTTACAAACTTCTTAGTTCAACTCCACAACACGAAGTAGGAGGGTCCCAAGCGACACCTAACCAATCTAGGAGACACCACTCTCCAAAAGGTAATAGATGTGGTAGTATGATGAACTCCTTGATCTTGTGCTTCAAAAGATAGTCTCTCAACACTCAATCACTCTCTCACAGATTTGGAATGGGTAGAAGAGATTGATTTGTGGAAAGCAACTTGGGGAGGCTAAAAATCAAGATTCATATGGTTGGAATGGAATATCTTGATCTCAACACATGAGTAGGTGGCTCTCTCTTCGAAAAATGGATGGGGCAATTTTGGTTCGTTGTGAGTGCTTCCACTACGAAGAGAGGTTGGTGGAGGGGTATATATAGGCATCTCCAAAAATCCAACCGTTACAACATTGTTTCCCAACTCAGTGAAACCGAAGTAAAAACTCGATGGCACCAACTAGTGCAAAATGTGGCAACTTTTGGCGTTTCAGTGAGACAGATATGGAAACGTTGGTCGTTTCAGTTTTGGCTGGCCTAAGCAGTTACTAAACTCGGTGACACCGATTTTCTAAAATCAAGAAGTCCAATTCAAAAAAAAATCAACATCAGTAGGTTGGCCACTATTTCCGGTTGCCCCGAAATTGGACTCTACCGAGATTTTCAGGGTTTGACTCTGGATGTGTCTACGGTAAACTCGATAGGGCCGAAATAGAAAACTTGGTGGCACCGAATTTGACTTTTTGGTTTGGAAATAATATTTGTGGGAGAATTTCATTAGTATTTTTGGTGGCTAATCTCTAAGCACTAGAGCAACCAGATCATCATAGTTACCTCATCCCCTTTTAGTAGTATTGGCTTTCCTATGGACTCAACTGTGATTGCTCACAAAATATAAAATGTAGAGTCTTGAAGCTTGAAGCTTGGCCAATCCTATTCCTTTCCTTCCTTGGGGATTATCCTCACAATCCTTAGCCAATCCTCTGTGTGGACTATATCTGAAATACTCTAGGTAAAAATATTAGTCCAAGAGACGATGTATGTTGTCATGAATTGTCAAAACCACCAAGGGAGCATATGTGCTTCATCCTCTTATTTTGCACATACAACATGAGCTTCTACCTCTCCTCTTTCTTGTTCTCCCTTGTCAAAAAAATTCCCATCCATGTGGACAAAATTTTTGTAGCCGCGGCGTCACGGGAGATCCTCGGCTTCTCCCACTTTTTTCCCATGATTTGTCGGTTATCCTTTGGCACGGTAGCTTTTCCATTGGTGATCACAACCTCGCCGTCCTTGTTGTCCAACCCAATGGATTGGTGGGAGCTTGAGAGATCATTCCTATTCTTGTTGGCTTTGAGATTGACCACAACTTGTGCCCACTTTGGCTTGCCATTCAATAAGAGCCAACAATGGCTAAAAGCAAATGGCTTTTTCTTGACCTCATGATACAAAGTAGCCACAACCATTGTGTATCAAACAAAATATGTACGAGCACAAGAATGCAAACACAAGAAGCTTATTGAAATGGCAATAAGATGAGGCAATTGAGCTTACATGAGTTGCCACTCCCATCCCACTTTGAGGGCATTTTGTCACTTGTGACTAGTAGCCTGATACATCTCCCACGTATCGATATTTTATAAAGTATTCATGCCATATTCACCTATGTTTACAATAATTTTATATGGTTTTGACGCAATTTATATGATTTAATTAGAACTAACCCTGATCGGCGATGTTTTCTGCACAAGTACCGTGGTGCTGTTTTTTGTGCAGAAAATAAAAGTTCCGAGAATCGCGCTGAACTTTTTGATGATTTTTTCTCGAGAAAATAAGAAATACCGGAGTCAATAACCACTTGAGAGGGCCACATGGTGTTGCCAAGCCAACAGGACACGCCCACCCCGTGGCGCATCCTGATGGCTTAGGACCACCTCGTGGCTCCCTTTATCGTGATTCCAATGCTAAAAAATCCTATATATACAGAAACCCACAGAAGTAAACCTAGAACTTATGATCCACCGTCACAAGCTTCTGTATCAATGAAAACTCATCCGGAGCCCTATTTCGGCACCCTGTCGGAGGGGGCAATCATCAGCGGAGGCCATCTTCATCATCCCAGCGGTCTCCATGATGAGGAGGGAGTAGTTCACCCTTGGGGATGAGGGTATGTACTAGTATCTATGTGTTTGATCTCTCTCCCACGTTCTTGAGATGCGAGGATCTTGATGTATCACGAGCTTTGTTAATATAATTTGATCAGATAGTGTTCTTCCCTTGCTATCTTGATGTGATGAATTGAATCTTTTTCTTTGATATTTTGTTATGCCGGATTGAATATTGGATTTGAGATCACTTGATGTATATCTTTCCTGCGGATACCCCTGGTGACAATGGTGTGTTCTATTGATTCACTTGATATATGTTTTGGTACTTGATGTCTACGCTTGCTTCTATTCTTGTAGATTATGTTGGGCCTCCAAGCGCAGAGGTTTGTAGGACACCAACAATCTCCCACAAGTGGATGACCTGAGGTTTATCGAACTCAGGGAAGTAGAGGTTAAAGATGGTCTCTCTCAAGTAACCCTGCAATTAAGATACAAGAAGTCTCTTGTGTCCCCAACACACCTAATACAATTGTCACTTGTATAGGTGCACTAGTTCGGCGAAGAGATGTCAAAATACAAGTGATATGGATGGTAAAACTAGGTATTGTAAATCTGAAATAAAAATGGCAGCAAGCAAACATGAAACAAAACTAAAAGTAAACGGTGTTCAATGGTGGAAAACAAGGCCTAGTCTTAATACTTTCACTAGTGGCTACTCCCAACAACATTAACATAGTCTAATCACATGATATTTCCACTAAAACATGCAATGGAGACGTAGTCAGAGGTCATTCCTTTGTGATCAAGAGAGGGCGAGAATTATGTACGGCTACAAAAGCACACCTCAAAGTTCATAGTTCTCATCTATGGATTTCCCAATGTCATCGCGGCCATCCAAAGAGAGTACCACAATCACCACAACATATCTCAAGGATAGTCAAAGACAAGCACCAAGAGACTCTCAATCTTCAATCAATTCACAAAAGAGGAAATCACTCATGAAAATATTCTTCTAATCCATGTCCAATAGACCGCTGTCACCATGGTCTCGGGAATTATACTAGATAAAATCAAGTAAGTACATCAATCCAAGACATAGAAGAAGGGGAAACATCATGGGATGACCCTAGATTAACATAGCCTATGATCACAATCAAGATCACATAATGGGAGAGAGAGATAGCCACACAACTACATGTAGAGCCCTCATCCCCGATGGAGACTACTCACACATGGCCATGGTGAGCAAGAGGTTGATCAAGAGGTGCAACCCGGAGAGGAAATGGCGGCACGACCCTTGGGACGGCGGCCCTTGGCCCGCCTTGTTCCTTGGAGATGGTGCTGGTATGGAGGTGGTTCTCCACCCCAAGGCGGCTGCCTCGGAGAAGCAAATCTTGTAGCTCTTGGTGGCTCTCCAAAAATCAGGTTTTTCCTCTCCTTGTATGAGTCGGGACAATCATCCTTGGCCCTCCAATGGATGCCCCTTTGATCCAAGGGCTCTTGGGCACACATAGAACCTTCCTAGGAACCCCTCTCAGCCCTAATGAGGTCCCCAATTCGTGTCTTGGCCGAATCCATCTAATATGGTAAGAGTTTGACTCAATCACGTCACCGATTCCGTAATCTTGTAATCAGATATTTGTCATCTAGTAAAATGGGCTTTCCTGGAGCGTACAGACTCCAAATGGGACAAATTTTATGTCTGGAATTACCAACATAAAATTCCACAACTTTCACATATATTATTTTACCATTTGACGTCATCTTCGAGGCGGAAACAGACGATCTCTAAAATATGTAGGGGGACAGATTTCAGGAAAGTCAGAGTCCCACTCCAACAAGGTTTCCTCTTCTATTTTTGATATTTCCTACACATCAAAGTGTAAAACTAGAACATTGTGTATTTTTTTCATATATCGGTAGGTTGGTCCAAATAAATCATAAATTTAATATAAAATCTATTATCAAAAGCATAAAAGTAACATGAAACCATTAAAAATTATAGATACGTTTTGGACGTATCAACATCCCGAAGCTTAGTTCCTACTCGTCGTCGAGTAGGTGAAATGATAAAAACAAAATGATTTTTGAGGTGACATGCTACCAACATAATCTTGATCATCATATTTGTAAAAGCATTTGTAAGCTGTGATCATAGCACTCTAAACATAGGCATGATAGATGTAATTCTAACAATGAAACTTAGCAACCATGTTGCAACATGAAAATTAACACAACAAAAATATCATGAATAATAATGCACGTGAAAGTTATACGTTTGTTTCGAGCATAAAGAAAACATAGCAAAGTGGTATTTCACTTGTCTTTAAGAGTGGGGCAAAACATAAATGTGAGGACACCTTCGAAGTTCAAGTGGTGACTAGATACAAATAATTTGAGAACAAGTAATAACATAATCATGAATCAATCAATAATAAATTTCGGGACTATGCACATTATACTCAGAATGACAACTATGCTCTCTTAATTGGTGCATAAAGTTAGAAGATGAAGACTCAACATAAAATTAAAAGAAAGGCCCTTCATAGAGGGAAACAGGGATTACTCATGTGCTAGAGCTTTTAGACATTTTTGAAATCAATAAGATTGTAAAACAAACTTTTGGGAGGTGCATAATTCGTCAACAAATGCTAGCAGATCGCCCAATACTTCTCATGTTGGACAAGTTTTGAGGAACGACTCCCATAGTGGGGACAATCACATCCCCTTAGTCTCCTTTGTTTATCACTATTCTGATTTCTCATGAACAAAGCGTGAAGGAGGTTTTGTTTGTTGCTATTTATCTTTTACGAGATGGGCGCATTCATGCTAGTCCCTCCTCGTATTAGTGGTTCGTAGATTAGACATGTAAACCCAATATAAAGCTTGTCGAGTATGAGAAGATCATGAATTATCTACTACTTCCTCATGAGCTAAAACAGAGGCACAAAACAAGAATAATTTTGAAAGTTTTAAAGGTAGAACATGAGAAATTTACTTGGAGTGGCGGTTAAATACCACATGTTGGTAGGTATGGTGGACACATTTGGAAAACTTTGGTCTTTGGGAGTTGGATGCACGAGTAGAGCTCATAATCAGTACAGGCGGAGGCTGGCAAAAGACTGAGAGCGACAAATTAAGAGAGCAATAATGGCCATAATCATGCATAGTGACAAAAACATTATTAATCAAAGCATAAATGGTATTACAAGTCAAAAAATAAATGATCATAGAGGCTATAAGTGACTGGTTTGTAGTCATAACATGGTGTGAGCATGCGCCAAGTCAACCCAAATGAAGTAGTAAAGGAGAATGCCACAATATCATGCTTCGATATGATAAAAACAAGACATGATTCTCTCAATGGCACATTAAGCACTCTCAGATATTTGAGACAAGTCATGCTACATCAATAACTATTAAGCATATAATTAAGATAATATCTAACATGACATGTTAAAGTCTAAGCCACAGTCTAAACGAGCTTCCTATTGCACAACTATAAGCATGAAATATTTTACTCTTCTCGAACAACAATCAACTTTCTTGAAATAACTCTCATAGATAATATTAATTAAATACCAGAGATATAATAATATATAACTTAAGCAAACTAACAAGCTCTAAAAAATATGAGTGGAAAACAAGAGCTAAACGCAGTACTAGCAAAAAGTGAACACTCACAGAACAATAAGAGTGAAAACCAAAGTGTTCTAAGGAATTAAAACGGAGCGTGTCTCTCTCCCAAATAAGAATGATAGGATATAACTTATTTATGACCATCAAGAAAAACTAAAACAAACTAAAAAGTAAATAGCGGGACGCTCCAAGCATAGCACATAACATATGAAGTGATAAAAATATAGCATGGAGATGGACGAACTGATGATTGTTGATAGAGAAGGGGATGCACGGGGGCATCCCCAAGCTTAGACACTTGAGTCTCCTTGAATATTTCTTGGGGGTGCATGGGGGAATCCCCAAGCTTGAGTGCTTGACACTCCTTGCTCTTCTTTCATCATCTTCCATCGCATACTTGAAAACTCCCTTCATACGAAACTCATCATAAGCTGATTAGAGTGGTTAGTACCCATGATAAAATAATTCATTATCTACTAGAAATAAAGATTTTCATGAAAAGCTACCGTTTCTCATGATTTCCAAAAGTTTTTTTGCAAAGGAAAAGCAAGCTTGAGATTTGCAAAATGATGAAAACGCAAAACGTGGCAGAATTAGTGAAAAACAGAACAACAAGTAGTAAATAATTTTTTCGGGGCACTTCTGCAACTCAAATGAAAAAACTCAGAACATATGCCAGAAAGACAATTAGATAGAGAATTCTATCAATAACATTTACATCAAAAAGATGACTTGGTGATTTTGGGCGAATTTTTCCGTCAAGCAGACATAATCTTTTTCTAGACAACATGTCACAACTTTTGAACTTTCTTGCAATCGAAGGCTAAAACTTGGCACAAAGCTTGAAAATAAAGATACAATGATGTTGATACAGTAGTAACAAGCATCAAGACCACTAAAAACTGAAAGCAAAACTCAAAGTAAAGATAACAAGGGTTGTCTCCCTAGAGCTCTTTCTTTATAGCCATAAAGATAGGCTTAAGATTTTAATGATGCTCTCGCAGGAATAAGAGTTGTAGAAGAAAAGAGAGCATGAAGAAGCAAATACCAAACACATTTAAGTCTAACATACTTCATATGCATAGGAATATTGTAATAGAACAATTCATTAAAGCACAAAGGAATAAGCATAGGAAGGCAAAACAAGTGCAACTTCAAAACCTTCGACATAAAGAGAGGGAACTTGATATTATTGAAATATCTATAAGCATATGTTCCCTTCTCATAATAATTTTCAGTGGGATCATGAATAAACTCAACAATATAAGTATCACATAAAGCATTGTTACCATGATCCACATGCAAAAAGGTACTCTTACTCTCAACATAAGCATAATCTTTCTCATTGGTAATAGTGGGAGTATGACTATCATTATCATCATCATAATCATCATAGCATATTTTCTCCTCAAAAGTTGGGGGACTAAAAATATCATGTTCATCAAACCAGGTATCCCCAAGCTTAGAGCTTTCCATGTCATTAGCAATATTGTATTCAAAGGAAGCATACTAATAACATAGCCACCATCATAATTGTTGTGCAAATAATAAAGTTCCATAGGTTTTTCAATTTTCTCCTCAAACACTTCATGTCCTAGTTCGAGATAAAGTTTATAAAGCTCTCTCATATTTTTGTTGTTTTCCCTTAAGACTAACTAGTGAAATAAAACAAGAAACAAAAAGATATAATTGCAACATCTAAAGATATACCTTCAAGCACTCACCTCCCCGGCAACGGCACCAGAAATAGCTTGATGTCTACACACGCTCCTATTCTTGTAGACTATGTTGGGCCTCGAAGCATAGAGGTTTGTAGGACAGCAACAATTTCCCTCAAGTGGATGACCTAAGGTTTATCGAACTCACGGAAGTAGAGGTTGAAGATGGTCTCTCTCAAGCAACCGTGCAATTAAGATACAAGAAGTCTCTTGTGTCCCCAACACACCTAATACAATTGTCACTTGTATAGGTGCACTAATTCGGCGAAGAGATGTCAAAAGACAAGTGATATGGATGGTAAAACAAGGTATTGTAAATCTGAAATAAAAATGGCAGCAAGCAAACATTAAACAAAACTGAAAGTAAACGGTGTTCAATGGTGGAAAACAAGGCCTAGGCTTCGTACTTTCACTAGTGGCAACTCGCAACAACATTAACATAGTCTAATCACATGATATTTCCACTAAAACATGCAATGGAGACGTACTCAGAGGTCATTCCTTTGTGATCAAGAGAGGACGAGAATTATGTAGGGCTACAAAAGCACACCTCAAAGTTCGTAGTTCTCATCTTTGGATTTTCCAATGTCACCGCGGGCATCCAAAGAGAGTTCCACAATCACCACAACATATCTCAAGGATAGTCAAAGACAAGCACCAAGAGACTCTCAATCTTCAATCAATTCACAAAAGAGGAAATCACTCATGAAAATATTCTTCTAATCCATGTCCAATAGATCGTTGTCACCATGGTCTCGGGGATTATACTAGATAAGATCAAGTAAGTACATCAATCCAATACATAGAAGAAGGGGAAACATCATGGGAGAGAGAGATAACCACATAGCTATACGTAGAGCCCTCAGCCCCGAGGGAGACTGTCGGGACCCCGATCCTAAGCCATAGGAATCCAGCGTGTAACACATCACATCTCTTTGCGGTCTCATGCACGGTTATCCCCACGGCTGCAGCCTTACCTTAGCCGGGACCGTTTATGCCTTTTGACTCGCGTATGCAATTGTGTAGCTAGCAATCCAATGACAAAGAACCCAGATCCACATGTCTAGCCATAAACCAAAGCGGCAGTTCTGCATAGGGACAAGCATACATGACCCAGCAAAGCAGGTGTCAGTCATCAGCGAATATAGACGAGTCGTAGCAAGCTACAAGGAATCCATTACATCGCGTGACATTTCCCCAAAAGGGACAGACACATCATCTAAGAAGGACACATGCCGGTCAACCAATGTGTCCGGAACAGTAGCGAACTACCATGGCTCGTTGGAATCATAAAGGGGCATTTCCCTGTAAGGAGTGCTACTAAAGCCTACGGCTAGGTATTCGAAACCCATACATATCAAGTACAACATACGTACGCATGGCATACCGATATGTATAGATACATTGATGGCATCACAACATAACCATAAACATACAAACTTTATTTAGAAGGCTCAGAAGAGCCACACACATAATATTACAAGGTAGGGTCTCACGACCCATCATCACAAGTCATACACACAATTCGTACAAGCCAGGGGAAGATTTAAAACTGTCTGAGTACAGACAGATGGAAAGATAAAGGCACATGGCCTGACTATCTACAGACCCATCCTAGGGCCAGATCGTAGCTGGGATACCAGCTACTCGTCGTCGTCGATGTCTAGGTAGAACCCTCCATTAGGGTCATTAACAACCTCTGCAACAATTATTAAGCAAACGTGAGTACAAAAGTACTTAGCAAGACTTTAGGATAAGCTATCTACTCATGCAATGTATCAATAAGGAATTGTGGGGTTTCATGCGGAAAGCCAGCATTTGACTCATGGCTAGACAACTTGCATTTTTAAATAGTTTTGACAACTTTGATTTCGCGCACACGAGTCTAGTAACACCACAACAATACTCCATCGTGGAATCATTCCGTCTCCATACGGAAATGCCGTCCACGGCACTCACGCTTATCTTGACAATTTTATGAGTAGCCATTATAGTTATCTATGAACAACATATGTTTCCAAGTAGTCCATATATGCGGACGCGGCTATTCGAATAGATCATAACCCTGCAGGGGTGTACTTCTTCACACACGCTCTCGCCACTTATCGCCATGTGCACGTCATGCACCTCGACAACCTTCAAGCGGAAGCCCAGCGAGGGAGTCGGCCACGACCGTTAACCACGCTAATACTTAGTCCAGGTCTATCGCCTATCTGAGGGTAACCCGCATGGAAGTCTGGCCGAGGTTTCCGCCACGGCCCCAAACGATGTGTGCGGGGTTCCCAAGTCCACCATTTGGGTGCCACTGCCTACCGCATCATAGCCCACCTCTAAGGTCAGCGCTACGCACGGCCTCCAGCATGACTATAAACACCAGAAACTAATTGCAACTCTTGGACCGAGTACTAAGCGATTAATAAGTCAAGAGGGTTAATTAATTATCCCAACGTCTGGTAGTATCTAGTCTTGGATTACATACACAGAACTCAGTTCCTTAGGATGGTTCCAATGAAACAACCCGCCATGTACTCCTACATAGCCTTTCACCGGTACCTTTACCAAATCAGGTTCAACACACAACCTTTACTTACTGTATCACGTTTCCACAACTCTGTTCTGTTGGAATTATGCCCTAGAGGCAACAATAAATATAGTTAATATTATAATTCCTGTATCAAGATAATCGTTTGTTATCCATGCTATAATTGTATTGAATGAAGACTCATTTACATGTGTGGATACATAGACAAAACACTATCCCTAGCAAGCCTCTAGTTGGCTAGCCAGTTGATCAAAGATAGTCAGTGTCTTCTGAGTATGAACAAGGTGTTGTTGCTTGATAACTAGATCACGTCATTAGGAGAATCACGTGATGGACTAGACCCAAACTAATAGACGTAGCATGTTGATCGTGTCATTTTATTGCTACTGTTTTCTGCGTGTCAAGTATTTGTTCCTATGACCAAGAGATCATATAACTCACTGACACCGGAGGAATTCTTTGTGTGTATCAAACGTCGCAACGTAACTGGGTGACTATAAAGATGCTCTACAGGTATCTATGAAGGTGTTAGTTGAGTTAGTATGGATCAAGACTGGGATTTGTCACTCCGTGTGACGGAGAGGTATCTCGGGGCCCACTCGGTAATACAACATCACACACAAGCCTTGCAAGCAATGTGACTTAGTGTAAGTTACGGGATCTTGTATTACGGAACGAGTAAAGAGACTTGGCGGTAAACGAGATTGAAATAGGCATGCGGATACTGACGATCGAATCTCGGGCAAGTAACATACCGAAGGACAAAGGGAATGACATATGGGATTATATGAATCCTTGACACTGAGGTTCAAACGATAAGTTCTTCGTAGAATATGTAGGATCCAATATGGGCATCCAGGTCCCGCTATTGGATATTGACCAAGGAGTCTCTCAGGTCATGTCTACATAGTTCTCGAACCCGCAGGGTCTGCACACTTAAGGTTCGATGTTGCTTTATGCGTATTTGAGTTATATGGTTGGTTACCGAATGTTGTTCGGAGTCCCGGATGAGATCACGGACGTCACGAGGGTTTCCGGAATGGTCCGGAAACGAATATTGATATATGGGATGACCTCATTTGATTACCGGAAGGTTTTCGGAGTTACCGGGAATGTACCGGGAATGACGAATGGGTTCCGGGAGTTCACCGGGGGGGGGGGGCAACCCAGCCCGGGGAAGCCTATAGGCCTTGAGGGTGGTGCACCAGACCTTAGTGGGCTGGTGGGACAGCCCAAAACGGGCCCTATGCGCATTGGAAGAAAAATCAAAGAGAAAGAAAAAAAAGGGAGGTGGGAAGGGAAGGAAGGACTCCCACCCACCAAACCAAGTCCAACTCGGTTTGGGGGGGGAGACCTTCCCCCTTGGCTTGGCCGACCCCCTTGGGGCTCCTTGAGCCCCAAGGCAAGGTCCCCCACTCGCACCTGTATATACGGAGGTTTTAGGGCTGATTTAGGACGACTTTTCCACGGCAGCCCGACCACATACCTCCACGGTTTTTCCTCTAGATCGCGTTTCTGCGGAGCTCGGGCGGAGCCCTGCTGAGACGAGATCATCACCAACCTCCGGAGCGCCGTCATGCTGCCGGAGAACTCTTCTACCTCTCCGTCTCTCTTGCTGGATCAAGAAGGCCGAGATCATCGTCGAGCTGTACGTGTGCTGAACGCGGAGGTGCCGTCCGTTCGGTACTAGATCGTGGGACTGATCGCGGGATTGTTCGCGGGGCGGATCGAGGGACGTGAGGACGTTCCACTACATCAACCGCGTTCACTAACGCTTCTGCTGTACGGTCTACAAGGGTACGTAGATCACTCATCCCCTCTCGTAGATGGACATCACCATGATAGGTCTTCGTGCGCGTAGGAAATTTTTTGTTTCCCATGCGACGTTCCCCAACAGTGGCATCATGAGCTAGGTTCATGCGTAGATGTCTTCTCGAGTAGAACACAAAAGTTTTTGTGGGCGGTGATGTGCGTTTTTCTGCCCTCCTTAGTCTTTTCTTGATTCCGCGGTATTGTTGGATTGAAGCAGCTTGGACCGACATTACTCGTACGCTTACGAGAGACTGGTTTCATCGCTACGAGTAACCCCGTTGCTCAAAGATGACTGGCAAGTGTCGGTTTCTCCAACTTTAGTTGAATCGGATTTGACTGAGGAGGTCCTTGGATGAGGTTAAATAGCAACTCATATATCTCCGTTGTGGTGTTTGCGTAAGTAAGATGCGATCCTACTAGATACCCATGGTCACCACGTAAAACATGCAACAACAAAATTAGAGGACGTCTAACTTGTTTTTGCAGGGTATGCTTGTGATGTGGTATGGCCAACGATGTGATGTGATATATTGGATGTATGAGATGATCATGTTGTCATAGATAATATCGACTTGCACGTCGATGGTACGGCAACCGGCAGGAGCCATAGGGTTGTCTTTATACTAATGTTTGTGCCTGCAGATGCGTTTACTATTTTGCTAGGATGTAGATTTAGTAGTAATAGCATGAGTAGCATGACAACCCCGATGGCGACACGTTGATGGAGATCATGGTGTGGCGCCGGTGACAAGAAGATCGTGCCGGTGCTTTGGTGATGGAGATCAAGAAGCACGTGATGATGGCCATATCATGTCACTTATGAATTGCATGTGATGTTAATCCTTTTATCCACCTTATTTTGCTTAGAACGACGGTAGCATTATGAGGTGATCACTCACTAAAATTTCAAGACAAAATTGTGTTCTCCCCGACTGTGCACCGTTGCTACAGTTCGTCGTTTCGAGACACCACGTGATGATCGGGTGTGATAGACTCAACGTTCACATACAACGGGTGCAAAACAGTTGCGCACGCGGAACACTCGGGTTAAGCTTGACGAGCCTAGCATGTGCAGACATGGCCTCGGAACACATGAGACCGAAAGGTCGATCATGAATCATATAGATGATATGATTAGCATAGGGATGCTTACCACTGAAACTATACTCAGATCACGTGATGATCGGACTTGAGCTAGTGTAAGTGGATCATGAACCACTCAAATGACTAGAGAGATGTACTTTTTGAGTGGAAGTTTAGCGTATAATTTTGATTAAGTTAAACTCTAATTATCTTGAACATAGTCTAAGTCCACTTTGAATATATTTGTGTTGTAGATCATGGCTCACGCGACAGTCACCCTGAATTTTAATACGTTGCTAGAGAAAGCTAAATTGAAATATGATGGAAGCAACTTTGTAGACTGGGCTCGTAATCTTAAGCTAATCTTACAAGCTGGGAAAAAGGATTATGTCCTTAATGCTGCACTAGGAGATGAACCACCCGCTACGGCTGATCAGGATGTTAAGAACGCTTGGTTAGCACGTAAGGAGGACTACTCAGTAGTTCAATGTGCAGTCTTGTATGGATTAGAACCGGGACTCAACGTTGCTTTGAGCGTCATGGAGCATTTGAGATGTTCCAGGAGTTGAAGTTTATCTTTTAGAAGAACGCCCGGATCGAGAGGTATGAGACCTCCGATAAATTCTATGCTTGCAAGATGGAGGAAAACTCGTCTGTCAGTGAACATGTGCTCAAAATGTCTGGGTACTCAAACCGTCTAGCTGAGCTGGGGATTGAACTCCCGCAAGAAGCTATCATTGACAGAATTCTTCAATCACTGCCGCCAAGCTATAAAGGCTTTGTGTTGAACTACAACATGCAAGGGATGAACAAGTCTCCCAGCGAGTTGTTTGCGATGCTGAAAGTCGCAGAGTCTGAACTCCGTAAAGAGCATCAAGTGTTGATGGTGAATAAGACCACTAGTTTCAAGAGAAACGGCAAAGGCAAGAAGGGTAATTCAAAGAAGAGCGGCAAGCCTGTTGCCAATCCGACGAAGAAACCCAAAGCTGGACCTAAGCCTGAAACGGAGTGTTACTATTGCAAGGGTATGGGTCACTGGAAGCGCAATTGCCCCAAGTATCTGGCAGATAAGAAGGCGGCCAAAGAAAAATCAGGTATATTTGATATACAAGTTATTGATGTGTACTTAACCGGCTCTCGTAGTAGTGCCTGGGTATTCGATACCGGTTCTGTTGCTCATATTTGCAACTCGAAACAGGAACTGCGGAATAGACGAAGGCTGGCGAAAGATGAAGTGACGATGCGCACAGGAAATGGTTCCAAGGTTGATGCAATCGCCGTCGGCACAGTTTCACTTCAGTTACCATCAGGATTAGTTATGAACTTAAGTCAATGTTATTTAGTGCCTGCGTTGAGCATGATCATTATATCAGGATCTTGTTTATTGCGAGACGGTTACTCTTTTAAGTCAGAGAATAATGGTTGTTCTATTTCTATGAGTAACATCTTTTATGGTCATGCACCCAATGTGAGAGGATTGTTCATATTGAATCTTGATACCGATACACACATACATAACATTGAGACCAAAAGAGTTAGGGTTAACAATGATAGCGCCATATTTTTGTGGCACTGCCGCTTAGGTCATATTGGTGTAAAGCGCATGAAGAAACTCCATGCTGATGGACTTTTAGAGTCACTTGACTTCGATTCACTTGACACGTGCGAACCATGCCTCATGGGCAAGATGACTAAGACTCCGTTCTCTGGAACAATGGAGCGTGCAAGTGACTTGTTGGAAATCATACATACCGACGTGTGTGGTCCGATTACCGTGGAGGGACGTGGCGGATATCGTTATTTTCTCACCTTCACTGACAATTTGAGTAGATATGGTTATGTCTACTTAATGAAGCACAAGTCGGAAACATTTGAAAAGTTCAAGCAATTTCAGAGTGAAGTTGAAAATCATCGTAACAAGAAGATCAAGTTCCTACGGTCTGATCGTGGGGGTGAATATCTGAGTTTCGAGTTTGGTGCTCACTTAAGACAATGTGGAATGGTTTCACAGTTGACACCGCCTGGAACACCACAGCGTAATGGTGTGTCCGAACATCGTAATCATACTTTATTAGAGATGGTGCGATCTATGATGTCTCTTACCGATTTGCCGTTATCGTTTTGGGGTTATGCATTAGAAACAGCTGCATTCACTTTAAATAGGGCACCATCAAAATCCGTTGAGACGACACCATACGAACTGTGGTATGGCAAAAGGCCAAAGTTGTCATTTCTTAAAGTTTGGGGATGTGATGCTTATGTCAAAAAGTCTCAGCCTGAAAAGCTGGAACCCAAAGCGAAAAAGTGCGTCTTCATAGGTTACCCTTAAGAGACAGTTGGGTACACCTTCTATCTCAAATCCGAGGGCAAAGTGTTTGTTGCTAAAAACAGAGCTTTTCTCGAGAAGGAGTTTCTCTCGAGAGAATTGAGTGGGAGGAAGATAGAACTTGACGAGGTTGTCGAACCTCTCATCCCTCTGGATGGTGGCGCAGGGCAAGGGGAAACCTCTGTCATTGCGACGCCGGCTGAGGAGGAAGTTAATGATGGTGATCATGAAACTCCGGTTCAAGTTTTTGTCGAACCACGCAGGTCGACGAGACCACGTGCTGCTCCAGAGTGGTACGGTAATCCCGTCTTATCAATCATGTTGTTGGACAACAATGAACCTGCAAATTATGAAGAAGCAATGGTGGGCCCAGATTCCAACAAATGGCTAGAAGCCATGAAGTCTGAGATAGGATCCATGTATGATAACAAAGTGTGGACTTTGGAGGTACTGCCTGAGGGCCGCAAGGCTATTCAGAATAAATGGATCTTTAAGAGGGAGACGGACGCTGACGGCAATGTGACCGTTTATAAAGCTCGACTTGTGGCAAAGGGTTTTTCACAAGTTCAAGGAGTTGACTACGATGAGACATTCTCACCCGTAGCGATGCTTATGTCCGTCAGAATCATGTTAGCAATAGCTGCATTTTTTGATTATGAAATCTGGCAGATGGATGTCAAAACGGCGTTCCTTAACGGTTTCCTTAAGGAAGAATTGTATATGATGCAACCCGAAGGTTTTGTCGATCATAAGAATGCTAACAAGGTGTGCAAGCTCCAGCGATCCATTTATGGACTGGTGCAAGCATTTCGGAGTTGGAACAAATGCTTTGATGAGGTGATCAAAGCATTTGGGTTTATACAAGTGGTTGGAGAATCCTGTATTTACAAGAAAGTGAGTGGGAGCTCTGTGGCGTTTCTAATATTATATGTGGATGACATATTGCTGATTGGAAACAACGTAGAGTTTTTGGAGAGCATAAAGGATTACTTGAATAAAAGTTTCTCTATGAAGGACCTAGGAGAAGCTGCTTACATTCTAGGTAAGATCTATAGGGATAGATCAAAACGCCTGATAGGACTTTCACAAAGCACATACCTTGATAAAGTTTTGAAGAGGTTCAAAATGGAACAGTCCGAGAAGGGGTTCTTGCCAGTTTTACAAGGGACGAGATTGAGTAAGACTCAGTGCCCAGCAACTGATGAGGATAGAGAGCATATGCGCTCCGTCCCCTATGCTTCAGCCATAGGCTCTATCATGTATGCAATGCTGTGCACTAGACCGGACGTTAGCCTGGCCATAAGTATGGCAAGCAGGTTCCAGAGTAATCCAGGAGTGGATCACTGGACAGCGGTCAAGAATATCCTGAAGTACCTGAAAAGGACTAAGGAGATGTTTCTCGTCTATGGAGGTGACAAAGAGCTCGCCGTAAAAGATTACGTCGATGCAAGCTTTGACACAGATCCGGACGACTCTAAGTCGCAAACCGGATACGTATTTATTCTTAATGGGGGTGCGGTAAGCTGGTGCAGTTCCAAGCAAAGCGTCGTAGCAGATTCTACATGTGAAGCGGAGTACATGGCTGCCTCGGAGGCGGTTAAGGAGGGTGTCTGGATGAAGCAGTTCATGACGGATCTTGGAGTGGTGCCAAGCGCACTGAATCCAATAACCTTGTTCTGTGACAACACGGGTGCCATTGCCTTAGCAAAGGAACCACGGTTTCACAAGAAGTCCGGACACATCAAATGACGCTTCAACCTCATCCGCGACTACGTCGAAGGAGAGGACGTAAATATATGCAAAGCGCACACGGATCTCAATGTAGCAGACCCGCTGACTAAACCTCTTCCACGGCCAAAGCATGATCAACACCAGAACTGTATGGGTGTTAGATTTATTACAATGTAATTCGCATGATGATGTGAGGGCTAGATTATTGACTCTAGTGCAAGTGGGAGACCGTTGGAATTATGCCCTAGAGGCAATAATAAATATAGTTATTATTATAATTCCTGTATCAAGATAATCGTTTATTATCCATGCTATAATTGTATTGAATGAAGACTCATTTACATGTGTGGATACATAGACAAAACACTGTCCCTAGCAAGCCTCTGGTTGGCTAGCCAGTTGATCAAAGATAGTCAGTGTCTTCTGATTATGAACAAGGTGTTGTTGCTTGTTAACTGGATCACGTCATTAGGAGAATCACGTGATGGACTAGACCCAAACTAATAGACGTAGCATGTTGATCGTGTCATTTTATTGCTACTGTTTTCTGCGTGTCAAGTATTTGTTCCTATGACCATGAGATCATATAACTCATTGATACCGGAGGAATACTTTGTGTGTATCAAATGTCGCAACATAACTGGGTGACTATAAAGATGCTCTACAGGTATCTCCGAAGGTGTTAGTTGAGTTAGTATGGATCAAGACTGGGATTTGTCACTCCGTGTGACGGAGAGGTATCTCGGGGCGCACTCGGTAATACAACATCACACACAAGCCTTGCAAGCAATGTGACTTAGTGTAAGTTACGGGATCTTGTATTACGGAACGAGTAAAGAGACTTGCTGGTAAACGAGATTGAAATAGGCATGCGGATACTGACGATCGAATCTCGGGCAATTAACATACCGAAGGACAAAGGGAATGACATACGGGATTATATGAATCCTTGACACTGAGGTTCAAACGATAAGTTCTTCGTAGAATATGTAGGATCCAATATGGGTATCTAGGTCCCGCTATTGGATATTGACCAAGGAGTCTCTCGGTTCATGTCTACATAGTTCTTGAACCCGCAGGGTCTGCACACTTAAGGTTCGACGTTGTTTTATGCGTATTTGAGTTATATGCTTGGTTACCGAATGTTGTTCAGAGTCCCGGTTGAGATCACGGACATCACGAGGGTTTCCGGAATGGTCCGGAAACGAAGATTGATATATAGGATGACCTCATTTGATTACCGGAAGGTTTTCGGAGTTACCGGGAATGTACCGGGAATGACGAATGGGTTCCGGGAGTTCACCGGGGGGGGGGCAACCCACCCCGGGGAAGCCCATAGGCCTTGAGGGTGGCGCACCAGCCCTTAGTGGGCTGGTGGGACAGCCCAAAAGGGGCCCTATGCGCATTGGAAGAAAAATCAAAGAGAAAGAAAAAAAAAGGGAGGTGGGAAGGGAAGGAAGGACTCCCACCCACCAAACCAAGTCCAACTCGGTTTGGGGTGGAGACCTTCCCCCTTGGCTCGGCCGACCCCCTTGGGGCTCTTTGAGCCCCAAGGCAAGGTCCCCCTCTCCCACCTATATATACGGAGGTTTTAGGGCTGATTTGGGACGACTTTTCCATGGCAGCCCGACCACATACCTCCACGGTTTTTCCTCTAGATCGCGTTTCTGCGGAGCTCGGGCGGAGCCCTGCTGAGACGAGATCATCACCAACCTCCGGAGCACCGTCATGCTGCCGGAGAACTCTTCTACCTCTCCGTCTCTCTTGCTGGATCAAGAAGGCCGAGATCATCGTCGAGCTGTACGTGTGCTGAACGCGGAGGTGCCGTCCGTTTGGTACTAGATCGTGGGACTGATCGCGGGATTGTTCGCGGGGCGGATCGAGGGACGTGAGGACGTTCCACTACATCAACCGCGTTCACTAACGCTTCTGCTGTACGGTCTACAAGGGTACGTAGATCACTCATCCCCTCTCATAGATGGACATCACCATGATAGGTCTTCGTGCGCGTAGGAAAATTTTTGTTTCCCATGCGACGTTCCCCAACATGTTCATCACCCAGATGACAGACCATACACAACTCTAAGCATATCATGCATAGCAGGATAAGGCACATCATGGCTCAAGCATATACTAGGTATGCTAGGTTGTAAGGTTCAGCTATTTACTGTGACAAGGACAGGTCATGCAAAGGAAGTGGGTTCAACTAACATGGTAAAAGCAGTGAAAGCATTTTGACCTATGCAATAAGTAAGAGCAGGAGCGAGGACATGGGATTTATCAGGATGATCAAAATGGTTGCTTGCCTTGTTGCTCAGCAGAGGGACAATATCCATCAGTCGGATATTCGGTGGAATCCGAAGGAGCGGGTCCTACTGGTAAAAACAATATAAATCAATGACAATCATATGCAACAAGATGATGCATGAGCATGGCATGAAAATGAAAGGTGGTAGGCTAATGTAGCTACCATTTCTTAAGTTGAAGTTGATTTGAATCAAGATTCAAATATCACTTCAGACAAGGTATTTTAAAATACCCTTTTAATAGATTCAACCTGATGGTCAGGTAATCTTGTTTTAGCATGCATGATGATGGTATGTTGGGCTACTGGTTGTGCTTGATCATGGTTTGATCATAATATTTGAAGTGGGATTCAAATGGATTTCAAATTCCAACTCTAAATTATTTAATAAGGTTGTCCTATTCATCATTTAATCTATTTGGTGATGTTAACATTTCCACAAATGTTTGAAAATATCAAAATCAGATTCCTTGGATTTTTCTGATCCTTTTTCATATATAAATTATTTTCATTGGAGTTACAGATTATTTTCTATGATTTTTAGATGTTTTGGGCATTTTCTGGAATTCTTTTAAATCAGAAACTCTCTTGATTGCGTCATAACCACGTCAGCACTGCGTTAGCAGGTCAACCGACCTGGTTAGGTCAAACCTCACAGGTGGGGGCCACTGGTCAGCGACACAGGAGATAATCCCGCACTGACCAGCCCCTAAGTGGGTTTGACCCACTGCTAGGGCCCACTGTCAGTGGCTAATTAGCGTTAAACAACCGGGACTAGGCCGGCCACATCGTCCCCTGCCGGAGACTGACCGGCGGCGACCAGATCCGTGGCGGATCTTCGCCGGAGACGCACCAGATCTGGCTGTGGTGCTCGGAATCGAGTGCCGAGAGCACTGGGATGATCCCCAGGCTCGGCCTCATCCACTACGGGCATCAGGAGGGGCTATAGGTGGCCGGAGCATGCCGGCGACGAGCCGAGGCGGCTGCCGGAGCTCGGGTTCATCTGTCTCGGGGCTAGAGTGCCGGAGAAAGAGGGGAAACAGGGGGGAAATGCTCGCAAGCTCACGGTGGAGACGAAGCTGGGCTCATACTGCTCGGGAAGGGGCTGTAGCCGGTGATCCACCGTCGATTTGCCGGCGGCCGAAGCTTGAAGACGACGGCACCGGGGCGTTGCAGAGCTCGGGGAGGACGGTTCCGTTGATTTGCGCATCGTGCTCGATGTGGCGGAGAGGATAGAGCAATCGGGGAGGGGCTTCATTGTGGCCAGAGAGCTCGGGCTCCTCGAGCTCAAGCTTCTGCTAATGGCGGCAGGAGGAGAAGAGAAGGAAACCGAGAGGTGGGGGAAGAATGGAGAGCGGGAAAGTATAGGGACGCGCTCGGGGAAGTCATCTCCGTTGTCGCGCTGTCCTTAGGGCACCGGAGAGCGCCACGGCGAAGCAGGAGGTGGAGGAGGCCGCCGTGGTCGATCTCTCCTCTGCCAAAAGGCAGAGGAAGAAGACGACCCTGCCCCTGGTAGGCTGGGCCTCGCAGGTAAGCGTAGCATAGTTCTTTTCCTTTTTCTTCTATTTTTGTTTTGTGTTTTAATTGCTGATATTAATTGCTGTTTATTTTGGCTTCAAAATGAAATTCAGAAATTAGTTTGAATAGCCCTGAGTGTTAGTTGGAATATTCCCAACTACTCCTAAAGTTTGCAACATTTATGAAAACCTGAAAGTTTTTGAATTCAATTTTAAGTTTGAATTCAGGGGCTTTCTGAATTAAAAATAAATGCCAAGGGTGTTTTGAAAATAGTTTTCTCCCCTCATAAACTGTTTTCAATATTTATCAGAAATATTGAACTTTTCTTGAGGCCATTTTGGGTTCATTCATTTTGGCTAGATTTGAATTTCCTTTGAATAAGAAGTGGCTAGGGTTTTTGGTTTGAGTTGCACCACTTCTTTGGAGTTTGTTTCAATTTCTTAAATGCAATGCAAGAAAACATGAGCACAAATACTAACCCTAGTTAGGGATCCAGGAATGTGACAACTCACCCCCACTCAAAAGAATCTCGTCCCGAGATTTGGAAGTCGTCGGGAATAGCGCGGGATACTCAAGTCGGAGACGATCCTCTCTTTCCCCTGTTGCCTCCTTTTCAGAATGATTTGACCATTGAACTTGAAGAAACTTGAGGTTTCAACGTCGAGTGGTATGCTCAGCTTGATCAAGAATACGCAGAGGGTATTCTCGGTATGAAAGGTTATCTTGGAGATCAAGCGTTTCATGGTCCACTTCACGGATAGGATCCGAAAAGCAACGCCTGAGTTGCGAGACGTGGAAAACATCATGAACCTTGGAAAGATGCGGAGGAAGTTCCAACTGGTAGGCAACTTCTCCTCATTTGGCAAGAATGCGAAAAGGACCAATGTAACGAGGAGCCAACTTGCCCTTGATACTGAATCCATGGGTACCCTTCAAAGGTGTCACCCGAAGGTAAGCCTTCTTGTCAACTTCAAAGGTCACAGCCTTATGATGATGATCATATTGGCTCTTTTGATGAGACTGGTGTAAGTGCATCTAGTGCCCCTTAGTGATTTTGGTGGTTTGAAGACTTATAGGTTAAGTATCTAATGTGTTTATAAGTGTACACATGATCTATAAGTCATTGAGGAGTTTGAGATATTTGAAGAATATCGACCCCTAATAATGTATATCTTCAGTTGAAGAAATTGGTCTGAAGCTGAAGAAATGAATCGCGAGGAATCTGCGATGAAATTGATATTCCTCATGAAGATACTGATATTGAGAAGACCGGTGGTTCCTGAAGAAAATCATTCTGAAGAAATTGAAGCGTGAAGATTTACGTTTTCTGTTTTACTTTCTTCGCATTTGATGAATAGGAACACCGTACTGTTAAAGGGGGTCAAAGTAACACTATGGAATGGATTTCCTCATGATGCTCAACCCAAGCCTAATCCTACCGAAAGCCGCAAGTGAGGAATATGAGTGACATGAGGACTCTCACAGTTGAGGGTCCCGACCGTTTCGATAACCACGCCAAGTCACTGGTCTTATCCACTCCAACGGTCATATTATTTAAGGGCATTAGTGTCAAATCATGTCGGGATGCTCCCAGTCTATAAATAGCCACCCCCACAACCACTAGCTGGTTGGCTGCTCCGTTAGAAACTGACACTTGTCATAAGAGCAACCCAAATTCCTTAGAGCCTTCGAGAGTAATTCATCAGTGAGGAAATACACCACCCACCGAAACCACAAACCAAACCTAGTGATTGAGCATCACTGAAGAAGTTGTTCCTGTGTGGGACTGAAGGCTTTTACCTTTGAGGACCGTGCATCCTCCAGAAGGTTAGGCGTCATGGTCTAGAGCAATCCAGCAGTCAATTGTGGATCACCGGGTGACCGAGTTTGTGAGGGTTTGGAAGTCTGCCCTGAAGACTTACCACGAGTGTTGGGCGAGGATTGTGTGTCCTTAGCTCAAGGAGAATACGGTAGGGATTGTGTGTCCCGGGACTGGGTGTCCTTTGGTTTCAATACCAAGCCGCTCCAAACCAGATGTACAGCTGTCACGGCAGTTTGAACTGGGTCATCAACAACAGTCTTCACCAAGAATCGGGTTCTAATTCCTCAAATCCTTACTTTCTCTGTATTATGTGTTGATGACTTTCACTGTGACTGTTTGAAGAATTTGCTGAAGACTTTCTCTGAATTTCCTCAACCCCAAATTCTTCACTATAGTTAATCATCATCTGTTTTCTGCGTGCCTGCTTACTGTACAATCTGTTTTCACATTCTTCACTCTGTAATACTGCTATTGTGAAAGTTTGCACGTCTGATGCGTAACTGTTTCCGTTGTAAGTTAGTCATCAGTGAGGAATTTCCTCAAAAGGAATTTCCTCAGCGATGAAATTCTAGAAATCTCCTATTCACCCCCCCTCTAGTCGATATAACGCACATTCAATTGGTATCAGAGCAAGGTACTCCCTTGTTCTGTGTGATTTTGGTTTAACCACCTGGAGTTTTAGTTATGTCGACTGCAGGCATGTTTAAGGTGACTGCAACATGTCCTATCTACGAGGGAAAGAATTTTCCCTTCTGGAAGAACAAAATGCAAATGCATCTACAAGCTATAGACAATGATCTCTGGTATATTGTGCAAAATGGTGTCCCCATCATTTCTGCTAGTGTCAGTGCAACTGATGCGAAGAAATTCAAGCAACTCGATTCTCAAGCGAAGAACATCATCTGTGGTCATCTGAGCCCTGGCCAGTTTGAAAGAGTAAGTGCCTTAGGCTCTGCAACACTGATCTGAGAGAGACTGTGCAAGGTAAATGAAGGAGTATCAACCCAACGCGACTCTCGTGTTGATATTCTTCGCAATCTCTTCAATCGCTTCAAGAGACATGACAATGAAAGCTGCCAAGACACCTTTGATCGCCTCACTGACATATCAAATGAACTACAAGCACTGGGAGCTCGAGACATCACTGATCACGAAGTTGTGAAGAAACTGCTGAGATCTTTGGATTCTTCATTTGACACTTTAGTTCTGATGATTCAAGAAAGACTAGACTATAAGATGCTAGATCCTACTGATATCCTCGAAAGGCTAAATACTCATGAATTCCAGCTAGAAGAAAAGAGAGATCTATATGGACAAAGCTATTCCAGACCACGTGCACTGAAGGCAAGAGCAATTTCCTCATCTGAAGAAGAAGACAGAGATGACAGCAGTTGTGACCCTGAAGAATTTGGTCAGGAACTTGCAATGCTTGTGAGGAAATTCCAGAGATTTACACGACGAGGCCAGTTCGGTAAATCATCAAGAAGAGACATGAGGAAATCAGAATCTGCATCTGAGGACTACAAGAAACGGACCTGTCACAAGTGCAAGAAATCAGGTCATTACATTGCTGATTGTCCTCGCTAGGGAAAGGAATCAAAGAAGAAGAAATACAAGGATGACAGTTCTAATGACTCAAAGAAGAAGAAGAAATCTTCAAAATCCTCTTCTTCAAAGTCCTCCTCACACAAGAAGACTAGCTTCAGAAAGGCTCGGGCACTTATTGGCAAGGAAATGGATTCCGAGGCAGAATCAGAAGAATGTGATGATGAAGAAGGCTCTGGAGAAGATTCAGAATCTGGACAGGCTAGTCTTGCACTAGCAACCAATTTCGTCAGCAAGTCAATCTTCAATCTTGAAGAAAATGAGTGCACCATCCATACTGATGACTATGCTGATGACTTCGCTCCAACCTATTGCTTCATGGCAAAAGGTTCAAAGGTATCACATAATGCCTCCTCCTCTGATTCAAGTGATTGTGAACATGATGATTACAAAAAACCCAGTTACAGTAAACTTGCCATCATTGCCACTAAACAACAAACTGCTCTGGAAAAGCTTCAAAAACTGCTAGACAAAAGTGATGATCTGTTGAATGATGAAATGAATCTTAATCAAATCCTCACTGATGACATGAAAAATATTCAGTCTAGATTTGATATTCTTCAGGATCGTTATGATACACTCCTCACTGATCATGAGAAGCTTTCCTACGAATTTCTTCAAAGGAAGCTTGATCTTGAGAAGCTGAGGATATCTTATGATGATCTTCGTATGGAAAATGATTCATTACTAGCTCAACAGATCAACGCTAGTCAAGTTGAATTTATTCCTCCATGTCTTAAATGCATTGATCGTGAAACTGCTAATTCTTCACCAGAATCTTCAAATGCTACCACTGCTACAGATTCTTCAACTGCACCTGTTGTGTCTATTTCCTCACTTGAGGAAAACACAAATGTCACTGATGAAAATGCAGGGTTGAAGGAATTGTAGGTGACAGGCATGTACAAAAGCCTCAAAGGACATCAAATCCTTTGTGATGTGCTCAAAAAGCAGATCTTGAACAGGAACCCGAGGAAAGAAGGAATTGCCTTTGAGAGGAAATTGAATGCTGATGGATCTTATTGGAAACCTGAGCAGTATCCCAAAACCTCATGGGTAGCTGCTACTGGGCCTCCTTTTGATCCATCTAATCTAACTGGCTTCTCATGTGAATTATCCTATTCCTCGGATGAGTCATTTGATTCCAACTATAAACTGTTCAAAAATCAATCTGGTGAAGTATTTGCTCGATATGTTGGAACTAACTGCAGGAATGGCCCTCCTCTGAGGAAAATCTGGGTTCCCAAAAGCTGTCTTGAAAATCTTCAAGCGAATGTCCTCATGACATCACCTCTGAAGAATCTGAACCCCAGATCAAATTCCTCAGGAGGACCAAAATCTTCAAGAGGATCAAAATCCTCAACTGGTCAAAACTATGCTCGTACCCGTGCTTATGCGTCTAACATGCATGGAAACTACAAGGAATATGATTATGAGCGCTACTTCTCAAATCATTATGTTCATAAATCCTCAAACTAGTTCTCTGCATACTCATATGAGTACTTTAACCCCCTACTGTTAAGAAAAGTGCATTAGCTTCAATGCCACCTTTCTCATATGGTGCTTGCAGGATGATCAACGCTTTGCCACCCCTTCAGATGTGGGTGGTGAAGAAATCAAACTAATCACTTCTGCAGGTCAGGTCTCCAGATGAAAATCATCATCTGAAAAATTTGCTGGAGACCTAAGGAAATGCTTGATAGGACGCAAGCTAATGATTGATGAAATAGAAATATTTCACACGTCCTTACATTTCTGTTATGATGAAATCACTGAACTGATGAAATTAGTATCATATTCTTCAAATCTGAAGCATATGAGATGGTAAGCTGTACTAATTCATCTGGAGGATGACAAACCCAAAAATACTGAGTGGGTTCTCGATAGTGGCTGCACACATCACATGACTGGTGATAAAAGCCTACTGATGAATATGCCACTAACTCCATCACCTCTAAAGCAAATCACATATGCTGATAAAGGTAAAAGCAAGGTATTGGGACTTGGCAAAGTAGCTATTTCCAAGGATAGGCATATGGACAAAGTAATGCTTGTTGAATCCCTTGGCTTTAACCTCATGTCAGTCTCGATGCTCTGTGATCTTGATATGATTGTTATCTTTGGTAGATATAGATGTGTAGTCATCATGGAATCTGACAGATCCAAAGTCTTCGAAGGTGTAAGAAGAGGGGATTTGTACATTGTTGACTTCTCTACAGGTCCTCAACCAGCCACTTGCTTACTAGCAAAAACCTCAGAAGGATGGCTGTGGCACCGAAGACTAGGTCATGCAGGCATGAGGAATTTGCACACACTTGCAAAGAAGAAGCATGTCATTGGCATCGAATCAGTCAAATTCCTCAAGGATCATCTCTGCGGTGCTTGTGAATCTGGGAAAATGACCAGATCCAAGCATCCCTCCAAAACCATCATGACCACTACATGTCCATTTGAATTGCTTCATATGGATTTATTTGGACCTACACACTATGCAACACTAACCAATGAAGCATCTCTATATGGCTTTGTCATAGTTGATGATTATTCCAGATACACTTGGGTGCATATCATAGTGTATAAAACTGAAGTGCAGGAAATCTTCAAACGATTTTCTTCAAGGGCCTCGACGAACTTCAGCATCAAGATTAAACATATCAGGAGTGATAATGGAACCGAGTTCAAAAACACTGGTCTTGATGATTATCTTGATGAACTTGGTATTACTCACGAATTGCCTGCTCCTTATACTCCTCAGCAGAATGGTGTCGTCGAAACAAAGAACAGGACTCTGGTTGAAATGGCAAGAACTATGCTTGAAGAATATCAGACTCCTCGTCGCGTCTGGCCTGAAGCAATCAACACTGCATGTCATATCATCAACAGGGTATATCTTCACAAATTCCTCAAGAAAACCTCATATGAACTCCTCACTGATAAGAAACCCAATGTAAGTTATTTCATAGTCTTCGGTGCAAAATGCTGGATTAGAGATCCTCATCATAGCTCGAAATTTGCACCTAAGGCACATGAAGGTTTTATGCTCGGTTATGGAAAGGACTAGCACACCTACAGAGTCTTCAACAACTATCACAACAAAGTTGTTGAGACTGTAGATGTGCGGTTCGATGAAACTAATAGCTCGCAAAGAGAGAAATTGCCTTCTGATCCAGATAAGCTGTCTCCTGAGGAAGCAATTAAGCTTAAGCCTACT
Source organism: Hordeum vulgare subsp. vulgare (assembly GCF_904849725.1). Taxonomy (NCBI): domain Eukaryota; kingdom Viridiplantae; phylum Streptophyta; class Magnoliopsida; order Poales; family Poaceae; genus Hordeum; species Hordeum vulgare. Next base: position 434,344,976 of record NC_058519.1, on the reverse strand, counting down.
GAAGACATTGTCCCCACTGAGGAAATTGGTGAAGAAACGACCCCCATCGCTGATGAAAACCAAGAAGATGCTCCTGAGGAAATTGCAACAGCACCACTTCCTCAGCCCAAACAAAATCCTCAACCAGCACATCCGAGGATTGCAAATGAAGTAGAACTTGACAAAATCCTCAATGACATCAACGCGCCAGGCCCTCTCACTCGCTCAAAAGCTTCACACTTAGTTAACTTTTGTGGGCATTTTTCTTTTGTATCCATCACAGAACCCTCAAAAGTAGCTAAGGCTTTTCTGGAACCGGAGTGGATCCAAGCCATGCAAGACGAACTTCTTCAATTCAAGCTAAATGACGTATGGGAGCTCGTCAAACGACCAGATCCTCGCAAGCATAACATCATTGGAACCAAGTGGATTTTTTGAAACAAGCAAGATGAGGACGGACAAGTGGTGAGGAACAAGGCACGACTTGTAGCCCAAGGCTACACCCAGGTTGAAGGAATAGATTTCGATGAAACTTTTGCACCTGTTGCTAGACTTGAAGCTATTCGAATTCTACTTGCTTATGCTAATCATCATAACATCATCTTATATCAAATGGATGTGAAAAGTGCATTCCTCAATGGTAAGCTTGAGGAAGAAGTATATGTTGCTCAGCCCCCAGGTTTTAAGGATCCAAAGAATCCAGACAAAGTCTTCAGACTCATAAAGGCTCTGTATGGCCTCAAGCAAGCCCCTCGGGCATGGTATGATACATTGAAGGAATTCCTCATGAAGAAAGGCTTCAAACCTGGTTCACTCGATCCAACTCTTTTCACAAAATCTTATGATAATGAGTTGTTTGTATGTCAAATATATGTTGATGACATCATATTTGGTTGTACTGACAAAAGATACAGTGATGAATTTGCCTATATGATGAGTGAAGAATATCAGATGTCCATGATGGGGGAGCTGAAATTCTTCTTAGGTCTTCAAATTCGTCAACAAAACAATGGAATCTTCATATCACAGGAGAAATACCTCAAGGATGTTCTGAGGAAATTCGACATGCATGAATGCAAAGGTGCCGAGACTCCAATGCCTACCAACGGTCACCTCGGCACTGATGAAAATGGTAAAGATTTCGATCAGCAGGTATACCGTTCTATGATTGGCTCTTTATTGTATCTATGTGCATCTAGGCCAGATATAATGCTTAGTGTTTGCATGTGTGCATGTTTTCAAGCAAAACCGAAGGAATCACACCATAAGGCTGTGAAACATATTCTTCGATACTTAGCTCACACACCAACACTAGGATTATGGTATCCCAAGGGCTCCAATCTTCATCTGGTAGGGTATTCTGATTCAGACTATGCTGGTGACCGTGTGGATCGCAAGTCAACGTCTGGCACATGCCATTTCCTCAGAAGATCAGTAGTTTGCTGGTCCTCAAAGAAGCAGAACTGTGTATCACTCTCGACTGCCGAAGCTGAGTACATTGCTGCTGGTTCTTGCTGTGCTCAATTACTATGGATGAAGCAAACCCTCAAGGACTACGGCATCAACATGAAGAATGTGCCTCTCCACTGTGACAATGAGAGTGCTATCAAGATTGCATATAACCCAGTACAGCACTCGAAGACCAAGCACATCCAGATTCGTCATCATTTTCTTCGGGACCATGTCCTCAAGGGCAATATCCTCATCGACCATGTGAAGACTGATGATCAACTGGCTGATATCTTCACTAAGCCCTTGGTTGAGAAAAGGTTTTGCAAGTTGCGGTGTGAGCTAAATATCTTAGAGTCCTCAAATGTTTTGTAAAAACATGCACACATCCTAACACTTATGCAAAGTTGATGACTTAGATGTGCAAGACATGATAAAACGATTTTCTTCAACCAATGAAGAAAGTCACTCTGAATGTGAAGAAATTAACAAAGAAATTGATTCTCAGGGCCCTACGACAATTGTACGCGGCGTCTGTAATCAACATTCTTATATGGTGGGTAACGCCACCGCCCAATGTGAAATTCCTCAAGTTGATTTTCTTCAAATGATCAATTTCCTCACAATGCATTTTTCTTCAAAACAGCTGTTCTTCATTGTGATGATCTATTGCAAAATCTTCAAAAACACTTTATGACTTTCATTTGACTAGGTAGACTGCGATTTCTAGTCCTCAACAGCATTCACTTATTGCTAATTCTTCAAGTTGATGTTTCTGCTAAGTGAATGTGATCGGACCCGACTTTCCCTCTATGCTATACTTATCCAGTCCATTCAATTCTTCATATGCGTTCTACTTGAAACTTTGTTCAAAATCTTCACTGCATCCTTGTCAGCTGATGATTTTGTAACGAAAATCCTCAAATCTTCAAAAATTGTTTTCTTTAAAAGGAACAGTAACTGAACCCCCACTTCCCACGATCGGATAACCACTATCTCCACCGCTTCGTACGGGAGCTACACGTGTCCTGCGGAGACGTAGAGGCAAGGGCTATTCGGTCCGAAAATTTCACGCCAAATAGTAACTTTCGGGCTATAAATATGTCCTTATCCCCCTCGGTATCATCTTCTTCGCCTCATCGCTCTCCTGCCACAGCACACCGAACCCTAGCGCCACCGCTGGTAGTCTTGTCGCCGGCAAGGAAGAGCTTCACTGCCTCAACCTTCTCGCCGCCAGGATCACGCCGGAGTCCGAACATCTACGTCCGCCGCCGCCGTAGACGTCCTCTGCTGCCAAGTTAGGGTGCATTGGACACTTGACCGAAGAGCCTCTCCAACGCCACCTTTTTGTGTTCTTCGTTCGCACCTTCCAGGGTAAATATATCCCATTTTACAGCAGATTAGATCTGAAATTTTACCTCTCCCATGTGAAATCTGTTTTTCCTCAAGATACGATGCGCACATGATTCCTCAAACACTATCCATCACCACAATCATTGATGAACTAGCTAAGCATCTAAGATTTTCACGAGATTCCTCAATTGTGCGAATTTTCGGATCTGTACAACTCTGGAACCCAAGAACAGTATGCTTAAGCAAATTCCTCAACCACTGGTTATATTCCTCAAACTGTCAAACTTTTTCATTTTCTTTAAATCTGAGAACGCATATGACCTCTCCAAATTCCTCGCAACTATACTCTGTTCACAGGTACACACATGTCAGCTGATGAATCTCTCGGTTCTCATCACATTAACTCATTTGCAGCGTTTCTGGAAGAAACTCTTCAAGGCTCATCAGAATCTTCAAGAGTTCAAAATCATCAGCAAATTCCTCGTCTGAAGAAAATGGAGGAAGAAAGGAAACAGAAGGGAGGAAAGAAACTGGAGCAGAACACAGCTGTTGATATTCCTGATGACATATACATGGACTATTGCACGCCTGATGATGAACCTGAGACAATGCCTAAAAGAAAGATTAGGCTACAGAAAATTGAACACAGATGGGCAAAGGAGTGGAAGGAGTACAGGTTTGTGACCCCAAAATATGCGAAGAAATTCGCTTTGAAGCCTCCTGGCAGAAGGGCTCCACTTGAGGATCATCAAGTAGCTCATCCCTCGAGTCTTATGACACTTGATGACTACCCAGATGAAAAAGAAAGGCATCTGGCCAAGCTCAAGAAGCAAGCCGAAACAGCAGTGAAGAAATTTAATGAATCCTCAGCTGCTGCCTCCGGTGCTGCTCATTCCTCAGCAGCAGAAACTTCAGGCTCAGAGATTCCTCAAAAGAAGTCCGCGCCATCAAATCCAAAGGCTCCAAAGCCTCAAGAGAAGTCTGGACAGGGTTCTGTCACAAAACCCTCAGCTCTAAAACCTTCAGCTCCAAAACCCTCGGTTCCAAAACCGCCAACTCCAAAACCATCAGTGCCAAAACCCTCAGCACCCATCTCATCTACACCAAAGTCCTCAGCTCCACCTCCAAAGCCAGTACAGAAGAAAGTCATGAAGAGTACGACTGCCAGCTCCAGCTCCTCACTCCCAGCTGCAACTAGCTCGGAGACAAAGTCTTCAACTCCCCTTGTGAAGACTTTGACAACTACTGAACCTGCACCTCTGCCCAGCCCCAGCAAAATCATCGCAGTCCCGTCTGCATCAGAGGGAAGTGATGAGTATGATGATGAAACTTTGCATGCCATCATCTGAAACAAGCAAGAACGGGTAGCACAAGCATCAGGCAGTGCTATTCCTCTGGCCATGGACCCCAAGGTCCTCCTCGACTTCATCAATGTATGGTATGAAGACCCAAACACACCCATTGATGATTTGAAACTTCCTCCTGGCGTCAGCCACATGGTGGCTACCTTCATAAACGAAGCAAAGTGGAAGGAACAGAAGGCCAAGCAGGCAAAGATTGCAAAGGCCAGAAAGGAGAAATTCCTCAGGCAAAATGTCCTCAAACTGACGCCTGAAGCATTGGTGTCAACCCAGGCAGAGCTGCAAGTCTTGACTGACAAGTGTGAGAAACTGTCAGACCGCACAAGCATCAAACGCAATTTCATCAAGCTAGCCACTAGTGCTGTTGATGACAACAACAAGCGACACCCACAACCAGCACCAACTCCTCAGCCCCTGGTTGAACAGCTAGAAGATGCATCTCCTGATGAGGAGGAAATTCCTCAAAGTGAGGAACAACACCAAGAGCGCCGAGCTGATGAGATCATCACCAAAACCACCACTGATGAAATTGCAACCCCTGATGCAACTGCTACTGATCCAGCTGCTTCACCAAAGCAGGCTGATGACTCTGTTCCAGCTGGTTCCTCACTGCCAGCTGAAGAATCTGCCGAGAAAACACCTTCACCAAAAGCTTCAAAGGTGAAGAAGTTAATCCCGTCTGCATCAGACGCGAAAAAGACAAGAGCTGCTGAGAAGGAAGCGAAGAAGTGAAAAGCTTCCTCAGCAGAAGAAAATATTGAGGCAAAACGCCTCAAGGAAACTAAAGAATCTGCCCCTCTGGACCCGGTGCCTCTAAATGTTGCACCTTCATATGAAATGGTCGTCATTGGTGACCAAACTACAAGGGCAGATGAGGAAATGAAGGATGCTGCCTGTGAGGAGCATACTAATGAGGAAATACAGATTGATGACAGTCCTCAACCTCATATTCCTCAGAAAGAGACTACTCAAGCTTCAGCTGCAGCAGCTGATGAATCTGCTTCTGCCACAAAGTCAGCTGATGAAAAACAAGCTGAAGAATATGTCCAGTCTGCTCAGGCTCCTCCCACTGAACAGGCTGACCAAACTCCTCAAGCTGAGGAGGAAGAAGAAATTCCTCAGCCTGAAGCTCAGCCAGAGCAAGAAACATCAGCTGATGAAATTCCTCAACCTGAGGACACTGTTGAAGAAAATGTTCCCTCCCCTGACAATGAATTCATTGTGCTCAACCCAGAGACTGCCATGGTTGTTTCCCCACCCATTCCTCAGCACACTATCCAGCCAGTTCAGCGCCAGCCATTCTCTAAGCGGCCCAAGTTTCAGAAAGAAAATTTCTTTGAGGAACGCATGTATTTCATCGGAGAGAACCCTTATGACAAGCCTCAAATGAGGCATCTGAAGTTTTGGACAAGGACTCAGATGAACTACTATGCTTCTGTGCTCTGTGGATGCAACAAGATATTCCAGCACAGGCACATTCCTCATGATGAACTTGAAGAAATTCCCTGCATGGAACCAGTCCTCAGTGTACTCCATGATGCAGGTTTGCTCCCTATGTGCTCCGACATATCAGATTGGAATAGTGAGCTTATTCTTCAGTTCTATGCAACTCTGCACATCTCGGGCAATGCCGATGACATCAACACTTGGGTGTTCGACTGGATGACCCAAAACACTCCTACAAGGCCCCAACGTCTGAACTCCTCAGAGAACTGCCCCTACCAATTCCTTCAGAAGGGGTAGTGAAGCTTTATGGTGAGCGTGAGCTACCAAATGGAATGATGGAAGTCCTCATGAAGCCTTTGGCTGTAGGAAAGCCCTCAAGAACCACATTCCTCGTCCATGAGCTCAAGTACACACCCAGGTATGTCTACCGCATTCTCTGCAGTGTGCTCGCGCCCATCAAAGGCCATGACGATGAAGAAGATGTCGTCGGCCTCATGAAGAATATCCTCTTCAACATCATTCACGGTATCCCGATGAATATCCATGATTTCTTCTTGAGGACTTTGGCTGACAATGCAATGTGCCCTTATGATCACAAAATTTATGCACCATGGATCATGAGATTCCTCAGGACAAGGACAGGCATCAACTTCCACGCAGATTTCCAGAACCATGTTTCTTATATGCCTCCTATCCGGGTCAACAAGAAGACTTTCAAGCCCATTGAGGGAAAAGGAAAGTCTGTGATTGATGAAGGCAGCAGGCCTCTTGATGGACAATTTAAAGAGCCAGATGCATATTCCTCATGGGACGATACTGAGACTCGTCCACCAAGCCCTGTTCCTCCTCGCGTGCTAAACACTAGAGAGCTTCTCCTCAGTCTTCATCAGAAGGTGGATCACAACCACAAATGGGTCAAACGCCAGTTTGGTGCCATTGTGAAAACCCTCATTGAGACACAGAACTCTGTGAAACTTAATCATCACTATCTGCATGAGGTTTTTGATCGCACCTGGGCTACCCTTGCACATCTGAAGACCCAGACTGAGCTTGAAGAATTGAACTTTGAGCAGGACTTTGACTGGTCGTGGCCTCCCAAGAAGAAGTTCAGGCCCATTCCAGTGCCAGATCTTGAAGACAGCTCCTTCTCGTCCTTCCGCACCGCTGAATCTGATGAGGAACAGCTCGACACCGCAACAGGCCCAAGGAAGAAGACTACACCCAAGAAGCACCAAGGATCTTCATCCACCGCCAAGAAATGAAGTCTTCACGGGCGTTAGTCCTCAGTTTGTCCCTTTTTGTCACTTGATGACAAAGGGGGAGAAATTTGATAGTTAGTCTTCAAACGGGAGTTATTTTTGGGGCTTATGAACTATATTTAAGTTACAAACTCTTGGCTCTTCTGAAGTTTTTATGTAATGAGTTGTAACTTAAGCCCGATGGTACTCTGACGCTTTTTGAACGTTTTTCTTCGCATGCTTATTCCTCAAGTTTTAATGCACGCATGCTGGAATTCGTCAGATACCATTTGCCATCATGCATCTTCATTTTCTTCATATGATATGTTATATGTATGCATGATTTACAAGATTCAGGGGGAGATCTTCATGATATAAATCATCAATGTGCATATGCTATAAAAGGAAAATCCTCAAGGTATGCACATCTTCAGGGGGAGTCTCTGTGAATCTTGTCTTCAAATTCCTCAATTGAGTATTTACACTTCACATTTTTATTCCCTGTTGAAGACATAACCTAATTGTCATCAACCACCAAAAAGGGGGAGATTGTAAGTGCATCTAGTGCCCCTTAGTGAATTTGGTGGTTTGAAGACTTATAGGTTAAGTATCTAATGTGTTTTTAAGTGTACACAAGATCTATAAGTCATTGAGGAGTTTGAGATATTTGAAGAATATCGACCCCTAAAAATATATGTCTTCAGTTGAAGAAATTGGTCTGAAGCTGAAGAAACGAATCACGAGGAATCTGCAATGAAATTGATATTCCTCATGAAGATATTGATATTGAGAAGATCGGTGGTTCCTGAAGAAAATCAGTTTGAAGAAACTGAAGCGTGAAGATTTACGTTTTCTGTTTTACTTTCCTCGCATTTGATGAATAGGAACACCGTACTGTTAAAGGGGGTCAAAGTAACAATATGGAATGGATTTCCTCATGATGCTCAACCCAAGCCAAATCGTACCAAAAGCCTCAAGTGAGGAATATGAGTGACATGAGGACTCTCACAGTTGAGGGTCCCGACCGTTTCGATAGCCACGCCAAGTCACTGGTCTTATCCACTCCAACGGTCATATTATTTAAGGGAATTAACGTCAAATCATGTCGGGATGCTCCCAGGCTATAAATAGCCGCCCCCGACAACCACTAGCTGGTTGGCTGCTCCGTTAGAAACTGACACTTGTCATAAGAGCAACCCTAATTCCTCAGAGCCTACGAGAGTAAATCATCAGTGAGGAAATACACCATCCACCGAAACCACAAACCAAACCTAGTGATTGAGCATCACTGAAGAAGTTGTTCCTGTGTGGGACTGAAGCCTTTTACCTTTGAGGACTGTGCATCCTCCAGACGGTTAGGCGTCATGGTAAAGAGCAATCCAGCAGTCAATTGTGGATCGCCGGGTGACCGAGTTTGTGAGGGTTTGGAAGTCCGCCCTGAAGACTTACCACGAGTGTTGGGCGAGGACTGTGTGTCCTTAGCTCAAGGAGAATACGGTAGGGACTGTGTGTCCCGGGACTGGGTGTCCTTTGGTTTCAATACCAAGCCGCTCCAAACCAGATGTACAGCTGTCACAGCAGTTTGAACTGGGTCATCAACAACAGTCTTCACCAAGAATTGGGTTCTAATTCCTCAACTCCTTACTTTCTCTGTATTATGTGTTGATGACTTTCACTGTGACTGTTTGAAGAATTTGCTGAAGACTTTCTCTGAATTTCCTCAACCCCAAATTCTTCACTATAGTTAATCATCATCTGTTTTCTGCGTGCCTGCTTACTGTGCAATCTGTTTTCACATTCTTCACTCTATAATACTGCTATTGTGAAAGTTTGCACGTCTGATCCGTAACTGTTTCCGCTGTAAGTTAGTCATCAGTGAGGAATTTCCTCAAAAGGAATTTCCTCAGCGATGAAATTCTAAAAATCTCCTATTCACCCCCCCTCTAGTCGATATAACGCACTTTCAACTGGGCTGTCTTCAACTTTTCACGAATAATGCGAACCTGCTTTGTGCATCCTGGATCATATCCGGGCCAAAGATTTGCCTCTCTCCGGTTTGTGACCAATTAAGAGGTGTTCGACATCTTCGTCCATAGAGAACTTCAAAAGGAGCTTTGCCCAAGTTTGATTGATAACTATTGTTATAAGAAAATTCAGTGAATGGAAGGCACTTCTCCGAATTCATACCAAACGATATAACACAAGCTCGGAGCATATCTTCTAGGACTTGATTCACTCTTTCTACTTGACCACTTGATTGAGGATGGAAAGCAGTGCTAAAAGATAAGTGAGTCCCCATAGCATTCTGAAAACTCTCCCAGAAGTGAGAAGTAAAGATACTTCCACGGTCTGAGTTAATCTCCAGGGGAACACCATGAAGAGACATTATTCGAGAGATGTATAACTCTACTAGCTGGCTAGGTGTTATACTCTCACAAACTGGAAGAAAATGAGCTACTTTGGAGAGGCGGTCAATGACCACAAAGATAGCATTATTTCCTTTCTTGGTCTTGGGAAATCCGATGATGAAATCCATACTGACTTTATCCCATTTCCATTCAGCAATAGCTAAGGGTTGAAGGGTGCCAGCAGGCCTTTGATGTTCTGCCTTAACTCGACGACAAACATCGCAGTTAGCAATGAACTCAACAATTTCTCTCTTCATCCTAGTCCACCAAAACCTCTGGCGTAGGTACTGATACATCTTAGTACTACCAGGATGAATGGTGAGAGGATAATCATGAGCCTCCTTAAGGATCAATTGCCGCAGACGTTTGCTCTTAGGAACCACTAAACGGTTTTGAAAGAACACAACGCCTTGCTCATTGATAGAGAAATCCCTAGCGTCTCCGCTAGCAATATTCTCCTTGATCCGGGATATACCCTTATCATATGCCTGCACGGCTATGATTTGATCCCTAAGAGTAGGCTTTGCCACCAAGGTAGAAAGGAATCCTTGAGGAAATATATGAAGATTTAACTTCCGAAATTCCTCATAGAGACGTGGTTGACCTCGTTGTAGCATCAGATTGTTACAATAAGACTTACGACTTAGTGCATCAGCCATAACATTGGCCTTCCCCGGGGTGTAAGTTATCCCTAAGTCGTAATCCGTGATCAACTCAACCCACCGTATTTGCTTGAGATTCAAATCCGGCTGGGTGAAGATATATTTCAGACTTGGGTGATCGGTGAAAATTTTGCAACGATTACCAAGAAGGTAATGTCGCCAGGTTTTAAGTGCATGGACTACAGCTGCAAGCTCAAGGTCATGTGTGGGATAATTATCCTCATGTGGACGCAACTGTCGAGATGCGTATGCAATCACATGACGATCCTGCATGAGGATGCAACCTAATCCTTGTCGCAAGGCGTCACAGTAAATAACAAAGTCCTTAGAGAAATCTGGTGGTAGCAACACAAGTGTGGAAGTCAGGCGTCTTTTCACTTCTTGAAAACTATGCTCACACTGTGGTGTCCACATGAACTTTTTATCCTTCTTGAGGAGTTCAGTTAGAGGCTTTGGAACCTTGGAGAAATTCTCGACAAAGCGGCGACAGTAGCTCGCTAGACGAGGAAAACTCCTAACTTGCTTAACCGATTCAGGTTGTGTCCAATCAAGGACAACTTGAACTCTCTCGGGATTAACAAAAATACCCTTACCAGAGATTACGTGACCTAGATAGGTCACTTCTGGTAACCAAAATTCACATTTCAGAAACTTGGCATAAAGGCGATGCTCTCGAAGTTTCATCAATACCAGCCTTAGATGCTCTGCATGTTCTTGTTCGTTCTTCGAGTAGATGAGAATATTGTCGAGGTATACTACGACGAATTTATCCAAATACTCCATGAAGATTGAATTCATCAAGCGAGAGAAGGTGGCCAGGGCATTGGTCGAACCGAAGGACATGACGGTGTACTCGTATTGGCCATAACGAGTGACAAAAGACGTTTTTGGAATGTCCCCATTCTTGATCTTGATTTGATGGTATCCCAACCTCAAATCCATTTTTGAGAAGACTGAGGATCCAGCGAGCTGATCATACAGATCGTTGATCTTGGGGAGCGGATACTTGTTCTTTTTGGTGACCAGATTAACTGGTCGGTAATCTACAACCATCCGATCCATTCCGTCTTTCTTCTTGACGAAGAGGACGGGACAAGCACAAGGAGAAGAGCTAGGACGAATGAAACCTTTATTCTAGGCCTCATCTAGTTGCTTCTTAAGTTCGGCTAGCTCCAGGGGTGCCATCTTATATGTCTTCTGGCTATTGGAACGGTTCCCGGAACAAGATCTATCACAAACTCTACATCTCTGTTAGGTGAAATTCGTGGCAGTTCCTCTGGAAAAACATCCGGGAAGTCACGGACTACCGGAATGTCTTCAATTTCCAGAAGAGGGTTGGCATTGAGGGAATAGAGTTGGCATTTGGCAACTCGAGTATAGACATTGACTATCTCACCCGAGGGATGGGTAAGCTGAACATTTCTAGAATGAGTATCAATCTTTGCATAGTGGGCTGACTTCCAGTCCATACCCAAGATGATATTGACATCCGAAGATTTCAGGGCTATCAAGGATGCTAGAAAAACTAGCCTCTCTACTAGAATTTCATTGTCATAGGTTATCCTAGAGGTTTGCCACTTACTACCAGGAGTTTGGACAACCAATGGAATTGGCATATCACAGAAAGACATGTTATGCAACTGTGCATAACTTTCTGAAATGAAGGAATGAGAAGACCTAGTGTCAAAAAGAATAGACGCTGGGTGATGATTAACAAGGAGCGTACCCAGTATGACGTCGGGATCCTCTGCAGCTTCTTCTACTAAAACATAGTTCACACGGCCACGTGCAGGAGTTGGCTTCACATAATAAGCTTTGCCTGACTTGCCTTGCCCAACGGACTTTCCGGGTTGCTTGACACCCACATTCTGAGGACACTCTCAGGAATAGTGCCCTGGTTCTCCACACTTGTAACAAATCACCTGATTGGCACGTGGTGCAGCATTGCTAGCTGGACCACCATAGGTTTTTGCTAGAGGGTTAGTCTGATTCGTCTGAGGCGCCACATAGGATAGCCTCGGAGTGTATCTTGGCGGTAGAGAACTGTTTGGAACCCACAACCTACGTTTTGGGAACGCGGAACCAGATGACGAGCCAAAGTCACAGGAGTGCTTCTTTGTGGCTTCATAGTCGGTATGACCAGTCTCGGCACTGATCGCCTTGTTGACCATGGCTTGGAAGCTTGTACATTCGTGGAGGCGCAAATCACGACGAAGCTCAGGGCTCAGACCCTTACGGAATCTTGCTTGCTTCTTGGCATCAGTAGACACCTCCTCTGTTGCATAGCGGGCGAGTTTACCGAACTCGCGGCTATAGGCATCCACGGTCAACTTCCCCTGGGTGAATGCACAAAACTCCTCTCTCTTTCTGCCCATCAGGCCCTCTGGAATATGGTGCAGACGGAAGGCTGCACTAAATTCTGCCCATGTGGTTGCTGGTTCAGCAGGACGCATAGCTTCAAAGTTCTCCCACCACAGATTGGTGGGTCCTTCTAGAAAGTATGCCGCAAAGGTCACCTTGTCGGCCTCAGAAACATTCGCAGAGCGAATCTTGCGTGATATACTGCACAACCAATCATCAGCGTCGAGGGGATCGATGGAGTGATGGAACTTTGGAGGATTCAGCTCCACAAAGTCATTGAGGGACGCTGCAGCATTCCTAGGCTGACGAGCCGTATTTTTCTCAATACGCTCTAACAGACGGTTGGTCTCCCTTTTGTTTCTCTGTGCCTCAAGCATAACTTCCGCCAGAGAGGGCGGGTGAGGCAGTTCCTCCTGCGATGCTTGACTACCCTCGCCTTGCTCATGAGCAGGGGCACGGTTCAACCTAGTGAACACCATCCTGACAAACAAACTCACAACTTAGACCAATATCAACATCAATACTAACTATGGATTAAGAATGCACTGAACACATGGAATGCAGAAATGAATATCCGAACAACATGGTAACAAGCAACTGCTATATATACACCATGGTTCATACACACCATTACATAGTTCAGTACAACCTTAACCGAAGAGCAAACTACTGAAAACATGAAACTACTCATCAGAGGCTTCCAAGCTTCCTATAAATTATTTATCTATGCCTCCGGAATTCATTTCATGACACAAACATACTTCACAAGTCACACAGGACTGTGAAAGTACAGCTACTACCATACTATCCTTTCACTCAGGGTTCAGGCATCCTCATAGAACATCTCATAAAGATTGCCTCCATGGCCTGGAAGCTCAACCTGCGGACCAGGAAATACTCCAGCCTGAGACCCCTGGGATCCATAAGGACACGGGTGTGGCCTTGGTCCCCTGACTGGTGGTAGTAGAGGTCCCCGAAGAGGGTGACTCCTCCTATAGAAGGCCAGTCAATATGAGCCGAAAGATGGGTCCTAACAGGGTTCAAACATCTCCATATCTCCATACCCTGTCTGGACTACAGGTGTCAGCTGCGTCAAAGCCGTCCACAGACGGGTACGTGTAGCATAGAGCTCCATACGAAGGGCACGAGCATCCCTATCTCTATTCTCTAACATCTCAGCAGTGGACTGCAGCAGCGGATCCTCCATAGAGGAATCAAAGTAGACCCCACTGAGGTATCCTTCTTCACCTCGCTGAGAGGCGGGAACATAGCAGAACTCTGAATTCTGCAACAGTGCATGTCTAGCCCTCATGATGGTCAGCATTGAGTAGGCAACATCTTGTACTGCCATGTCAACAGTGACCCCCAATCCATAAGACCAATGGATCGGCTCCTCAGCTCCAGGGTAATCTGGGAATACCCTAACAGTGCAGAGGTAGTGACTCTGATTAAAATCTCGGTACTGCTCCTCCACTGTGTACTCTGGGTACCAGCGGTAACCGGACACTGACATCATCCTGACTAACATGGCCGTATGACCTGGCACATCAATGCACCTAGTCAGACGAACCACCTGACGAGAAGGACGGCCAGGCATCTGAAAATAGAGAGTAATGCAAAAGCATTAGAGCTCTGAAGACAAAATTGGGCAGCATAACGGCTGTCAATGCTCAAAAACAATTTTGAGACAACCCATAAAAATAGGATAGCGTAACCACTCAACTATCAAGTTCAGTTCTCTGATCATCAAAACTAACTTCCTTTTCCTTGGGATAAAATAAACCCGAAGTAACTCTCGACCCGTTGTCCTATAAGCTACCGATCAGAAACACGAGCCTAAGAGAAGGTAAGTAACCTAGTCCTTAATCCCCGCAGAAAAGACGAGGATGACCAGAATAGAATAACTTGAGAAGAGAAACAAGAATCTTACGTTCCCTTCCACAAACAATTCCCTTATATATAGCTAAAGCATTTCTAGACTCAACTTCGACCAGTTTGGCTTAGTAATCCTACAGTCAGTCAAGCTCTGATACCAACGCTGTTGGGACCCCGATCCTAAGCCATAGGAATCCAGCGTGTAACACATCGCATCTCTTTGCGGTCTCACACACGGTTATCCCCACGGCTGCAGCCTTACCTTAGTCGGGACCGTTTGCGCCTTTTGACTCGCGTATGCAATTGTGTCGCTAGCAATCCAATGACAAAGAACCCGGATCGACTTGTCTAGTCATAGACCAAAGCGGCAGTTCCGCACAGGGACAAGCATACATGACCCACAAAGCAGGTGTCGGTCATCAGCGAATGTATATGAGTCGTAGCAAGCTACAAGGACTCCATTACATCGCATGACATTTCCCCAAAAGGGACAGACACAACAGCTAAGAAGAACACATGCCGGTCAACCAATGTGTCCGGAGCAGTAGCGAACTACCGTGGCTCGTTGGAATCAAAAAGGGGCATTTCCCTGTAAGGAGTGCTACTAAAGCCTACGGCTAGGTATTCGAACCCCATACATATCAAGTACAACATACGTACGCATGGCATACCGATATGTATAGATACATCGATGGCATCACAACATAACCATAAACATACAAACTTTATTTAGAAGGCTCAGAAGAGCCACACACATAATATTACAAGGTAGGGTCTCACGACCCATCATCACAAGTCATACACACAATTCGTACAAGCCAGCGGAAGATTTAAAACTGTCTGAGTACAGACAGATGAAAGATAAAGGCACATGGCCTGACTATCTACAGACCCATCCTAGGGCCAGATAGTAGCTGGGATACCGGCTACTCGTCGTCATCGATGTCTAGGTAGAACCCTCCATTAGGGTCATTAACAACCTCTGCAACAATTATTAAGAAAACGTGAGTACAAAAGTACTCAGCAAGACTTTAGGATAAGCTATCTACTCATGCAATGTATCAATAAGGAATTGTGGGGTTTCATGGGGAAAGCCAGCATTTGACTCATGGCTAGACAACTTGCATTTTTAAATAGTTTTGACAACTTTGATTTCTCGCACACGAGTCCAGTAACACCACAACAATACTCCATCGTGGAATCATTCCGTCTCCATACGGAAATGTCGTCCACGACACTCACGCTTATCTTGACAATTTTATGAGTAGCCATTATAGTTATCTATGAACAACATATGTTCCCAAGTAGTCCATATCCGCGGACGCAACTATTTGAATAGATCATAACCCTGCAGGGGTCTACTTCTTCACACACGCTCTCGCCACTTATCGCCATGTGCATGTCATGCACCTCGGCAACCTTCGAGCGGAAGCCCAGCGAGGGATTCGGCCACGACCGTTAACCACGCTAATACTTAGTCCAGGTCTATCGCCTATCTGAGGGTAACCCGCATGGAAATCTGGCCGAGGTTTCCGCCTCGGCCCCAAACGATGTGCGCAGGGTTCCCAGGTCCACTATCCAGGTGCCACTTGGTACACCGTGCCACTGCCTACCGCATCATAGCCCACCTCTAAGGTCAGCTCTACGCACGGCCTCCAGCATGACTATAAAAACCAAAAACTAATTGCAACTCCTGGACTGAGTATTAAGCGATTAATAAGTCGAGAGGGTCAATTAAGTATCCCAACGTGTGGTAGTATCTAGTCTTGGATTACACACACGGAACTCAGTTCCTAAGGACGGTTCCAATGAAACAACCCGCCATGTACTCCTACATAGCCTTTCACCGGTACCTTTACCAAATCAGGTTCAACACACAACCTTTACTTACTGTATCACGTTTCCACAACTCTGTTCATCACCCAGATGACAGACCATACACAACTCTAAGCATATCATGCATAGCAGGATAAGGCACATCATGGCTCAAGCATATACTAGGTATGCTAGGTTGTAAGGTTCAGCTATTTACTGTGACAAGGACAGGTCATGCAAAGGAAGTGGGTTCAACTAACATGGTAAAAGCAGTGAAAGCATTTTGACCTATGCAATAAGTAAGAGCAGGAGCGAGGACATGGGATTTATCAGGATGATCAAAATGGTTGCTTGCCTTGTTGCTCAGCAGAGGGACAATATCCGCCAGTCGCATATTCGGTGGAATTCGGAGGAGCGGGGCCTACCGGTAAAAACAATATAAATCAATAACAATCATATGCAACAAGATGATGCATGAGCATGGCATGAAAATGAAAGGTGGTAGGCTAATGTAGCTACCATTTCTTAAGTTGAAGTTGATTTGAATCAAGATTCAAATATCACTTCAAACAAGGTATTTTCAAATACCCTTTTAATAGATTCGACCTGATGCTCAGGTAACCTTGTTTTAGCATGCATGATGATGGTATGTTGGGCTGCTGGTTGTGCTTGATCATGTTTTGATCATAATATTTGAAGTGGGATTCAAATGGATTTCAAATTCCAACTCTAAATTATTTAATAAGGTTGCCCTATTCATCATTTAATCTGTTTGCTGATGTTAACATTTCCAAACATGTTTGAAAATATCAAAATCAGATTCCTTGGATTTTTCTGATCCTTTTTCATATATAAATTATTTTCATTGGAGTTACAGATTATTTTCTATGATTTTTAGAAGTTTTGGGCATTTTCTAGAATTCTTTTAAATCAGAAACTCTCTTTATTGCGTCATAACCACGTCAGCACTGCGTCAGCAAGTCAACCGACCTGATGAGGTCAAACCTGACAGGTGGGGGCCACTGGTCAGTGACACATGAGATAATCCCGCGCTGACCAGCCCCTAAGTGGGTTTGGCCCACTGCTAGGGCCCACTATCAGTGGCTAATTAGTGTTAAACAACCGGGATTAGGCCGGTCACGTCGTCCCTTGCGGAGACTGACCAGCGGTGACCAGATCCACGGCGGATCTTCGCCGGAGACGCACCAGATCTGGCTGTGGTGCTCGGAATCGAGTGCGGAAAGCACTGGGATGATCCCCAGGCTCGGCCTCATCCACTACGGGCATCAGGAGGGGCTATATGTGGCCGGAGCATGCCGGCGACGAGCCGAGGCGACTACCGGAGCTCGGGTTCATCGGTCTCGGGGCTAGAGTGCCGGAGGAAGAGGGGAAACAGGGGGAAATGCTCGCAAGCTCACGGTGGAGACGAAGCTGGGCTCAGACTGCTCGGGGAGGGGTTGTAGCCGGTGATCCACCGTCGATTTGCCGGTGGCCGAAGGTTGAACAGGACGACACTGGGGCGTTGCAGAACTCGGGGAGGACGGTTCCGTTGACGTGCGCGTCGAGCTCGATGTGGCGGAGAGGATAGAGCACTCGGGGGGGCTTCCCTGTGGCCAGAGAGCTCGGGCTCCTCGAGCTCAAGCTTCTGCTAATGGCGGCAGGAGGAGAAGAGAAGGAAACCGAGAGGGGGGGGGAGAATGGAGAGCGGGAAAGGATAGGGACGCTCTCGGGGAAGTCATCCCCGTTATTGCGCTGTCCTCGGGGCACCGGAGAGCGCCACGGTGAAGCAGGAGGTGGAGGAGGCCGCCGTGGTCGATCTCTCCTTTGCCAGAAGGCAGAGGAAGAAGACGACCCTGCCCCTGGTGGTCTGGGCCTCGCAGGTAAGCGTAGGATAGTTCTTTGCCTTTTTCTTCTATTTTTTTGTTTTAATTGCTGATATTAATTTCTATTTATTTTGGCTTCAAAATGGAATTCAAAAATTAGTTTGAATAGCCCTGAGTGTTAGTTGGAATATTCCTAGCTACTCCTAAAGTTTGCAACATTTTTGAAAACCTGAAAGTTTTTGAATTCAATTTTATGTTTGAATTCAGGGGCTTTTTGAATTAAAAAGAAATGCCAAGGGTGTTTTGAAAATAGTTTTCTCCCCTAATAAACTTTTTTCAATATTTATCAGAAATATTGAACTTTTCTTGAGGCCATTTTGGGTTCATTGATTTTGGCAAGATTTGAATTTCCTTTGAATAAGAAGTGGCTAGGGTTTTTGGTTTGAGTTGCACCACTTCTTTGGAGTTTGTTTCAATTTCTTGAATGCAATGAAATAAAACGTAAGCACAAATACTAACCATAGTTAGGGATCCAGGGATGTGACAGAGACTACTCACACATGGCCATGGTGAGCAAGAGGTTGATGGAGAGGTGTAACCTGGAGAGGAGACAGCGGCTGACGCGGCCACGACCCTTGGGGGCAGCGGCCCTTGGCCCCCCCTTCTTCCTTGGATATGGTTCTGGTATGGAGGTGGTTCTCCACCCCAAGGCGGCCGCCTCAGAGGAGGAAATCTCTTTGCTCTTGGTGGCTCTACAGAAATCAGGTTTTTCCTCTCCTTATATGAGTCGGGACGATCATCCTTGGCCCTCCGATGGATGCTTCCAAGGGCTCTTGGACACCTCTAGAACCTTCCTAGGAACCCCTCTCAACCCTAATGAGGTCCCCAAGTCATGTCTTGGCCGAATCCATCTAACATGGTAAGAGTTGTACTCAATCACGTCACCGATTCCGTAATCTTGTAATCAAATATTTGTCCACCAGTAAAACGGGATTTCCTGGAGTGTACGAACTCCAAATGGGCCGAATGTTATGTCTAGAATTATCAGCATAAAATTACCCACAACTTTTGCATCTATTATTTTTTTCCATTTGATGTAATCTTCGAGGTGTAAACAGACGATTTCTAAAATTTGTAGGGGGGACATATTTCAGGAAAGTCAAAGTCCCACTCCAACAAGGTTTCCTCTTCTATTTTTGATAGTTCCTACACATCAAAGTGTAAAACAATAACATTGTGCACTTTTGCAACTATTAGTAGGTTGGTCCAAATAAATCATAAACTTAATATAAAAACAATTATCAAAAGCATAAAAGTAGCATGAAACCATAAAAAATTATAGATACATTTTGGACGTATCAGTACTCAGCTTGTAGATTCTCGTGGCGACATTGGGGTAATCTATGCATAGGCATTGATACACGTTCTTGTCTTACTTTCCCCAATATAAATCCTGGGTATTCTTTTAAGTTTTTTTTGTTGGATTGAATATGATGAATCTAAAATTGTTTGATGCAGTTCAAATGATTAACCCATGGATACTTGAGGTGACATTAGAGTATTGATACGTCTCCAACGTATTTATAATTTATGAAGTATTCATGCCATGTTTACGATAATTTATATAATTTTGGTATGACTTGATTAGAACTAACAAGATTGACGCTGTTTTTAGTAGAACTATTGTGGTGTTGTTTTTTGGAGAAATAAAAGTTCTCGGAATGTGCTGAAAATTTACGGACAATAGTTTTGGAAAATATAAAAAATACTGGCAAGAAAATCAACGGGAGGGGGTCTACCACCTGGCCAACAAGCTAGGAGCACCCCCTAGGGCGTGCCCGTGTCTTGTGGGCCCCTCGGGCACCGCCTTGACGTGAGACCGATGCTAAAAATTCCTATAAATCAAGAAACCTCTAGAAAGAAACCTATATCAGGAGTTCCGTCGCCGCAAGCCTCCACAGCCGCGAAAAACCAATCGGGAGCCCGTTCCGGCACCCTGTCGGAGGGAGAAACCATTACCGGAGGCTATCTTCATCATCCCGGGGCTGAGGTTATGTACCAGTAGCTATGTGTTTGATCTCCCTCTCTCTCGTGTTGTTGAAATGGCATGATCTTGATGTATCACGACCTTTATTAATATAGATTAATAATATGGAGTTTTCCCCTCCCTATCTTTTTGTGATGAATTGAGTTTTCCCTTTGAAGTTTTCTTATCGGATTGGGTCTTCAAGGATTTGAGATGGGGTGACAATGGGGTGTTCTATTGATCCACTTGATGTATGTTTTAGTGATCAAGTCACGGGTTGTGTGACCTTGGGAATCTATGCATAGGGGTTGGCACATGTTTTTGTCTTGACTCTCCGGTAGAAACTTTGGGGCACTCTATGAAGTTCTTTGTGTTGGATTGAACATGATGAATCTGAAATTGTGTGATGCATATCGTATAATCAAGCCCATGGGTACTCGTGGTGACATTGGAGTATCTAGGTGACATTAGGGTTCTGGTTAATGTGTATCTTAAGGTGTTATTTTAGAACAAACTCTAGGGCTGATCGTGACACTTATAGGGATAGCTCATAAGATTGATCGGAAAAGATAACTTTGAGGTGGTTTCGTGCCCTACAATAATTTCTTTGTTTTTTCTCCTCTATTTGTGACTTTGGAGTGAACTCTTTGTTGCACGTGAGAGATTTATATGTGATTCAACTATGTTAGTATTGTTGAGAGAACTTTCACTAGTGAAAGTATGAACCCTAGGCCTTGTTTCTAAGCATTGCAATACCGTTTGAGCTCACTTTTACCATTAGTTACCTTGCTATTTTCATATTTTTAGATTACAAAAACCTATATCTACCATCCATATTGCACTTCTATCACCATCTCTTCGCCGAACTAGTGCACCTATACATTTTACCATTGTATCGGGTGTGTTGGGGACACAAGAGACTCTTTGTTATTTGGTTGCAGGTTTGTTTGAGAGATACCATCTTCATCCTACGCCTACCATGGATTGATAAACCTTAGGTCACCCACTTGAGGGAAATTTGCTACTGTCCTACAAAACTCTGTGCTTGGAGGCCCAACACGAGTCTACAAGAAGAAGGTTGTGTAGTAGACATCAAGTATCTAGGTCACATTAGGGTTTATTGATATGTATCATAGGTGTTATTCTAGTACGGACTCTATGGATGTTTGTTACACTTATAGGAATAGCTCAATGGATTGATCAGAAAGGATAACTTTGAGGTGGTTCGCTGCTCATACGTCTCCAATGTATCTATAATTTTTTATTGTTCCATGTTGTTATATTATCATTCTTGGATGTTTTATAATCATTTTATAGCAACTTTATATAATTTTTTGGGACTAACCTATTGACATAGTGCCCAGTGTCGGTTGCTGTTTTTGCTTGTTTTTCCTTCACAGAAAATCAATATCAGATGAAGTCCAAATGCCACAAAACATTTTGGAGATTTTTTTGGACCAGAAGGAAACTTTAGGATCAAGGATGCTCATCAGGGGAGGCCCAGACGGCCCATGAGGCACCAGGGCGCACCCTGGTGGGTAGTGAGGGCCTCGGGCACCTCCTCCACCGCCTTTGAGCTCTATAAATACCCCAATATTCCAGAAACCCTAGAAGAGAAGACGAAAAATTGTTTCAACCGCCGCAAGTTCCAGAAGCCACGAGATCCAATCTAGAGCCCTTTCTGGGCGGGAATATGGTCATGGAGGGGTTCATAATCCTCATTGATGCTCCTCTGATGGTGCGTGAGGTGTTCATATCAGACCTACAAGTCCGTATGCAGTAGCTAGATGGCTTTCTCTCTCATTTTGCTTCTCAATACAATGGTCTCTTCGAGATCTATTTGATGTAACTCTATCTTTTGCGCTGTGTTTGCTGGGATCCAATGAACTATGATTTTATGATTAGATCTATGAAATTATATCCATGCTTGCTTATTATAGCCTCGTATTTCTTCTTCCATATTTGGGTTTTTTGGTCAACTTGTTCTTTTTATCTTGCAATGGGAAGAGGTGCTTTGTGATGGGTTCGATCTTGCGGTGCTCAATCTCAGTGACAGAAAGAGACATGACACACATGTATCGTTGCTATTAAGGATAAAATGATGGGTTCTATTCCTACATGAATAGATATTGTATACATCATGTCATCATTCTTAAAGCATTACTCTGTTTTTCCATGAAGTTAATACACTAGATGCATGATGGATAGCGGTTGATGTGTGGAGTAATAGTAGTAGATGCACGCAGGAGTTGGTGTACTTGTCTTGGACATGATACCTATATACATGATCATTTTCTTGGATATCATCATAATTATTCGATCTTCTATCAACTTCCCAACACTAATTTGTCTACCCACCGTTTTCTATTTTGTCGAGAGAAGCCACTTGTGAAACCTACAACCCCCGGGTCTATTTTACATCATCTATGTGCAAGTTCTATTTTGCTGTTTTCGTTTCCATTTAATTTGCTCTTTTATTTTCAGATCTATATTATCAAAAATCCAAAAATATCTTGTTGCGTTTCATTTACCATCACTTTATTTGCATCTATCAATCTATCTTTTTACCATTTTATTTTACCCACGAGGGATTGACAACCCATACAGGCGTTGGGTTGCGATGATTTTTTATTTGTGTCTAGGTACCGCTTACATAGTCTTGTGGGTCTTCCTACTGGATTGATACCTTAGTTTCATAAGTGAGAGAAATACTTGTCCTCGCTGTGCTACATCTCCCTTTAAGCTTGGAGGGAAACCAACACAATCAGCGAGTAGTCAAGATTTCTCGCAACGTTAACGGGGAACATTAAGTCAAGATCTATCAGGTTCCCACACATAAATTCTCATCTCCTTGCATTTACATTATTTTCCATTTGCCTCACGTTTTCCTCTCCCACACTTCACAATTTTTTTCCTTTTATTTGCCTTCTTTCCGTTCGCCATTTTCTTGCTGGATCTCTTGTTTGTTTGTGTTATTATTTGCGTAGTCATGATGACTCAAGAAAACACTAAGTTGTGTGATTTTTCCAATACTAATAATAATTATTTTATTAGCACTCCGATTTCTCCTCCCGACACTATTGCAGAGTCTTATGATATTAATGTCGCTTTGTTGAATCTTATTATGAAGGAGCAACTTTCCGGTACTCCTAATGAGGATGTCGCATCCCATCTAAACACTTTCGTAGAATTGTGTGATATGCAAAAGAAGAAGATGTGGACAATGATATTTTTAAGTTGAAATTATTTCCATTCTCTTTGTGTGATCGTGCTAAAATTTGGTTTTGTTCTTTGCCACAAAATAGTATCGATTCTTGGAACAAGTGCAAGGATGCTTTAATCATGAAGTATTTTCCTCTTGCAAAAAATATTTATCTTAGAAGTTAGACTATGAATTTTAAACAACTTGAGAATGAGGGATGTTTCCCAATCTTGGGAAAAGATGAAATTGATGATAAGAAATTTCCCAACACATGGTTTTAATTTGTGGATAATCATACAATTTTTTTTATGCGGGATTGAATTTTGTTTCTAGAAATCTTTTAGATTCCGCCGCGGGTGGTACTTTTATCGAAATTACGTTGGGTGATGCTACTAAATTGCTTGGTAATATTATGGCTAATTATTCACAATGGCATACTGAAAGAGCTCCTACTAGTAAAAAAAGTTAACTCTGTTGAACAAATTGATGCTTTGAGTCATAAAGTTGATGCTATTATGAAATTGGTTGCTAGTAAACATGCTCCTATTGATCCTAATGATGTTCCTTTGTCTACTTTGATTGAGTAAATAATTATCCCGTAGATGTGAATTTTGTCTTGAGAAACAACTTTAATAATAATGCTTATAGGAGCAATTTTAATCCTAGGCATATCCTTGAAGTTCTTAAAATAATTAGGTAATTCATATGGTAATTATCATATTAATATTTCTAGTATGCCCTATTATCTTGAGAATAATATTAAGGAATTTATCAATGCGCAAAAAGCTTTCAATACTACAATAGAAGAAAAGTTGAATAAGATTGATAATATGACTAGAAGCATTGACAGAATTTCGCACGACGTAGAACATCTCAAGAATAATTGTTTTCCCAAGGTCGATATTAATTAACATGTTTCCATATATGAAAATAAGAAAATAAACGCTATGCTTAGAGCTAAAAGAGACTTTCTAAAAAGAGCGTTTCCCGATTGCTTTCATAAAAATGATGAAGAAATTAAGATGATTGGTGTTTCTTCTATTGATTCCTTGTTTAGTAATGTTAAAATTAATTGTGGGGGAACTGAAGAAGAGTCAACTTTAGCTACAAGGTGTTTCCATAATTTGGAGAGTGAAAATGTTTTTGAAAAAAAATGATAAAAGTGGTCAAAACTTTCGCTGGTAATGCACCCACTATTTTGGATTACAAAGACTTTAATTTTGATTGTTGCTCTTTGATTGAGTGCACTTCGATGTTGCAATCTATGATAAATTCACCCAATGCCTATGAACAAAACAAAGCTTTTACTAAACATATTTTGGGTGGGGTAATAAAATCTTTGAAAGAAAAATTAGTTCTAGAGATTTCAATTCCTAGAAAATTATATGATGAATGGGAACCCACCATTAAGATCAAGATTAAAAAATTTGAGTGCTATGCTTTATGTGATTTGGGTGCTAGTGTTTCCACAATTTTGAAATATGTGCTCGGTCTTACAATTATTGAAGGATGTTCTCTCAATTTGCACTTGGTGGATTCTACTATTAAAAACCTATGGGAAGGATTAATGATGTTCTTATTCTTACAAATAGAAATTATGTGCTCATATATTTTCTTGTTCTTGATATTGATTGTAATTCGTCTTGTCCAATAATTCTTGGTAGATCATTCTTACATACTATAGGGGTCGTGATTGATATGAAAGAAGGGAATATTAAATTTTAGTTTCCACTAAGAAAGGGTATGGAACACTTCCCTAGAACTAATATTAAATTACCATATGAATCAATCATGAGGGCAACCTATGGAGCAACCAACAAAGATGACAATACTTGAATCTATGCTTTATGCCTAGCTATGGGTGTAAAATGATATCGCTTCTTGGGAGGCAACCCGATGAGTTTGTGCCAATACTTTTGATTTCTGTTCTTGAGTGTTTAAAAAATTATGCTACTATTATGATTGTGTTTTTCATGTTTTAATTAGTGTTTGTGGCAAGTAATGCCTGTAGGATCATGTTGGGTGATAGTTGATTTCATCTTGTTGAAAAACAGAACTTTTGCGTCCAGTAGCAGAAATTCTAAAAATGACAGAAGCAACGAAAGTGTGTGAATGTTTTACACAATATTGATATACAAATTCCCTACGTTTTTCTAATGTTTTAGAATTTTTGGAGTAACAGAAGTATGACTAACATTGGATTCTTTACATCTTGTTCTGTTTTTGACAGATTATGTTTTCTTTGCGTTGTGTGCTTATTTTGATGATTCTATAGTTTGTATCGGGGGATATAAGCCATGGTAAATTTAGAATATAGTAGGTATAATGCAAAAACAAAATTGTAATAGGTTTTCAATAGTACCTAAAGTAAATTTTGGTTTTCTTATACTAATGGATCTCATGAAAGTTTTGTTAAGTTTTGTGTGATTGAAGTTTTGAAGTTTTGGGTGATATCACGATGGATGAAGGAATAAGGAGTGATAAAAGTCTAAGCTTGGGAATGCCCCATGTCAGCCAAAGGTAATATCCAAAGAGTACCAAGCAACTAAGCTTGGGGATGCCCCGGAAGGCATCCACTCTTTATTCTAACAACCATCAGTAATTTTACTTGGAGCTATATTTTTATTCGTCACATATCATGACCTTTCCTTGGAGAATCTTGTACTATATGGGTATTTGCTTGATTTTATGGTTAGTTTGTCGTAATAAAACTTGCTGGACACACCTATTTGAAAGAGCCAAATTATGCTATGATTTGTTAGAATCGCTCTTTATGCTTCACTTAAATTTTTTAGAGCCATGGAATTGCTCTAGTGCTTCACTTATATCTTTTTCAGCATGGTGGTGCTGCTATTTTGAAGAAATTTTCTCTAATGCTTCACTTAGATTATTTTGAGAGTTATTAGAAATTTTGAAAAAATTCTCTCTTGCTTCACTTATATTATTTTGAGAGTTGAGAATTTTAAAGAAACTTGTGCTCTTGTTCTTCACTTATATTTGTTTGAGAGCTTGCTATTTGCAATGGCCATTTGCTTTAAATGAAATTAGTCCCAAAGTTATAGATATCTAGGGGAGATTTAATAAAAACTTTCATGAAGATCATTGGATGTTAAACTTGATTCTTTGCAATAGTTTTGCGATATGAAGATAGTGATATGTGAGTTATGTTGATGAGTAATTATGCTTTAGTAAGAATACTGGTGTTAAGGTTTGTGATTCCCTATGCATGCACATGAAGTCAATAATTATGCTATGAAATTACATCCTACTTGTGTTGGATTATTCGGTGTTAGTTATGTTTAATGTTCGCTTATGATGGTTTTCATTCCTTGGTTGGGCGCTTCTCAATCTATTTGCTAACTTTCACTTGTACTAAGCGGGAATACTGCTTGTGCATCCAAATCCTAAACCCAGAGTTGTGTCAAATGAGTCCACCATACCTACCTATATGTGGTACTTTAACATTGTTCTAAGTAAATTTGCTAGTGACAACTCTAATGATCAAAATAAATTCATGCTTTGTGTGCGTGTACCGCTCATGAAGCGGCGAGGGGTGGCCGGTATCTTCCATGTTAAATAGGTTATTCTCAAGATGAGTGTTTATTCACCTGTCGTTGCACGAGAGTATGGCGGTAATAGGGATTCCTAGTCCTGAAATGCGAAGCAAATTTATTTTATGTTGTGAAATAATAAATTTCTTGGAAAGTGTTGGTACGGATGGTACCCGTGGATGCGGCTAGCCGTGGAATGTGAAAGAATGGTGGAAAAAGGAATAAACTTTATTTTCAGTTTGGGAACCGCCTATGATTTGTTTAGCATGGAAGATACTGTGAACTCTTAGTCCTTTTCGTTGACAGGAAAAGCATACCACCCAAAATCTCTACATCCCTCTGCGAATGGCCTATCTAATTACGTCATGCAATTTTTTATTCTGAATTAGAGCCTCCATCTTGTGTTATAAAGCACCAACTAAGGAACACTACTGATGAGGACATCAACACCATTGTTACACCCATAGCCCCAACTGCTATACATACCGGACTAGTTACTAGAGCTCGTGCACGCCAATTGAATTACCAGGTACTTTTGTTTCTTGGGAATACTTCTAATGTTCATGAACATATGATGCTTCCTAAGTTAGATACACCATTGTTGCACCCACAGTCCCAGCTGCTATACATACTGGACCAATTACTAGAGCTCGTGCACGCCAATTGAATTACCATGTACTTTTGTTTCTTGGGAATACTTCTAATGTTCATGAACATATGATGCTGCCTAAGTTAGATACTTTTGTTGTGCTCAAAAATGAAGGACCTAGCATGGACAAGAAGGATATCCGTTGGAGCGGGATCAAGCATGGAGAAGAAGGCGCACGCGCGGGAGATAACAATGGAGCTTCCACTGGTGATTTTTGCACTCTAAAGCCACCATAAGGAGAACATGAAGGCTTTGGACGAAATATTCAAGACGCCACTTTATAAATTTCGTCCACAGGCTATTATAGGTGTTGCGCCACCTTATTTTTGGGCCAGGCCCATGTAATTTCGAAATACCATAATATACTCTATTTTTAGAGTCCGTATGTGTGGGGAAACCAAGTTTAGGGCTGTTTTCGGACCCCTCCTCCAAGGGTCACGAAATTGCCTCTCTGTTCCCTCATAGCCCTTAGGGCACCATTTAGACTTTGGTTTTTTTAGATTACAAGTTCGCCATAGATGCAACTTTGCGTTCTTTATTTGTGTTCTACGATGAGACAAAGGCGTCACAGAACCCCACCTTCATCAATAAAGCTTTCCTCTTATATTCGCAATATCTTGATTTCTTCTTAGTTTCTTGCTTGTTCTTCGTTTGCGTGCTGGAAACAAACCTTCGTGGTCAGATTTATTGTGCTCCGGCGTATTCAATAACCTCTCACAATTGGTTTAGCGATTGCTAAGGAGCGACGTCCTCACACGTTCGTAGTCGGAGCATCAAAGTCTACTCCGCCAATATGATACCCACGATCTCACCGAAAGATAGGGACAACTTCACCTCTATCAAGTGGTATCAGATTTCTAGGTTGCTCGGTGAGATTTTACTAGTTTTTGTAGTTAGTCCACGAAAAAGCCATAAAAAAGTTAGTGTTAGATCATCAGATCCGTACCAATCTAAGCCTCTGCATAGTCTTTTCAGTAGTTTGCTTTGTTGAAATTGCGGTTACATCGTCGTGTCGAGTTGCTGGTCTTAGTGTCTAGTTCTTTAGAGTTTCGAGTTTTGTTCACATGTTGTCACGCCGCCACCGCACCATCTTTCATCGCTGCCATATACCACCTCCACGCTACCATCATTGCGGCTGCCATATACCACCACCACGCCACCATTATCCTTGTTGCCATATACCACCACTATATATCCACCACAATCCTTTCCGCCTTAGGTTAATTTAGAGATCCTTTTGCTTTCGGTTTCGCGTTTCCTTACCTGAGTAGGTTTCGGAAAAAAATCGCAATTTTGATTCTCGCACGCTTTCCAGAGCACTTTTTAGGCCCAAATTTCGAGGGGTAAATTTTTTCCTATCGTTTTGTTAGGCTTTTTAGAGAGTTTTGAGACACTCGCCATCAGAGTGATTTTTGTCGCAATTTTTGGTCATCACAGCCCCGAATTGCTCCAGAAATTAAAAAAAAATTGTCAAATTTTTTTTCGTGCCTATCCTATTTTTGGTCCTTCGGAAGAGTTTAGAGGCACTCGGCATTATAGTGATTTTCTAAAAAAAAGCACAGAAAAAAAAGAGCGCCAAAAAAAGAAAAAAAGAGAGAGAAAAATCAGTGGCTCTTCCCTTGATTAGTACGTGTCGTCGTGACCTCGTTGGTGTCCTAGACTCGCGTCTCTAGTACGGTCCAGCCCAGGACCTGCACGGTACCGTTGTTGAGCGACTTTTCAATTTTGCATCTCTGAACTGATTATTGCAGACCCTTCTTGCTACCATATTATAAGCCTTCCCAGCTCCACATACATCTACATCGTGTGTTTGACACCACCTGGCAATCGCTCTATCCAAGCTTTGAGA
Organism: Hordeum vulgare subsp. vulgare; assembly: GCF_904849725.1. Classification (NCBI taxonomy): domain Eukaryota; kingdom Viridiplantae; phylum Streptophyta; class Magnoliopsida; order Poales; family Poaceae; genus Hordeum; species Hordeum vulgare. Next base: position 434,315,929 of record NC_058519.1, on the reverse strand, counting down.
GTTTTTACTACACCGGTTGCCGATCGGTACCTCCTGCTGGGTAAGAATTGGTAAGAAATTGGGATTTGCTTGACGAATTTGTGACACACCACTACCACCACCACCACTTCCTAGTAGTCTGTAGGTTCATATTATTTTGTGTTCCTATTGCTGCTAACCATGCCAGGATCACACGACGAAGAGATCGACTAGGAGAACCTGACCAACCAGGAGCTCCATGATAAATTTCAGCAAATGATGTCTAACCAGGTATAGGATTTCGTGACCACCTTTGGAGAGGCCATGGACAAGCTCGAAGGTATGGAGAAGAAATTCGACACCAAGATGAATGCCAAGTTCAATGAGGTGCTTGCCCATATACCACCACCAGCTACAACTTCTGTCCCGCTTCAACCACAACCACAACGGCTACGAGCGCGACGTGTGCGTGTCAGACAAGTGCAGAATTTTGGTGTTGTTGCTACTACTGCTCTTGCTGCTACTGCTGCTGCTGCTACTGCCGAGGGTTCTATGGCTGAGCAGAATGAGGATTATGATGATGATTATGATGGTGATTACGATGATGAGGGAGAGGTAGCTCTAGTTCAGCACCAGGAACAACAACCACCACGACAAGCCGCCGGTCGTCCACATGGATACAATCGTAATGGTAGGGATGCACCACACCCTCAGGTACGGGATCATGACCATCTCCCTAAACATAAATTGAATATTCCTACTTTTGATGGTCGATATGTTCCTCATATATATCTTACTTGGGAATTAGAAACAGAGCAACATTTTACATGCTTGCAATTTCCTGAAGATAGACGTGTTGCTGCTGATGTTTGTTCTTTCACTAGTTTTGCTTGTGTTTGGTGGTTTGAATATTGTCAAATACATCATGCTAATATTCCTACTACTTGGGCTGCTTTGTAAACTGCTATGCGTACCCGTTGGGTTCCACCATATTATCAACGTGAGTTACTTTAAAACTTACAATGTTTAAGACAAGGAAAAAAGTCTGTAGAAGAATATTATCAGGAATTACAAACTGGAATGATTAGATGTGGTATTGTTGAGGACAATGAAGCTATTCTTGCACGTTTTATGGGTGGATTAAATAGAGATATTCAAACTATTCTAGAATATAAGGATTATAACACTATCACTCGTTTATTTCATCTTGCTTGCAAAGCTGAACGTGAAGTGTAGGATCGACAGGCGTTGGCGAGAACTAATTTTTCTGCAGGTCACACTTCCTCATGGACGCCACGAACCACATCTACTTCCACACGTCCTTCTACATCAGCACCGCCTACTTCATCCGCCAATTCCACCAGAGATACCAGGAAACAGGCCCTTGCCCCACCCTTCGCCAATAGCACACCTTCCGGGCCCGCACAAAGCTCTTCTTCATCAATGGCATCCACAGGGCAAACACATGAGGTTATTTTTCATTGTTGCAAGGGTGGAGGTCATTATGCGAGACAGTTCCCATCCAATCGCGTGCTAATTATTACTAAGGATGGTGGATATGACTCCGCTAGTGATTATGACGAGGAGACTCTGGCTCTTATTGCAAGTGCAGAACGGGGTGTCGATGATACTAAACAAGAGACAAACTACATGGCTGCTGACTACGCTGACAGGTATGAAAGCATAGTTGCTCAACGTGTTTCAAGTGTGCAGGTAACACATGCTGAGCAAAATCAGAGGCACAACTTGTTCCATACAAAGGGCGTTGTAAAGGAACGTTCTGTTTGCGTCATCGTCGATGGAGGGAGTTGCAACAACTTAGCTAGCATGGAGATGGTGGAGAAGTTGTCTCTCACCACCAGACCACATCCTCATCCTTATTATATCAAGTGGTTCAACAATAGTGGCAAGGTTAAGGTAACACGTACTGTTCGTGTGCATTTTAGCATTGCTACATATTCTGATTTTGTTGATTGTGATGTGGTACCCATGCAAGCATGCTCCATTCTACTTGGTAGACCATGGCAATTTGATAAAAAATCTGTACACCATGGTAGAATAAATCAGTTTACTATTATTCATAAGGATCAAAATACAACTTTGCTTCCTATGTCTCGTGAACATATTATGAAAGATGACATTGCTAGAGCTAGTAAAGCAAAACAGCACCTACATAAGAGTGAAAATCATATTGTAGCGAAGGAATTTGAGCAACACAATAAGCCTACTAAATCATCATCTAGTGTTGCATATGAAAACAAACTGAAGAGTGGTTGTTTACTTGCCACTAAATCTGATAGTACTGATTTGGATATTACTACATCTGTTTGCTATGCTTTCGTATGCAAAGATGTATTATTTTCATTTGAGGACATGCCACCCTCTTTGCCTCCTGCTGTCATTAACATTTTGCAGGAGTTCGCTGACGTCTTTCCACAAGACGTGCCATCGAGATTACCACCTATTAGAGGGATTGAGCATCAGATTGACTTAATTCCCGGTGCATCGCTACCCAACCGTGCACCATACCGTACCAATCCAGAGGAGACGAAGGAGATTATGCGTCAAGTACATGAGCTGCTCGATAAAGGTTATGTACATGAATCTCTTAGTCCTTGTGATGTTCCTATTATTCTAGTGCCGAAAAAGGATGGTACATCGCGTATGTGTGTTGATTGTAGACGCATTAATTATATTACTATTTGTTATCGTCATCCTATTCCTAGGCTAGATGATATGCTTGATGAATTAAGTGGCTCTACAATTTTCTCCAAAGCTGATTTGAGTAGTGGATACCATCAAATTCGCATGAAATTGGGAGATGAATGGAAAACGGCATTTAAAACTAAGTTTGGCTTATATGAGTGGTTAGTTATGCATTTTGGATTGACTAATGCACCTAGAACTTTCCTGAGATTAATGAATGAGGTTTTACGTGCTTTCATTGGACGATTTGTGGTAGTCTACTTTGATGATATATTGATTTATAGTATATCTTTGGAGGAACATTTGGATCATTTGTGTGCTGTTTTTATTGCTCTACGTGATGCACGTTTGTTTGGTAACCTTGGGAAGTACACCTTTTGCACAGACCGAGTATCTTTTCTTGGCTATGTTGTTAATCCACAGGGAATTGAAGTTGATAAAGCCAAGATTGAAGCTATTGAGAGTTGGCCGCAGCCCAAAACGGTCACACAAGTGAGGAGTTTCCTAGGACTCGTCGGGGTTTATAGGCGTTTTGTGAGAGATTTCAGCACCACTGCTGCACCTCTCAATGAGCTTACAAAGAAGGATGTGCCTTATTCTTGGGGTACCGCACAGGAAGAAGCCTTCACGGTTTTGAATGATAAGTTAACACATGCTCCTTTACTCCAACTTCCTGATTTTAATAAGACTTTTGGGCTTGAATGTGATGCTAGTGGAATTGTATTAGGAGGTGTGTTATTACAAGATGGTAAACCTGTTGCATACTTTTCTGAAAAATTAAGTGGGCCTAGTCTGAATTATTCTACTTATGATAAGGAATTATGTGCTCTTGTTTGGACTTTGGAAACATGGAAACATTATTTATTGCCCAAATAATTTGTCATACATTCTGATCATGAATCTTTGAAACATATTAAAAGTCAAGCAAAACTGAACTGTAGACATGCTAAATAGGTTGAATTCATTGAGACTTTCCCTTACGTCATTAAACACGAGAAGGGTAAAGAAAATGTTATTGCTGATACTTTGTCTCGTCGTTATACTATGCTTTCCCAACTTGACTTTAAAATATTTGGTTTGGAGACCAACAAAGATGAATATGTGCATGGTGCTGATTTCAAAGATGTGTTGGAGAATTGTAAAGAAGGGAGAACATGGAACAAGTTCATCATTAATAATGGATTTGTGTTTCGTGCTAACAAGCTATGCATTCCAGCTAGCTCTGTTCATCTTTTGTTGTTATAGGAGGCGCATGGAGGAAGATTGATGGGACACTTGGGCGTAAAAAATACGGAGGACGTACTTGCTACACATTTCTTTTGGCCAAATATGCGATGAGATGTTGAGCGTTTTGTTGCTCGTTGCACGACATGTCAAAAAGCTAAGTCACGACTCAATCCTCATGTTTCATATATGCCTTTGCCTGTACCTAGTGTTCCTTGGGAGGATATATCTATGGACTTTGTTTTAGGTTTACCTCAAAAAAAGAAGGGGAGGGATAGCATATTTGTTGTCGTGGATAGATTTTCAAAAATGGCACACTTTATACCATGTCATAAAAGTGATGATGCCGCTAATGTGGCTGATTTGTTCTTTCGTGAAATTATTCGCTTGCATGGTGTGCCAAATACGATTGTTTCAGATCGTGATGCTAAATTTCTTAGCCACTTTTGGCGATATTTATGGGCTAAGTTGGGGAGAAAATTACTTTTTAGTACTACATGTCACCCCCAACCTGATGGACAAACTGAAGTAGTCAATAGATCTTTGTCTACTATGCTTAGGGTTGTTTTGAATAACGATCTAAAACTGTGGGAAGAATGCTTGCCTCATATTGAATTTTCTTATAATCGCTCGCTGCATTCTACTACAAAGATGTGTCCTTTTGAAGTTGTGTATGGTTTCCTACCTCGTGCACCTATTGATTTGTTACCTCTTCCATCTTCGGAGAAGGTTAATTTTGATGCTAAAAAACATGCTGATTTGATATTAAAGATGCATGAGTTAACTAAGGAAAACATTGAGCGCATGAATGCTAAATATAAACTTGCTGGAGATAAGGATAGAAAACATGTTGTCTTTGCACCTGGAGATCTTGTTTGGTTGCATTTGCGTAAGGATAGGTTTCGTGATTTGCACAAGTCAAAGCTAATGCCGCGTGTTGATGGTCCTTTAGAAGTGTTAGAGAAAATAAATGATAATGCATATATACTTGAGCTGCCTGCAGATTTTGGGGTTAGTCCCACTTTTAACATTGCAGATTTGAAGCCATATTTGGGTGAGGAAGATGAGCTTCCGTCGAGGACGACTTAAGTTCAAGAAGAGGAGGATGATGAGGACATCAACACCATTGTTACACCCACAACTCCAGCTGCTATACATACTGGACCAGTTACTAGAGCTCGTGCACGCCAATTGAATTACCACGTAATTTCGTTTCTTGGCAACACTTCTAATGTTCATGAACATATGATGCTGCCTAAGTTAGATACTTTTGTTGTGCTCATGAATGAAGGACCTAGCATGGACACGAAGGATATCTGTTGGAGCGGGATAAAGCATGGAGCAGAAGGTGCACGCGCTGGAGAGAACAATGAGCTTCCACTAGTGATTTTCGCACTCTAAAGCCACCATAAGGAGAGCATGAAGGCTTTGGACGAAATATTCAAGACGCCACTTTATAAATTTCGTCCATAGGCTATTATAGGTGTTGCGTCGCCTTATTTTTGGGCCAGGCCCATGGTATTTCGAAATACCGTAATATAGGCTATTTTTAGAGTCCGTATGTGTGGGGAAACCGAGTTTAGGGCTGTTTTCGGACCCCTCCTCCAAGGGTCACGAAATTGCCTCTCTGTTTCCTCATATATACAGCCCTTAGGGCACCATTTAGACTAAGGTTTTGTTTAGATTACAAGTTTGCCATAGCTGCTACTTTGCGTTCTTTGTTTGTGATCTACGACAAGACAAAGGCGTCACAGAACCCCACCTTCATCAATAAAGCTTTCCTCTTATATTCGCAATATCTTGATTGCATCTTAGTTTCTTGCTTGTTCTTCGTTTGCGTGCAGGAAACAGACCTTCATGGTCAGGTTGATCGTGCTCCGGCATGGCCAATAGCCTCTCGGAGTTAGTTAATGATTGCTAAGGCGCGACGTCCTCACACGTTCGTAGTCGGATCGTCAAAGTCTACTTCACCAAAACGATACCCATGATCTCATCGAAAGACAGGGACAACTTCGCCTCTATCAACTATTACCATACTTGAGGATTGGATATAGCTAATATTTGGGTGTGTTGCATGAATGGATCAATGATGGAGCATGATGGGCTATGGATAGCGTTCTTTAGCGTTCATATATTGAAAGACTTGATTGTTTTTTGATATGCTTGAGTATTAATGTTTTCATATCAAAATATAGACTATTTCTTTGAATCATCTACAAGTCCATATGTCCATGCTATAAAGAAAATAATATGATGAACATGTTAGGCATCATTCAACATAAAGAAATTCTGTTTTTATCATTTACCTACTCGAGGATGTGAATGAATTATGCTTGGGGATGTTGATACATCTCCAATGTATCTATAATTTTTGATTGTTCCATGCTTTTATATTATCATTCTTGCATGTTTTATAATCATTTTATAGCAACTTTATATCATTTTTTTGGGACTAACCCATTGACATAGTGCCTAGTGCCACTTGATGTTTTTTGCTTGTTTTTCTTCACAGAAAATCAATATTAGATGAAGTCCAAATGCCACAAAACTTTTTGGAGAATTTTTGTGGACCATAAGGAAACTTGAGGATCAAGGATGCTTGCCATGGGAGGCCGAGGCGGCCCACTAGGCACCAGGGCACACCCTGGGCCCCTCGCGCACCCTGGTGGGTAGTGGGGGCCTAGGGAATCTCCTCCACCGCCTCTGAGCTCTATAAATACACCAATATTCCAGAAAACCTAGAAGAGAAGACAAAAAAATTGCTCTAGCCGCCGCAAGCTCCAGAAGCCACGATATCCAATCTAGAGCCTGTTCCGGAAGGGAACACAGTCACGGAGGGGTTCATCATCCTCATTGGTGCTCCTCCGATGATGCGTGAGTAGTTCATACCATACCTACGGGCCCGTAGGCAGTAGCTAGATGGCTTCATCTCTCGTTTTGCTTCTCAATACAATGGTCTCTTGGAGATGTATTTGATGTAACTCTATCTTTTGAAGTGTGTTTGTCGGGATCTGATGAATTGTGAGTTTATGAACAGATCTATGAAATTATATCCATGCTTGATTATTTTAGCCTCATATTTCTTCTTTGATATTTGTATTTTGTTGGACAACTTGATCTTTTTGTCTTGCAGTGGGAAGAGGTGCTTTGTGATGGGTTTGATCTTGCGGTGCTCAATCTCAGTGGCACAAAGAGACATGACACACGTGTATCGTTGCTATTAAGGATAAAATGATGGGAACTATTCCTACATGAATAGATCTTGTCTACATCATTTCATCGTTCTTAAAGCATTAATCCATTTTTTCATGAACTTAATACACTAGATGCATGCTGGACAACGGTCGATGTGTGGAGTAATAGTAGTAGATGCAGGTAGGAGTCGATCTACTTGTCTTGGACGTGATGCCTATATACATGATCATTGTCTTGGATATTGTCATAATTATTCCCTCTTCTATCAATTGCCCAACAGTAATTTGTGAACCCACTTTTTGCTACTTTCTCGAGAGAAGACACGTATGGCCCCCGGGTCTATTTTACATCATCTATTTGCAAGATCAATTTTGCTATTCGCGTTTCCATTTTATTTGCTCTTTTATTTTAAGATCTATGTTATCAAAAACCTAAAAATACCTTTCTGCGTTTTATTTACCATTATTCATTTGCATCTATCAATTGATCCTTTTATCATTTTATTTTAACTACGGGGGATTGACAACCCCTACACACGTTGGTTTGCGAGGATTTGCTATTTGTGTGTAGATACCACTTACATAGTCTTGTGGATCTTCCTACTCGATTGATACCTTGGTTTCATAACTAAGGGAAGTACTTGCCATCGGGGTCCTACATCACCCTTTAAGCTTGGAGGGATACCAATGCAATCCGCGAGGAGTCAGCTGCCTACAACAATTTCATCTTACGTTCTATGCTACTTATGAACTTTGGAGTGATTCTATGATTCTATTATATGAGCATTGTTGAGAGATTGCACTAGTGATAGTATGAACCCTAGGCCTTATTTCCAAGCATTTATATAACGTTTTGCTCTCTGTTAACTACTTATTATTGATACGTCCCCAACGTATCTACTTTTCGAAACACTTCTACTCTAGTTTTGACCTCTAATTTGCATGATTTGAATGAAACTAACCCGGACTGATGCTGTTTCGATGTTATTTTTGTGGAGAAATAAAAGTTCTCGGAATTGTATGAAACTTTTTGTGAATGATTTATGAGATTTATGATGAATTGTGGAGCAAAGATCTGTCAGAGAAAGGTTGCGAGGGGGCCACAAGCCAACGGGGCGCCCCCTAGGCTGGGCCCTGATGGATTGGGAGGCCCACATGGCTCCTCCTATCCTAATTCCAGTCCTACATAATCACATCTTCACAGAAAAAATGAGAGAGATGTTTTCATCATGTTTTACGAGACGGAGCTGCCACCACCTCGTGTTCTTCCTCCACATGGCTTCTGTGAAGTCCGTTTGGAGCTACGGAGAGGATTCGTCATCGTCGTCATCACCAACCCTTCTCCATCAACACCGCCATGATGCTCACCACCGGGAGTGAATAATTCCTTTGTAGGCTTGCTGGACTGTGGTGGGATTGGATAAGATTGACCATGTAATCGAGTTAAGTTTGATAGGGCTTGATCCCTAGTATCCACTATGTTCTGATATTGATGTTGCCATGACTTTGCTATGCTTAATGCTTGTCACTAGGGCCCGAGTGCCATGATTTAATATTTTAACATATTATGTTTTCATGAATATAAGATTGATTTGGATCCTATCTTGCAAGTTGTATGCACCTATTACGTGTCTTGATCCGCATACCCCAAGGTGACAATAATTGGGATTCTTTCCAGTGATTGTCGTAGATCCGATTCTCTATTAAAAGGAGGCCTTAATATCCCTTGGTTTCCAAAAGGACCCCACTGCCATGGGAGGGTAGGAAGAAGATGTCATGCAAGTTCTTATCGCAAGGACATGACTATATACAAAGTACATGCCTACATTATATTGATGAATTGGAGATAGTTTTGTGTCACCCTAGTGTGTAATTGTTACATGATCAATGCCATTTAAATCATTAGCCATCACCGATCTACGTACCGATGCTTTACATATATTGAATGTTGCTAAGTTGCTAATGTTGCTGCTACTCTCACACCTGCTACTCAATTTCGACTGTTACTGCTATTACCAAAATTGTTGCTATCAATGTTAGTGTTGTTGCTATCATTTGTTGTGGTACCGAATCCTTGCTGCAGAGAGATATCCCAGGTGCGGTTGAATTTAGAAGCCAACTTTCAAGGCTAATAAATATTCTTTGGCTCCCCTTGTGTCGAATCAATAAATTAGGGTGAAATACTACCCGTGAAGACTGATGTGATCCCCTATACTTGTCGGTTATCAAGACCTTTTTTTGGCGCCGTTGCTAGGGAGCATAGCTTTATTTATTGTATTGACTTGATGATATCCAATTCCCACTATGATTAATATGAAGGACAATCCAACTAAGATCATCCCCTCTCGCACGAGAGGATGTAAGGAACTGTCATCTAGCGATGCTTTTGATTCACCCACTATTTTTGAATCAGCTTGTTACACCACCACCTGTTGATCGTCGTGATATGTCACAGGAACTTGATGATGCTACTTCTAAAATTAATTATTATACTATTGGTACACATGTTGAAACTAAAACTTTGCCACTGAGTGATTTATTTGATGCTCATTGCTAGAGCTAGTGAACTTGAAAATGCTGAAACTGATGAAGACTTTGAATCACCGTTTAGACCTTGTCCTCCTAATAGATAAGAATTGCCTTATTTACCTATAGGTAATGTTATGGATGGTGAGGTAGTCTGGGATTTTCTTGCTTGTGAAAATAGAGATGATGTGAAGAGATTACTATGCAAACTAGAAGAAAAATCTATGATTGAGAAAATGAAACATGATCCTAAATTTGCTACTTCTGCTATATTTGTCAATGATAACGACTATAGATCGTGAATTAATTCCTATAGTACAGTATGATCCTTTCCATGGTTGAACACCTTATGAAACTAAATGATATTGTTGCCTTGTTTAGCAATGATGAAAAGATACACTACTATTATATCCTTAAGCTTTTTTCCTTTCTCGTTGAAAGGCGAGGCCAAGAAATGGTTCCTTTCTCTTGCTCCTGATTGTATGTTTAGTACCGAGGATATGCTTTATTAATTTTTTGAAAAATATTTTCCTGCTCATAAGAAACATGCTGCTTTACAGGAAATATTTAACTTTGTGCAAATTAAAGAAGAGAATCTCCCTCAAGCTCGGGGGAGTCTTCTCTTGTTACTTAGAGCTTTGCATGATTGTCCACTTAAGAAGAATGAAATTCTTGATATCTTTTATAATGGACTAACAAATGCTTCTAGGATGTTAAAAAAAACAGATGCTTCTAGAGATTTCCTAGATAGTTTTGGTAGTTGTGTTTTTAGGGAAAGAACCGTTGTACAAGTAGAAGAGTTATTAAATAATATAATGCAAAATGCCGATGACTCGACACTCCCTAAACCACAGCCGGAACCTATGCAAAAGAACAGAGGTATTCTATTCCTCAACCCTAAAGATATGCAAGAAGCAAGAAGATCTATGAAAGAGAAAGGTATTAAAATTGAGGATGTCAAACAATTACCACCGATTGAAGAGATACATGGACTTGATACCCCGACACATGTAGTAGAGGTAAACTCTCTCCGTTCCTTTACTGAAAATGATATACCTTATGCTAAGACTCTTGATCAATGCGTGGATGAATTTGATAATTGTTTTGCTAAGCAAGAGCACTTAAATAACTATGTTAAGGATCGATTGAAAAATAATGCCATGACGATAGACCGCTTAAGTGACTTGATGTTTAGAATTGCTAATGATGTGAAAGGTCTAGGTAAACATGCCTCTATGGTTCACACCCAACTACATCAAGTAGCTAAGTCACGAAATGATTTGCTTGCTGAAATGAATAATAATATTAATGATCATGTTGTTAGAGTACTGACTAGAGGGGGTAGAGTGACTCAAGAACCTCTTTATCGTGAAGGTCACCCTAAAAGAATTGAACAAGATTGTGAGATGATACATGATGATGCACTTAGTCCACCTAATCGTAAATAGAAAAACAAAGATGATAGGACCTTGCATGCTTCTAGTAAACATGTTATAGAAAAACCTATTGAGAATCACAATGATGTTTCTATTTTTTACGCCGAGACACGATCTCGTAGTGAACATGCACCTGGTGATAATGAAAATGAAGATGAATGTAATAAGGAGCATGTAGATGTTCCATCAGATAGTAATAAGAAACATGATAATGATTTGGAGATAGAACCTGCTGAGGGCCTTGATAAACCACCTCCTAAAAATAAATGTTATGATAAGTGAGACCTTGTTGCTAGAAAACATGGAAGGGAAAGAGAACCATGGGTTCAAAAACCCATGCCATTACCTCAAAAGCCTTCCAAAAGTAGGGACAATGGAGATTTTGAACGCTTTGCTGAAATGGTTAGACATTCTTTTTGCGCACTTGCTCGACTGGCATATTGTGCCCCCATATTCTAAGTATATGAAGGATATTATTACCAACAAAATAAAGATACCCGAAACTGAAATTGCTACCATGGTTGCTAATTATTCTTTTGATGAGGGAATACCTAAGAAGTTAGGAGATCTGGGTATAACCACAATACCTTTCTCTAATAAAATAAATTATGTTAAAAGTGCTTTATGTGATTTAGGAGACAGTGTTAGTGTTATGCCTTTCTCCCTTTATAAAAGACTTGAATTGGATAAGCTTACACCCACTGAGATATCTTTGCAAATGGCTGATAAATCTACCGCTTTACCTATTGGAATTTGTGAGGACGCTCCTGTTGTTGTTGCAAATGTTACTATCTTAACAGACTTTGTTATTCTTGATATGCCCGAGGATGAGAATATTCTTCGGTTTCATGTTAATCGGAAACGATTATTAATAAGACTTGATCAACCTTATTAATTGATCCTTTTCTAAGACATGTGATTGTTGAATTGAGTATTCACGACTCTTGGCATCACTAGTTTGTTCTCGGTTATTATACTTAAGAAAAAGAAATTAGTTTGACTTTTCATTTTTTCTGATTTTCCCGTGTAATAAAAAATGAAAAAAAAAAATAAAAAGTCTTAGATTACTACAAAATTTTAACATGAATTTTTGTGGAAATATATTAGAATTTTTGGCATAAAAATAACAGTAGGGAGAAGCACCTGTGGGCCACAAGCCAAGAGGGGCCCCCCAGGTCGCGTCGTGATGGCTTGTGGGGCCCACGGGCCCATAGGCCCACCATCCCTTATCCCTAGAGCAAAGATCATCCTCTACCTCCAAAAAAATACCTTAGCTCTCTCTCTCCCATGTTCTTCCTCTAGAAACTGAAATTCGATCTGTTTGCTCGGAACTCCGTTTCCAAAACTGTTTTGGGGAAATTGTTCCTTGGTATGTGACTCCTCCATCTCTCCAATTAATTTTTGCTTTATTGTTTTACATCTTGTATAATTTCTTCACTTGGTTCTACAAGAAAATTAGCTTGGAAGTTTAATTATTTGAGTTCCAAGTAGCATCAATGCTTAATATAGCCTCTACGTATCCATATGAGTAGTTGCTATGAATCTCATAAAGTTTTATTGACTTAAATTTGTGGCTCAAAAATTTCAGAAATTTGTGCTTAGGAGAATGAATTTCTTAAGGAAATATTCTTCTAGCCTTAGCCCCAAGGGAGTCGCTCGGAGAACTCAAGATCACGATGTCAACATTTTTCGCAACTCGGAGGTTAGGCCTTGTGAATGGCCACATACACTGTTCATGAGAGAAGCTAGTTTTCATGAAGAATTCATGCAATTCGTTGCAAATGGAAGGTTGACCAACTTCCTTGCAGATGAGTGTGACCAATACTATCCCCTTACTAATTCCTTCCTGCAAAACTTTAACTTCATAAACATGCCTCGTGCCCCCAGAGTATGTTTTTCTCTTTATGCAACAAACTTGAATTGCCTTTAGATGACTTCTGTGAGATTTGCTTGCTCCCCTCCGACGGGGGGGGGGGGGATATGTGAGCCTAAGTTGAGGAATTTGAGAGTTTCCTCCTCACCTTAACTATCGGGCAAACCAGGGGCATATCAAACGCCAGGGTGATGTCTACGCATGCTTATATTCTTGTAGACTATGTTGGGCCTCCAAGCGCAGAGGTTTGTAGGGAGCATCAATTTCCCTCAAGTGGATGATCTAAGGTTTATCGAACTCAGGGAAGTAGAGGTTGAAGATGGTCTCTCTCAAGCAACCCTGCAATTAAGATACAAGAAGTCTCTTGTGTCCCCAACACACCTAATACAATTGTCAGTTGTGTAGGTGCACTAGTTCGGCGAAGAGATGTTAAAAGTCAAGTGATATGGAAGGTAAAACAAGGTATTGTAAATCTAAAATAAAAATGGCAGCAAGCAAACATGAAACAAAATTGAAAGTAAATGGTGTTCAATGGTGGAAAACAAGGCCTAGGCTTCGTACTTTCACTAGTGGCAACTCCCAACAACATTAACATAGTCTAATCACATGATATTTCCACTAAAACATGCAATGGAGACGTACTCGGAAGTCATTCCTTTGTGATCAAGAGAGGACAAGAATTATGTAGGGCTACAAAAGCACAACTCAGAGGTCATAGTTCTCAGCTATGGATTTTCCAATGTCACCGCGGCCATCCAAAGATAGTACCACAATCACCGCAACATATCTCAAGGATAGTCAAAGACAAGCACTAAGGGACTCTCAATCTTCAATCAATTCACAAAAGAGGAAATCACTCATGAAAATATTCTTCTAATCCATCTCAAATATACCGCTGTCACCATGGTCTTGGGGATTATACTAGATAAGATCAAGTAAGTACATCAATCCAATACATAGAAGAAGGGGAAACATCATGGGATCACCCTAGATTAACATAGCCTATGATCACAATAAAGATCACATCATGGGAGAGAGAGATGACCACATAGCTACTCGTAGAAGACCTCAGCCCCGAGGGAGACTACTCACACATGGCCATGGTGAGCAAGAGGTTGATGGAGAGGTGCAGCCCGGAGAGGAGAAGGCGGTCGATGGTGGCCACGGCGGCGGCCCTTGCCCCCCGCTTCTTCCTTGGATATGGTTCTGGTATGGAGGTGGTTCTCCACCCCAAGGCGGCTGCCTAGGAGGAGGAAATCTCGTAGCTCTTGGTGGCTCTCCAAAAAACAGGTTTTTCTTCTCCTTATATGAATCGGGACGATCATCCTTGGCTCTCCGATGGATGCCCTTTTGATCCAAGGGCTCTTGGGAACCTCTAGAACCTTCCTAGTAACCCCTATTAGCCCTAATGAGGTCCCCAAGTCGTGCCTTGGCCGAATCCATATAATATGGTAAGAGTTGGACTCAATCACGTCACCGATTCCCGTAATCCTGTAACCAGATATTTGTCCTCCAGTAAAATGGGCTTTCCTGGAGCGTCCAAACTACAATGGGCCGAATTTTATGTCTATAATTATCATCATAAAATTACCCACAACTTTCGCATTTATTATTTTTCCATTTGACGTCATCTTCGAGGCGAAAACAGACGATCTCTAAAATCTGTAGGGGGATAGATTTCAGGAAAGTCAGAGTCCCACTCCAACAATGTTTCCTCTTCTATTTTTGATAGTTCCTACACATCAAAGTGTAAAACAAGAACATTGTGCACTTTTGCAACTATTAGTAGGTTAGTCCAAATAAATCATAAACTTAATATAAAAACAATTATCAAAAGCATAAAAGTAGGATGAAACCATAAAAAATTATAGATACGTTTTGGACGTATCGGAGGGACACTAGTTTGCATTTTCCTTTTGCGCACTATTTCTCTCTGTTTATAGGAAAATGCATAACGGCTATGGAGCAGGGTGGTAGTCTCACTGCCCCAACTCTCGCCATTTTGCACCGCACACTTTCTGGTCATAACACTTACAACCTAGGATCAATTGTTGCGTGCCACTTACATATTAACCGAACCAAAGGGAAGATTCATGGTGGTGTTTATGCCATGCGCTGGGCAAAGTGTCTTAATGTTGCTATACGACCTACTGATTACTTATTGCCTCGGTTTTATCTCAACCACCAATCTATGTTAGACCATCAATTCACTGTGTAAACTAAACTATCGCAGGGCATCCACTATAACTTGGTATATAGCGAGAACACTCGCGATATTATTGTATTGCATGCACCCTCTTTGTTTGAGTTCAATGCTAGGAACGGATAAACCATCATGCTATAAGACATAATTGCATACCGTGATGTGTTGGCTGCTCCAGAGGCCAAGGCCCGGGATTGGGATGCTGAGGTGCCGCCGCAGGAATAGTTTCCTTGACCTGATGGTTATTACGAGTGGTGATTACCAAGCTAGGCAAAAGCCTAAGCTTGGGGGAGTACGTATTTCTCACTAACATTTCATTCATGTTTACACACTTCATACAAGTTGTTGGTGATCATCCTCTTTCATTGTATATCTATGTTAGCTTTATTTCCCGCATTCCTCATGTTTGTTCGAAAAACTTTGAAAACCCAAAAATATTTCTTGTTTCTTTTCGGTTTTATTTTTCCGTTTAATTAGTTGTAGTATTGAAAAGAAAACACACAAAAAAATCCTCTTTCATGTTGGGAGCTTTCTCGTGTAAATAGTTTTCCCGTGCTTGGTTTCCCTTAGTTTATTTTGCTTGCTTAAGAAAAACAAAAACTCCAAAAATATTTCAATGTGTTTCTCTGAATTTCTTTTCCCTTTTGTCGAGTTATGAAAGGAGAAGACCACGATGAAAATGTTGAGTGGCCCCTCTATGCTTTGATGTCAACTTAATAATGAGCCAATATTACCTTGTCTTCTCCTTTGTATGAAACTGCCCTGCAGATTCCAGCTTAGTCCACGGTATTTTTGCACTATTATTATCACAACATTATCGTGCAAATGAAAGGCAATAATGATGCTATTTGAGGAAGCGATAGTGGCAAATGAAGCTTGTATGAACTCTTCTTGTTTTTCATCTTTGTAAATAATATGTCTAGCCAGTTCGATCTTGATTCAGTATATCATGAGTATACATGTTTACCATGAAAATTAAAGATCATAGTTTCTCATGCCATGCTTAAATAGCTTGGAGTGGATAATGATTTATCTCGTGTGTCAACATGCATTAATATGGTTATCCTATGATATGGTAGTATGGTATTTCCCTCGAAGTAATTTAGGTGGTTTGACTTGGCCCATGTGCAAACATGTAGTTGATGCAAAACCAATGCAACCTTCATGATATTTAAATTCAGAGTGTTTATATCCTACTAATGCTGTGTCTAAAGTTGATTATTTTCAATGCACGTTTATGACCGTTTTCGCTCTCTAGCTGGTCGCTTCCCAATCTTTTGCTAGCCTTCACCTGTACTAAGCGGGAATGCTGCTTGTGCATCCAATGCCCTTGAAACCAAGTTATTCCACGTGAGTTTGCCATACCTACTGCTACTGCAACAAAAGACCTTCCAATGGCGCCAGAAATAGGAGTGTTGCTTGATACTCCCGCGCCACAAATACTTCTGCTGCGGCTACACCTTAAGGGACTTCCTAGGAAAGTATGCAAAGGATTTCCCCCGTGGCCTTGGAGCCTTGCATTGGTGTTCCCTCGAAGCGGAAAGGGTGATGTAGCGTAGCGGTGGTAAGTATTTCCCTCAGTTTGAGAACCAAGGTATCGATCCAGTGGAGGAGTATCACAAGAGCCTGCACAAACACAAAAAGCTTGCTCCCAATGTTATGAAGGGGTTGTCAATCCCTTATAGATTGTTTGCCAAGTGAGAACTGAAAGTAACAAAGTAACAAAGCAAAGTAAAAGCGGAGGTGTAAACGATGGATGTGAATAGACCCGGGGGGCGTAGTGTTTACTAGTGGCTTCTCTCATGAAAGCAAGTAGACGGTGGGTGAACAAATTACTGTCGAGCAATTGATAGAACTGCGCAAAGTCGTGAAGATATCTATGGCAATGATTATATCTATAGGCATCACGTCCAACACAAGTAGACCAGTACTTTCTGCATCTACTACTATTACTCCACACGTCGACCGCTATCCAGCATGCATCTAGTGTATTAAGTCCAAAAGAACAGAGTAACGCCTCAAGCAAGATGACATGATGTAGACGGACAATCTCATATCAACGACAGGGCCCATCTTGTTACCCTTGATGGAAACTACTTAATGTGTGCCTTGCTTCCCCTACTGTCACTGGGAAAGGTCACCACATGGTAGAAACCAAAACCAAGCACTTCTCCCATTGCAAGAATCATAGATCTAGTTGGCCAAACAAAACCCAAGACTCTGAGAGACTTACAAGGACATCAAATCATGCATATAAGAAATCAGCAAAGACACAAATAAATATCATAGATAATCTGATCACAAATCCACAATTCATCGGATCTCGACAAACACACCGCCAAACAAGATTACATTGGATAGATCTCCATGAAGATCATGGAGAACTTTGTATTGAAGATCCAAGAGAGAGAAGAAGCCATCTAGCTACTAACTACGGACCCGTAGGTCTGAAGTGAACTACTCACGAGTCATTGGAGGGGCGATGATGATGATGAAGAAGCCCTCCAACTCCAAAGTACCCTCCGGCAGGGCGTCGGGAAAGGTCTCCAGATGAGATCTCGAGGAAACGGAAGCTTGCGGCGGCAAAAAAGTATTTTCGAGGCTCCCCTCATTTTTTGCTGAATTTTTGGTAATATATAGGCCAAGGATCTAGGTCAGGGGGAGGCCAGGGAGGCCACAAGCCCTGCCACCGCCGCCTCCCCCTGGTGGCAGAGTGGGGGCATGTGGGCTCCGAGGAGCCCTCCTGGCTTGGCCCACAGGCCCCCTGATCTTCTTCCGTTCGGGAAAAAATCATTTCGGGGATTTTATTCCGTTTGGACTCCGTTCCAAAATCAGATCTGAGAAGAGCCAAAAACAAAGAAAAACAGGAACTGGCACTTGGCACTGAATTAATAAGTTAGTCCCAAAAAAGATATAAAAGGTACATAAAACATCCAAAGATGACAAGATAACAGCGTGAAACCATCAAAAATTATAGATACGTTTGAGACGTATCACCTACCTATATGTGATATTACCCTACTGTTCCAAGTAAATTTGCATGTGCCACCTCCAAATATTCAAATAAACATATGATTTGTGCACTCGTCTCGCTCATGGAGCGACGAGGCGGTCGATATCTTCCATGCTAAGTGAGTTATTCTCAAGATGGTCGTTATTCACTCTTGTTGCACAAGAGAGGCTGGTAAAAGGGATGCCCAGACCTGCATAATCAAAAACTAATTAAGAAACACTCCTTGGGTTAGTTGTAAGTTGGCAGTCACCCATGGATTAGGTTAGCCATGGTTTATGTATGGATGGTGGTAAGGAGTAAAGTTTACAATTCTGTTTGGGAACCGCCAATAATGAGTTTAACATGGAAGACACTGAAAACCTTTGTCGTAATGTTGACATGAAAAGCACACCTCCCAAAAAATTTCACTATTGTTTTAAGCTTTGAGCTCTGGCACCTCTGCAAATCAATGCTTCCCATTGCGAAGGGCCGATCTATTTATTTTCATGCTGAGTCATCACCTTGTTACCTACAACACCAAACTGGAGAGCACTATTATCATTTTATGCATTGAGTCTAGTCAATGTTGGATATGAGCATGACTAGTATGTTTTCTATTCTGAATTATAATGTTTAGTCACTGCTTGAACCTTAGAGGTGCTCTGCATTTATGTCTTGCGGTCTCAAAAAGGGCTAGCGAGATGTCACCATATTATATCATGATTGTTTTGACAAATTATTGGCATGTGAGGTATCTTATTATTGCTTGCTCGTTGGTTATGTATTGCCATGATGCTTAATTATTATCATGCATGGGGTTATATATGATTTATGTTGAAAACTTGAACACTAGCTAAGCATGTGTATATGGACAAGAACAAAAGAGTTTGTAAAAGTTTTCTTTATAACTTTGAGTTTATCAACTGAATTGCTATTGGACAAGCACTCAGTTAAGCTTGGGGGAGTTGATATGTCTCCAACGTATCTACTTCTCCAAACATTTTTGCTATGGTTTTGACCTCTAATTTGCATGATTTGAATGAAACTAACCTGGACTGACGCTGTTTTCACGAGAACTGCGATGGTGTTAATCTTGTGCAGAAATAAAAGTTCTTGGAATTGGACGAAATTTTTTGTGAATTATTTTTGGGATATATGATGATTTTTGGAGCAAAGATCTCCCGTAGAAAGGTTTCCACGGGGCCACAAGCCAACAGGGCGCCCTCAGGTCGTGCCCTGATGGCTTGTGGGGATCATATGAATCTTCCAACCCTAATTCTAGTCCTATAAAATTGCATCTTAGGAGAAAAAAATTAAAGGGAAGTTTTCATCGTGTTTTACAAGACGGAGCCGCTGCCACCTCATGTTACTCTTTTGGAGGGCTGATCTGGAGTCCGTTTCGGGCTCCGGAGAGGGAGATTTGTCGCCGTCATCATCACCAACCTTTATCCATCAACACTCCCATGATGTTCCCCGAAGGGTTTAAACCCGTAAATATAGAGCTATACGACGGGCCGAGAGACCCGGCCGTATGGATTAACGATCTCCTTCTCCACATTCACATGGCTCGCGGAGACGACCTCCACACCATCAAGTACTTACCATTAAACCTCAAAGGGCCAACGAGGCATTGGTTGAAGAGCCTCCCCGAAAACTCCATTGGGAGTTGGGAAGAGCTCGAAGATGATTTTCGAGACAACTTTCAAGGCACTTATGTTCGACTACCTGTGTCCAATGACTTGGTCCACATCATCTAACAAGCCGATGAATCATCGTGGCAATTCTGGAATTTCTTCCTCGCTAAGAAACAACAAATTTTTGATTGTTTGGATGTTGAGGAATTAGCTTCTTTCAGAAATAATATACGAGACAAATGGTTTGCCCAGACGCTCGGATAGGAGAGGCCAAGGACAAGGATAGCCCTTACCTCGCTGATGACCCGCTTCTGCACGAGAAAGGATACTTGGCTAGCCCGTCAGAACAACCCTCCAACAAACCCCGGAACTTCTACAGTCTGGGATGGCAATGGAAAGCCACAGCGCAACAAGAACAAGCACCGACACAATGGCAGGGAAACTAATGACACAAGAGTTAATGCGAGATTCAGCAACTCCATGTTTGGACCTAGGAAGAAACCTTCTAAAGGAAATCGGGACGGGCCGTCCACTATGGAAAAAATTCTTGACAAGCCCTGCCAGATCGAGGGCACCAAAACAAGCCTGCTACTCACACCAATCGTAACTGCTGGGTAATCAAACAGGCGAGCAAAAATATAGCCGAGGACCCGGGCAAGAGTCCCCGCAGCAAAGACGATGAAGAACCTTGTCGTCCTAACAACAGGGCCAAAAGAAATTTCCTCCTGATGCGAAAACTGTAAACTTGATCTATGTCACACACATCCCAAAGAACGAGAGGAAACGAGCACTTCGGGATGTATACGCCATAAAGCCAGTAGCTTCGGGATGTATACGCCATAGAGCCAGCAGCAACCTCAATCTAATTTACACACACAATGATAAAAATGGGTATTGATCCATCAAAGATCAAACCCAACAACACCACCTTCAAACGAATAATCCCTGGCGTCAAGGCTCGCTATTCGGGCACCATAACTCTAGAAGTAGTTTTCGGTTCGCCCGATAACTTCCGAAGTGAAGACTTGATCTTCGACATTGTTCCTTTCCGTAGCGGGTATCATGCAGTCCTCAGCCGTACATCGTTGACTCTCTTTATTGTCGGACACCATTATGCATACCTAAAGTTGAAGATGCCAGGACCTAAGGGTGTCATTATCGTCAATGATAACATTGAGCGGTCTCTTCGAACAGAGGAACATACTGCGGCTCTGGCAGCCGAAGTACATGCTGGAAATACGACTCTAAAGTCACAGCTAACCGTTAAGGAGTACAAATGAGCTTGCGCTCCGCCACAATTCCCGGACCCCTCACATGATCAAACTAAATAGGGATACGCTCCCGACAGCCGCACCTCGCCACCAGCAAAGTACGTGCCTCGAAGGCACAATTTTGCGCTTAAGTTACCATGGACAGATGTGGAGACTGATTACACAAGACCAGGTGTTTAGCTCAACCGAACTATGGTCATCAATCCTCGGACGCATGCAAGTACCGTAAAGGACCAACTTTGTGTCAAGGTACTCACACCTCGGTGGCTTCTCAAGACCACCTTTGTTAAAGGGTCGCTCGCCGATGTTCCCCCTTTCAAGGAATACTACCCGAAGAGTGAAGGTGCAGACGTGTAGCAAGGCGTCATAAGGGATATCAAGTTAGCTATAAAAAACCCTATCTAAACTTTTAATCTATAAACTTATTATTTTTTCCTATATATAAACAGTTGCTTGATGCAATTCAGATTGTACAGATACGAGTAAATTGGAAATAAGGAACGCTCTTTATGGTTCATCAGCCTTGCTACATCTTTTTTGTTCCTCCTTCTTTTCTGAACTATTTCTCAAGCACCAACACAAGCCTATTATTATACACATACTAGATGCTACTAGTTTAATTTACCAAGGGCTTGGCCATCATGGTCGCCTTTAGAATCACTCAGATACTATTTAATATTACATGTGTGTGGAGTCTTGGATTTGCGTTATATGCATCGGTTCCGAATTATGTCTTGGGTCAATAGTTGGGTTGCCCGGCTTCTGTGCTTACCCCTTTATGTTCCAGTACTTTGGCTAAAAGGGTAAATGGAGAACTGTTATCATTGTACTTCCACCTGGTGTCGTTAAGTACCACATGGAGAAAACCAAAAACCGACTACCATAATAAGCAAGAACTGGTCTGCGATCCGAAGACAAACACTAAATTAAGAGATGCACACGGTTCATCGCATTATGTGGAAGGTTAGGAGTCATAAAAACCAAGTGATAATGGTTTTTTACACCGTGGTATAGCCGAACATCACGATTTGCAAGGGGCTCCAATTGGCCCCGCAGTCAATCTCCTATGAAGTGAAAGACTTAAAGCCACAATGTCTGATTGCCTTGTTTCCTCCCGCACTACCGCCCTAGACAAAGACTTTACCTAAGGGTAACAACGCGGAAGCCGAAAACACCCCTCATAGCATCTATCAGGGGGTTGAAGCCGACGAATGGAAACTTTGAGGTTTAAAATGACCACACAGGAGTTAAAATTAAAAACAAGATAAGACATGATATACCATTCAAAAGAAAATAGCATTGTATTGTACGAAAATTCAACCACTCTTATAGGATAGTGTTTTCATTCAGAGATTACATCTTTGGGGCACTCGGCCTCTATAGCCCGAGAACCTTCCATTATAGTGGAGAAGTACAGCTCGGGGTGAGGGAGTCCTCGATTAAGGGGTTCTCGGGCGGTCGTCTTATCCCTTATGAGTCGACCATATGGGCCGCATCATTGAAGACCTGATTGTCGGAGACTTTATGATCGAGATGGAATGCTCCGAGGGCTGGCATGCACTCCAAGTTAAGAAGACCAGATTGGCCCGTCTGTTCCGACTGAGGTCGGTAATATGTTACCCTAGGAACTCTAGTGTCTATATAAACTAGAGGTTCTCATGCGTATAGGAAGGTTGATTCATCTAGGGTTTATCTCATACAGTCTTGAGGTAGACCAACTCGGTAATCATCATCCACATCAATATAATCAAGTAGGACATAGGGTTTTACCTCCTCAAGAGGGCCCGGACCTAGGTAAATAATGTCTCCCCATTTCTCCTGAAATCCATCGATCGAAGGTCCACAGTTCGGGACCCCCTACCCGAGATCTTCCAATTTTGACACCAACATTGGTGCTTTCATTGAGAGTCCCGCTGTTGGATCGCTGGAAGGATCGATGGCTCGCCTGATCATGAGTGATCGAATCAGCAAAGGGGGCATCTTCGCCCCTGGACAGGTCCTCAGGCTCGGCAGCGTCACACTGCGCGTGGACTCAACTGGCCTTCCCGGCCAGGTTGGAGGCTTCATCCCCGGTTAGCAAATAAGGTTTGGAGATCTGGAATTCTCCGTCGACTCCTGGGGCAATCTGTTCCCTGCCAAAATCATGGCCTCGACCAATGAACCTCAAAATCCTAAAGCCTTGACTCCGGGTCTCTTGTCCGGTCATGGCCTTGGTTCTCTTTGTCGAAAAGTCAGCTGTGAGCTCGGACCCAACCTCTATGCCCAGACTACACCGAACGTTCATTGCCAAACATGCGTCCCTCGCGGAAGCCATGGAGGTTAACTCCAAAAATCACCAAGATATCGATTAGGATAGCCTCTTGATGTTAAACAAGACACTCAACCAGATCCAATCACTTCAAATCTCAGATAGCCAGAGCACGACCTATGCACAGGTTGGCTCAGATGCGGATTATGACTTTTACAGCCCACCCACCACCCACTTGGTAGCCACCGTCGAAGACTTAACTGGCGCGTTGGACTATGCCTCCAAGGAGCTTGAGGACATGGATGACGAGGCCGACGACCCCAGCCTCGTACATTCCAGGCGGTGGATCACAACGTCCACCTACAACGTCTACATGGTAGATGATACGTCTCCAACGTATCTATAATTTTTGATGGTTTCATGCTATTATCTTGTCAAACTTTGGATGTTTTGCATGCCTTTTATATATTTTTTGGGACTAACTTATTAGCTCAGTGCCAAGTGCCAGTTCCTGTTTTTTCCATGTTTTTGACCCCTTTCAGACGAGGATTTTGAACGGAGTCCAAACGGATTGAAACTCCCAAAAAGATCTTTTCTGAAATAGAAAAAGATCGGGAAGCCAGAGAATCAGGGCAGGGGGCCTGCAGGGACCCCACAAGAGCTCATGGCGTGGCCAGGGGGGCTCGCGCCTCCCTGGCTTGTGGGCTCCCTGGGCCACCTCTGCCCTAGGTTTTGCGCCTATATATTCCCTAAAATCCCAGAAAAAATCAAGAGATCATCAAAAGTACTTTTCTGCCGCCGCAAGCTTCTGTCTCCGCAAGATCCCGTCTGGGGCACGTTTTGGTGCCCTACCGGAGGGGGGATCCGGACATGGAGGGCTTCTTCATCAACACCATGACCTCTCCGATGATGCGTCAGTAGTTCACCATAGACCTACGGGTCCATAGCTAGTAGCTAGATTGCTTCTTCTTTCTCTTGGATCATCAATAAAAAGTTCTCCATGGTCTTCATGGATATCTATCCGATGTAATCTTCTTTTGTGGTGTTTTTGTCGAGATCCAATGAATTGTGGATTTATGATCAGATTATCGATGAATCTTATTTGAGTTTCTTCTGATCTCTCTTATGCATGATTTCATATCCTTGTAATTCTCTTCGAGTTGTGGGTTTTGTCTGGCCAACTAGATCTATGATTCTTGCAATTGGAGAAGTGCTTGGTTTTGGGTTCATAGCGTGCGGTGACCTCACCCAGTGACAGAAGGGGCAGCAAGGCACGCATCGTGTTGTTGCCATCAAGGGTAAAAAGATGGGGTTTTCATCATTGGTTTGAGATTATCCCTCTACATCATGTCATCTTGCTTAAGGCATTACTCTGTTCGTCATGAACTCAATACACTAGATGCATGCTGGATAGCGGTCGATGTGTGGAGTAATAGTAGTAGATGCAGAAAGTATCGGTCTACTTGTCTCGGACGTGATGCCTATATGTATGATCATTGCCTTAGATATCGTCATGACTTTGCGCGGTTCTATCAATTGCTCGACAGTAATTTGTTCACCCACCGTAATATTTGCTATTTTGAGAGAAGCCTCTAGTGAACACTATGGCCCCCGGGTCTACTGCACACCATATTTTCAGCCTTATACTTTTTCTTCGTTGCACTTTCCGCCTTCACATCTCACTTTGCAATCAATCTTGAAGGGATTGACAACCCGTTTATAGCATTGGGTGCAAGCTCTTTTGTGTTTGTGCAGGTACTCTGGACTTGACGAGATTCTCCTACTGGATTGATACCTTGGTTCTCAAACTGAGGGAAATACTTACTAATCATGTGTTGCATCGCCCTTTCCTCTTCAAGGGAAAACCAACGCAAGCTCAAGAGACGACAGAAGGATCTCTAGCACCATTGTCGGGGAAGAACTTTTGTTGCCGTAGCAGAAGAATTTCTGGCGCCGTTGCCGGGAAGGATCAAGTCAAGAACTCATCCATGTAGGTGTCGCAAACTCATCTCTTGCATTTACTTTGTTCACCAGTTGCCTCTCGTTTTCCTCTCCCCCACTTCACCAATTTGCCTTTTTCGTTTGCCTTTTCGTTCACCCTCTTTCTCACTTGTTCTTTGTTCGCTTGTGTGCTTACTTGCTTGCCGAAGTCACAATGAATGAAAACACCAAACTTTGTGACTTCTCGAATACTACTAATAATGATTTTATTAGTACTCCGATTGCTCCCACCACTAGTGCGGAGTCATACGAAATCAATGCTGCTTTGCTGAATCTTGTTATGAAAGAGCAATTATCCGGCCTTCCTAGTGAAGATGCCGCATCCCATCTCAATACCTTCATTGAGCTTTGCGATATGCAAAAGAAGAAAGATGTGGATAATGACGTGATTAAATTGAAGCTTTTTTCCATTCTCGTTGCGAGATTGCGCAAAAACTTGGTTTTCGTCTTTGCCCAAAAATAGTATCGATTCTTGGGATAAGTGCAAGGATGCTTATATATCCAAGTATTTTCCGCCGGCTAAGATTATCTCTCTCCGTAATGATATCACGAATTTCAAGCAACTTGATCATGAACATGTTGCACAATCTTGGGAGAGAATGAAATTGATGATTAGAAATTGTCCCGCTCATGGCTTGAGTCTTTGGATGATTACTCAAATCTTTTACGCTGGCTTGAATTTCGCTTCTAGAAATATCTTGGACTCCGCCTCAGGTGGAACGTTCACGGAAATCACGTTAGGGGAAGCCACAAAGCTCCTAGACAATATCATGACGAACTACTCTCAGTGGCACACTGAAAGGTCACCTACTAGTAAGAAGGTACACGCTATAGAAGAAATTAACTCGTGGAGTACTAAGATGGATGAGTTAATGAATTTGGTTGCTAGTAGAAGTGCTCCTTTAGATCATAATGATATGCCTTTGTCTTCTTTGATTGAGAGTAGCAACGCTAGCTTGGACGTTAATTTTGTTGGTAGGAATAATTTTGGCAACTACAATGCTTTTAGAGGAAACTATGTTCCTAGGCCTTTTCTTAGTGACTCCTCTAATAACTTTGGCAACTCCTACGACAATACTCATGGAAATTACAATAGACTACCCTCTGATCTAGAGAGTAACATCAAAGAGTTCATCAACTCGCAAAATATTTTCAATGCGTCCATAGAGGAAAAACTACTCAAAATTGACGATTTGGCTAAGAGCTTTGATAGAATGTCTAGTGATGTTGATGCTTTGAAAGTTAGATGTGCTCCTCCCAAGATCAATATGGATGAAACTTTGAAAGCTATGTGTGTTTCATGATTGAGAGGAAAGAAAGAACCGTCCAAATTCGTGCTAGACATGAATGGCTTAAAAAGGCGTGTTCTCGTGATAAGAATCACGAAGATCTTAAAGTGCTTGGTGTGACTCCCATTGAATCTTTGTTTTCTTGTGACAAACTAATGATTATGGGGCTGAATATGAATCCACTTTGGTTGAAAAGTGCCCCAATGATTCGGAGTCCATCTATCTTGATGCTAAAAGCATTGAAAGTGTTGTAGAAGATATTAAAACCTTGAGTAGTAATGAAATTACTAATTTGGATTTCAAGGAATTCAATGATGATAGTTGTTCCTTGATTGAATGCGTTTCCTTGATGCAATCCATGCTAAACTCTCCACACGCTTATAGCCAAAACAAGGCCTTTACCGATCATATCGTCGAAGCCATGATAAAATCTCTTGAAGAGAAACTTGAATTGGAAGTCTCTATCCCTAGAAAGCTTCATGATGAGTGGGAACCTACTATCAAAATCAAAACAAAAAACTATGAATGCAATGCTTTGTGTGATTTGGCTGCTAGTGTTTCCGCGATTCCAAAGTCTTTATGTGATGTTCTGGGTTTTAATGAGATTGAAGAGTGTTCTCTTAATTTGCACCTTGCGGATTCTACTGTCAAGGAACCCATGGGAAGGATCAATGATGTTCTTATTATTGCAAATAGGAACTATGTACCCGTGGATTTCATTGTGCTTGACATTGATTGCAATCCTACATGCCCTATTATTCTTGGTAGACCTTTCCTAAGTACTATAGGTGCTATCATCGGTATGAAGGAAGGGAATATTAGATTTCAATTTCCTTTAAAGAAGGGCATGAGCACTTTCCTAGTAAGAAAATAAGATTGCCTTATGAATCCATGATGAGGGCCACTTATGGTATGAAGGAAGGGAATATTAGATTTCAGTTTCCTTTAAATAAGGTCAGGAGCACTTTCCTAGAAAGAAAATAAGATTGCCTTATGAATCCATGATGAGGGCCACTTATGGTTTGAGCACCAAAGACGACGATACGTGATTCTATCGCTTTTATGCCTAGCTAAGGGCGTTAAACAATAACGTTTATTGGGAGGCAACCCAATGAATTTATTTATTTTTATTTATGTTTTGTTGCGTCCACACCATCATAATTCTGTTGTGATTGTGTTTTTTGTGTTTGAGCCAAGCAAAACCTTTATGACTAGTCTTGGTAATGGTTGTTTGATCCTGCTGGAAAAAGATAGAAACTTTTCGCTCACGAGATGATTTTTCATTTTTATTCAGAAAGATCTTTTGAGTTGATTCTTTTTGCTACTGGTTTATATGCCTTTTTGCCAGGCAGTCGTAATTTTTTAGAATTTGTGAGGTACCAGAAGTATACGAAGTATACAGATTGGTACAGACTAGTCTGATTTTGACAGATTCTGTTTTTGTTGAGTTGGATGCTTGTTTTGATGAAACTATGGTTAGTATCGGGGGGTACTAGCCGTGGAAAAGTGAGAATATAGTAGCCCAACAGCAATATAGATAGAATTCAAGTTTGCTACAGTACCAAAAGAGGTGGTAGTTTGTTTTCTTGTGCTAATGTTATCACGTGTTTATGTTTAAGTTTTGTGTTGTGAAGTTTTCAAGTTTTGGGTGATGTTCTCATGGACAAAGAGATAAGGAGTGGAAAGAGCTCAAGCTTGGGGATGCCCAAGGCATCCCAAGCCAAATTCAAGGACACCAAAAAGCCTAAGCTTGGGGATGCCCTGGGAAGGCATCCCCTCTTTCGTCTTCAATCCAGCGATAACATTACTTGGAGCTATATTTTTATTCACCACATGATATGTGTTTTGCTTGGAGCGTATTGTATCATAGGAGTCTTTTTTTTGTGTCACAATCATCCTTGTTGCACACCTTTTTGAGAGAGAGAGACATGCACTCATCGTGATTTTGCTAGAATGCTCATAGTTCTTCACTTATATCTTTTGAGCTAGATAATTTTTCTCTGTGTGCTTCACTTATATCTTTTAGAGCACGACGGTGTGTGATTTGGTAGTTGGCTTATGCTATGAAAGTAGTCCCAAAGGTGATAGGTACCCAAAGAGGATACAAAAACCTCCATATTCATGTCCACTAAGTAGAAAGAGAAGTTTTGATTCCTCTCAATTAGTTTTGAGACGTGGATTTGGTAATATTAAGAGTTATGTTAGTAGGGTGATGTGAATCTAGAAATACTTGTGTTGAAGTTAGTGATTCCCGTAGCATGCACGTATGGTGAACCGCTATGTTAGGAAGTCGGAGCATAATTGATCTATTGATTGTCATCCTTTATGTTGAGGTCGGGATCGCGCGATGGTTAACACCTACCAACCCTTCCCCTAGGAGTATGCGTTTAGCACTTTGTTTCCATTACTAATAAAAACTTCCGCAACAAGTATGTGAGTTCTTCATGACTAATGTGAGTCCATAGTATAGATGCAATTTCACCTTCCACCATTGCTAGCCTCTCTAGTACCGCGCAATTTTCGCCGGTGCACAAACCCACCATATTCCTTCCTCAAAACAGCCACCATACCTACCTACTATGGCATTTTCATAGCCATTCCGAGATATATTACCATGCAACTCCCACCGTTCCGTCTCATGACTTGTGCCGTCACTCTCATATTGCCATTGCATGATCGTAAGATAGCTAGCGAGATGTTTCAACGGCATACGCCATGCTAGATCATTGCACATCCCGGTACACTGCCGGAGGCATTTCCTATAGAGTCATCATCATTTTGAGCTTTGAGCTGTGAGTAAATAAAAGTGTGATGATCATCATTATTAGAGCATTGTCCCATGTGAGAAAAAAAGAGGCCAAAGAGTCCAAACAAAAAAAAGAGAGAAAGAAAAGAGGCCCAAGAACCCAAACAAATAAAAAAAAGAATAAGAGAGAAGGGACAATGCTACTATCTTTTTCCACACTTGTGCTTCATAATATCACCATGTTCTTCATGATTGACAGTTTCTTGCTTTGTCACCACCATATGCTAGTGGAAATCTTAATTATATAACTTGGCTTGTATATTCCAATGATGGGCTTCCTCCAAATTTTCCTAGGTCTTCATGAGCAAGCAAGTTGGATGCACACCCACTAGTTCTCCTTTAGAGCTTTCACATAATTGTAGCTCTAGTGCATCCCTTGTATGGCAATCCCTACTCATTAACATTGATATCTATTAATGGGCATCTCCATAGCCCTTTGATACGCCGAGTCAATGTGACCATCTCCTCCTTTTTGTCTCACAACCACCACCACACTCTATTCCACCTATAGTGCTATATCCATGGCTCACGCTCATGTATTGCGTGATAGTTATAAAAAGTTTGAGAATGTAAGAGTGCCCAAACAATTACTTGGCCAATACCGGGGTTGTGCATGATTTACATTAGTTGTGTGAGGATGATGGAGCATAGCCAGACTATATGATTTTGTAGGGATAACTTTCCTTGGCCTTGTTATTTTGAAAGTTCATGATTACCTTGCTAGTTTGCTTGAAGTATTATTGTTTTCATGTCAATAGCAAACTATTGTTTTGAATCTTACGGATCTGAACATTCATGTCACGTAGGACACCTATGCTAGGTAGCATTCCACATCAAAAATTCAGTCTTTATCACTTGCCTACTCGAGGACGAGCAGGAGTTAAGCTTCGGGATGCTTGATACGTCTCCAACGTATCATAATTTTTGATGGTTTCATGCTATTATCTTGTCAAACTTTGGATGTTTTGCATGCCTTTTATATATTTCCTGGGACTAACTTATTAACTCAGTGCCAAGTGCCAGTTCCTGTTTTTTCCCATGTTTTTGACCCCTTTCGAAGGAGGATTTTGAACGGAGTCCAAACGGAATGAAACTGCGAAAGAGATTTTTTCCGAAACAGAAAAAGATCGGGAAGCCTAAGAATCAGGGCAAGCGGCCTGCAGGGACCCCACAAGCCCTCATGGCGCGGCAAGGGGGGCCCGTGCCTCCCTGGATTGTGGGCTCCCTGGGCCACCTCTGAACTAGGTTTTGCGCCTATATATTCCCTAAAATCCCAGAAAAAATCAGGAGATCGTCGAAAGTACTTTTCCGTCGCCGCAACCTTCTGTCTATGCAAGATCCAATCTGGGGCACGTTCTGGTGCCCTGTCTGAGGGGGCTTCGGACATGGAGGGCTTCTTTATCAATACCATGACCTCTCCGATGATGTGTGAGTAGTTCACCATAGACCTACGGGTCCATAGATAGTAGCTAGATGGCTTCTTCTCTCTCTTGGATCTTCAATACAAAGTTCTCCATGGTCTTCATGGAGATCTATCTGATGTAATCTTCTTTTGCGGTGTGTTTGTCGAGATCCGATGAATTGTGGATTTATGATCAGATTATCGATGAATCTTATTTGAGTTTCTTCTGATCTCTCTTATGCATGATTTCATATCCTTGTAATTCTCTTCGAGTTGTGGGTTTTGTCTGGCCAACTAGATCTATGATTCTTGCAATGGGAGAAGTTCTTGGTTTTTGGTTCATATCGTGTGGTGACCTCACCCACTAACAGAAGGGGTAGCGAGGCACGCATCGTCTTGTTGCCATCAAGGGTAAAAAGATGGGGTTTTCATCATTGGTTTGAGATTATCCCTCTACATCATGTCATCTTGCTTAAGGCGTTACTCTGTTCATCATGAACTCAATACACTAGATGCATGTTGGATAGCGGTCGATGTGTGGAGTAATAGTAGTAGATGCAGAAAGTATCGGTCTACTTGTCTTGGACATGATGCCTATATGTATGATCATTGCCTTAGATATCGTCATGACTTTGCACGGTTCTATCAATTGCTCGACGGTAATTTGTTCACCCACCGTAATATTTGCTATTTTGAGAGAAGCCTCTAGTGAACACTATGGCCCCCAAGTCTACTCCACACCATATTTTCAGCCTTACACTTTTTCTTTGTTGCACTTCCCGCCTTCAGATATCACTTTGCAATCAATCTTGAAGGGATTGACAACCCCTTTATAGCGTTGGGTGCAAGCTCTTTTGTGTTTGCGCAGGTACTCTGGACTTGACAAGATTCTCCTACTGGATTGATACCTTGGTTCTCAAACTGAGGGAAATACTTACTGCTCATGTGCTGCATTGCCCTTTCCTCTTCAAGGGAAAAACCAACGCAAGCTCAAGAGACGACAAAAGGATCTCTGGCACCATTACCGGGGAAGAACTTTTGTTGTCGTAGCAGTAGACATTACACCCAAACAAAATGGCGATAAGTCCAGGGAGGAGCCCTCAAAGCACCGAAGGCCGCGTAAGCATGCCAAGGAAAATATGGGAAGGGAAACCATACAATCTATAGGGAAAACATAACCCCAGAGGATCACGACAACCCCGAAGCTCCCGAGCAACAACCAGAGGACCCGGACAAACCCGAAAGCCAAAACAATCCCAACGACCTCAATATTTCGGACAACAACGATTACCTTCTCCCTGTCGACGACAAAAACGGCTTAGAGACCGAAGACCTCGTAATTCCCGAGGATCTTGAAGGTCACGAACAGTTCCAGTAGCATCTTATAGCTACCACCTAGAGACTAAAAGCGAAGCAACGACAACTCCACGCCGAACAAGACACCATTAACAATAGGTGGACCAAAATTTTGGTCGCCGAAGAAGGATAGAACACCGAGTCACCAGAATAAAAAAAAGCTACATGCGCCGGCGCCTGCTGCCTCAGTTCGACGATGAGGCCCCACAGCCCGCGTCCCCCTAGCATACAGACTACGACTGGCCTGATCGCCCATTCGGAGGGCGCGATAGAGCGGCCGAAGAGGTTGAGTATACACCCAAGCCTCCCTGTAGAAAAGGCAAATAACATGTGCACCCTAGGGGCATACATGACCTACAATACAACTTGGACATCATAACAGGTCGCAACAAATCCATCTACAGATCCAGGAGGTACTCCCACTCGATGGGACGGAGAACCACCTCGGGTCGCCTACAACAAGACAGGTCGGGAACCATACCGGGCTCAAGCCAGAGGTGATCTCCGACACAATATAGCCCGGATCAGAGGCGTCTGTCACTCACTATGCTTCATAGATGAGGTCATGTAGCACCAATTCATGGAAGGGTTTAAACCCGTGAACATAGAACAATACGACGGGATGACAGATCCCACCGTGTGGATAGAATATTTCCTTCTCCACATCCATATGGCCAGGGGAGACGATCTCCATGGCATAAAATACTTAGCCCTAAAGCTGAAAGAACTGGTACATCACTGGCTAAATAGCTTACCTGAAGACTCCATCGGGAGCTGGGAAGAGCTCGAGGAGGCTTTCCTGTCTAACTTCTAGGGAACCTATCTTCGGCCGCTGGATTCATCTGACCTGAGCAACGTCATTCAAAAGGTGGGCGAATCGGCCATATGATTCTGGAATTGGTTCCTAACCAAGAAGAAGAAAATCGTGGACTATCTGGATGCCGAGGCAATAGCCTCTTTTAGGCATAACATCCGGGATGAATGGCTAGCTCGCCAACTCAGCCAAGATAGGCCGAGACCAATGTCCGCCCTCACTTCCCTCATGCGCTTTTGTGCGGGCAAAGATAATTGGCTAGCTGGCGTGGCCACAATGCATATGACCCCGAAACCTCTAATGTTCGGGATGGAAATGGCAAGCCAAGAAAAAATAAGAACAAACGACACCACTGTAACATTGACGCTGACGACACAACAGTAAATTTTGGATTCTGCACCTCAAAACCTGGACAGCGGAAGAAACCCTTTAAAGGGAACAGGGACAGACCGACTCCATTGGACAAAATTATGGAATGGCCCTGCCAGATCCTTGCCACCCAAGACAAACCCGCCACCCACACTAATCATAAATGTTGGGTGTTCAAACAGGCCCGCAAGCTATCCGCCAAGGAATAGAGCAGGGGTCCACGAAGTGAAGATGACGAGGAGCCCTGCGACCCAAACACTGGGGGCATCAAATAGTTCCCTCGTGAGGTCAAAACAGTGAAGATGATTTATGTCACTCACATACCCAAAAAGGAGAGGAAGCGAGCCCTTCGGGAGGTATACACCAGAGAGCTTGTAGCCCCGAAATATAATCCATGGTCGGCTTGCCTGATCGCCTTCGACCACAGGGATCATCCGACCAGTATCCGTCATGGAGGGTCGGCCGCCCTCGTCCTAGATCCCAATATAGATGGGTACCACCTCACTAGAGTCCTTATGGATGGAGGAAGTAGCCTTAACCTGATTTACCCAGATACGGTGAAAAAGATGGGCATATACCCATCAAGAATCAAACCAAGTAGCACTACCTTTAAAGGAGTGATTTCAGTCATCGAAGCCCGCTCCTCTGGTACGGTAACACTAGAGGTTGGGTTCAGCTCACCCGAAAACTTCCGCAGCGAAAACTTGATCTTCGACATCGTCCTCTTTAGCACCAGATACTATGCACTGCTCGGCCGCACAACTTTTGCCCGCTTCAACACTGTGCCTCACTATGCCTACATGAAGCTCAAAATGCCTGGACCCAAGGGAGTTATCACCGTAAATAGCAATACAGAGCGCTCTCCTGGACCGAGGAACACACAGTCGCCCTCGCAGCTGAATGCCAACAAGACATCGAAGAATCAAGCCAGAGGCCGCTAACCAAGGCACGGCAAGCAGGCAAGCAAGCCCGAGTTCAATCAGATCCGCCGGAGACTTCTTTGGCTCAGAGTAAATAGGTATACACCTCCCACGACACGGCCCAGACACCATCAAGGTATGTGCCGCATAGACACAATTTCATTCTGAAAATACCATGGGCACCCGTGGGAGCCAACCACTAAGGATCATGTGTTCGACTCGACCGAGCTATGGTGCAAACATCTTTACAGAAAAAAGCGGGACATCATGAAGAATTCCCCAAGCGTCAAGCTCATTCATGTCATCAGCAGCTTCTCAAGACCCTCTATTCAAGTTCCGCATGCTGACAACAACTTCCTCTAAAGGATATTGCACCCCACCTCTAAAAAGAATAATAGAAATAGTGCAGCCGAAAACAGGGCGGACGTCAAGTGACCCATTTAAGGTCGCGGGGTAAATGTTGCTTTCAAAATATGTAGCTCAAGAAACAATAGTTACCTGTAACAGCTGCCTTGGTGCCACGAGTTATAAAAATTTCTCACACACATTATCTATAGACTCTTTTACAGTATCTTTGTATGCACATGTTTCATAGTCATCGGCGTTGAGGGTCAAATTTATTTACACATGCTAAGTGCGAACGGCCAATAGACAGGGGGCTTGGATGATAATACCGCCCCGATCACTACCCCGTCACTACTTTTTAAGTGTCCGGTTTCTCGGATTTTTCTTTCCATGCATCGGTTCCAAATTATGTCTTGGGTCTATAGTTGGGTTGCCCCGCTCATGTGCTTACCCGCTTACGTTCTCCTAATTCGGCTAAAGGAGTAAAGGGAGAACCACTACAATTGTATTACCAACTAGTATGGCTAAAAATACATCAGTGGAGAAAGACGAAAACTGACCGTCATAAAAGGCGAGAACTCGTCTGTAACCCAAGCTTAAATACAAAAACCGATGGAGGTTATTCCATGTTATACGGGGGTTCGCACCTTTGCGTACCCTATGGTAGCTATTACGAAATTCAGTTTATCCAATTACCACAAGAAGCCGGGGGCTTACTATTAGCCCCCGAATTAAAAATCCTAAGGCTAAGTGAAAGCGATAAAGCCGCATAGTCTAATTGCCTCGTTTCCTTCACACACTACCACCATCGAGAACTGATACATAGTCTAAGGGTAATAGTGCAGACATTGAAACACCCAAGTAGTCTCTACATGGGGGCTGAAGCCGATGACTGGTAAATTTTAGATTGAACGACCAAAGTCAGGATTCAAAATAATACAAAGTGCATATCACTCAAGACTAGCATTATAAAATAAATTGTTCGGAGGCACATGTCAATGCATTCACTCAAAGATTACATGTTTTGAGCACTGAGCTTCTATAACCCAAGCACCCTCCATTATGGAGGGAAAATATAGCTCGGGTCATCTGTGCACCTTTCCGATAGGCGGAGGGGCAGTTGCCATCGTAAGGGGCTTTACCCCCGG
The DNA here is from genome assembly GCF_904849725.1 of Hordeum vulgare subsp. vulgare. NCBI lineage: Eukaryota > Viridiplantae > Streptophyta > Magnoliopsida > Poales > Poaceae > Hordeum > Hordeum vulgare. The sequence goes on along the minus strand of NC_058519.1, from coordinate 434,280,214 downwards.
GCAGTGTATCATGGTCCTCGCAAAGGCCATTCGAGCTCCTTCTATGAACATGGAGATCTTAAGGACCTCGATCTGGGGCACAAAATTGACCAACTTTTGCACCAAGCCAAAGTAGCTGCTCGGCATAGGCTCGGTAGGCCACAACTAGACACAGATATCCTTCATGGCCAGCTCCGCCATCCTATGGACCTCCATGAGTTGTTTCATCTGATAGCTCAGACTGGGGTTAGACATAGGAATCTGAAATTGAGCCCAGAAAAGCCTCTGCTTGACATCCCTGTCATGGGCCGCTTCTACCACACTCTGTGGGACGTTTTTGAAGGCGCGTGAGGAACGCCATATCCGCATAAGATAGGCAAACCTGTTTCCACCAAAGGCACATTGCAATAAGTATGGCTTACCATTTGCCATCAGCTTGGCTTGGTGCACCTCTTCTTCAAAGAACCTCCGGTCTGATGACCCACAAGTATAGGGGATCAATCGTAGTCCTTTCGATAAGTAAGAGTGTCGAACCCAACGAGGAGGAGAAGGCTGTGATAAACGGTTTTCAGCAAGGTAATAACTGCAAGCATTGAAAGTAGCGGTAACAAGTGATGGTGTAGTGAGGTGAAACGTAGCAAGCGAAAAGTAACAAGTAGCAAGTAGTAGAAACAGTGCAACAAATGGCCCAATCCCTTTTGTAGCAAGGCACAAGCCTGAACAAAGTCTTATAAGAGTAAAAACGCTCCCGAGGACACAAGGGAATTTCTGTCATGCTAGTTTCTCATGTTCATATGATTCACTTTCGTTACTTTGATAGTTTTATATGTGGGTGGACCGGCGCTTCGGTACTGCCCTTACGTGGACAAGAATCCCACTTATGATTAACCCCTATCGCAAGCATCCGCAACTATGAAAGAAGAATTAAGACAATGTCTAACCATAGCATTAAACTAGTGGATCCAAATCAGCCCCTTACGAAGCAACGCATAGACTGGGGTTTAAGCTTTTGTCACTCCAGCAACCCATCATCTACTTACTACTCCACAATGCCTTCTTCTAGGCCCAAATATGGTGAAGTGTTATGTAGTCGACGTTCACATAACACCACTAGAGGAAAAACAACAAACAACATATCAAAATACCGAACGAATACCAAATTCACATGACTACTATTAGCATGACTTATCCCATGTCCTCAGGAACAAAAGTAACTACTCACAAAGCATAATCATAATCATGATCAGAGGTGTAATGAATAGCATCAAGGATCTGAACATAAACTCTTCCACCAAGTAATCCAACTAGCATCAACTACAAAGAGTAATCAACACTACTAGCAACCTTACAAGTACCAATCGGAGTCGCGAGACAGAGATTGGTTACAAGAGATGAACTAGGGTTTGGAGAGGATATGGTGCTGATGAAGATGTCGATGGAGATGCCTCCCATCCAATGAGAGGAGTGTTGGTGATGACGAAGGCCACGATTTCCCCCTCCGGGAGGGAAGTTTCCCCGACAGGATCGTCCTGCCGGAGCTCTAGATTGGATCTTCTCATGTTTCGCCTCGTGGCGGCAGAGAATCCACGAAAAAGCTCCACCCTAATTTTTTCTCGGACGAAACCCTTCATTTAGCAAAAGAGGGGGGCCAGTGGGCCACCAGGGTGCCCACAAGCCCTGTTGCCGCGACCAGGGGGGTAGGTCGGGGCAACCAGGCTTGTGGACCCCTCGTTGCTCCCCTCTGACACTTCTTTTGCCCAGTATTTTTAATAAATTCCAAAAAAAATCCACTTTGATTTTCAGGGCATTTGGAGTTGCGCGGAATAGAGGACTCAGACTTGCTCCTTTTCCAGTCCAGAATTCCAGTTGCCGGTATTATCGCACTTCAAATAAACCTTGCAAAATAAGAGAGAAAATGCATAAGTAAGGTTCCACAAAGTATAATAACAGTCCATAAAGCGATAAATATCAACATGAAAGCATGATGCAAAATGGACGTATCAACTCCCCCAAGCTTAGACCTCGCTTGTCCTCAAGCGAAAACCAAGATCCATAAACATGTCCACATGTTTAGGGATGAAGGTGTCGATAAAACAAAATACGGACATGAGGGCATCATGATCACACATAGAACAGCAATACATCATAGAGATTCTTATGGGAAAGTAACAATTCCTTCACAAAGAAAAGTATGAGACAAAAACCTTACCGAGAAGTGGCCAACAACAGTCCATAGTCATTGAAGCAATTGCAATTTATCATATTATCAGAAAGAGTCCAATAAGAGCTTGTAAGGCAAATCCACATACTTAATCATCTCTTTTGTTTTCCACAATTGTTACAACTCATGTGGTACTCATGGTATCAAAGTTTCAGTTGGACACAGAGAAATATAGGGGCTTATAGTTTGCCTCCCAACCCTTTACCTCAAGGGTAAAGTCAACAATAATAAAGCATAAGTACTCAGCTCCAAGTTGATATATGAATATAGATCTTTCCCAAGCATATGACATTCACCAAGAAAAAAGGCTAGATAAGGAATTGGTGAAGATCACCATGAGTCTTACAAGGGCAAAAAGTAAAGGTACAAGATAGGCCCTTCGTAGAGGGAAGCAGAGGTTGTCATGCGCTTTTGAGGTTTGGATGCGTGTCCTCTTAGTGCGGAGGAACGTCACTTTATATTGCCTCCTCTAATAAAGAACTTTATTATGCAGTCTGTCGCTTTTATGTCTTCCTCATCACATGTTCATACAAGCTTATTTTCCACACACTAATAGATCATACATATTAGAGAGCAATTTTTATTGCTTGCATGGATGACAACTTACTTGAGGGGTCTTATTCAATCCATAGGTAGGTATGGTGGACACTCATGGCAAAACTGGTTTGAAGGTTTATGGATGCACACATAGTATCTCTACTTGGTGCGGGGGTTTTGGCTAATATGAGGTGGAAGAAATCGTCACATGCTAAGGAATCTCTAATCATATAACATTGTTTGGAACCAAGCAAACACAATTCATTATGTTGTCTTCCTTGTCCAACATCTACTTCTAAGCATGTAATAGTTTGGTGAGTGCTCACAAATATAGAAGGTGTCTAAGATGATATATTCATATGTGAACCTCTCTTTCCTTATTACTTCTTATTAATTGCAACAATGACTGAGGTCTATATTGGTCTACTCTCAACAAGTTTCAATCATCATACTTGTTATATGTGAATCTATCACTTTCCATAAGATCATCTCATGATCTTTCATGCTATCATTCTTTTCATACTTTTGATCATGACACAAAGCAAAGCCCTTTACTAAGATACTCTTTATTATATAGCTCGCAAGCTCGAATACATCGGGGGAGACACAAGGCAAAAGACTCAAACTAAACACTAAAGACTTATTCCACTAAGAGAAGAAATAAAAACTAAAAAGGAAAGAACTAAAACAAAGGTAAAAGCAAAAGATATAAAGATGATACGATACCAAGGCAACTCCCCCAAGCTTGGCAAAAGCCAAGGGGATTTCCCATACCAATGCTTAGTTGTCTTCCTTTGGTGGTGATAGTGGTGGAGTTGTTGAAGCAGTCTTGAGCTTGTCTAATTTCCACTTGAGCATAAAGTTCTGCTCCCTTAGATCATCATTTTCCTCCTCAAGTTTCAACACTCTATGGCAAAGTTCCTGCTTACTCTCCTGCAAGAAACGAGAAGGGATAAACAAGGTCTTAGGCTTCTTCCTTTGGTCAGGGAGGCTTGACTTCTTGAACTCCACATGAGTGCGTCCAGGTTGAGGTAGAGGGGCATCCTCTTCATCGGAACTCGTTTGTTCCTTCCCCTTGGGCTCATAGTCCCCTTCCTCGTCAGTGGTCCAGCCATATGGTTCCAAGTCCCCATAGACCTTGGGGTTAGCAAGGTAGTCAGCCACATAGCTCTCCCCCTCTGAATCCTGAGAAGACATCTTGACCTAGATCTGCGGCAGAAACAGGCTCGAAACGAAAACAGAGGAAAACTGCACGATACGGAGATCAAAACCCTCGGGCGTATATATAAATGATTTTTTCTGGACCAGAAGGAGTGCTCCGCAAGAAAACGGAGTCCAGGAGGCACACGAGCTGCCCACAATCACTGTTGCCGCGACCAGGGGGGAGGCCGCGGCAACCAAGCTTGTGGCCGCCTCGTGCGCTCTCCGGACTGCTTTTTAGTTTTCTAATTTTCCATAAATTCCAAAACAGAGAAAATTTCCTATTGGAAAAGTTTCGGAGTCCAATTACTTACCGAAACACATACCTCTTTGTTTTCAGGGTCTGGTACAGGGTGATAAACATCCCTTATGTACTCCTTTGGAGTTATGATATTGATGATATTACTCTCAACATTTATGGGAGTACCAGAGACATAATGTTTGATTCTTTGCCCGTTTACCACCCTAGGAAAATTACCTTCCGTGTTATTGATTTTGATGGCACCGGAATGATATACTTCCTCGACAACGTAGGAACCTTCCCATTGAGAGAGAAGCTTGCCTGCGAAGAATCTTAAACGAGAATTGTATAGCAGGACATAATCACCTATATTGAACTCTCGTTTTTGTATTCTTTTGTCGTGCCATCTCTTAACCTTTTCCTTGAACAACTTGGCATTCTCATATGCCTGGGCCCTCCATTCTTCTAATGAGCTAATATCAAACAACCGCTTCTCACCTGCAAGTTTGAAATCAAAGTTGAGCTCTTTGATTGCCCAATAAGCTTTGTGTTCAAGCTCAAGAGGTAAATGACAGGCCTTACCGTAAACCATTTTATACGGTGACATGCCCACAGGATTCTTATAAGAAGTCCTATAAGCCCATAGTGCATCGTCAAGTTTGCTAGACCAATTCTTTCGAGATCTATTGACGGTCTTTTGTAAGATCAATTTGATCTCCCTATTACTCAACTCCACTTGACCACTAGACTGAGGATGATAAGGAGATGCAACTCTATGGTTAACATCATACTTAGCGAGCATCTTGCGGAAAACACCATGAATGAAGTGTGAACCGCCATCAGTCATCAGATATCTAGGGACTCCAAATCTTGGGAAAATGACTTCTTTAAGCATCTTAATAGAGGTGTGGTGATCATCATTTCTAGTGGGGATAGCTTCTACCCACTTAGTGACATAATCCACATCAACTAAGATGTGAGTATACCCATTGGAACTTGGGAAAGGTCCCATATAATCAAAGCCCCAGACATCAAATGGTTCAATGACAAGTGAATAGTTCATAGGAATTTCCTGACGCTTACTGATGTTCCCTATTCTTTGGCATTCGTCACAAGACAAGACAAACTTACGGGCATCCTTGAAGAGAGTGGGCCAATAGAAACCTGATTGCAATACCTTATGAGCAGTTCTGTCTCCAGCATGGTGTCCTCGATAGGCTTCAGAATGACACTTCTGCAGGATCTGTCCCTGTTCATGTTCAGGCACACAACGTCTAATAACACCATCTACTCCTTCCTTATAAAGGTGAGGATCATCCCAGAAGTAGTGTCTCAAATCAAAGAAGAATTTCTTCTTTTGCTGGTAGGTGAAACTGGGTGGTATGTATTTGGCTATGATATAGTTTGTGTAATCAGCATACGACGGTGCACTATGTGGAGTGCGGATGACATTCAATTGCTCATCAGGAAAGTTGTCATCAATAGGTCATGGGTCATCAAGGACATTCTCTAGCCTATACAAGTTATGTGCTACGGGGTTATCAGCACCCTTTCGGTCAACAACGCGCAAATCAAATTCCTGTAGCAGGAGAACCCATCTGATTAGTCCAGGCTTAGCATCCTTCTTCTCCATGAGGTACTTAATAGCAGCATGATCAGAGTGAATAGTGACTTTAGAGTCAACTATATAAGATCTAAACATTTCACATGCAAACACGACTGCTAAAAACTCCTTCTCTGTAGTGGAATAGTTTCTTTGGGCACTGTCTAGAGTTTTACTAGCATAGTGAATGGCATTCAACTTCTTGTCAACTCTTTGTCCTAGAACAGCACCAACGGCATAATCACTAGCATCGCACGTGATTTCAAAGGGCAAGTTGCAATCAGGTTGTTGAACAATAGGTGCGGTTATCAAGGCCTTCTTAAGTATTTCGAAAGCTTCCTCACAATCCTCATCAAAAACAAAAGGAACATCCTTCTGCAAGAGGTTGGTAAGAGGCCTAGAAATCTTAGAGAAGTCTTTAATGAACCTCCTATAGAAACCAACATGACCTAGGAAACTTCGTATACCTATGATATCTGTGGGGCAAGACATTTTCTCAATTGCATCTACCTTAGCCTTATCAACTTCAATGCCTTTCTCAGAGATTTTGTGTCCTAAGACGATGCCTTCATTAACCATGAAGTGGCACTTCTCCCAGTTCAAGACGAGGTTGGTATCTTTGCATCTCTATAAGACTCGATCAAGGTTGCTGAGGCAATCGTCAAAGGAAGAACCGTAGACGGAGAAATCATCCATGAAAACCTCAACAATCTTTTCACAAAAGTCAGAGAATATAGCCATCATACATCTTTGAAAGGTGGCAGGTGCATTACACAAGCCAAAAGGCATACGTCTATAAGTGAAGGTACCGAATGGGCACGTGAAAGTGGTTTCTCCTGATCAGATTGTGCAACAGGTATTTGCGAGAAACCTGAATAACCGTCAAGAAAGCAGAAGTGCGTGTGTTTAGATAGCCTTTCTAGCATTTGGTCGATAAACGACAAAGGATAATGGTCTTTCCTGGTTGCCTTGTTCATTTTCCAGAAGTCTATCACCATCCTATAGCCAATAATAATCCTCTGTGGGATTAGTTCATTCTTATCATTAGGAACGACGGTGATACCTCCCTTCTTAGGTACGCAATGTACTGGACTTACCCAATCACTATGAGCAACAGGATAGATGATTCCTGCTTCTAGAAGCTTTAATATTTGTTTTCTCATGACCTCTTTCATCCTCGGATTTAGTCTCCGTTGATGCTCAGCAACTGGCTTAGAATCAGGATCAGTTTTAATCTTGTGCTGACATAGAGTGGGACTAATACCCTTAAGATCATCAAGAGTATATCCAATAGCAGCACGGTTCTTCCCCAAAGTTTTTAATAACTTCTTCTCTTCGTGATTCGAGAGGTGAGCACTAATAATAACATGATATATCTCCTTCTCATGAAGATAGACATACTTAAGAGTATCTGGTAACTGTTTTAGCTTGAACACAGGATCACCCTTTGGTGGGGGAGGATCCCCAAGCAGTTCAACAGGAAGATTATTCTTGAGAATAGGATACTGTTCTAAAACAATTTTATCTATCTCATCTCTTTCATCCATATGCATATCATTTTCATGCTCAAGCAGATATTGCTCTAATGGATCCATAGGAGGTACGACAATAGAGGCAAGAGCAATGATTTCATCCCTACCAGACGACTCTTTTTCATGGGGTTGTCTTCCAAACTTGGAGAAGTTAAATTCATGAGACACACCCTCGAAGCTAACAGTGACAGTCTGCTTAATGCAATCAATGTGAGCATTGACAGTGTTGAGAAAGGGTCTACCAAATATGATGGGACAAAAGCTATCTTGTGCAGTAGCAAGGACGAGGAAATCAGTAGGATACTTCGTCTTACCACACAGGACTTCTACGTCTCTCACAATTCCCAGAGGGCAGATAGTGTCTCTATTAGCTAGCGTAATAGTGACATCAATGGGTTCTAACTCAGCAGGTGCAATCTCATCTTTGATTTCATCATATAGGGACCGGGGCATTGCACTAACACTTGCACCCATATCACATAAACCATGATAACAGTGATCTCCTATCTTGACAGAAACAACGGGCAGGCCAACTACAGGTCCATATTTGTCCTTCGTGTGAGGTTTTGCTATTCTAGCGGAGTCCTCACAGAATTTGATAACATGCCCGTCTATGTCTTCGGCTAAGAGATATTTGATAATAGCAACACTAGGTTCCACTCTAATTTCCTCAGGGGGTGCAAGTGGTCTAATGTAACCCCTACGTATCACAGTTGGAGCTTTAGAATAATCCTTTTTCCTAGCACGGTAAGGTGGTTTCTTAGTGTAGGCACAAGGAACAATAGGATCACTAAAGGCAAGGACTTTCTCTTCAACTAGATTGGGTTTAACTATGTCGACTTCTACAGGCGGATGATACTTAAACCACTTCTCTTTGGGAAGATCAACATGAGCAGCAAAAGATTCACATAGAGAAGCTACTATCTCTGAGTCAAGTCCATACTTAGTGCTAAAATCTCTAGAAGTGTTTGTTTCAACAAAAGATTTAACGCAATCAAACTAGAAATTCATACCTGACTCCTTACCTTCTTCAAGATCCCAATCTTCAGAGTTACGTTTGATTCTTTCCAATAAATTCCACTTGTGGTCAATATCCTTCTTCATAAAAGAACCGGTACAAGAAGTGTCAAGCATGGTACGGTCTTCATGGGAAAGCCGAGCATAAAAGTTTTGAGTGATAATTTCTCTCGAGAACTCATGATTGGGGCATTAATATAGCATTGATTTAAGCCTCCCCCAAGATTGAGCTATGCTTTCCCTGTCACGAGGCCAAAAGTTATAAATATAATTCCGATCACGATGTACTAAATGCATAGGATAAAACTTTTGATGAAATTCCAATTTCAACCGATTGTAGTCCCATGATCCAGTATCATCACATAGCCTATACCATGTCAACGCCTTATCCTTAAAAGATAAAGGAAAGAATTTCTTCTTTACCTCATCCTCGGGCAAACCTGCAAGCTTAAATAAACCACAAACTTCATCTACATAGATCAGATGCAAGTCTGGATGTGAAGATCCATCTCCTTTAAAAGGATTAGCCAGCAGTTTCTCAAGCATACCTGAAGGAATTTCATAAAAGATATTTTTAGTAGGTACCTCAGGTTGAGGAACAACTCCTTGTGCTCCCGTTCGTGGTGAAGATACCCCGAAAAAACTCCTCAAAGGAACAGTTTCCATAGTGACAAGTGACAATAAATTTCAGCACAATATATAAATGTTTCCTTACCAAATTCCACTTACCAAAGGCGCTTCCTCCCCGGAAACGGCGCCAGAAAAGAGTCTTGATGACCCACAAGTATAGGTGATCAATCATAGTCCTTTCAATAAGTAAAAGTGTTGAACCCAACGAGGAGGAGAAGGCTCTGATAAACGGTTTTCAGCAAGGTAATAACTGCAAGCACTGAAAGTAGCGGTAACAAGTGATGGTGTAGTGAGGTGAAACGTAGAAAGCAAAAAGTAACAAGTAGCAAGTAGTAGCAACGGTGCAGCAAGTGGCCCAATCCCTTTTTTAGCAAGGGAAAAGCCTGAACAAAGTCTTATAAGAGGAAATACGCTCCCGAGGACACACGGGAATTTCTGTCATGCTAGTTTCATCATGTTCATATGATTCATGTTTGTTACTTTGATAGTTTGGTATGTGGGTGGACCCGCACTTGGGTACTGCCCTTACTTGGACAAGCATCCCACTTATGATTAACCCCTCTCGCAAGCATCCGCAACTACGAAAGAGGAATTAAGACAACGTCTAACCATAGCATTAAACTAGTGGATCCAAATCAGCCCCTTACGAAGCAACGCAAAGACTAGGGTTTAAGCTTCTGTCACTCCAGCAACCCATCATCTACTTACTACTCCCCAATGCCTTCCTCTAGGCCCATATATGGTGAAGTGTTATGTAGTTGACATTCACATAACACCACTAGAGGAAAAACAACATACAACATATCAAAATACCGAACGAATACCAAATTCACATGACTATTATTAGCATGACTTATCCCATGTCCTCAGGAACAAAAGTAACTACTCACAAAGGATAATCATAATCATGATCAGAGGTGTAATGAATAGCATCAAGGATCTGAATATTAACTCTTCCACCAAGTAATACAACTAGCATCAACTACAAAGAGTAATCAACACTACTAGCAAACTTACAAGTACCAATCGGAGTCGAGAGACGGAGATTGGTTACAAGAGATGAACTAGGGTTTGGAGAGGAGATGGTGCTGATGCAGATGTTGATAGAGATGCCTCCCCTCCGACGAGAGGTGTGTTGGTGATGATGAAGGTGACGATTTCCCCCTCCGGGAGGGAAGTTTCATCCTGCCGGAGCTCTATATTGGATCTTCTCAAGTTTTGCCTCGTGGCGGCGGAGAATCCACGAAAAAGCACCACCCTGATTTTTTCTCGGACAAAACCCTTCATATAGCAAAAGAGGGGGGCAGTGGGCCACCAGGGTGCCCACAAGCCCTGTTGCCACGGCCAGGGGGTAGGCCGCGGCAACCAGGCTTGTGCACCCCTGGTTTCTCCCCTCTGACACTTCTTTCGCCTAGTATTTCTTATAAATTCCAAAAAAAATCCATGTTGATTTTCAGGGCATTTGGAGTTGCGCAGAATAGAGGACTCAGACTTGCTCCTTTTCCAGTCCAGAATTCCAGCTGTCGGTATTCTCGCTCTTCAAATAAACCTTGCAAAATAAGAGAGAAAAGGCATAAGTAAGGTTCCACAAAGTATAATAACAGTCCATAAAGCGATAAATATAAACATGAAAGCATGATGCAAAATGGACGTATCACAGTCCACCCGCTCTGATTTGAGCTCGCAAGACACCTTGGAGAGCTCAGTCATCTGTTCCTGGAATTTCTGCTCCAAGGACTCACACTTAGAGCTCGCATCTTGCAGCTTGTGTTGAATCACCGCCACCTTGGCCTCATTCTTGTTGCTGTCGACCTTGAGGGTGTTTAGCTCGGCAACTGCCTGTTCGGCCGCCACCTTGTTAGCAGCGGCCTCCTGCTTGGCCTTCTCTAATTCTGCCTTGAGCTTTTGGAATTCTTGGTCCTTGGCTGCTGACCAGATCGAAATCATGGGGTCAGACACTAAATCCATGATGGTCCTTCTCTACTAAGGACAATAAGAATTTTTATAGCACACATTAAAACTTACCCTGCCTTTCATCGAGCCGACTATTTACACGACCGAGTTCTTCGTCGGAAACTTTGAGTTTCTCATTCATCTCGGCAATCTCAAGAGCGTTGGCATCAGCAGCAGAGGATGAGGCCTACGAGGCAAAATTATAAATTAAAAGGACTCCGGGTTATCGGAACGGGAGACACTCGATCGAATTATTCTAGCGAGCCGTTATAGTTCAAGAGTCTCTGGATTATTTCTCTTTACGCCTAGGAATTATTTTGAGCCACGGGTAAGCTTATAAAACTTTCCCATGGCTTGGGGGATGTTATACCCATAAAGGCATATAAAACCTTATAAATAAACTCAAAACATTACATGGCTTACCTTAAAGCCAGCCAGCAAGCCATTGAAGGCTTCGTCAATCCACTGTTAATGGATTGAATGCTCTACATAACCGCACCCATAAGGGTGCAATGTTCATCGGTGATGGATGAGCCGAACAAGGCATCCTCCATCATAGCCGGCCACCCAGCAGCACCTGCTTCGTCACGAGCGGCACCGGAGGCAGCACTGAAGGCTCTGGAAGACTAGAGCTCCCTAGAGCTGTCTCTGGAGGAAGCTCGGAGGGAATTCAGCCCCCTCTCTACTTGCGGGGAAGGAACCAACCTCCTGGGTCCCGATGACTGAGGCGTGGACCTTGGCCAGGACCTCCCAAGTCTTCGGTGGCCAGTGTATCAACTTTGGCCGGGACCTCTCGGTCCTCGGCGTTCGATGTACCCACCTCGGCCATTACCACCTCATCTTTCGACGGTGGGGCCTGGGGAAGGGTGGTGCGGGACAATTTCCCTCTCTCTGCCAGCTCAGCTAGTGGCAAACCCCCTTTTGAGACCTGGTCTGTCGGGAGGTCACGGACATGGCTGCGACAAGAAATGCTCATTTCTCATTACTAACAAAAACTCGGTGTAACTTTTGGTCAGGGGCTTAACCCTAGAGATTCGTCAGGGAACCGTCTCAAAGGCTCCGAGCTCCTCATCCAAATCCGGGCTATCGTCGATCAGGGTGACCTTGCTCTTGAAAGGTCTCTCCGGGGCCCGAGGAGGCAGCCCCTCCTCAGCCTCCCGTGGCCCCGCCCTCTTCCTTGTTTGGGAAGAATATTTCTCCTCCTCATCTTCTCCATCCTCCCCCCTCATGGGTGGAGGAGACATGGGTGTCCCCGGACTTGGTATCCGGAGGACCCCTCGAGTGGAGACCTCCGTGGGTCTCCTTCTTCTTTTGTGGCGCCATGTATGGAGCCACTACCAGCATTGCGGCCAGCAATGCCGACCGGGGTTCCTCGGGCAAGGGAGCTGGCTCGTCTATGTTTTCAGATTTGGCCAGCCAACCCTGCACGGATGGTAGGATAAATGGTAAGACCCTCGATAAAAACTGGAGCTTTAATTAAGTATATGAGCTCGGAGATACCTAACAAGGGGGGTTTTCGACATCCAAGCGAGCGTCATCCTTCTTGCCCGGCCAATCCCGCTGAGGCTTGAGCAGCATCATCCACAGGTTCTCATGGGTGGTGAGGTGGAACTCCTGCACGACCGAGGGGTTTACGGGCTTGCAGGACCACATCAGTGTATCCTGACGCTCGCGGGGAAGGATGTGGCAATGGAGCACGACCCGAGCGACGTTGGTCAGCTCGATGTTTACCGCCACCATTTTCCTGATGAGCTTCTGCACCAGCTTCACATCCGGAGCCGATCCCTAGTCTAGACCTTTTTTAACCCATGAGGTTAGCCTCACGAGGATCTAGATCTGAATTCAGCGGGCGTTGCCCAGTTTTCTTCTCATGTCTCGGTGATGTTGAACCACTCCTTCAGCCAGCCCTTGATGGTGTCAATCAAGGTGCCCTCTAGCCACGCCATGCGGCAAAGCTTGCTTATGATGGACACACCATAGTCGGCATGTTGACTGCTGACCGACTTCGGCTTGACGTTGAAGGTTTTAAGCTAAAGGCCAAAGTGCAGATGAATCTTCACGAAGGCCTCACAAATAGTATTGAAGGTAGAGATGTGCATGACTGAATTTGGGGGAAGATCGTGAAAATCTAACCCATAGTAGAACATCAGGCCCCTAAAAAAGTGGTGGAGTGGGAAGCCCAGCCCCCGGATGAAGTGGGGGATGAACACCAGCCGCTCAGCAGCCCTTGGTGTAGGCACCACCTGGCCCTTCTTCGATGCACGGAGGGCGATGTCATTCGGGAGGTTGCCAAAGCGCTTCAGCACGTGGATGTCCTCGTCGGAGATGCTGGAGATCTCCCCCCATGAGAGCCCGAGCCGTCCATTGGTGAGCTTTGAAAAGGGGCGGCTAGAGAGGGTGGGAGATGAAATGGATTTGGGCGCTCGAGCTTGAAAGAGGGGGAGTCAAGTTTGGAATGCCTGTGGTGGGCTTTGGATCTTTTTCCCATTTTATGGGAGATTGTAAAACCAAGGGTTCCCGCTTACTGCACCACTAGCTGTGCCACTTCTCGAAATGACCGCATCATTGAACGTGCATGGGCTAGCCGGGTCATTATTTGAATCCCCTCAAATGCGGAACATGATCTCATCGTTGATAGCACGTGCCCAAGGGAAAGTGGACACGCGCCGCGGTTTGAGTTTTTTTGTAATTGGTTATTGTTACTTTTCATCAAAATGGTTGCTAGATGAGGTGACTCTTCACCTATGGGCTTTTAAGCCTTTAGATTTAACGATGCATGTTTTAAGAACATGATGTCACCGGCGCAACCAAACCGAAGCCAGGCAGACAAAAAGGGAACTCGCCATGCAAGCCGATTATTCTAAGTGTGTGGCTGCCGAAGACCGTACACATTGGTGTTGGATGCCATTTCGGGGGCTACTAAGTGAGTCCTGGATTGCGGGGTCCTCGGGCGGTCGGCTTATCCCTTATGGACTGACCATATGGGTCGCATCATTGAAGACCAGATTGTCTGACGACTTTATGATCGATATGGAATGCTCTGAAGGCTGGCGTGCACTCCATGTTAAGAAGACCGTATCGACCCATCTGTCCCCTGCTGAGGTCGGTAATATGTAACCCTAGGAACCCTGGTGTCTATATAAACCAGAGGTTCTCATGCGTATAGACAGGTTGACTCATCTACGGTTTAGCTCATATCATCTTGAGGTAGATCAACTCTGTAATCATCATCCACATCAATATAAACAAGCAGGACGTAGGGATTTACCTCCTCTAGAGGGCCCGAACCTGGGTAAATATTGTGTCCCCTTTTCTACTGCAATCCATCGATCCAAGGTCCACAGTTCGGGACCCCCTAACCGAGATATGCCGGTTTTGACACCAACATGGGGCGCCTATGTTCTTTTCCAAGCGGTGGAGGTGCGATGGCCATCTTGGTGGGTTTCACTTTTGTCCAATGCATCATGGTTCATGCAAAGGCCGTCCGAGCTCCCTTGATGCACGCAGAGCGCTTCACAATGTCAATCTGGGGTGCAGTAGCAATCAACTTCTGCACCAGGCCAAGATAGGTGATGTGCATCGGCTTTGTCAGCCATGGCCTGATGTAGAGATCCTTCATTTCCGGTTATGCCATCGTGTATAGCTCCATCAGCTGTTTCAGCTGATCGGAGACAAGAAGGGGTTCCTCTGGGGTTTGGAAGTGTCCCGTGAATAGCCTTTGCTCGGCTTCACCCTCTTGGAATGCATAATGCTTTGAAGCATCAGCCACACTCTTCCTGAGATCCGGAAACACGCCTCGAGAACGCCACACTCAAGTAAGGAATGCAAACCTTTCTCCACTGAAAATATAGTCCAATCAATATCTCTTAACATCTGCAATTTGCTTGATCTGGTGGATGTACTTCTAATGACTGTGTGCCTCCTTCCGCGCATCATGAAGTGCGGCAAAGCTCGGAATTTTTTTCTTTATTTTTATGCTCAAGGACCTCGCATTTAGTGACGAAATCCTTCATCTCTTGTTGTACCTGAGTGACCTTGGCCTTGTGTGTGTCACTTGTAGACTTAACCGTCAAGAGTTTGGTCGCAGCCTGTTCGGCCAACCCTATGTTCGGCAACTACCTTATTGGCCTTGCACAGCTCGGCTTTAAGCCTCTCGACGTCTGCGGCAACCTCTATAATTGTCATGGAAATAAGTCGTGCTTAAGGTCACAAATATTAAACACCTCACTTCTTATTAGAAAATTAAAAGTCCAATTCTTACCTTGTGCGTCATCAAACCGCTTATTCAAGCGGTCGAGCTCTTCCTCGGAGCTCTTCACTTTCTCGTTCATTTCCGCCAACTCGATGGAGTTAGGGGACGTTGTCGACGTTGAGGCCTACAAATAGGTATTTAGACTCTCAAGTTCTCAGATTTTTTGAAATCCTTTGCTAGGCGGTTTTTATCATCCTACTAGAGTCTTGGGGGATACGATCAACTTTTTATAGGGATGTTTTCCAAACTACTTTGACCCCCGCGTGAGGTTTTCAAACTCACACATGATTCGGGGGCTACTAAACATAGGGATTGCTTATAAACCTATAAGAAACACAATTACTTTGTGAAAAAGAGTGTGTGGATTACCTTGAAGCCTGTCAACACTCCGTCGAAAGTCTCTTTCACACAGTTGTCAACAGACTGAATACTTTTCAATACCGTTCACAGATGAGCACGGTGTTCTTCACGTATGGAAAAGTCATTTAGAACTTTGTCCATAATGACCGACCACCCAGTTCGGAGCCGCTCTATCGTGGACAACTCTGGGTGCGGCATAGCAGTTTCCCTTTTGCGGAGTAACTTCTATCAATGGCGCCCGTGGCTGAGGGCCTCCAAAATTGTATTCGAAGAGGACCCAGAGTGTTCGAGTTCTCCTTCCTTTGTTGCCAGGAGGGATTCGTCCCCCTGGTCCTTCGTGGCCGAGGTATCAACCTCAACCATGATATCTGATAATCCCCAAGTGCAAGGAATCATCGTAGCAATTTCCAAAGGTGGAAGTGATAGGTATGGAGTGTCGAACCCACAAGGAGCTAAAGGTAAGAGCAATATTCTCTCAAGTCCTATCTGCCACTAATACAACTCTACGTAGGCCGACCATTTGCTTTCAACTAGGAACGAGAAATAAAACTACGTTGTGGGTATGAAGAGGATAGCTTTGCATGAAATCAAAGAACTAAAATATAAAAATAGGTGTTGTTATCTTTAAGTTAGAATATATTACAATATATTACAAATAGCGAGTGTGGAATAATGATGGGTCGGTGTGCGGAATTGTCCTAGGCAATTGTTAACAAGATCGGTAATCATTATTGCAAATTTATAGGAGGGAGAGGCATAAGCTAACATACATTCTCTACTTGGATCATATGCACTTATAATTGGAACTCCAGCAAGCATACGCAACTACCAAAGATCATTAGGGTAAAACCTAACCATAGAATTAAAGCCTCAAGTCCCCTTTATCCCATACACAACAACCCACCTACTCGGTTTTATGCTTCTGTCACTCAAGCAACCCACTATAAGCGAATCACGAATGTATTGCAACACCCTACAACGGGAATCCCTCACGCTTGCATGACACATAGAGCACCATAGGACATCACCAATAATAAAGCATACAACTCAAACCAATCTAGATCATCAATCAACCCATAAGACAAAGGGAATCTACTCAAAACATCATAGGATGGCAACACATCATTGGATCATAATATGTGGCATAAAGCACCATGTTCAAGTAGGGGATTACAGCGGGGTGCGGGAGAGTGGACCGCTAAAAGAAGATGACGATGGTGATGAAGAAGGTGATGTTGATGAAGATGATCACCGCGGGGATGGTTCCCCCGGTGGAACTCCGGCACCACGGTGGGAGAGGGGGAGAGGGTCTCCCCCTTGTACCTCCTCCTCCATGGCCTACCCCCAATATGGGGAGAGGTTCTCCCTCTAGTCCTTGGCCTTCATGGTGATGATGGCCCCTCCGTCTTCCTCCTCCATGGTCTCCGGTGATGGTGACCACTTCCGGTAGGGTGCCGAAGTGGGCCAATATTTGTTTTTCGTGGCTCTGGAGGCTTGCGGCGGTGGGACTCCCAATCTAGGTTCCTTTTCAGGGTTTTCTATATTTATAAGAATATTTGGCGTTGGAATCACATCAACGGAGTGCTCGAGGAGCCCACAAGCCAGGGGGCGCGCCCCCCTGTTGGCTTGTGGCTGCCTCGGGACTCCTCTATGGTATCTTTTTGCTCCATTATTTTTCATATTTTCCAATAAATATTCTCCATAAATTTTCGGCCCATTCCAAGAACTTTTATTTATGCACAAAAACAACACCACAGTAGCTCTACTGAAAACAACGTTAGTCTGGGTTAGTTCTGATAAAATCTTACCAAAATCATAAAAAATTATTGTAAACATGGCATGAATACTTCATAAATTATAGATACATTGGAGATGTATCAGCATCCACAAGCTTAATTCCTGCTCGTCCTTGAGTAGGTAAATGATAAAATAAATAATTTATGAAGTATGAATTGTAGCATAGTGCATAAATTTGATCAATGGTAGTTCCAAACACTTTTTCTAGCAGCATTATATATCATAAACATTAACTCATCTCATGAAGAAGTAACAAGATATTCACGTGTTAAAGTGTAGACCATAAAGTTTCTTGAAAACTAACAAACTATGCTTTCAGTCACCAAAAAATTTCAATTCATCTTATTTTCAGGAAGGGTCTATGTAAGAGCTTTGATTTAGCAAATTCCACATACTCAACTATCATATAGTCTTCCATGATTAGTGACACTCAAAGCATATTTTTAGAAAAAATAGCATCCATCGAACACAGAAAAAGATAGGGGCTTAAAGTGTTGCCTCGCAACTTATTTCTCATCTAGATAATTGTCAACAATAATAATTCATGATCAGATGTATTTGTATGGATATATATGTTTGGATATTTCCCCACAACATGGTGCTTGCCAACTAATACTTTGAGGTTGGAATAAGAAGTTAACTCAATAAGAATAGTAAATAACATGAAAGTAAATAGGTTGGCCATTCGCAGAGGGAAGGAGTGATTTGCATATGTGCTAGAGCTCGATCTTTTAAAATAGAGATGGATAATAATTTTTAGCGGTATGCTTTCATTGTCAACATAACAACTGAGAGATCTCGGTATCTTCCATGCTAGATACATTATAGCCGGTTCCCAAACAGAATGGTAAAGTTTTTACTCCCTCTCCATCAATCAATCACATTCCACGGCGAGCCGAATCCACGGGTACCGTCCATATAAACAACAATCTTGGGGGAGTTTTGTTTCATTGTATTTTGATTTGACTTTTGAGCATGGAACTCTGCATATCGAATACTAGACACTTTCTCATGATTGATAGTGAATCAATACATATCGTGAGAATAACCCAACAAGCATGGAAGATACTGACAGCCCCTAGTCACTACATGAGCGATTCGGGTATATAAAACAAAATATTATTTGAAGGTTTAGAGTTCGGCACATGCAAATTTACTAGGAACTGCAGGTAAATACCGCATATAGGTAGATATAGTGGACTCTCATGGCAAGAAACTGGGTTTAAGGGTTTTTGGATGCACAAGTAGTATCTCTACTTAGTACGAAGTGTTGACTAGCAAAAGGTTCTAAACAAGCACCACATGTTGGAGGATCCATAACACTATAACTTCTATGCAAATATACCCAAACATAACTCATTAAGTTGTCTTCCTTGTTCAAATTCAACTAATTTTCTCAAGTTTGAAAATAACTAATGGGGCTCACGATCATAGAAGATATCCAAGATAGTATATTTATATGTGTAATCTCTCTGAATTCTTTCATGAATTATTCAAGTGACCAATGCGGTGTTTGCTAACTTTCAATTTTTTTACCACCTATACTTCTTATATGTGAAGTCATTACTTCCCATGGGATAAGAATTTAAAACATATATAATTTCATATTTATGATATTCAATTTATTCAACTATTTACTCATAGGATATAAGTGAAGCACGAGAGTAAATGACAAAACTACTGCAAAAAACATATAACTGAAGATCAACTAGTAGTCAAACAATTAAATTGCTATGTGAGGACTTTCTCCCTCTCTTAATAAATATTTTCATATCTGAGTATTTTTTTAACATCAAGCAAAATAAAAATAGCACTCCAAGAATAGGACGCATCATGTGAACGAATAAAAAATTAGGCTCAACATAGGCTAACCGATAGTTGATGAAGAGAGGTGGGATGCGTAGCATCCCCAAGCGTAGATGCTTGAGAGTTCTTGAAATATTTACTTGCGGTGACTTGGGCATCCCCAATCTTGAGCTTTTGTATCTCTTTCAATCCTCTCATATCACGGTTTCACCTATTCTCAAAAACTTCACCCACACAGAACTCGAAAAGAACTCGTGAGATAGGTTAGTAGACACAATAATAAATCAACTATTCATGTACTTCCAAGACAGTTTGTATAATAATTTTAAATTATCATCTACTATTTACTATCGTTTCCACAATTTATATCTACCAATATAGGCTATGTAAACAATAGGATAAGTAGATAACAAAACTATGACCGCAATCTGTCCAAATAGAATAGCCTGTAGCTATTTATGAAAACAGTGTACATATGTAATTCAAACAATTATGAAAATTCAGGAAATGATATAAAACTTATATAATAATATTGTGTAAAAATTTCAGAAACTTTCCACATTCCAGTAAAATATTAAAATTTAAACACTACAACATCAGTTTCTGTTTCTACACAACACCAATCAAAGCATGCAATGCAAGCATCCTAATGCAATTCTTGGAACTTTTTATTGAAAAATAAGATTATAAATAACACCTAACAGATAGAAATAAAATAAAATGACGCTCCAAGCAAAACTCATATTATATGACGAATAAAAATATAGTCCAAGTAAGATATATCGATAATGTTGAAGATGAAAGAGGGGATGTCTTCCGGGGCATCCCCAAGCTTAGGCGCTTGAGTCTTCCTTGGTATTACCTTGGGGGTGCCGTGGGAATCCCCAATCTTAGGTTCTTGTCACTCCTTATTCTTCTCATATCTGTGTGTCACCCAAAACTTGAAAACTTTATTCACACAAAACTTAACGGAACTTCGTGAGATGGGTTATTATAATAAATAATGATCATTCACTAAGGTACTATCAAGACAAGATTCATAATTTTTCCCACATGATACCTACTGCATTTTACTATTCTCATAATTTATATCACTGAATATAAGCAATGGGAACACTAAAACAAGCAAACTATGCACGCAAAACAGAATCTGTGAAAAACAGAACAGTCTGTGAAGATCTGTGGTGTAACCATACTTGCGTGTCTCTAAAAATTCTGAAACATTAGGAAAATCCAGGAAATTTTCATATCAATCATGTGTAAAAAGTTCATATCAAATGCATGTTCCAGTGAATTCACAAAATTCCTGGACTGAGAGCAAATGTTTCTGTTTTTGCACAGAATCAAGTCAACTATCATCCACACCACCCCAAAGGCTTTACTTGGCACTTTATTGAAATAAAAGGGATAAAATATGATTACTACAGTATCTTAATCATGTGAACATAAAAAAACAGAAAATAAAAGTGTTGGGTTGTGTCCCAACAAGCGCTTTTCTTTAAAGAATTTTAGCTAGGCATGATGATTTCGATGATGCTCTTCCAAGCCTACTTCCGATGATGATTTTATTCGTACTCTAAAAGATATAAGTTAAGTTCATAGAGAATTGTACAATTAATATAGATCAACCAGTATCCAAGCTCAAAATATATAAGTGAAGCACACGAAGCATTCTATAAGGCCATACTCAAAAGATTTAAGTGATGCACGACGAGCATTCTACAGAGCCATACTCAAAAGATTTAAGTGAAGGGCATGAAGCATTCAATAAATCAATGAAGGACTATCTCATACTAGAAGGGTGAATAAAAGGAGAAGAAAAACACTAAAGACGCATATCATGTGAACAAAACAAAAACCGAGGTATATCGATAATTGTTGAAGAATAAAGATGGGATGCCTTCCGGGGCATCCCCAAGATTAGATGCTTGAGCCTCCTTGAAATATTTACTTGGGATGACTTGGGTATCCCCAAGCTTGAACTCTTGTCTCTCTGTATTCTTCTTTTACCGATACCTCCTCGATCTTCGAACACTTCATTCACACAAAAGTTAACAAAACCCTCGTGAGATCCGTTAGTATAATAAAGCAAAATACTACTTTAAGTACTATTGTGAACTCATTACAAATTCATATTAGCATTATATATACTATATTACAACTTCGACATGGTTCATACCCCCGGTACTACCCATGATTCATCGAAATAAGAGAACAATGCATAGAAAACATAATGTGTCAAAAAACAGGACATTGTATAACAATCTGGAAACTTTGTATACTTATGTAACTCAAAACATTCTGAACAATCAGGAAGAAATAAAAGATTTGCATAGAAGTACTGTGTAAAAATTTCAAAAACCTTTGACATTCGAGTAAAAAACGTAAATTCACGCACTACAGCCAAAGTTTCTGTTTTTGCACTGCACACACCAAACAAGCAATCTAATCGTCCTAAAGGCAAATCTTAGAACAATATTTTTATAATAAAATGGATATATACAAGGGGATAATTATTTTCTAGAAACTTCCATGAAAAATTCTACATTGCTTCCATGTGCATGAACACAAGTGTTCAAGGTCGACCCTCACTTCTCCAATGCACAATCTTCCAATCACTTCTCTTTTTGAAAACTTCTCACGCATAATAGGCAAGTAATTCTTCTTGTATTTTTCATTATTTAATATCTTAGTTTGTTTCACAAAAAATTAAATAAATCAAAAAGGGAAAACAAAATATACTTAGTGAAGAAAGCGAACAAGCACACACGAGAATATCAACCCCACGCTGTTGCTCCCCGACAACGTCGCCAGAAAAGAGCTTGATAATCCCCAAGTGCAAGGAATAATCATAGCAATTTACAAAGGTGGAAGTCATAAATATGGAGTTTCGAACCCACAAGGAGCTAAAGGTAAGAGCAATATTCTCTCAAGTCCTATCTACCACTGATACAACTCTACGTACGCCGAACGTTTGCTTCCAACTAGGAACGAGAAATAAAAGTACGTTGTGAGTATGAAGAGAATAACTTTGCATGACATCGGAGAACTAAAATATAAAAATAGGTGCTGTTATCATAAAGTTAGCATATATTACAAATAGGGAGTGTGGAATAATGATGGGTCGGTGTGCGGAATTGTACTAGGCAATTGTTAACAAGATCAATAATCATTATTGCAATTTTATAAAAGGGAGAGGCATAAGCTAACATACTTTCTCTACTTGGATCATATGCACTTATGATTGAAAATCTAGCAAGCATCCGCAACTACTATAGATCATTAAGTTAAAACCCAACCATAGCATTAAAGCATCAAGTCCCCTTTATCCCATACGCAACAACCCACCTACTCGGGTTTATGCTTCTGTCACTCAAGCAACCCACTATAAGCAAATCATGAACGTATTGCAACATCCTACAGCGAGAATCCTCACGCTTGCGCGACATGGAGAGCACCATAGGACAGCACCAATAATAAAGCATGCAACTCAAACCAATCTAGATCATCAATCAACCCATAAGACAAAGGGAATCTACTCAAAACATCATAGGATGGCAACACATCATTGGATCATAATATCTGGCATAAAGCACCATGTTCAAGTAGGGGATTACAACGAGGTGCGAGAGATTGGACCGCTAAAAGAAGATGAGGATGGTGATGAAAAAGGTGACATTGATGATGAAGATGATCACCGCAGTGATGGTTCACCCGGTGGCACTCCGACACCACTGGGAGAGAGGGGGAGAGGGTCTCCCCTTTGTGCCTCCTCCTCTATGGCCTACCCCCAAGGTGGGTAGAGGGTCTCCCTCTGGCCCTTGGCCTCCATGGTGATGATGTCCCCTCCGTTTTCCTCCTCCATGGTCTCTGGTGATGGTGACCCCCTCCGACACGGTGCCGGAGAGGGCCAAGATTGGTTTTTCGTGGCTCTGGAGGCCTCTAGCGGGGGAACTCTTGATATAGGTTTCTTTTCAAGTGTTTCTGTATTTATAAGAATATTTGGTGTTGGAATCACGACAGGGGAGTGCTTGAGGGACCCACAAGCCAGGGGCACGCCCTAGGGGGGTCGCGCCCTAGTGGCTTGTGGCTGCCTCGGGACTCCTCCCCGGTATCTTTTTGCTCCATTATTTTTCATATTTTCCAAAAATATTCTCCGTAAATTTGCAGCCCATTCCGGGAACAACACCACGGTAGCTCTGCTGAAAACAGCGTCAGTCGGGTTAGTTGTGATAAAATCATACCAAAATCATATATAATTATTGTAAACATGGCATGAGTACTTCATAAATTATAGATACGTTGGAGACGTATCAATATCTTCACCTCGGCCCCGGTTTCTGGCTCTTGGGGATTCTCTTGAGATTCTACCTCCCCGATCTCCTCGATGGCTGGCGGAGGTGTGTTGTGTGAGCCGGTCCCGCTTTCCGCCAGATTGGCCGGCAAAGAGTCCCCACCCGAAATCTGGTGTGTGGGGAAGTCACGCGGTGGGCTACAATACATAAGAAGGGCCTAACCATTAAGCTACAGCATCCCAAAACTATGGTATAATCAGATTTTTTATAAATACCTTTGAGCTTGGGGTTTTATCCTAGGGGTCCTTCGGGGGACGAGTGCATAATCCTTGGATCCCTCATCGGAGTCTGGAACATCTCCAAATAGGGTCGGGGAGGCCCTGCATTGCCTCTTCAGAGCAGGCGGAGGTGGATCTCCCTCGTTATCTTCGGATGCCGCTCGCTTCCTCATGTGGGAGGAGCCGCTCTCCTCCTCTTCCTCCTCTCCCTCCAGATTAGAGTGTGAAACCATTGGATTAAGCTACAGTAATCATTGTAATTAAGCTACACTTCTGGTGAAGATTAAGCTTGATGCTTTTGCTAAAGACTGCTTGATCGATCTTTGGATCATATCTCATTTCAAATTCCTGTTGAAATTCAAAATTCAATTAATAAGTGGAATAAATATCTTATCAATCATGAAAACTAAAATCATGGCGGCCTTGCAAATATTCACCTACTGGTTGTAAAGTTGAAACATTAATTTTGCGAAGTATTTAAGTGCCTCAAAATAATATTAACAAAGGCCAAAACAAATATTTAAATACCTTTTTAATTATAGAAAACCCTCACACCTTCAAAATGCTCCCAAATTCTTTTGTGACCATGTCATATAATGCAATAGTACTTATGGGCTAGTTCCACTATATTGCAAAAGCTATTTTGTGAAAAAATAAAATGAAAACAGGAACAAATAAAAAAAGGAGAAAAGGAAAAGGGAGCAAAAGTCCTAAAACCCCCTTGTTCCCCCCTTGGCTCATCAACCCTCCCACCCAGCCGACCCGGCTCCCTCCCCTACTCACCCCCATCTCCCACTACACGGGAGGGGTCCCACAATACGTGCCATGGCGCAGGCCAGCCACGCGCCGGTGCCCCGCCCCTACAAAACCGCGAGCGAGCCCCCCTTGCCAGCCCTTGCCCCCACCCTCTCGCACCCCAGCCCTCTCCCCTCGCCCCTGCGCTCCCTCGGGCTCGAGCTTGCCCTTAGCCGTCACCGCCATCGCTACCTCCCTCGCCGCCGGCTGTCGCCACATCGTCACCGTTATCCACCCCATCGACTGGCCCCGAGCCTCGCCAAACCCTCCCCTACCTCTGCTGGTGAGCCCCCGTGGCCTCATATCCCTCCTTTCCCCCTCCCCATGTTGAATATCATCGACGCCTCCCAGGTCCCAGTCGTTCCCGCGCATGAGGCCACCACACCCTGGCCATGCGCCCGACCTTGATTAGCGCGCCCTCACTGTGCCCGAAACGCCCGTGCATGCCTACTGTGCTCGCCTCGCTGTTGTTGTCGCTAGCTCCTGTAAGTGCATCTAGTGCCCTTAGTGATTTTGGTGGTTTGAAGACTTATATGTTAAGTAACTAATGTGTTTATAAGTGTACACATGCTCTATAAGTTGCTGAGGAGTTTGAGTTATACGATGAATATCGACCCCTAAAAATGTATATCATCGGCTGAAGAAAATGGTCTTATGTTGAAGATTTTGATCATGAAGAAGTTGCGATGAAATTGATATTCCTCATGAAGATATTTAAGATGAGGAATTCGGTGTGTCCTGAAGAAAATCAGTCCGAAGACTTTGAAGCGTGAAGATTTATTCTTTTTGTTTCATTTTCTTCACTATTGAGTCAAAGGAACATCGCACTACTAAAGGGGGTCGAGGTAACACTACGGAATGAATTTCCTCATGATGCTCAACCCAAGCCTAATCCTACAAAAGCCTCAAGTGAGGAATATGAGAGACATGAGGACTCTCACAGTTGAGAGTCCCGACCGTTGCCGCGATTCGCGCCACCTCACCGATCTTATCCACACCAACGGGCATAATATTTAATGGTATTTATGTCAAATCATGTTGGGATGCTCCCAGGCTACAAATAGCCCCCCCCCCCCACAACCATAAGTTGGTTGGCTGCTCCGCGAGAAACTGACACTTGTCATTTAGAGAAACCCAAATTCCTTAGAGTCTCCGAGAGTAAATCATCAATGAGGAAATTCCCCAAACACCAAACCACAAACCAAAAACCAAGTGATTGAGCATCACTGAAGAATTTGTTCCTGTGTGAAACTCAAGCCTTTTAACTTTGAGGATTATGCATCCTCGAGACGGTTAGGCGTCATGGTCTAGAGCAATCCGGCAGTCAATTGTGGATCGCCCGGTGACCTAGTTTTTGAGGGTTTGGAAGTCTGCCCTGAATACTTACCACGAGTGTTGGGCAAGGATTATGTGTCCTTAGCTCAAGGAGAATACGGTACGGACTATATGTCCCGGGACTGTTGTAACACCCTGGTTGTCGCTCCCTGATTTTTTTTCATTTGCGGGATTTGACCCCCGTCTTTTTCTCGGTATTATGAGATTTCTTTCACCCTGGGAATGTGAAGATGGTCATCTAGACTTGCCTTCCCTAAATTCACCCTAGTTTAGACGTTCTACCCAAGACCTTTTCTCAGGGTTTTGCCTTCAAAACCCTACCTTCCGAATTGCCGGAAGGGAAACCCCGATCTCTCCTGTTTCAAAGGAACCCCTATTTCTTTTGCCCTGTTGCCTCCCAAACTTTTTCCCAATGACCATCCTTCATCTTTGAACCCTGCATATGCAAAAATATTGCCAAGTCATTTGCAATATTTTTGATTTAGAATTAATTCCTTTTTCTGCCAGTTAAAGGAATTAAATCCTGGAAAATAGCTATCCATCTCCAAAGCTCATGAAAACTTGTAGAGATATTCTTTGTGATCATATTGAGCTCCCATAAAATATTGGCCATCATAGAATAAGGGCAAATTGCATTTTCCTATTTAATGCCAATATAGCATTTTGGGCACTTTCTAAAGGAAGTACCATTTTGGTAGCCAGGAAAAATCCCAAATAATTTGTGGAGCTTCTCCTATCCATATCTTCATCATTTTCATCAAAATCCCAAGTTCCCTAGTTCAAATTTTTAGCACAACATCAAATTGCAATTCTGTCCAGTTGGGAAATTTGCAAAGGAAGTGCTCTATTCCTTAATCTCCTTGAGGTGAAACTTTTCATGATGGTTTACATTGTAAAATCACTAGTGAATACCAAAGCCCACCTTATCGTCTCGTCGAGCCCATCATGCTGGTATCATTTTCAGAAGATGGTTACACTATGAAAATGACCCTTCTGTCCTTGTTTCCAATCAGCCCTTTCGAGAGAGAGCGGTATCCGGCGATCCTTTCTGCGGACTCTCCGCACCTCTTCCGAGAGTATTCTTCGACCCGAGGCAAGCCGACCACCTGACATATGCCCTAAAGCTTTCTCTGTGTTGTTCCTGCATGTTCAATTAATATGCTTACGATTGTATGTATAGTAACGTGTGGTACGTGACTCTGTCGAACCCTTGCTCGCATTTTCTTAAATAATAGCACCACGCCTGAGTCTGAGACGCTTTCGGCCGTCCTGGGTGGATGCCAACTTTATATTTCTCTTGTCAGTAGCTAGCTCGTGTTCCGAGCTGCTTTTCGACGAGCACCTGTTGAATTTCTTTCCGTGGCAGTGACCCTATGCTCTGAGCTGTTCTTCGACCGTCTCAGGGAACTGCTACATTCTTTTTATCAACATCGCCTCATGTTGTGTGCTCCTTTCCAGCCGTCTTGAGCCGGGGTTGAGTTATTCCGGTAACGTCCCACATCTGTGTTGTAAAGACCGTTCTGGTGGCTACCGATTTATTTACAGTTGGAGGTTGTAAAGTAATAACCTGTCATGTACATAATGTCTTATTAATGAATCATAATATAGAGATAGGTTGAGGTGTTTCTACCGTTGTTATTTCATGCAAAATCAACATTATGTTGAGTCATTGTTGACAACAACCATGCTTGATAAATATGTTGTTTAAACCAAACCTAATGGGTTGATCTCGAGTCTCCTATCCGGGCTTATTCGTGCAACCACATTTGCCGATATGAGACGGCCTTGACTTGGGCTGATCTCGTGACCTTTCACCGGTACTCCCAAATAGAGAGGATTATGCATGCGTGCTACCCTGATCAGGTGGGCGGTGATAATCATGTGAGCCCAGTTGAGTTGAGTTGGGCCCGTCCCTAGGTGGGACAGTTCAGTTTGCCCACGACGATGGCAGGTATCATGAGGACATGGGGCGACCCAGGGCAAGACTACGGGGAGAGTGGTTCCCAGGGGTACGATGAAAGAGTCACTGGTGAGGCAAGTTTCGTTGGAGTAACGCTGGTCCACCCGAATGGAATTACGAGGTCAGTACTCCATAGTGTGGGTAAAGTGTGCAACCTGTGCAGAGTGTCAAATCTATTCGAATAGCCGAGTCCACGGTATTGGACAGGCCGACCAGACCTCAGTAGGTGATCAACCGTAAGAGCAATGATAATGATGGAAGAACTCGTCTTGTGCAGACATCAGAAGATGTCCGGTATATGACATGTTAGCCATGAGATGGCTATGAGATGAGTGGTTGATGACCACATGAGTTGGATTGGATCAGATTCAGACTGGATCATGAGAATAGTCGGAGTACAAATCATTTACCTAATAAGCTTTACCTTATCGCATTTACTTTAGAAGTTATCTTGCTAGATAACCCTGTTGTACATTAGTAATTAACCTTGCTAGATAGGTATTCTATGTCATGATGATTAATATTGCTCTAATAACAAATGCATGCTTGAATGCCATAGATTGCTATGCTCAGTGTATATGTTTGTTTTGGTTTGCTTGCGAGTACATTCAAAAGTACTCAACGGCTTTTAACGTGGCCAGGTTCACATAAGAATCTGTCGTACACGAGGAGACAGAGTGTTCGCGGGCTAGGAGCGTAACCGAGTCAGATCCCTGTGGATTGGAGCTGCATAAAGACCATTCTGCCTTAGATAGAGCTTTTTTGCTGCCATCACCCTTGTGGCTCATCTTGTAAAACTCTTATATTCATTAACAGAAATGCCTATATTCCTGATACCTGTTGTAAACATACATGCCAGAGTGATTTCCTGGGTTAGTATGCGCGGCCACCGTCTGGCTACAGTGGTAATCAGGCGGAGCGCCACAATGAATGGTATTAGAGCATCCAGGCTGATTATAGGTTACCCTATCCAGACCTCACTTTCTTGTGTTTAGTAGAAAGCCCAGATGGATTTCAGCCATCTTTGCCACTTGGCATGGCTACTATTGATCATAAGACAACCCCATAGGTTTTCGGCTCCATCAGACCCCAATTCTCGTGACCCTTGCTTCCAGTGTGAAATGCTTGCACCCGGAAACGACCCGTGAGCCCTGAAACCCCTAGGTCAACCAGATATCCTTACCCCTGCTTGCTAGCCAAGACATTCATGTTCTCACTCTAGTTTCCTTTGGGAAATGCTTATAAATTCTATCTCTCCTCGACAACCTTAGGAACGTTGACTAAGCCACTTTGGCTATAGTCTTGTGTCGAGAGTGATGTTCCCTAAGGAAGTAGTAGGAGCTTGACACCAGTGCTATCAGGAGCATGGTGCGGTTTCACTTCTAAATCCATAGAAATGCATCGAGTGCGCTATATTAGTTATACTAGTGGATCCTTGGCCATGTTTAAGGTCCGCAACACTTGAGATTATTTGCTTTCTGGTTTCTCGCGGTTCTCGTTTCTTTTGTCGGTTTCATTTTTCTACCCCGACTGGATCCATCTGCAAGAGTTGTCTAAGAAAATCAGCATGCAACCAGGATAATACTGAATAATCCCCATTTCAACCAAAGTCAAGCCATGCCAACTTCCTGATATTGAGAACATTACCACCGGATACGTCAAGAATGATGAATGGGTCAGAAGCAGAATCGTCTGCAACAGACAAGGCCCGAATATACCTAAGAGACTTCGCCTCAAAATCGATCATACCAAAGGAAACAGTCAGATGAACTACCGAGAATGAACATCCGTAGGGACAAAATATTCCGTCTAGAATACACGTATTATTTCAGTCAATAAGGTAAACCTTGAGTCTTTTCTGAGTAAACTCAAGAGCCATTTCTTCTTTACCAAGGACATATTTCAAGAATGCAAGTGACCCAAAAGCAGCGACAAAACTCCGGTATGTTGGTACAAATTTCAAGGAAAATCTTAAAGCACATCGGTGCAAATATAAAATTTTCTGGACACTATGAACAAGGTTTGCAAGGAATATGGATAAGTTCACGGTTGTCCGAATCAAGAAGCACCCAATATGCTTGGAAGCTCAGCTGAACCAGATGGAATTATCCATCAATTGCTTATTATCGACAACACCTGGTTTGAACATATGGCCTTCTGAATCAATTGTCCACATGAGGTTTGCTCTAGTCATGCAACCTTTAGAACAACAACAACTAGACCAGCGGAAGGACAAGCGATGTATGGAATATCTTCACCCAAGGTATAGCCTGTATCATGTTATGGCTCTACTATGGGTTAAATTCCAAATAATTCAAAAGGAAGCCAGAACCAGCTCTAGATCTGACGATACATCATAGCAAAAAGGCTTCTGGAATAAGTAACCTAGCTTTCCCCCACAAGCTACCAAAAGAGCTTATGGTACCACACTGTCTCGGTACGCCACTCGGTTAAGGATTCTTATGGGATACGCCACTCCCTTCTTCCATAACAGGCTACCACGGAAAGCTTCTGGCGTAAGGAACCCGACCTTCCACAGGAAGCCACATGAAGGAAAGATTTTGAGGTATGACAACCAGCCGTCTTCAGCACGCTACTCTAGCAGAAGCTTCGAGCATAAAGAATTCAGTCTTCTTCAACACGCCATCGTGCCTACAAGAAACTTGTCAGGAGCATGAGCTAGTCTGGACAAACATTCGCTTCAGAACATAGTGGTGATGGAAGGATCTATCCTACATTTGCATATGTTTAATGGATCAATTCATGCGAGCCACTCGTAGCCAGGAATGACTGCGTTCAGAGAAACGTCAACCTTATGTTCAAAATAAGAATATAAGCACAACAACCCCTACGAGATACACAAGAGTAAGTTGTGAGAACAAGCTAATGCTCAGGGAAAACAATCAAGGAATGGTGTTGGCGTAACATGAAAAGTACATCAAAGGAGTCCTCAAGACCAAAGAAGTCATGGGCAAACGACCTCCATGACGGTCAACAAGATACTGTTTCACTGACAAAGAGGCATTACCAACCCTTGCGAGACTCCTCCATATGCGGCCACAAATGAGCTTGCCGCACTCCTCATGAATATGGACCATCAACCCAGATAAGAAGCTATGCCCTGAGAGATACACCAAGTGATAGGCATACTATGGACATCTCAGTGATCACAACAAGGACTGCAGAGGCTATATATATGACAAAGCCATCCCCACGAATAGCAAAGTCTGAACGAGACATTAAGATCAAATGGTTCAAAGCGCATCGACATCAACAGCTCATAGACAACATGACATCATAAGAGATTACTATCTATGATTATTTTCTGATCATGCCTCACGTTTCAATGAGGGATATAGCAGCAATAGCTCAGTAATGTTGATTCCTTGGGTCATGAATCACCTAAGGACAAGGTCAAAATGCTTGAGGCAATGAGAAACACCAATACGAAACACACACCCAGACTAAACATTCTGAGATGGCAAAAAGGAAGCCACTCCCATTCACTCGAGGACATGCGAGTACGTGAGCCTGGTACCAGGAAAGGATGAATTACCCGTGATATCTAGGATCCGAAGCATTACAATAAAGCCCGAACCAGATACTTCCAGGCCCTGAACCATGGTGTTGGTTGGCAGTACCCGCTACCCTACCCCGCAAGACCACTATAAGAATAAAGGGTATACACAACAAGAAGAGAAGGATTCAAGAAAGCCATGTGCAAATACAACACTTGGTCCCTCCGAAGAGGCAGTTATAAAGTCAGAGAATCAATGAAGGCAGGACAACTGATGGATCCAAGTCGCACACAGGCAAGTCCCCTCTTCCCCGGGAGGTAAGCCTGGAAATCTCAAGGACGAGATTTTCTTAAGGGGGGTAGGTTTGTAACACCCTGGTTTTCGCTCCCTGATTTTTTTCATTTGCGGGATTTGACCCCCGTCTTTTTCTCGGTGTTATCAGATTTCTTTCACCCTGGGAATGTGAAGATGGTCATCTAGCCTTGCCTTCCCTAAATTCTCCCCAGTTTAGCCGTTCTACCCAAGACCTTTTCTCAGGGTTTTGCCGTCAAAACCCAACCTTCCGAATTGCCGGAAGGGAAACCCTGATCTCTCCTGTTTCAAAGGAACCCAATTTCTTTTGCCTTGTTGCCTCCCAAACCTTTTCCCAATGATCATCCTTCATCTTTGAACCCTGGATATGCACAAATATTGCCAAGTCATTTGCAATATTTTTGATTTAGAATTAATTCCTTTTTCTGCGAGTTAAAGGAATTAAATGCAGGAAAATACCTATCCAGCTCCAAAGCTCATGAAAACTTGTAGAGATATTCTGTGTGATCATATTGAGCTCCCATAAAATATTGGCCATCATAGAATAAGGGAAAATTGCATTTTCCTATTTAATGCCAATATAGCATTTTGGGCACTTTATAAAGGAACTACCATTTTGGTAGCCAGGAAAAATCCCAAATAATTTGTGGAGCTTCTCCTATCCATATCTTCATCATTTCCATCAAAATCCCAAGTTCCCTAGTTCAAATTTTGAGCACAACATCAAATTGCAAATTCTGTCCAGTTGGGAAATTGTCAAAGGAAGTGCTCTATTCCTTGATATCCTTGAGATGAAACTTTTCATGATGGTTTACATTGTTAAATCACTAGTGAATACCAAAAATAAGCTCAATCCCTCTCACCATCTTTTCCCAGCAATTTTCCTAAGTTTCTGCCCATTTGGAAGCTCTGTGAAGGAATTACACTCTAGGAATTTCCAATTGAGCTGAAACATCTCCAGTATCTTCATTTGATCAAATCATCATCTTTCCCCAAGTTCGAGCCAAATTCATTTAGCCATTTGAGCCGAGCTTCAAATTCTAGTTTCTCGACCATTTTGTGGTTTGTGAAGGATGTGTATGCTAACAGGGTCGAGAAGACTTAAAATTTTGCAAGCTTATAGTTCTTCCTATCCTATTTCATTTTGACAAAGATCCAACTCCAATTATCCGCTCATTTCCCGAGAAAAAACCACAAACAACTTCATATCAAGATCTGTTTTGGCACATTCCTTCTTCCCCAGAGCCTCCGAGCTCATTCCAACTTCCATTCTTATCTCCTGTAGCAGTGAGGGTGCTGCTGGACGATGATTGGACACGCAGGAGGTGTCAAATCGGGTTGTGCACGTGGTGATCACCGGCAGAGCGCGCCATATGCAAGCTCTGTGCATTTGGGCCCTGGCCCCGTCCACTCCCTCTGCCCCTCGCGTCCCCTCCATGTCCAGTAGCTAGCCCGTGATAGTGCGGTCCTTTCCCCCCTCTGTTCCTCGCCATGGACACCTCTACCGACCACTAGAGCAATGCTAATCCTTCGGGAGCTTCGGACACCGGCGAGAGATGCCCAGAAGCTTCCCCTGAGGCTATTTAAGGAGCAAGTCGAGCCCCCCTTCTCGTTAGCAAGACCAGAGCTCCCCAAGCCCCCTCCCACTCGAGCTTGAGGAGCTCTCTGCCCGCCATGGCCGCCATTGGCATTGTCGCCGCTCTCGGTTCCGCGGTCGAGCTCCGCCCCTGAGCCCTCCCGCTCCTTCCTTTCTTCTTGGGTAGCGTCCCCTCGAGCCTCTGGAGCATCCGTCGTCCTCAGGCTCCTCGGGGAGGCCCTACCGGAACGGCACCTCGGGAGCCCGTCGGCCACCGCATCTCCTCCAGCCGTGGTGGCGCTGTGGTCCGCCTCCGATGATTCTGTTGCCACCCTCGGGCACAGCGAGGGACGCCCGACCCCCTCGGCCCGTCGACTAGCGCTCCTCGGGCCTCCAGTGGCCAGCTGCACCGGCAGCCGATCCTCCCCTGTCCTGCGGCGAGAGGAAGAAGAAGGTAGGAGGAGAGGAGAGAGAGGAGAGAGAGAGAGAGGGACCCGACAGGTGGATCTCGACCCCACATGTAGGTGAGAGAGAGGCAGCCAGCTGGATTAAGTGGAAACGGCTTGGCTAGGAATACACTTTCCCTTAGGGAAAGCGTATTCTTCCAAAATGCGCGACTCGCTGAGCTGCCAGGGACCCTTGTGGAAATATTCTTTTTGCAAATAGGTACCTGATAGAGAAAGGCTTGTATCTGTTTGCTTTGGACTCCGATTGGGGTGATTCCAAACCCACCTCATCGTCTCGTCGAGCCCGTCATGCTGGTATCATTTTCACAAGATGGTTACACTGTGAAAATGACCCTTCTGTCCTTGTTTCCAATCAGCCCCCTTCGAGAGAGAGCGGTATCCGGCGATCCTTTCTGCGGACTCTCCGCACATCTTCCGGGAGTATTCTTCGACCCCAGGCAAGACGACCACCTCACATATGCCCTAAAGCTTGCTCTGTGGTTTTCCTGCATGTTAAATTAATATGCTTACGATTGTATGTATAGTAATGTGTGGTACGTGACTCTGACGAACCCTTGCTCGCATTTTCTTCCATAATGGCACCACACCTGAGTCTGAGCCACTTTCAGCCGTCCCGGGTGGATGCCAACATTATATTTCTCTTGTCAGCACCTAGCTCGTGTTCCGAGCTGTTTTTCGACCGTCGCGAGCAGTTGTTGAATTTCTTTCCGTGGCAGTGACCTTATGCTATGAGTTGATCTTCGGCCATCTTAGGGAACTGCTACATTCTTTTTATCAACACCGCCTCATGTTGTGTGCTGCTTTCCAGTCGTCTTGAGCCGGGGTTGAGTTATTCCGGTAACGTCCCAGATCTGTGTTGTAAAGACCGTTCTGGTGGCTACCGATTTATTTTGTCCGTTTTATGTGAGGGTTCCGAGGGTCTAATTTATAGTTAGAGCTTGTAAAGTAATAACCTGTCATTTACATACTATCTTATTAATGACTCATAATATAGAGATAGGTTGAGGTGTTTCTACCGTTGTTATTTCATGCAGAATCATCATTATGTTAAGTCATTGCTGACAACAACCATGCTTGATAAATATGTTGTTTAAACCGAACCTAATGGGTTGATCTCGAGTCACCTGTCCGGGCATATCCGTGCAACCACATTTGCCGATATGGGACAGCCGTGGCTTCGGCTGATCACGTGATCTTTCACCAGTACTCCCAAAGAGGGAGGATTATCCATGCGTGCTACCCTGATCAGGTGGGCGGTTATAATCCTGTGAGCCCAGTTGAGTTGAGTTCGGCCCGTCCCTAGGTGGGATAGTTCAGTTTGGCCATGACGGTGGCA
Source organism: Hordeum vulgare subsp. vulgare (assembly GCF_904849725.1). Lineage (NCBI taxonomy): Eukaryota > Viridiplantae > Streptophyta > Magnoliopsida > Poales > Poaceae > Hordeum > Hordeum vulgare. The sequence continues at coordinate 434,245,214 of NC_058519.1, read as the reverse complement.
GGTGTCATGAGGACACGGGGCCACCCAGGGCAAGACTCCGGGGAGAGTGGTTGTCGGGGGTACGATGAAAGATTCACGGATCAGGCAAGTTTCGTTGGAGTAACGCTGGTCCACCCGAATGGGATTACGAGGTCCGTACTCCATAGTGTGGGTAAAGTGTGCAACCTCTGCAGGGTGTCAAATCTATTCGAATAGCTGAGTCCACGATATTGGACAGCCCGACCAAACCTTAGTAGGTGATCAACCGTAAGAGCGATGATAATGATGGAAGAACTCGTCTTGTGCAGACATCGGAAGATGTCCGGTATATGACATGTTAGACATGAGATGGCTATGAGATGAGTGGTCGATGACCACATCAGTTGGATTGGATCAGATTCAAGCTAGATCATGAGAATAGTCGGAGTACAAATCATTTACCTAATATGCTTTTCCTTATCGCATTTACTTTAGAAGTTATCTTGCTAGATAACCCTGTTATACATTGATAATTAACCTTGCTAGATAGGTATGCTATGTCATGATGATTAATATTGCTCTAATAACAAATGCATGCTTGAATGCCATAGATTGCTTTGCTCAGTGTATATGTTTGTTTTGGTTTGCTTGCGAGTACATTCAAAAGTACTCAGCGGCTTCTAACGTGGCCAGGTTCACATAAGGATCCGTCGTACGCGAGGAGACATAGTGTTCGCGGGCTAGGAGCGTAACCGAGTCAGATCCCTGTGGATTGGAGATGCATCAAGACCATGCTGCCTTAGATAGAGCTTTTCCGCTGCCATCACCCTTGTGGCTCATCTTGTAAAACTCTTATATTCATTAATAGAAATGCCTATGTTCCTGATACCTATTATAAACATGCATGCCAGAGTGATTTCCTGGGCTGGTATGCGCGGCGACCGTCTGGCTACAATGGTAATCAGGCGGAGCGCCACAACTGTGTGTCCTTTGGTTTCAATACCAAGCCTTTCCAAACCAGACGTATGAATGTCACAACAGTTGGAAGTGGGTCATCAACAGCTGTCTTCACTGTGATACGGGTTCTATTTCTTCAACTCTTTCAATTCCTCAATATTGTATGTTGAAGACTTTCATTGTCTCTGTTTGAACAATTTGCTGAAGACTTTCTCTGAATTTCCTCAACCTCAAATTCTTCATACCAGTTAATCTTCACCTACTTATTCTGTGCATGCATACTGTGCAAACCATTTTTCGTAATCTTCATCAAGAAAACTGTGAAAACTGTTGTTTCCGCTGCACGTTATTCATCAGTGAGGAATTTCTGCAAAAGGAATTTCCTCAGCGATGAAATTCTAAAAAACGCCTATTCACCCCCCCCCCTCTAGTCGATATGGCGCACTTTCAATTGGTATCAGAGCAAGGTACTCCCTTGTTCTGTGTGACTTTGGTTTAACCACCTGGAGTTTTAGTTATGTCGACTGCAGGCATGGTCAAGGTTACTGCATGATGTCCTATCTTCGAAGGAAAGGACTTTCCCTACTGGAATACCAAGGTGCAGATGCATCTTCAAGCTATTGACAATGATCTCTGCTACATTGTGGAACATGGCGTTCCCTCCATCGCTGCTACTGTCTCTGCCGCTGATGTGAAGAAATTCAAGCAACTTGATTCTCAAGCGAAGAATATCATCTGTGGCCATCTGAGCAAAGGTCAGTATGGCAGAGTGAGTGCTTTGGGAACAACGAAGCTTATTTGGGATAGGCTGTCCAAAGTCTATGAAGGAATATCAAGTCAGCGTGACCCTCGTGTTGATGTTCTTCGCAATCTCTTCAATCGCTTCAAGAGGCTTGACAATGAAAGCTGCCAAGATACCTTTGATCGCCTCACTGACATCTCTAATGAACTGCAAGCACTAGAATCTCGAAACATTACTGACCATGAAGTTGTGAAAAACTGCTAAGATATTTGGATTCATCATTGGATACACTAGTTCTGATGATTCAAGAAAGAACAGACTATAAGATGCTTGATCCTGCTGATATACTTGAAAGACTCAATACTCACAAATTCCAACAGGAAGAAAAGAGAGATATGTATGGACCAATCTTCTCTAGACCTCGTGCGTTGAAGGTCAAAGCAATTTCCTCATCTGAAGAAGAAGACTTACATTGCAGCATTGTTGATCCTGAAGGACTTGGACAGGAGCTTGCAATGCTCGTGAGGAAATTCCAGAAGTTTACAAGACGTGGCTAGTTTGGTAAATCTTCAACAAGAGATATGAGGAAATCAGAATATTCATGTGAGGACTACAAGAAAAGAACCTGCCGCAAATGCAAGAAATCAGGTCACTATATTGATGATTGTCCTCGCTGGGTGAAGGAATCAAAGAAGAACAAATACAAGGATGAAAGTTCTGATGACTCAAAGAAAAAGAAGAAATCTTCAAAATCCTCATCCTCAAAGTCCTCATCGCACAAGAAGACTAGTTTCAAAAAGGCTCGGGCATTCATTGGAAAGGAAATGGATTCTGAGGAAGAATCTGAGGAATGTGATGAAGAGGAAGGTTCTGAAAAAGACTCAGAGTTTGGTGTGGCAAGTCTTCACTGGCTACCACATTTGTCAGCAAGTTAATCTTCAACCTTGAAGAAAATGACAACGCCATCTATGCTGATGACTTCGCTCCAACCTATTGCTTAATGGCAAAAGGTTCAAAGGTACCGAATGACACTTCCTCCTCTGATTCAAGTGACTGTGAACCTGATGATTATCAAAAAACAGTTACAGTAAACTTGCCAACATTGCAACTAAACAACAAACTGCCCCTTAAAAAGCTTCAAAAACTGCTAGACAAAAGCGATGACCTGTTGAATGATGAAATGAATCATACCCAAATACTCACTGAAGATATGAAAAGTCTTCAGTCCAGATTTGATAGTCTTCAAGATCGTCATGGCACACTCTTGGCTGATCATGAGAAACTTTCCTATGAATTTCTTCAAAGGAAACTTGATCTTGAGAAGTTGAAGATGTCTCATGATGATCTTCGAATGGAAAATGATTCATTACTTGCTCAACAGATCAGTGCCACTTAGGTTGAATTCACTCCACCATGTCTCAAATGCATCGAACGTGAAACTGCCTATTCTTCACCAGAATCATCAAATGCTTCTATTGCTACAAATTCTTCATCTGCTCATGTGGTATCAAATCCCTCACTTGAGGAAACCACAAATGTTACTGACGAAAATGCAGGGCTGAAGGAATTGTATGTGACAGGCATGTACAAAAGTCTCAAAGGGCATCAAACCATTTGCGATGTGCTCAAAAAGCAGATATTGAGCAGGAACCCGAGGAAAGAAGGAATTGCCTTTGAAAGGAAACCGAATGCTGATGGATCATACTGGAAACATGAGCAATATCCCAAAACCTCATGGGTTGCTGCTAAAGGACCTCATGTCGATCCATCCAATCTAACAGGCTTTGTGTGACACCCCGGTAATTAAGCTGCCGTAACCGCACCCTAATGATGCTAGGTCATCATATTTAACTCAGCTAGGTTGTCACATAATAAAAATCAAAACAGTTATCATTTTTTAAAGACAAACGAATTAAATTTTCAGATGTAAGAAAAATAAAAATGTTTGAGTTGTAGCAGATAATAGTGGTTAATATATTTTCTAAACTAGAATGCAGAAAAAAATATATAAATAATTAAGCAAAAGGGTAAAATAAAACTAAAAATGAAATACAAATAAAGAAAGAGAAACAAACAAAAAGAAAAACAACCCCCCACCCCTAGCCGAGCTGGGCCAAGAGGCCCAACTGGCCAGGCCCCAACCGCCCCCACCATCGAAACCCTACCGACCCATGCGTTCCCCTCGTTGCCCCCTGGCTGCCGCCGCCAGGGCGCATGTCGGTCGTCACAACCCCCTCGTGGGGGGCCCCACCCCCACCGACACTTCTCTCCCTCTCGATACGACTCCCCACGGGAGCCCAACCCCCCAACCCGATTCCCCACCTCTCTCGTCTCCCTCCCAACCCACGAGACCCCAGATCCCTCCCTGGCCAAGCCAATCCTCCCTCCTCTGTCGATCTCCCTCTGGAGACCGAGCCCAGGCCGACCCCCATCTCGCCGGCTCCCTTCCCCTCGTCCTCCCAAGGACCGAGGGCCCCCCTGGCCACCCCACTCCGTCAGCCACCCCATCCCCGTCGGCCGACCTCCCCATCCCCGGGGGCCCCATCTCCGGCGGCCCTCACCTCTCCGGTGGCCGCCCCTCCCAGCTGGCGCCTCGGTTGGGGTCCCCACCGACCATGGCGGCCCCGTCATCGGGCCCCTCCCCATCGGTTCTCCTCCGATCCACCGCGACCCCCGCGCCGTCGACGGCCACCGCCACCTCGGGCTCCTCCTCGCCGGCACCGCACCACCGGCCTCCTCTTCAAGAAGCTCACCGGAACCGCTCCATCACGCCGGATCCGCCCCGTCCCGGAGCTTCCCCTACGTCGACGCCGATCTCCATCGAGTCTCCCCCGAGCCCGTTTTTGCACATCTACAGGGCTCGGTGAGAACACCCTTCCCTCCCTTTTTCCACTCCGGATCCGTTCTGGCGAACAACGCCGCGTTCCGGCACCGTTAGGTTCGTATAGGTGGAGGTGGAGGTTGTCTCCTCCCTCTTTTTGGTGAGATGATAAGGTTCGGTGAGAGGTTGTCTGTTAGCAGAGAGGTTAGAGAAAGAGTTAGAGAGGCAACAAAAAAAATGATATATGTATAAACCCTATACGTATCTATGTATTATTATGTATGAATGTATGTACGTAAGGAAATATATTATGTATATATATGGTATATGTGTGTGTATAAAATGTGTGTACAAGAGTTGTGTGTGTGTGGCCATTAGGCCATTGCCATGTGGGGCCAAACCCCCCACTCCCACTGCCAGGGAGGCCCCACATCCGTTGTTAAGAAAATAATAATAATAAAGATATAGGTTTTTATTAAATAAATAAATAATTGGATATAATAATTAATTAATTAGTTAATGAATTAGTTAAATAGATATATAAGATAATCTGTTAATTAGAATAATTAGAGTATGACACGTAGGCCCCCCACTAAATTAATGTGATTAATTAATATTTAATCTTAATTAAAACTTGTACCTATGACGTTCGCGACCCACTAGTCAGTTGACCAGTCAACTATTGATGTCAGCATGACATCATGCTGATGTCATAATAGCATTTTATTAAATTATTTAAATCTGTTTTTAATTCCTAATTATTGAATAAAACTTTAAAAATTAATATAAAATAATCTGTAAGTCAGATCAAAATATTTTCAACATGAAAGTTGATCAGCAGAACGAGACGAACCCGGATACACGGTCCATTCGTCTGTCACGCGTTCCTAGCATAGCAAACATGGAACTTTTCATCATTTCCAGTCTGACCGGTAGTAGCCACAGACCCGGAAAATATCATCAGATATTCTTCCGACCCGTCTATGACGGATGTTGCTGCGTTAGCTCATGTATAGTCTGCATTTTGCCTTGTCATGCATTGTGTTGCACCGTTGCTATTATTTATTGTTTCTTCCCCCTCTTCTTACCGGTAGACCCCGAGACTGGTGCTGCTGCCGGGTACATCTAAGACCCTGCCGATCAGTCCTTTGCCGCAGAGCAACAAGGCAAGCAAACCCCCCTTGATCATTCCTATATCGCCTATGTCTTTCTTCCTACTGCTTGCATTAGTATTTTGCTATTGTTGTAGTTAGCTCCTATATCTGATGCATAGCCTGTTTTTGATGAACTGCTACTTTCAGTCATGTACTTTAAATATGCTTAGTATAGGTGGAGCAGTCATCCCCTCTGACCCCGTAATTCAGTTGCCCCGCTTGTTTTCAAATCTTGATCCCTGATCGACGAGCCAGACCTGACACAACACATACACCCCCTTAGTTGTACGACGCTACAGAGATACTATCGGGTACCGAGGGTGACACCTCGCTAAGTACTCCTGATGATATCTCTGTAGTATAGCCAGTCAGTCGTGGTTATCGAGGGTGATTCCTCTTTCTCCATTCCCGACGATGCCCCTGTCGTGCAACCCCTCAAGTGTGGGACCCCCGAGGGTGATTCCTCTAAGCCCACCTTGACGGATACATCGTTTGGAATCCAACGAGGGTGATACCTCGGATTCCCCCCGATGTTATACCCACACAGTTACTCGACCATGTTACTAGGATCTTTGGTGATTAGCTGTAAGACGGGTAGATTCCCATGAGACTGTGTTGATGGCCTAATTAAAATGTTAATGGATTTGGGTATTTGATCTGGGTTGGTCGGAGACCTTTTCGCACTAACCGGCTACGAGGGAAGAATTATGGGTACTCGGCGTCGCGGTATCAGCCGAAGCTTTTCATATGTCAGCAAATGTAGCGGCGCGCGCCCGAGTGGTCCCGAGATGCATTGCTCTTGTGATTAAGGGATGCTAGGACTGACGTCGGCCGCCCACGCTACGTGCAGGAGCGCGAAGGGGAACTAGGCCCACGAGCCCTTTGTGCTTAGGAGTTAGACCGGCGGGCTGGCCTCTCTGATTAGTCTTAGGTGGGGCTGCGACCTGTCGATATTCCGAGGTCGGGCAGGACCCAGAAAAGTATGTCCGGCCAGAGTGTTATCGAGCGTGACGGGACATGTCGTGCACCCCTGCAGGGATGAAAATTAACTATTCGAATAGCCGTGTCCACGGTTACAGGATGACTTGGAGTTGTGCCCTCATCTTATACAACTACAATTGTTACTTAACTGGAATTAGTTTGCCTCGGGATTGCTTCCTCGCAGGGAGTTGAGGGAGGATCTCTAGGCGTGACCTCACTTTAATAATGCTGCAACAATTTGACTATTATTGTGTTACCTTGTTCTACTCTCGTCTATTGCTGCAAGACCCTGAAGATGCTAGTCTTCGACAGGACTAGGCCTTCTCTCTCTATTCTCGCATTGCTGCAGTCAGTCCACATATAAAACCCCTTCTTTGATACTGGTGCATATTTAGCATAGTTCTGAAGTAATACTTGCGAGTACTTTGGATGAGTACTCACCATTGCTTTGCTCCCCCTTGTTCCTTGATACGTTGCTGCGACCAGATGATGGAGCCCAGGAGTGGAATTTCATGCCGATGTCTGTCATCCCGATGGTGTCATCTTCGTGGAGGCCGCTGAAGCTCAGGAGTAGTTAGGAGGTTCCCAGGCACGAGACCTCGCCTCGTTTGATCGTTGTATATTTTGTGCTAGCCTTCTCTAAGGCACCCCATGTTTTATGTCTGTACTCAGATATTGTTGCTTCCGCTGACTCTTGTGTTTATCGAGCTTCTGTATTCTAGCCCTCGAGGCCCGTGGCTTGTAATATGAAGCTGATATTGTTTTATTTGTGTCTAGTGTTGTGTTGTGATATCTTCCCGTGAGTCCTTGGGTTTGATCGTACGCATTTGCGTGTATGTTTAGCGTACAATTAAACCGAGGGCGTCACACTTTGCATGTGAATTATCCTACTCCTCAGCTGAGTCATTTGACTCCAACTATAAACTGTTCAAACAGGTGAAGCATTTTCTTGATATGTTGGAACTAACTGCAGCAATAGGCCACCCTGAGGAAAATCTGGGTCCCCAAAAGTTGCTTGGAAAATCTTCAGGTGAATGTCCTCATGACACCACCCGTGAAGAATCTGAACCCCAGATCAAATTCGTCAGGTGGACCAAAGTCTTCAAGAAGATCAAAATCCTCAACTAGTCAAAACTATGCTCGGACTCGTGCTAATGCTTCTGATATGCAGGGAAATTACAAGGGATATGAATATGAGCATTACTCCTCAAATCATTATGTTCATAAATCCTCAAAGAACTTCTCTGCCTATTCATTTGAGTACTCTAACCCCCTATTGTGAAGAGAAGTGCAGTAACTTCAATGCCCCTTTCTCATATGGTGCTCGCAGGATGATGAACTCATTGGCACCCCTTCAGATGTGGGTGGTGAAGAAATTGAACTAATCACTTCTATAGGTCATGTCTCCAGATGAAATCATCATCTGAAGAATTTGTTGGAGACCTAAGGAAAATGCTTGATTGGACGCAAGCTAACATTGATGAAATGATAACATTTCACACGTCCTCAAATTTACTGTTTATGTTGAAATTGATATCATATTCTTCAAGTTTGAAGCATATGAGATGGTAAGATGTACTAATTCATCTGCAGGATGACAAAGCCAAGAGTACTGAGTGGGTTCTTGATAGTGGCTGCACACATCACATGAGTGGTGACAAAAGCTTGCTGATGAATATGCCACTGACTCCATCACCTCTGTAGCAAATCACTTATGCTGACAAAGGTAAAAGCAAGGTATTGGGACTTGGCAAAGTGACTATCTCCAAGGACATGCACATGGACAAAGTGATACTTGTTGAATCCCTTGGGTTTAACCTCATGTCAGTCTCAATGCTTTGCGATCTTGATATGGTTATTATCTTTGGAAAATATAGATGTGTAGTCATCACGGAATCTGGCATATCCAAAGTCTTTGAAGGTGTTAGGAGAGAAGATTTGTACATTCTTGATTTTTCCACAGGTCCTCAACCAGCCACATGCTTACTAGCAAAAACCTTAGAAGGCTGGCTATGGCATCGAAGACTTGCTCATGCAGGCATGAGGAATTTGCACACGCTGGCGAAGAAGAAGCATGTCATTTGCCTCGAATCGGTCAAATTCCTCAAGGACCACGTGTGCGGTGCTTGTGAGTGTGAAAAAATGACCAGATCCGAACACCCCTCGAAGACCATCATGACCACTACTCGTCCGTTTGAATTGCTTCACATGGACCTATTTGGACCTACTCATTATTCTACTCTAACAAATGCAGCATCTTTATACGGCTTTGTCATAGTTGATGATTATTCTAGATATACTTGGGTGCATATCATTCTGTATAAAACTGAAGTGCAGGAAGTCTTCAAACGATTTTCCTCAAGGTCCTCGACGAACTTCGGCGTTAAGATCAAACACATCAGGAGTGATAATGGGACAGCATTCAAAAACACCAGTCTTGATGATTATATTGATGAACTTAGTATTACTCACGAATTATCTGCTCCTTATACTCCTCAACAGAATGGCGTTGTTGAAAGAAAGAACGAGACTCTGGTTGAAATGGCACGGACTATGCTTGAAGAATATCAGACTCCTCGTTGTTTCTGGCCTGAAGCAATCAACACTGCTTGCCACATCATCAACACGGTATATCTTCACAAATTCCTCAAGAAAACCTCATATGAACTCCTCACTGACAAGAAACCTAATGTAAGTTATTTCAAATTCTTCGATGCAAGATGCTGGATTAGAGATCCTCACCATAGCTCAAATTTGCACCTAAAGCGCATGAGGGTTTTATGCTCGGTTACGGAAAGGACTCGCACACCTATAGAGTCTTCAACACCTATCACAACAAGGTTGTTGAAACTATAGATGTGCGGTTTGATGAAACTAATGGCTTGCAAAGAGAGCAATTGCCTCTTGATCCAGATAAATTATCTCCTGAGGAAGCAATCAAGTTCAAAGCTACTGAAGACATTGTTTCTAGTGAGGAAATTGCTGAAGAAATCGTTCCCAGCACTCATGAAATTCAAGAAGATGCTCGTGAGGAAATTGCTCCAGAACAACTTCCTCATCCCAGACGAAATCCTCAACCATCTCATCCAAGGATTCCAAATAAAGTAGACCTTGAAAAAATCCTCGATGACATCAATGCGCCAGGTCCTCTCACTAGCTCAAAAGCTTCACACTTAGTTAACTTTTGTGGGCATTCCTCTTTTGTGTCTATCACAGAACCTTCAAAAGTTGTTGAGGCTTTCATGGAACCTAAGTGGATTCAAGCCATGCAAGATGAACTTCTTCAATTCAAGCTAAATGATGTGTGGGAGGTCGTCAAACGACCAGATCCTCGCAAGCACAATATTATCGGCACCAAGTGTATTTTTCGAAACAAGCAAGATGAGGATGGTCAAGTGGTGAGGAATAAGGCACGACTTGTAGCCCAAGGCTACACACAGGTTGAAGGAATTGATTTCGATGAAACTTTTGCACCTATTGCTAGACTTGAAGCTATTCGAATTATACTTGCTTATGCTAATCATCATAACATTAATTTACATCAAATGGATGTGAAAAGTGGATTCCTCAATGGTAAGCTTGAGGAAGAAGTATATATTTCTCACCCCCAGGTTTTGAGGATCCGAAGAATCCAGACAAAGTCTTCAGACTCAAAAAGGCACTCTATAGTCTCAAGCAAGCCCCTCGAGTGTGGTATGATATATCGAAGGAATTCCTCATGAAGAAAGGCTTCAAACCTAGTTCACTCAATCCAACTATTTTCACATAATCCTATGACAATGAACTATTTGTGTGCCAAATATATGTCGATGACATCATATTTGGTTGTACTGACAAAAGTTACAGTGATGAATTTGCTTACATGATGAGTGAAGAATATCAGATGTCTATGATGGGGGAGATGAAAATTCTTCTTAGGTATTCAAATTCGTTAACAACGAAATGGCATCTTCATATCACAAGAGAAATACCTCAAGGTTGTTCTGAGGAAATTCGACATGCATGAATGCAAAGGCACCAAGACTCCCATGCCTACCAACGGCCACCTCTGCATTGACGAAAATGGTAAAGATTTCGATCAGCAGGTATATCACTCGATGATTGGCTCTTTATTGTATCTATGTGCATCTAGGCCAGATATAATGCTTAGTGTTTGCATGTGTGCTCGTTTTCAAGCAAAACCAAAGGAATCACACCAAAGGCTATGAAGCATATTCTTCACTCATGTTTGTTGCATGTTTTTTGTTTCGCAGAATATCCATACCAAACAAAGTTCAAACGCAATAAAAACCTATGGGGATTTGTTTTGGAATATTTATGATTTTTGGGAAGAAGAATCAACGCGAAATGATGCCCGAGGGGGTCACGAGGCCAGGAGGCGCGCCCTACCCCCCCCCCCCCCCCAGGCGCGCCTGGCAGGCTCGTGACCAACCCCTAACTCGGCTGCGGATCTTCTTTCGCTGCAAGAAAGCTAATATCCGGAATAAAGTCGTGTTAAAAGGACACCTCAATCGGAGTTACGGATCTCCGGGAATTTAAGGAATGTTGCAAGGCCAGAATCTGGGAGCGCAGAGACAGAAGGACACAGAGAGAGAGATCCAATCTCGAAGGGGCTCTCGCCCCTCCGCCACCATGGAGACCATGGACCAGAGGGGAAACCTATATCCCATCTAGGTAAGAGGTCAAGGAAGAAGAAGAAGAAGGGGGGCTCTATCCCCCTCTCTCCCGGCGGCGCCGGAACGCCGCCCGGGACATCATCGTGTGACGGCGACCTACACTAACACCTCCGTCATCTTCACCAACACCTCCATCACCTCCCCCCATCTATATTCTGCGGTCCACTCTTCCGCAACCCGCTGTACCCTCTACTCTAGCATGGTGCTTTATGCTTCATATTATTATCCAATGATGTGTTGCCATCTATGATGTTTGAGTAGATTTTTCGTTGTCCTATTGGTGATTGATGAATTGCTATGATTGGTTTAATTTGCTTGTGGTTATGTTGCTGTCCTTTGGTGCCCATCGTAGGAGCGCGTGTGTGGATCACACCATACGGTTAGTAGTATGTTGATAGGACTATGTATTGGAGGGCAAGGGTGACAGAAGCTTCAGCCTAGCATAGAAATTGATGCATACGGGATTGAAGGGGGACCAATATATCTTATTGCTATGGTTGGGTTTTACCTTAATGAACGTTAGTAGTTGCGGATTCTTGCTAATAGTTCCAATCATAAGTGCATAGAATTCCAAGTAAGGGATGACATGCTAGCAGTGGCCTCTCCCACATAAAACTTGCTATCGGTCTAGTAACGTAGTCAATTGCTTAGGGACAATTCCGCAAATCCTACCACCACTTTTCCACACTTGATTAAACTAACGTAATTGTGTCTTTATATAAATAGCCCCTAGTTTTTATTTACGTGTTATTTGTTTTCTTGCAAACCTATCCTATCACACCTACAAAGTACTTCTAGTTTCATACATTTTTCTAGGTAAAGTGAACGTAAAGTGTGCGTAGAGTTCTATCGGTGGTCGATAGAACTTGAGGGAATATTGGTCCTACCTTTAGATCCTCGTTGGGTTCGACAATCTTACTTATCGCGAAAGGCTACAATTGATCCCATATACTTGTGGGTTATCAAGACCTTTTTCTGGCGCTGTTGCCGGGTAGCAATAGCGTGGGGTGAATATTCTCGTGTGTGCTTGTTTGCTTTATCACTAAGTAGATTTATTTGTTGTTCTAAGTTGTTCTCTATCTTTAGTTATGGATATGGAACACGAAATACCAAAAAAATTAGGTGTACTTGCTACTCATGGAGATGGGGAACCTCCTAAAACCATCGATGCTCGTTATGTGGAAAATATTATGCACTTCTTTAATAATCCTGAGAAAACCCCATTCAATTATATAATGGGAGACACGTTGGATCAACATGAATACTTTAGGGATTATCGCTTGACTCAAAAAGGGATACTATTATGGGATCAAATTCATATGTTGAAATGGTATGCTTGGGATCTATGCTTGAGATATGATATTACTTGTTGCTCTAGGATGAAGGCTAAACACCTTCCCTTTTCTTGTAAATTTAATGCTAATGAAACCTTGGCTTCTTATGCTAATGGTATATATGATTACTATGATGTGGAACAAATAGAAGAGTTTGTTGCTTTTATGGGTGCTTATGAAATTGAAGCTATGTTTAAAACGTGTGATGATAATGATTATGATGTTTACCGATCTGAAAATTTGGTTATGCATCGTTATTGTTATACTAATTATGAATATAATGCCCATATTTATCGATTTATGGAGAAATTCTCCGCTGCCCATGAAGAGACTAATATTTTGCAGGAAACTATGGAAGAAGAAAATGCTGAAACTGTGAGCGCATTAGATGAAAAAGATGATGAGGAGAGCGAAGAACAAAAGGAGGAAGAGCGGACTAGCTACCCGTGCCCACCTTCTAATGAGAGTAACTCTTCAACTCATACATTGTTTAATTTCCCTTCGTTCTTACCGAAGGATGAATGCTATGTTGATTGCTATGATCCCTTGGATTCGTTTGAAATATCCCTTTTTGATGAATTTGATGCTTGCTATGCTTCTGGCCATGCTGCCAATATGAATGATGCTTATGAAGATGAACTTGCTATAGTTCCTTATGTTAAACATGAAATTGTTGCTATCGCACCCACTTATGATAGTCCTATTATCTTTTTGAACTCTCCCAACAACACTATATCGGAGAAGTTTGCTCTTATTAGGGATTACATAGATGGGTTGCCTTCTACTATTACACATGATGATTTTGATAAATATAATATGCATGTGCCATCTGCTCCTACTTACAATTATTATGAGAGAGGAACTACATCTCCACCTCTCTATGTTTCCAATACGATAAAATTGCAAGAAACTGCTTATGCTATGTATTAGCCTTTACTTGATGTGCATGAATTGTTCTTTTATTACATGCCAATGCATAGGAAGAGAGTTAGACTTCCTCATTGCATGATATATGTTACCTTATGCTCACTACTAAATTACAAATCATTGTTAATTAAAATTGGATTTGATATACCTTGGATCCGGGTGGATCCATTACTTGAGCACTTTATGCCTAGCTTAATGGCTTGAAAGAAAGCGCTGCCTGGGAGACAACCCGGAAGTTTTAGAGAGTCATTTATTTCTGTTGAGTTCTTTTATATAGTTTAAAACCAAAAAAATATAGTGGGGAACTTAAAACTTTTTCAAAAAGAGAAGCGATTGAAAGGTGATGCATTGCAGAAGTGAGGGTTGCTACTATAACAAAAGACCTTCCAACGGCGCCAGAAATAAGCGTGTTGACGGGAGACTATTCTTGTCTTGATACTCCTCGACAATGGCGCCAGGAATCCTTCTGCTACGGCTACGCCTTTAGGGACTTCCTTGGAAAATATGCAAAGGATTCCCCCGTGGCCTCGGAGCCTTGCGTTGGTGTTCCCTCGAAGCAGAAAGGGTGATGTAGCACAGCGGCAGTAAGTATTTCCCTCAATTTTGAGAACCAAGGTATCGATCCAGAGGGAGGATCGCGTCAAGTCACAAGTACGTACACAAACACAAAGAGCTTGCACCCAACGCTATGAAGGGGTTGCCAATCCCTTATAGATTGTTTGCAAAGTGAGTGCTAAAAGCAAAAAGTAAACAAAGCAAAGTAAAAGTGAAAGTGGAGACGATAGTTGTGAATAGACCCGGGGGCCGTAGTGTTCACTAGTGGCTTCTCTCATGAAAGCAAGTAGACGGCGGGTGAACGAATTACTGTCGAGCAATTGATAGAACCACGCAAAGTCATGACGTTATCTATGGCAATGATTATATCTATAGGCATCACGTCCAAAACAAGTAGACCGATACTTTCTGCATCTACTACTATCTAGCATGCATCTAGTGTATTAAGTTCATAAGAACAGAGTAACGCCTTAAGCAAGATGACATGATGTAGATGGACAATCTCATATCTATGATAAAAGCCCATCTTGTTACCCTTGATGGAAACAACACGATGCGTGCCGTGCTGCCCCTTTGTCACTGGGAAAGGTCACCACACGGTATGAACCCAAAACCAAGCACTTCTCCCATTGCAAGAATCACAGTTCTTGTTGGACAAACAAAACCAATGACTCGGAGAGACTTACAAGGATATCAAATCATGCATATAAGAAATCAGCAAAGACTCAAATATAATTCATAGATAATCTGATCACAAATCCACAATTCATCGGATGTCGACAAACACACCGCCAAAGAGGATTACATCGGATAGATCTCCATGAAGATCATGGAGAACTTTGTATTGAAGATCCAAGAGAGAGAAGAAGCCATCTAGCTACTAACTCGGACCCGTAGGTCTGAAGTGGACTACTCACGAGTCATTGGAGAGGCAATGATGTTTATGTAGAAGCCCTCCAACTCCAAAGTCCCCTCCGGCAGGGCACCGGGAAGGGTCTCCAAATGAGATCTCGCGGAAACGGAAGCTTGCGGCGGCGGAAAAGTGTTTTTGTGGATGTCCTGATTTTTTCTGCGATTTTAGGGAATTTATAGGCCAAAGAGCTAGGGCAAGGGAGCGCCAGGGAGGCCACAAGCCTGGTTGCCGCGGGCCCCCTGGCCGCGGCAGCAGGGCTTGTGGGCTCCCTGTGGGCCCCTGCCTTGGCCCTCAAGCCTCCCGATCTTCTTTTGTTCTGGAAAAAATTATTTCGGGGATTTTATTCCGTTTGGACTCCGTTCCAAAATTAGATCTGAAAAGAGTCAAAAACACAAAAAAACAGGAACTGGCACTTGGCACTAAATTAATAAGTTAGTCCCAAAAAATATATAAAAGGTATATAAAACATCCAAAGTTGACAAGATAACAGCGTGAAACCATCAAAAATTATAGATACGTTGGAGACGTATCAAGCATCCCCAAGCTTAACTCCTGCTCGTCCTCGAGTAGGGAAGTGATAAAGAATGAATTTTTGATGCTTTCATGCTACCTAGCATAGATGTCCTTTGTAACTCCTCTTACGTGACGTGAATGGTCAGATCCATTAGATTCAAAACAATAGTTTTCTATTGACGTGAAGACAATAATAATTCAAGCAAACTAGCAAGGTAATCATGAACTTTCAAAATAACAAGGCCAAAAGAAAGTTATCCCTACAAAATCATATTGTCTGGCTATGCTCTATCATCCTTGCACAACGAATTTAAATCATGCACAACCCCGATATTGGCCAAGTAATTGTTTTCACACCTTTACTCTCTCAAACTTTTTCAACTCTCACGCAATCCATGAGCGTGAGCCATGGTTTTAGCACTATGAGTGGTGTGGAGTGTGGTGGCGGTTGCAAGGAAAACAAGGAGAATATGGTCACATTGACTAGGCATATCAATGAGCTATGGAGATGCTCATCAATATATATCAACGTGAATGAGTATGGATTGCCATACAAATGATGCACTAGAGCTAAGAGTATGTGAAAGCTCTTAAAGAAAACTAGTGGGTGTGCATCCAACTTGCTTGCTCACGAAGACCTAAGGCAATTTTGAGGAAGCATGTCATTGGAATATACAAGCCAAGTTATATAATGAAAATTTCCCACTAGCTATATGGTGGTGACAAAACGAGAGACTCTCAATCATGAAGATCATGGTGCTTAATATGCACAAGTGTGGAAAGGTGGTAGCATTATCCCTTCTCTCTTTTTCTCTCATTTTTTTGGTGGGCTCTTTGGCCTCTTTTTATTTGGTGGGCATATTTGGCCTCTTTTATTTCCTCACATGGGACAATGCTCCATCAATGATGATCATCACACTTGCAACTCAAAACTTAGAGCAATGATGACTCTATATGGAATGCCTTCGGTGGTATACCGTGACAATGATCTAGCATGGCATAGACATCAATGGAAACATCATGCTAGCTATCTTATGATCATGCAATGGCAATGTAAAAGTGGTGGCCCATGTCATAGTGGTAGTTGCATGGCAATATATCTCGGAATGGCTTTGAAAAAGCCATAGTAGGTAGGTATGGTGGCTGTTTTGAGGGAGGCTAATGGTGGGTTTTGTGCACCGACGAAAGTTGCACGGCACTAAAGAAGATAGTGATGGTGGAAGGTGAAAGTGCATCTAAACCATGGACTCAACATTAGTCATGAAGAACTCATATACTTGTTGCAAAAGTTTTAGTAGTAATCGAAACAAAGAATTCAACGCATACTCCTAGGGGAAGGGTTGGTAGGTATAAACCATCGCGCGATCCCGACCGCCACACAAAGGATGACAATCAATAGACTAATCATGCTCAGACTTCATCACATAGCGGTTCACCATACATGCATGCTACGGGAATCACTAACTTCAACACAAGTATTTCTAGATCCACAACACCTTACTAGTATAACTTCAATATTACGACAACCACAACTCAAAACTAATTGAGATGAATAAAACTTCTCTAACTATTCAATGCACATGAAGGTGGAAGTTTTCATATCCCTTTGGATAACTACCCCTTTTGAGACTACTATCATAGCATAGATCAACTACCAAGCTACGCACCGCTGTGCTCTAAAAGATACAAGTGAAGCACATAGAGCAAAATCAACTAGCTCAAAAGATATAAGTGAAACACATGTGAGTTGAATTGTCTAACCAAAGGATATAAGTGAAGCTCTCCAAAATCACGGTGAGTGCATGTATCTCTCTCTAGGTGTGCATCAAGGATGATTGTGACACAACAAAAATAAAAGACTCCTACGATACAATACGCTCCAAGCAAAACACATAACATGTGGTGAATAAAAATATAGCCCCAAGTAACGTTACCGATGGATTGAAGACGAAAGAGGGGATGCCTTCCCGGGGCATCCCCAAGCTTAGGCTTTTACGGCATCCTTGAATCAACTTGGGGTGCCTTGGGCATCCCCAATCTTGAGCTCTTGCCACTCTTTATCTTTTTTTCCATAAGAACTTCACCCAAAACTTGAAAACTTCACAACACGAAACTAAAACAGAAACTCGTGATAGCATTAGTATAAGAAAGCAAACCACCACTTCCTTAGGTACTGTAGAAAACTTAAATTCTACTTATGTTGCTGTTGGGTTAGTGTATTTTCAATCTTCCATGGCTAGTACCCCCGATACTATCCATAGTTTCTTCAAAATAAGCAACCAACTCAACAAAAACAGAATCTGTTAACAGCAGACCAGTCTGTAGCAATCTGTATACTTCTGGTACTTCAAAAATTCTGAAAAATTACGACAGTTTGGAGAATTTGTGTAGAAATCAGAAGCAAGAAGAATCAACTCAAAAGCTCTTACAGAAAAAAAGGAAATTCTTTTCGCGAGCAGAAAGTTTCTGTCTTTTCCAGCATGACCAAACGATCATCCCCAAGACTAATCATAACGGTTTTGCTTGGCACAAACGCAAAAAGAAACACAAAAAACACAATCATAACAGAATTATGAAAGTGTGGAAAACACAAAACAGAAAGAAAAAGGATAGATTCGTTGGGTTTCCTCCCAACAAGCGCTATTGTTTAACGCCCTTAGCTAGGCAAAAGGTGATGGAATCACGTATAGTCATCTTTGGTGCTCAAACCATAAGTAGCCCTCATCATAGATCCATAAGGCAATCTTATTTTCTTTCTAGGAAAATGCTCCATGCCCTTCTTTAGAGAAAATTGAAATCTAATATTCCCTTCCTTCATATCTATGATAGCACCAATAGTCCTTAGGAAAGGTCTACCAAGAATAATGGGACATGAAGGATTGCAATCTATGTCAAGTACAATGAAATCCACGGGTACATAGTTCTTATTTGCAACAATAAGAACATCATCGATCCTTCCCATGGGTTTCTTGACAGCAGAATCCGCAAGATGCAAATTAAGAGAACACTCTTCAATCTCATGAAAATCAAGAATATCACATAAAGACTTTGGAATCGCGGAAACACTAGCACCCAAAACACAAAGCATTGCATTCATAGTTTTTGATCTTGATTTTGATAGTAGGTTCCCACTCATCATGAAGTTTTCTAGGTATGGAGACTTCTAATTCGAGCTTCTCTTCAAGAGATTTCATCATAGCATCTACGATATGTGCGGTAAAGGCTTTGCTTTGGCTATAAGCATGTGGAGAGTTTGCAATGGATTGCATCAAGGAAATGCATTCAAACAAGGAGCAACTATCATAATTGATTTCCTTGAAATCCAAAGTGGAATTTTCATTACTACCCAAAATTTTGATTTCTTCTACTCCACTATCCACACCTTTATCATCAAGTAGGTGGGCTCCGAATCATTGGGGCGTTTTTCAACCAAAGTGGATTCATATTCAGCCCCTTCATCAATAGGTTTGACACGCGAAAACAAAGATTCTAGAGGAGTCACACCAAGCACTTTAAGATCTTCTTGATTTGCATCACTAGAACGCACCCTTTTAAACCATTCATGCCTAGCGTGAATTTGGGCGGTTCTTTCTTTGCTCTCATTCATGGAGACACGCATAGATTTTAAAGTTTCATCCAAGTTGACCTTGAGAGGAGCACATCTAACTTTCAAAGCATCAATATCACAAGACATCCTATCAACGCTCTTAGCCAAATCGTCTATTTTGAGTAGTTTTTCCTCTATGGACGCATTGAAAATCTTTTGAGAGTTGATGAACTCTTTGATATTACTCTCTAAATGAGAGGGTAATTTGTTGTTATTTCCATAAGTTTTATTGTAGGAATTGCCATAATTGTTAGAGGAGTTACTAGGAAAAGGCCAAGGAACATAGTTTCCTCTAAAAGCATTGTTGTTGCCAAAATTATTCCTACCAACAAAATTAACGTCCAAACTAGCATTGCTACTCTCAATCAAGGAAGATAGTGGCATGTCATTAGGATCTAAAGGAGCATTTCTACTAGCAACCAAATTCATCAACTCGTCCATCTTAGCACTAAGTGAGTTAATTTCTTCTATAGCGTGTACCTTTTTGCTAGCAGGTGACCTTTCAGTGTGCCACCGAGAGTAGTTGGTCATGATATTGTCTAGGAGTTTTGTAGCGTCTCCTAACGGGTTTTCCATGAACGTTCCACCTGAGGCGGAGTCCAAGCTATTGCGAGAAGCAAAATTCAAACCAGCGTAAAATATTTTTATAATCATCCACAAACTCAAGCCATGAGCGGGACAATTTCTAATCATTAACTTCATCCTCTCCCAAGATTGTGCAACGTGTTCATGATCAAGTTGCTTGAAATTCATGATATCGTTACGTAGAGAGATAATCTTAGCCGGCGGAAAATAGTTGGATATGTAAGCATCTTTGAACTTATCCCAAGAATTGATACTATTTTTAGGCAAAGAAGAAAACCAAGTTTTTGCGCAATCTCGCAACGAGAAAGGAAAAAATTCTTCAACCTAATCACGTCATTATCCACATCTCTTTTCTTTTGCATATCGCAAAGCTCAATGAAGGTATTGAAAGATGGGATGCGGCATCTTCACTAGGAAGGCCAGAGAATTGCTCTTTCATAACAAGATTTAGCAAGGTTGCGTTGATTTCATACGATTCCGCACTAGTGGCGGGAACAATCGGAGTACTAATAAAATCATTATTATTGGTACTCGAGAAGTCGCAAAGTTTGGTGTTTTCAGCCATGATGACTTCAACAAACCAACAAGAACACAAGAAAGCAAGAAAACCGGCAAAGGGCAAAAGAAAACGGCAAAGGAAAGCGACAAAAAGGCAAATGAAAACGGCAAATGTGAAGTGGGGGAGAGGAAAACGAGAGGCAACTGGCAAAAAAGGTAAATGCAAGAGATTAGTTTGTGACACCTACTTGGATAGATCTTGACTTGATCTCTCCTCCCCGGCAACGGTGCCAGAAATACTTCTGCTACTGCAACAAAAGACCTTCCAACGGCGCCAGAAATAAGCGTGTTGACGGGAGACTATTATTGTCTTGATACTCCTCGGCAATGGCGCTAGGAATCCTTCTGCTATGGCTACGCCTTTAGGCACTTCCTTGGCAAATATGCAAAGGATTCCCCCATGGCCTTGGAGCCTTGCGTTGGTGTTCCCTCAAAGCGGAAAGGGTGATGTAGCACAGCGGCGGTAAGTACTTCCCTCAGTTTTGAGAACCAAGGTATCGATCCAGAGGGAGGATCGCGTCAAGTCACAAGTACCTGCACAAACACAAAGAGCTTGCACCCAACGCTATGAAGGGGTTGTCAATCCCTTATAGATTGTTTGCAAAGTGAGAGCTGAAAACAAAAAGTAAACAAAGCAAAGTAAAAGTGAAAGTGGAGATGATAGTTGTGAATAGACCCTGGGGCCGTAGTGTTCACTAGTAGCTTCTCTCATGAAAGCAAGTAGACGGTGGGTGAACGAAGTACTGTCGAGCAATTGATAGAACCACGCAAAGTCGTGACTTTATCTATGGAAATGATTATATCTATAGGCATCACGTCCAAAACAAGTAGACCGGTACTTTCTGCATCTACTACTATTACTCCTCACGTCGACCGCTATCCAGCATGCATCTAGTGTATTAAGTTCATAAGAATAGAGTAACGCCTTAAGCAAGATGACATGATGTAGATGGACAATCTCATATCTATGATAAAATCCCATCTTGTTACCCTTGATGGCAACAACATGATGCGGGCCTTGTTGCCCCTTCTGTCACTGGGAAAGGTCACCACATGGTATGAACCCAAAACCAAGCACTTCTCCCATTGCAAGAATCATAGATCTAGTTGGCCAAACAAAACCCAAGACTCGGAGAGACTTACAAGGATATCAAATCATGCATATAAGAAATAAGCAAAGACTCAAATATAATTCATAGATAATCTGATCACACATCCATAATTCATCGGATCTTGACAAACACACCGCCAAAGAGGATTACATCAGATAGATCTCCATGAAGGTCATGGTGAACTTTGTATTGAAGATCCAAGAGATAGAAGAAGCCATCTAGCTACTAACTACGGACCCGTAGGTCTGAAGTGGACTACTCACGAGTCATTGGAGAGGCGATGATGTTGATGTAGAAGCCCTCCAACTCCAAAGTCCCCTCCGGCAGGGCACCAGGAAGGTCTCCAGATGAGATCTCGCGGAAACGGAAGCTTGCGGCGGCGGAAAAGTGTTTTCGTGGATGCCCTGATTTTTTCTGTGATTTTAGGGAATTTATAGGCCAAAGAGCTAGGGTAGGGGAGCGCCAGGGAGGCCACAAGCCTGGTTGCCGCGGGCCCCCCTGGCCGTGGCAACAGGGCTTGTGGGCCCCCTGCCTTGGCCCTCAAGCCTCCCAATCTTCGTCTGTTCTGGAAAAATTTATTTTGGGGATTTTATTCCGTATGGACTCCATTCCAAAATCAGATCTGAAAAGAGTCAAAAACACCGAAAAAACAGGAAGTGGCACTTGGCACTGAATTAATAAGTTAGTCCCAAAAAAGATATAAAAATTATATAAAACATCCAAAGTTGACAAGATAACAGCGTGAAACCATCAAAAATTATAGATATGTTTGAGACGTATCAAGGGTCGACCTTGCACACTTGTGTTCATGCACATGGAAACAATGTAAAAATTTTCATGGAAGTTTCTCGCAAAAATAATTATCCCCTTGTACAATTCCATTGTATTATAAAAGTAATGTGCCAAGTAAAGCCTTTTTGATTAGTTTGGGTTATACTTGTTTGATCATGCTGAAAAAGACACAAACTTTGCACTCACGAAATCATTTCTTATTTCTATACAGAGAGCGCTATTGAGTTGATTTATTTTTCTGCTGATTGATATACTAATTGCTTTAATTATCATAATTGTTTAAGAATTTTTGGAGTATCAGAAGTATGTATATGTTCAGATTACTACAGACTGTTATGTTTTTGACAGATTCTGTTTTCTATGCATTCTTCTCTTATTTTGATGAATCTATGGGTAGTATCGGGGGGTATGAACCATGGTGAAGTTGGATTACAGTAGATATAATGCTAATATGAATTTGGAATGAGTTCATAACAGTACTTAAAGTGGTGATTTACTTTATTATACTAACGGATCTCACGAAGGTTTTGTTGAGTTTTGTGTGATTGAAGTTTTCAAGTTTTGGGTGAGACCACGATGGATGAAGGAATAAGGAGAGGCAAGAGCCTAAGCTTGGGGATGCCCGAGGCACCCCCAAGGTAATATTCAAGGAAGACTCAAGCGTCTAAGCTTGGGATGCCCCGGAAGGCATCCCCACTTTCGTCTACAATCTGTCGGTAATTTTACTCGGAGCTATATTTTTATTCGTCACATGATATGTACAAATGCTTGGAGCGTCTTTTGTGTTTATTTTTTCCTTTTTCTTTTATGCACCATGCTGGTATGATATAGTCCTTGGTTGATTTATAGAACGCTCTTTGCACTTCACTTATATCTTTTGAGTATGGCTTTATAGAATGCTTCATGTCCTTCACTTATATCATTTGAAGCTTGGATTGCCTGTTTCCCTACACATAGAAAACCGCCATTTGTAGAATGCTCTTTTGCTTCACTTATATTTGTTAGAGCGGGGCATATCTTTTGTAGAAAGAATTAAACTCTCATGCTTCACTTATACCTATTTAGAGAGTTAACAGGAGATGGTCATTCACATGGTTAGTCATAAAATCCTACATAAAACTTGTAGATCACTAAATATGATATGTTTGATTCCTTGCAATAGTTTTGCGACATGAAGATGTGATATTAGTGTCATGCTAGTGAGTAGTTATGTATTCGTAAAAATACTTGTGTTAAGGTTTGTGATTCCTGTAGCATGCACATATGGTGAACCGTTATGTGACGAAGTCGGAGCATGATTTATTTATTGATTGTCATCCTTTGTGTGGAGGTCGGGATCGTGCGATGGTTAACTCCTACCAACTCTTCCCCTAGGAGCATGCGTGTAGTACCTTGTTTTGATGACTAATAGACATTTGCAATAAGTATGTGAGTTCTTTATGACTAATGTTGAGTCCATGGATCATATGCACTCTCACCCTTCCACCATTGCTAGCCTCTCCAGTACCGTGCAACTTTCGCCGGTGCATTACACCCACCATATACCCTTCCTCAAAACAGCCACCATACCTACCTATTATGGCATTTCCATAGCCATTCCGAGATATATTGCCATGCAACTTCCATCATTATGTTTATTATGACACGCATCATCATTGTCATATTGCTTTGCATGATCGTAAGATAACTAGCATGATGTTTTCATGGCTTGTCCATTTTTTGATGTCATTGCTACGCTAGATCATTGCACATCCCGATACACCGCCATAGGCATTCATATAGAGTCATATTTTGTTCTAAATATCGAGTTATAAGTAAATAAAAGTGTGATGATCATCATTATTAGAGCATTGTCCCATGTGAGGAAGTAATAAAAGAGGCCAATGAAGCCCCAAAAAAAGAGGCCAAAGAAGCCCACCAAAAAAAGGGAGAAAAAATAATAATAATAAATAGTAAAAAAATGAGAGAAAAGAGAGAAGGGACAATGCTACTATCCTTTACCACACTTGTGCTTCAAAGTAGCACCATGATCTTCATGATAGAGAGTCTCATATGTTGTCACTTTCATATACTAGTGGGAAATTGTCATTATAGAACTTGGCTTGTATACTTCAATGATGGGCTTCCTCAAATTGCCCTAGGTCTTCGTGAGCAAGCGAGTTGGATGCACACCCACTAGTTTATTTTTGAAATTTCATACACTTATAGCTCTTGTGCATCTGTTGCATGGCAATCCCTACTCACTCACATTGATATCTATTGATGGGCATCTCCATAGCCCGTTGATACGCCTAGTTCATGTGAGACTATCTCCTCCTTTTTATCTTCTACACAACCACCATATTCTATTCCACCTATAGTGCTATGTCCATGGCTCACGCTCATGTATTGCGTGAAAGTTGAAAAAGTTTGAGAACACTGAAGTATGAAACAATTGCTTGGCTAAAACCGGGGCTGTGCATGATTTAAATACGTTGTGTGGGGAAGATGGAGCATAGCCAGACTATATGATTTTATAGGGATAACTTTCTTTGGCCATGATATTTCAAGAAGACATGATTGCTTTGTTAGTATGCTTGAAATATTATTGTCTTTATGTCAAATGATAGACTATTGCATCGAATCACTCGTGTTTTAGTATTCATGCCATGATTAGATTATATGATAAAGATTATGCTAGGTAGCATTCCACATCAAAAATTATCTTTTTTATCATTTACCTACTCGAGGACGAGGAGGAATTAAGCTTGGGGATGCTGATACGTCTCCGTCGTATCTATAATTTTTGATTGTTTCATGCCAATATTCTACAACTTTCATATACTTTTGGCAACTTTTTGTACTATTTTTGGGACTAACATATTGATCCAGTGCCGAGTGCCAGTTCCTGTTTGTTGCATGCTTTTTGTTTCGCAGAATATACATACCAAACAAAGTCCAAACGCAATAAAAAACCTATGGGTATTTGTTTTAGAATATTTATGATTTTTGGGAAGAAGAATCAACGCGAAACGATGCCTGAGGGGGTCACGAGCCTAGGAGGCGCACCCTACCCCCCGAGCACGCCTGGCAGGCTCGTGACCAACCCCTAAGGCGGTTGGGGCCCTTCTTTCGCCGCAAGAAAGCTAATATCCGGAAGAAAATCGTGTTAAAAGGACACCTCAATCGGAGGTACGGATCTCCGGGAATTTAAGGGACGGTCAAAGGCGAGAATCTGGGAGCACAGAAACAGATGGACACAGACAGAGAGATCCAATCTTGGAGGGGCTCTCGCCCCTCCGCCGCCAGGGAGATCATTGACCAGAGGGGAAACCCTTCTCCCATCTAGGGAGGAGGTCAAGGAAGAAGAAGAAGAACGGGGGCTCTCTCCCCCTCTCTCCCAGCGACGCCGGAACGCGCTCGGGACATCATCGTGTGACGGCGATCTACACCAACACCTCCGTCATCTTCACCAACACCTCCATCACCTTCCCCCATCTATATTCAGGGTCCACTCTCCCGCAACCCGCTGTACCCTCTACTTGAACATGGTGCTTTATGCTTCATATTATTATCCAATGATGTGTTGCCATCCTATGATGTTTGAGTAGATTTTTCGTTGTCCTATCGGTGATTGATGAATTGCTATGATTGGTTTAATTTGCTTGTGGTTATGTTGATGTCCTTCGGTGCCCATCATATGAGCGCGCGTGTGGATCACACCATAGGGTTAGTAGTATGTTGATAGGACTATATATTGGAGGGCAAGGGTGACAGAAGCTTCAGCCTAGCATAGAAACTGATGCATACGGGTTGAAGGGGGACCAATATATCTTATTGCTATGGTTGGGTTTTACTTTAATGAACGTTTGTAGTTGCAGATGCTTGCTAATAGTTCCAATCATAAGTGCATAGAATTCCAAGTAAGGGATGACATGCTAGAAGTGGCCTCTCCCACATAAAACTTGCTATCGGTCTAGTAACGTAGTCAATTGCTTAGGGACAATTCCGCAACTCCTACCACCACTTTTCCACACTCGATTAAACTAACGTAATTGTTTCTTTATCTAAACATCCCCTATTTTTATTTACGTGTTCTTTATTTTCTTACAAACCTATCCTATCACACCTACAAAGTACTTATAGTTTCATACTTGTTCTAGGTAAAGCGAACATAAAGTGTGCGTAGAGTTGTATCGGTGGTCGATAGAACTTGAGGGAATATTTGTCCTACCTTTAGCTCCTCGATGGGTTTGACACTCTTACTTATCGAGAAAGGCTACAAATGATCCCCTATACTTGTGGGTTATCAGATCGCAAGTCAACTTCTGGAACTTGCCATTTCCTCGGAAGATCATTAGTCTGCTGGTCCTCAAAGAAGTAGAACTGCGTTTTTCTCTCCACTGCCGAAGCTGAGTACATTGCTGCTGGATCCTGCTGTGCTCAATTGCTATGGATGAAGCAAACCCTCAAGGACTACGGCATCAACATGAAGAATGTGCCTCTCTACTGCGACAATGAGAGTGCAATCAAGATCGCATACAACCCAGTACAACACTCGAAGACTAAGCACATCCGGATTCGTCATCATTTTCTTCGGGACCATGTCCTCAAGGGCAATATCATCGTCGACCATGTGAAGACTGACGATAAACTAGCAGATATTTTCACTAAGCCCTTGGATGATAAAAGGTTTTGCAAGTTGAGGTGTGAGCTAAATATCTTAGAGTCTTCAAATGTTTTGTGAAAACATGCCCACATCCTAACACTTATGCAAAATTGATGACTTAGATGTGGAACACACGAAGAATCGATATTCTTCAATAAGTGAAGAATATCACTCTCAGTGTGAGGAAATTAATGAAGAATTTAGTTCTCAGGGCCCTACGACAGTTGTACGCGGCGCCTAAAATAATCATTCTTATACGGTGGGTCACGCCACCACCCAACTTTGAAATTCTTCAAGCAGTTTTACTTCCAAGTTGAAATTCATCAACCCGACGCTTTGTCACAAAATCCTCAAGTTTTTCAAAATCTTCAAAACACTTGATGATTTTCATTTGCATATATATATATATATATATATATATATATATATATATATATATACATACTGTGATTTCAAAGTCCTCAACAGCATTCACTTATAGCTATTTCTTCAATTTGATATTTCATCTAAGTGAATGTGATCGGACCCTACTCCCCTCTATGCTATACTCAACCCAGTCTATTCAATTCTTCATATGCGTTCTAATTGAAACTTGTTCAAAATCCTCACTGTGTCCTTGTCAGCTGAGGATTTTGCAACGAAATTCTCAAATCTTCAAAAATTAATTTTATGACGTTACACAGTAACTGAACCCACTTCCCACGCTAGGATAAGCACGATCTCCACCGCTTCTATCGTGGGCACCACGTGTCGGGCGGAGATGAACACGAAAGGGTAGTTCGGTCCTAAAGATCCGCTCGAACAGTTTTCCACCTGAGCTATAAATAGGTCCTTACCCCCCTCAGTTAAAACCATTCGTCCTCTCTTCATCTCTCTGCTCAAGCTCAAACCTAGCGCCACCGCTAGCAATCTCTTCGCCGGTGAGGAACAGCTTCGCTGTCTCGACCTCGCTATCGCCGAACTCATGACGGAAGCGGAATATCTTCCTCCGCTGCTGTCGTAGTTGTCTTGTGCCGCAACGTTAGGGCGCAGCAGACCTGAACCGAAGAGCGTCTCACTTTTACTGCCTCTGTTCTTCGTGTTCGTCGCTCAGGATAATTAAAATCTTATTTTACTGCCCCTGTTGATCTACTATTTCACTTTAGATTCGCAAAATCTGTTTTTCCTCAGTGTGTGTGCCTCGCACAGTCAATTCCTCAAACACTTGATGAATTTCACTAAGCCACTAAAATTCTTCATAAGATTCCTCAATTGTGTAAATTCTCGAATCTGCACAACTCTGGAACCCAAGATCATAATGCTTAGTCAAATTCCTCAACCCACTGGTCAAATTCCTCAACTTCTAAAATTTTCAATTTCTTCAAATCTGAGAACGCATATGACCTCTCCAAATTCCTTGCACCCATATTGTGTTCACTGGTACAAAATGTCAGATGATGAATCACTAGGTTCTCATCAACTTAACTCATTTGCAGCGTTCCTCGAAGAAACTTTACTAGTATCATCAGAATCTTCAAGAGTGCAAATTCATCAGCAAAAGCCTTAGTTGAAGAAAATGGAAGGCGATAGAAAGCAAAAAAGGAGGAAAGAAACTTGAACAGAACACTAAAGTTGATATTCTTGAAGACATATATGCTGACTACTACACATCGGATGAGGAAATATATGGCAAAGAACCCATGCCGAAGCGTAAATTAAGGCTTCAGAAAATAGAACGAAGGTGGACTAAGGAGTGGAAGGAATGTCGCTATGTAATTCCAAAGTATGCGAAGAAATTCGCCCTCAAGCCACCTTGCAAGAGGCCTCCTCTTGGTAATCAACAGGTTGCATATCCCTCAAGCTTTGAAACAATTGAGGATTACCCTGAGGAGAAAGACAAACACTTATCTAAACTACAAAGGAAAGTAGAAGTTGCAGTGAAGAAATTCAATGAGGAAACTGCTACTGCCACTGCAGCCACCTCTTCTACCGCTGAAGCTTCTGGTACAGCTATTCCTCAAATGAAGACTGTGCCAAGTAAACCAAAGGCCTCAGTGCCTAAAGATCAATTGCGTCAGAAGGCTGCACCAGCGCCAAAACCTTCAACGGCACCACAGGCCTCAAAGCCTGAACAAAATAAGATAGTCAAGCATCAACCTGCTCATTCTTGCTCCTCTATGCCATCTGCCACGAGTTCTGCGACAAAGTCTTCACCAACTCTTTTGAAGACTAAAATGACTACTGGAAGAGGCATCAAACCCAGTCCAAGCAAAGTCATCAACATCCCTTCTGCATCAGAAGGAAGTGAGGAATTCGATGATGAAACTTTTCAAGCAATCATCACAAACAAACAGGAACGAGTTGCACAAGCCTTAGGCAGCTCTATTCCTCTTGCCATGGACCCCAAGGTTCTACTGGACTTCAACAATGTCTGGTATGAAAACCGAAGCACTCCCATTGATGATTTGAAGCTTCCCCCTGGTCTCAGCCACATGGTTGCCACATTCATCAATGAAGCAAAATGGAAAGAGCAGCAAGCCACGCAAGCAAAGGCTGCGAAAATGAAGAAGAAGAAATTCTTCAAGCAGAATCTCCTCAATCTGACGCCTGAAGCTCTTGTTTCAACCCAGGC
Organism: Hordeum vulgare subsp. vulgare; assembly: GCF_904849725.1. NCBI lineage: Eukaryota > Viridiplantae > Streptophyta > Magnoliopsida > Poales > Poaceae > Hordeum > Hordeum vulgare. Next base: position 434,215,770 of record NC_058519.1, on the reverse strand, counting down.
TGAACTGAAGACTTTGACAGACAAGTACACGAACATACCTGATCGTCAAAGTCTCATGGTGAATTTCATCAAGTTTGCAACTGATGCAGTTGATGAATACAACAAGAAGACTGCTCCTCCTGTGCAGCAAAAGCTACCTGAGTCTAGCTATTCGGTTCAGCTGACCGAAGAAGATGAAGCTAATGAACCTGCTACTGAGGAAATTCCTCAAGAAACTACAGCTGATGAATCTGTTCCAGCTGATGAAAATGTTCCAACTGAAGAAAATGATTCAGTTGAGGAAACTGCTAGGACTGGGACTGCACCAGCTCCTGAAGAAAGAATTCTTTCACCTCAACCGTCAATGCTGAAGAAGATGTTTCTGTATGCATCAGACATGAAGAAGACCAAAGCTGCTGACAAAGAAGCAAAGAAAAGAAAAAATTCAATGACCTCAGAATCCTTACAGGCCAAGCGCCCAATGTCACTCAGACAGAGTCTTGAACTGCCCTAGTGGATGCTACGCCTATGAATGTAGCTCCATCCTACGCACTGGTTCCTTTCGGAATTGACTATGTCATTCCTGAAGAAGATGAGGAAATGGAAGATGTTGAATCTGAAGAAATCATGGATGAGGAAATACAAATTGATGACATTCATCAATCCTCCATTCCTCAAAAGACATCGGATGATATTGATTGCACCACTCCAGTTTTTCGTGATTACTTCTGGGAAGAATGTCATCGCTCACCAAGGTCAACCCAAATCCCTCCTACTCCCGCTGCAACAGAAATCCTCACAGGATATGATGGGAAGATCGTCTGTGATGAATCTGCTCAGGGATCAGCTGCATCAGTTGATGATTTTTCCACCTCCATCAAGCAAATTCCTCAAGCTGAGGAAAATCCTCAACCTAAAGAAAAAGGTCAAAATGAAGAAAATGCTCCCGCACCTAACACCGAAACTCCTATTGTTGTGGTCAACACAGAAATAACAATGCTAGTAGCTCCTCTTCAAGAACAGGAGCATAATCTTCAACCACGGCAAAATCAGCCTTTGTCGAGGAGGCCAAAGTTTCAAAAGGAAGCTTTCTATGAAGAACGGATGTACTTCACAAGCACAAATCCATATGATAAGCTTCGCATCAGGCACCGGAGATTCTGGATGTGGACTTAGCTCAACTACTATGCCTCTGTGCTCTGTGGGAGGAACAAAATATTTTAGCACAAGCATATTCCTCATGTTCACATGGAAGATTCCTTGCTTCGTTCTAGTCCTCAATGTTCTTCACGAAGCTGGTCTGCTGCCTCTCTGCATTGACATGGGTGACTGGAACAGTGACATAATTCTTCAGTTCTATGCTACTTTGCATATCTCTGGAGACCTGAAGGATGTCAACACTTGGGTGTTGGACTAGATGACTCAGCACATGCACTACAAAGCACCAGCCACTGAATTGCTTCGTGCGCTTCCTGTCTCAATTCCCTCAGAAAATGTCATGCTGATGTATGATGAATGGGAGCTGCCCAACAAACTGATGGAAGTCCTCATGAAGCCTTTGGCCAACGACCAACTGAAAGTGCGTTATATCGACTAGAGGGGGGTGAATAGGAGATTTTTAGAATTTCATCACTGAGGAAATTTCTTTTGAGAAATTCCTAACTGATGACTAACTTGCAGCGGAAACAGCAAAAGGATCAGGAGTGCAAAGTATCACTCCATCAGTTTTTCAGGGTGAAGAATATGAAAAACTGTTTGCACAGTACGCAGGCACGTAGAAAACAGATGAGGATTAACTCGCATGAAGAATTTGGGGTTGAGGAATTTCAGAGAAAGTCTTCAGCAAATTCTTCAAACAGTGACAGTGAAAATCATCAACACACAATCTGAGGAATGTAAAGAGTTGAGCATCATGAGGAAATTCATTCCGACGTGTAACTTTGACCCCCTTTAACAGTATGGTGTTCCTATGACTCAAAAGTGAAGAAAATAAAATAGACAGAATAAATATTCATGCTTCAAAATCTTCAGATTGTTTTTCTTCAGGACACACCAAATTCCTCATCTTCAATTTCTTCGTGAGGAATATCAATTTCATCGCAATTTCTTCGCGATTCAATTCTTCAGCTTCAGAACAATTTCTTCAGCCGAAGATATACATTTTTAGGGGTCGATATTCATCGAATATTTCAAAGTCCTCAGCGACTTATAGATCATGTGTACACTCATGAACACATTAGATACTTAACCTATAAGTCTTCAAACCACCAAAATCACTAAGGGGCACTAGATGCACTTACAATCTCCCCCTTTTTGGTGGTTGATGACAATTAGGTCAAGTCTTCAACGGGGATAAAAAATATGAAATGTAAATACTCATTTGAGGAATTTGAAATCAAGATTCAGAGAGACTCCCCCTGAAGATGTGCATATCTTGAGGATTTTGCTTTTCACAGCAAATGCACATTGATGATTTATATCATGGAGATCTCCCCCTGAGTCTTGTAAATCATGCATACATACGACCTATAGTATGAAGAAATTGAGGATGCATGATGACAAATGGTATCTGACGAATTCCAGCATGCGTGCATTAAAATTTTGAGGAATAAGTATGCGAAGAAAAACATTCAAAACTGTCAGAGTACCATCGGGCTTAAGTTACAACTCATTACATAAAACACTTCAGAAGAGACAAGAGTTTGTAACTTAAATAAAGTTTATAAGCCCCAAAGTATATCCCGCATGAAGAGTAAGTCTCAGATTTCTCCCCCTTTGTCATCAAGTGACAAAAAGGGACAAACTAAGGACTAACGCCCCATGAAGACTTTCACTTCTTGGCAGCTGAGGAAGACGCGTGAGGATTCTTGGGAGCAGACTTCCTCCTTGGACCTGTGGCAGTATCTTGTTGGTCTTCATCTGATTCAGCAGTGCGGAATGAAGAAAACAAACTGTCCTCAAGGTCTGGGACTGGAATTGGCCTGAATTTCTTCTTTGGTGGCCACGACCAGTCGAAGTCGTGTGCAAACTCCAATTCTTCAAGTTCTGCTAGAGTCTTCAAATGAGCCAGTGTGGCCCAGGTGCGATCAAAAACCTCATGAAGATAATGATGGTTAAGCTTCATGGCATTCTGAGTTTCATTGAGGGTTTTCAAAATGGCGCCGAACTGGCGTTTGACCCAATTGTGATTCCGATCAACCTTTTGGTGAAGACTGAGAATAAGCTCTCTGGTATTCATCACCTTTGGAGCAACAGGACTTGGTGGATGGGTTTCAGTGTCATCCCATGAGGAATATGCATCTGGCTCTCGGAACTGGCCATCAAGGGGCCGACTGCCTTCATCAATAACAGACTTGCCTTTTCCTTCAACAGGCTCGAAAGTCTTCTTGTTGACCCTTAGGGGAGGCATATAATCTTGATGATTGTTGAAATCAGCGTGATAGTTGATGCCTGACTTGCGTCTGATGAATCTCATGGTCCATGAGCATAAATCTTCAGGTCCAAAGGGGACATTGCATTTTCCACCAGAGTCCTCAAGAATAAATCATGGATGTTGACGGGAATGCCATGGATGATGTTGAAGAGGATATTATTCATGATGCCTATGACGTCTTCTTCATCATCATGACCCTTGATAGGCGCAAGAACACTGCAGAGGATTGTGTAAACCGTCCTGGGTTCATACTTCAGCTCATGGACCAGGAAGGTTGTTCTTGGTGGTTGCCCCTTGGCCAAAGGCTTCATGGGGACTTCCATCAGCTTGTTTGGGAGCTCCTGTTCATCATACAACTTCACTGCCTGCTCTGAGGGAATTGACATAGGAAGTTCTCGCAGTAGCTCATTGGCAGGAGCCTTGAAGTGTGTGTGTTGCGTCATCCAATCCAGCACCCAAGTGTTGATGTATGTTGGATCTCTAGAGATGTGCAGAGTTGCATAGAATTGAAGAACAATGTCGTTGTTCCAATCGCAGATATCAGAGCACATGGGGAGCAGTCCTGCTTCATGAAGAATGTTGAGGACTGGAGCAAAGAACGAAAAAATCTTCAACCTCAATATGAGGAATATGCATGTGCTGGAAAATCTTGTTTCTTCCACACAGCACAGATGCATAGTAGTTGAGCTGTGTCCTGGTCCAAAACTTCAGATGCCTGATGCGAGGCTTGTCATAGGGATTTTCTTCGATGAAGTACATGTGTTCTTCAAAGAAGTATTCCTTTTGAAACTTTGGCCGCTTGGAGAACGGCTGACGCTGCATCGGCTAACGGTTTTGCTTCTTCCCTTGAGGAGAGACAATCATCGTAGTTTCTGGATTGATGACGACAAGAGCATTCTCTGGATTTGGTGCAGGGGCATTTTCCTCAGCATGTTCCTCAGGATGAGGAATTTCATCTGCTTGTGCTTTAGGCTGAGGAGCTTGCTCTGGTTGAGGAATGTCATCAACGGGAGCCTCTGGTTGAGGATTTTGCTCAGGAGGAGGAATTGCTTCATCCTGAGCCTCAGGTTGAGGATTTTGCTTAGGATTTTGAATTTGTTCAGGCTGAGGGTTTTCGCTTTGTTTTTCCTCAGCTTGAGTGGTTTGCTTGGTGGAGGAGCCATAATCATCAGCTGGTTCAGTTGATCCTTGAGCAGTTTCTTTAGGAGGAATGAAGGTCTGAGGACTGTCATCAATCCGAATTTCCTCATCAGTGTGTTCTTTAGAGTCAACATTCTTCATTTCCTCATCAGTCAAGTGCTCCTTGTCTTCGCTTTCGAAGGGAGTCATCTCATAAGATGGAGCAACTTTGAGAGGCACAGGATCCAGAGGTGCATTTTCATCAAGAGATTTGAGGCGTTTGGCCTAAGTTGATTGTTCTGTTGAGGAAGCTTTTCTCTTCTTGGCTTCCTTTTCAGCAGCTCCGGTCTTCTTCATGTCTGATGCAGACAGAGTCATTTTCTTGACCTTTGAATATTTTGGTGAAGATGTTTTCTCATCTGGAGCAGAGTCATCAGCTGGCTTAGAAGCATCAGCTGGAACAGTTTCATCAGCTATAGCAGAGTCATCAGCTGGAGTTTCCTTGGTAATTTCCTCAATAGATGGTTCATCATCACATCTTTCTTGAGGGATTTCCTCAGCACGAGCAGTTTCATCAGTTGGTTCCTCAATCTAAGGCTGCGGTGTTGTTGCTGGAGGGGCAGCCTTCTTGTTGTAATCATCAACTACATCAGTAGCAAGTTTGATGAAATTGTTCTTGAGACTTTGACGATGAGAGAGCTTAGTGTACTTATCAGTCAAAGTCTTCAATTCTGCCTGAGTGGACACAACTGCATCAGGTGTCAGGTTGAGGAGATTCTGTCTAAGGAATTTCTCCTTTTTGAGCTTTGCAACCTTAGCTTGTTTGGCTTGCGTCTCCTTCCACTTGGCCTCGTTGATGAATGTGTCCACCATGTGGCTGATGCCTGGGGGAAGCTTCAAATCATCAATAGGAGTGTTGGGGTCCTCATACCATATGTTGATGTAATCCAAGAGGACTTTTGGGTCCATGGCCAGAGGAATGGCGCTGCCTGAAGCTTGTGCTACCCTCTCCTGCTTGTTTCTGATGATGGCTTGTAGAGTCTCATCATCATATTCATCACTGGCTTTTGGGTCCATGGCCAGAGGAATGGTCGTACCAGAAGTTTCAGCTGCAGAGGAGGTGGCTGCAGTTGCAGCAGCAGCAGATTCTTCATTGAATTTCCTCATAGCGGCTTCTGCTTGCTTCTGAAGCTTTGACAAATGTTTTGACTTTTCTTCAGGATAGTCATCAATTGTCTTGAGACTTGAGGGGTGTGCATCCTGATAATCCTCAAGAGGAGGCCGTTTGCTAGGAGGCTTCAGAGCGAATTTCTTCGCGGACTTGGGAGTGACGAATATGTATTCTTTCCACTCCTTAGCCCACTAGCGTTCTATCTTTTGAAGCCCTATCTTCCTCTTGGGCATAGTCTCTTGCTCATCAGGCGTGTAGTATTCCAAGTATGTATCCTCAGGGATATCAATGGCAGTGTTCTGCTCGAGCTTCTTGCCACCCTTTTGCTTCCTTACATCTTCCATTTTCTTCAGCTAAGGCTTTTGGTGAGGAAATTGAACTCTTGAGGATTCTGATGAAACTTGCAGATTTTCTTTAAGAAACGCTGCAAATGAGTTAAGTTGATGAGAACCTAGAGATCCATCAGCTGACATTTTTGTACCTGTGAACAGATTATAGTTTTGAGGAATTTGGAGAGGTCATATGCGTTCTCAGATTTGATGAAATGAAAAAATTTAAAGTTGAGGAATTTGACCAGTGGATGAGGAATTCGTCTAAGCACACTGTTCTTGGGTTCCAGAGTTGTACAGATTCAAACATTTGCACAATTGAGGAATATTGTGAAGATTTTTAGATGCTTAGTGAAATTCATCAATAGTTGAGGAATAAGCAGTGTTTGAGGAAAAGAGACTGATTGATACTTGAGGAAAACAGATTTCACACATCTATGGTAAAATAGTAGATCGAAAGAGCTGTAAAAATAGTGTTTTTATTTACCCTATATAGCACGCACGAAGAACACAGAAGGAAGTAGCAGTAGATGCTCTTTGGTGCGAGTCCACTACGCCCTAACTCGGCAACAGAGGACATCTACGGCGGCGGCGGACGAAGATGATCCGGTTACGGCGTGATTTCGGCGACGGAGAGGTCGAGGCAGTCAAGCTTTTCCTCGCTGGCGTCGAGACTTCTAGCGGTGGCGCTAGGGCTTTTGAGCTTTGCTGTAGTAGGAGGGCGATGGGACAAAGAAGATATTACCGAAGGGAGATGGGGACATATTTATAGCCAGGTGGTAACTGTTGGCGCGAAAGTATCAGACCAAATAGCCCCTGTCTCTACGTCTCCGCAAGACACGTGTAGCCCACGACCTAAGCGGTGGAGATCGTGGAGATCATGGTTATCCGAACGGGGAAAGTGGGGTTCAGTTACTGTGTAACAAAAAAAATATTTTTGAAGATAGAGGATTGTGTTACAAAGTCATCAGCTGACAAGGACGCAGTGAGGATTTTTAACAAAGTTTCAAGTAGAACGCATATGAAGAATTGAATAGACTGGGTGAGAGTAGCATAGAGGGAAAGTAGGGTCCGATCACATTCACTTAGATGAAATATCAAATTGAAGAAATAGCTATAAGTGAATGTTGTTGAGGACTTTGAAATCACAGTCTATCGAGGTAAACGAAAATCATCAAGTGTTTTTGAAGATTTTGATTGACTTGAGGATTTTGTGAGAAAGCGTCATGATGATGAATTTCAGTTTTGAAGAAAAACAAGTTTGAAGAACAACTATTTTGAAGAAAATCTACTTTTGAAGAAATTCAGCTTTGAAGAAATTCAACTTGAGGAATTTCAACTTGGGTGTTGGCGTGACCCACCATATAAGAATGTTGATTTCAGACGCCGCGTACAATTGTCGTAGGGCCCTGAGAATCAATTTCTTTGTTGATTTCCTCACACTAAGAGTGATATTCTTCATTGGTTGAAGAAAATCGATTCATCATGTGTTGCACATCTAAGTCATCAATTTTGCATAAGTGTTAGGATGTGTGCATGTTTTTACAAAACATTTGAGGATTCTAAGATATTTAGCTCACACCACAGCTTGCAAAACCTTTTTTCATCCAAGGGCTTAGTGAAGATATCTGCCAGTTGATCGTCAGTCTTCACATGGTCGATGAGGATATTGCCCTTGAGGACATGGTCCCGAAGAAAATGATGACGAATCTGGATGTGCTTGGTCTTCGAGTGTTGTACTGGGTTGTATGCAATCTTGATTCCACACTCATTGTCGTAATAGAGAGGCACATTCTTCATGTTGATGCCGTAGTCCTTGAGGGTTTGCTTCATCCATAGCAATTGAGCACAACATGAACCTGCAAAAATGTACTCAACTTCGGCAGTGGATTGTGAAACGCAGTTCTGCTTCTTTGAGGACTAGCAGACTAGTGATCTTCCGAGGAAATGACATGTGCTAGAGGTTGACTTGCGACCCACACGGTAACCAGCATAGTTAGAATCAGAATATCCCACAAGATGAAGATTTGAGCCTTTGGGATACCATAATCCTAGTGTTGGTGTGTGAGCTAAGTATCGAAGAATATGCTTCACAGCCTTATGGTGTGAATCCTTCGGTTTTGCTTGAAAACGTGGACACATGCAAACACTAAGCATTATATCTGGCCTAGATGAAGACAAATACAGTAAAGAGCCAATCATGGAGCGATATATGTGTTGATCGAATTCTTTACCATTTTCGTCACTACAGAGTTGGCCGTTGGTAGGCATTGGAGTCTTGGCACCTTTGCATTCATGCATGTCGAATTTCCTCACAACATCCTTGAGGTATTTCTCCTGTGATATGAAGATTCCATTGCGTTGTTGACGAATTTGAAGACCTAAGAAGAATTTCAGCTCCCCCATCATAGACATCTAATATTCTTCACTCATCATGTAAGAAAATTCATCACTGTAACGTTTGTGAGTACAACGAAATATGATATCATCGACATATGTCTAGCACACAAATAGTCTTGAGACCATAGAGTGCCTTTTTGAGTCTGAAGACTTTGTGTGGATTCTTTGGATCCTCAAAACCTGGGGGCTGAGCAACATATACTTCTTCCTCAAGCTTACCATTGAGGAATGCACTTTTCACATCCATTTGATATAAGATGATGTTATGATGATTAGCATAAGCAAGTAGTATTCTAATAGCTTCAAGTCTATCAACAGGTGCAAAAGTTTCATCGAAATCTATTCCTTCAACCTGTGTGTAGCCTTGGGCTACAAGTTGTGCCTTATTCCTCACAACTTGACCGTCCTCATCTTGCTTGTTTCGGAAAATCCACTTGGTGCCGATGATATTGTGCTTGCGAGGATCTGGTCGTTTGACGAGCTCCCATACGTCATTCAACTTGAATTGAAGAAGTTCGTCTTGCATGGCTTGGATCCACTCCGGTTCCATGAAAGCCTCAGCAACTTTTGAAGGTTCTGTGATAGACACAAAGGAGAAATGCCCACAAAAGTTAACTAAGTGTGAAGCTTTTGAGCGAGTGAGAGGACCTGGCGCGTTGATGTCATTGAGGATTTTGTAAAGTTCCACTTCATTTGCAATCCTCGGATGAGCTGGTTGAGGATTTCGTTTGGGCTGAGGAATTGGTTCTGGAGCAATTTCCTCAGGAGCACCTTCTTGATTTTCATCAGTGTTGGGAATGATTTCTTCATGAATTTCCTCAGTGGGAACAATGTCTTCAGTAGCTTTGAGCTTTATTGCTTCCTCAGGAGACAGCTTATCTGGATCAGGAGGCAATTGCTCTTTGCGAGCCATTAGTTTCATCGAACCGCACATCTACAGTCTCAACAACCTTGCTGTCATAGTTGTTGAAGACTCTGTAGGTGTGCGAGTCCTTTCCATAACCGAGCATAAAACCCTCATGTTCCTTAGGTGCAAACTTTGAGCTATGGTGAGGATCTCTAATCCAACATTTTGAACCGAAGACTTTGAAATCTTGTCTGTGAGGAGTTCATATGAGGTTTTCTTGAGGAATTTGTGAAGATATACCCTGTTGATGATGTGGCATGCAGTGTTGATTGCTTCAGGCCAAAAGCAACGAGGAGTCTGATATTCTTCAAGCATGGTTCTCGCCATCTCAACCGGAGTCCTGTTCTTCCTTTCGACGACACCATTCTGTTGAGGAGTATAAGGAGCAGACAATTCGTGAGAAATACCAAGTTGATCAAGATAATTATCAAGACCAGTGTTTTTGAACTCTGTTCCATTATCACTCCTGATGTGTTTGATCTTGACGCCGAAGTTCGTCGAGGCCCTTGAGGAAAATCATTTGAAGACTTCCTGCACTTCAATTTTATATAAAATGATATGCACCCATGTGCATCTGGAATAATCATCAACTATGACAAAGCCATATAAAGATGCTACATTTGTAGGTATGGCATAATGAGTAGGTCCAAATAGGTCATGATGGTCTTTGAGGGGTGCTTAGATCTGGTCATTTTCCCAGACTCAGAAGCAACATAGAGGTGGTCCTTGAGGAATTTGACTGATTCGATGCTGATGACATGCTTCTTCTTCGCGAGCGTGTGCAAATTCATCAGGCCTCCATGACCAAGTCTTCGATGCCACAGCCACCCTTGTGAGGTTTTTGCTAGTTCGCAAGTGGCTGGTTGAGGACCTGTAGAGAAATCAACAATGTAAAAGTTCACTTTTCTAACACCTTCGAAGACTTTGGATCTGTCAGATTCCAAGATGACAACACATCTATATCTTCCAAAGATAACAATCATATCAAGATTACAAAGCATTGATACTGACATGAGGTTAAATCCAAGGGATTCAACAAGCATCACTTTGTCGATGTGCCTGTCCTTGGAAATAGCCACTTCGCCAAGTCCCAACACCTTGCTTTTACCTTTGTCAGCATATGTGATTTTCTTCACGGGTGATGGAGTTAGTGGCATATTCATCAGCAAGCTTTTGTCACCAGTCATGTGGTGTGTGCAGCCACTATCAAGAACCCACTCAGTACTCTTCGGTTTGTCATCCTGCAGATGAATTAGTACAGCTTACCATCTCATATGCTTCAGACTTGAAGAATATGATATCAATTTCATCAGATAGGAATTTCATCATAAACAGAATTATAAGGACGTGTGAAATATTTCTATTTCATCAATATTGGCTTGCGTCCCATCAAGTGTTTTCCTCACATCTCCAGCAAATTCTTCAGATGATGATTTTCATCTGGAGACCTGACCTGCAGAAGTGATTAGTTCAATTTCTTCACCACCCACATCTGAAGGGGTGGTAAAGCATTCATCATCCTACGAGCACCATATGAGAAAGGTGGCATTGAAGCTAATGCACTTCTTTTAACAGTAGGGGGGTTAAAGTACTCAAATGAATATGCAGGGAATTTATTTGAGGATTTATGAACATAATGATTTGAAGGATAACACTCATATTAATATTCCTTGTAATTTCCCAGCATATTAGAAGCATTAGCACGGGTACGAGCATAGTTTTGACCAGTTGAGGATTTTGATCCTCTTGAAGACTTTGGTCCTCTTGAGAAATTTGATCTGGGGTTCAAATTCTTCATAGGTGGTGTCATGAGAACATTCACGTGAAGATTTTCAAGGAAACTTTTGGGAACCCGGATTTTCTTCAGGGGAGGCACATTCCTGCATTTAGTTCCAACATATCGATCAAATACTTCACCACATTGATTTTTGAACAGTTTATAGTTGGAGTCAAATGACTCATCTGAGGAATAGGATAATTCACATGAAAATCATGTTAGATTGGATGGATCAAAAGGAGCCCTTTAGCAGCAACCCATGAGGTTTTGGGATACTGCTCAGGTTTCCAATATGATCCATCAGCATTCAATTTCAACTCAAAGGAAATTCCTTCTTTCCTTGGGTTCCTGTTCAAGATTTTCTTTTTGAGCACATCACAAAGGGTTTGGTGTCCTTTGAGACTTTTGTATATGCCTGTCACATACAATTCCTTCAGCCCTGCATTTTCATTAGTGACATTTGTGGTTTCCTCATGTGAGGAATTTGACACTACAGGAGCAGTTGAGGAATTTGTAGCAATAGAAGCATATGATGATTCTGGTGAAGAATTCGCAGTTTCACGTTCGATGCATTTAAGACATGGAGGAATGAATTCAGCTTGAGCAGTACTGATCTGTTGAGCTAGTAATGAATCATTTTCCATACGAAGATCATCATGACAAATCCTCAGCTTCTCAAGATCAAGCTTCCTTTGAAGAAAATCATAGGAAAGTTTCTCATGATCAGCGAGGAGTGTAACAAGACCATCTTGAAGATTATCAAATCTGGACTGAAGACTTTTCATATCTTCAGTGAGGATTTGGGTAAGATTCATTTCATCATTCAACAGATCATCACTTCTATCTAGAAATTTCTGAAGACTTTCCAGGGCAGTTTGTTGTTTAGTGGCAATGATAGCAAGTTTACTGTAACTCGGTTTTTTATAATCATCAGGTTCACAGTCACTTGAATCAGAGGAGGAAGCATCATTCGGTACCTTTGAACCTTTTGCCATGAAGCAATAGGTTGGAGCGAGGTCATCAGCATAGTCATTAGTGTGGATGGTGTTATCATTTTCTTCAAGGTTGAAGATTGACTTGCTGACGAATTTGGTTGCAAGTGCAAGGCTAGCTTGTCCAGATTCCGAGTCTTCAGAACCCTCCTCTTCATCAAATTCCTCGGATTCTGCCTCGGAATCCATTTCCTTGCCAATAAGTGCCCGGGCCTTTCTGAAACTAGTCTTCTTGTGTGATGAGGACTTTGAAGATGAGGATTTTGAAGATTTCTTCTTTTTCTTCGAGTCATCAGAACTTTCATCCTTGTATTTCTTCTTATTTGATTCCTTTCCCCAATGAGGACAATCAACAATGTAGTGACCTGATTTCTTGCATTTGTGGCAGGTTCTTTTCTTGTAGGCCTCAGATGAAGATTCCGATTTCCTCATATCTCTTCTTGAAGATTTACCAAACTGGCCACGTCATGTAAACTTCTGGAATTTCCTCACGAGCATTGCAAGCTCCTGTCCAAATTCTTTAGGATCACCAATGCTACCGTCTGAGTCTTCTTCTTTAGATGAGGAAATTGCTTTGGCCTTCAGTGCACATGGTCTAAAATAGCTTGGTCCATATAGATCTCTCTTTTCTTCTTGTTGGAATTCATGAGTATTGAGTCTTTCGAGCATATCAGCTGGATCAATCATCTTGTAGTCTGGTCTTTCTTGAATCATCAGACCTAAAGTATCAAATGAAGAATCCAAAGATCTTAGCAGTTTCTTCACAACTTCGTGATCAGTAATGTCTCGAGCTCCCAGTGCTTGCAGTTCATTTGATATGTCAGTGAGGCGATCAAAGGTATCTTGGCAGCTTTCATTGTCAAGCCTCTTGAAGCGTTTGAAGAGATTGCGAAGAACATCAACACGAGAATCACGCTGGGTTGATACTCCTTAATTAACTTTGGACAGCCTTTCCCACATAAGTTTTGCTGAGCCCAAAGCACTTACTCTGCCATACTGGCCCTTGCTCAGATGGCCACAGATGATATTCTTCGCTTGAGAATCAAGTTGCTTGAATTTCTTCACATAAGCGGCAGAGACAGTAGCAGTGACGATAGGGATGACTTTTGGGAAGAGTCTCATCGCTCACCAAGGTCAACCCATATCCCTCCTACTCCTGCTGCAACAGAAATCCTCACAGGATCTAATGCGAAGATCGTCTGTGATGAATCTGCTCAAGGATCAGGTGCATCAACTGATGATATTGCCTCCTCCACCAAGCAAATTCCTCAATCTGAGGAAAATCCTCAACCTGAAGAAAAAGGTCAAAATGAAGAAAATGCTCCTGCACCTAACACTGAAACTCTTATTGTTGTGGTCAACACAGAAACGACAATGCTAGTAGATCCTCTTCAAGAACAGGAGCATAATCTTCAACCGCGGCAAAATCAACCTTTGTCGAAGAGGCCAAAGTTTCAAAAGGAAGCTTTCTATGAAGAACGGATGTACTTCACAGGCACAAATCCGTATGATAAGCTTCGCATCAGGCACCGGAAATTCTAGACATGGACTCAGCTCAACTATTATGCCTCTGTACTCTATGGGAGGAACAAAATATTTCAGCACAAGCATATTCCTCACGTTCACATGGAATATTTCTTGCTTCGTTCTAGTCCTCAATGTTCTTCATGAAGCTAGACTGCTACCTCTTTGCACTGACATAGGTGACTGGAACAATGACATAATTCTTCAGTTCTATGCTACTTTGCATATCTCTGTAGACCTGAAGGATGTCAACACTTGGGTGTTGGACTAGATGACTTAGCACATGCACTACAAAGCACCAACCACTAAATTGCTTCGTGCGCTTCCTATCTCAATTCCCTCAGAAAATGTCGTGCTGATGTATGATGCACGGGACCTGCCCAACAGAGTGATGGAAGTCCTCATGAAGCCTTTCGCCAAGGACCAACTGAAAGTGCGTTATATCGACTAGAGGGGGTGAATAGGAGATTTTTAGAATTTCATCACTCAGGAAATTCCTTTTGAGGAAATTCCTCACCGATGACTAACTTGCAACGGAAACAGCAAAAGGATCAGGAATGCAAAGTATCACTACAACAGTTTTTCAGGGTGAAGAATATGGAAAACAGTTTGCACTGTACGCAGGCACGGAGAAAACAGATGAGCATTAACTCGCGTGAAGAATTTGGGGTTGAGGAATTTCAGAGAAAGTCTTCAGCAAATTCTTCAAACAGTGACAGTGAAAATCATCAACACACAATCTGAGGAATGTAAAGAGTTGAAGAAATAGAACCCGTTTCACAGTGAAGACAGTGGTTGATGACCCAGTTCCAACTGCTGTGACAGTTGTACATCTGGTTTGGAGCGGCTTGGTATTGAAACCAAAAGACACACAGTCCCGGGACACACAGTCCCTACCGTATTCTGCTTGGGCTAAGAACACACAGTCCTCGCCCAACACTCGTGGGAAGTCTTCAGGGCAGACTTCCAAACCCTCACAAACTTGGTCACCTGGCGATCCAAAATTACCTGCTGGATTGCTCTAGACCATGACGCCTAACCGTCTGGAGGATGCACAGTCCTCAAAGGTAAAAGGCTTCAGTCCCACACTGGAACAACTTCTTAAGTGATGCTCAATCACTTGGTTTTCGTTTTGTGGTTTGGTGTTTGGGGTATTTCCTCACTGATGAATTACTCTCGAAGACTCTGAGGAATTTGAGTTGCTCTTATGACAAGTGTCAGTTTCTAATGGAGCAGCCAACCAGCTAATGGTTGTGGGGGCGGCTATTTATAGCCTGGGAGCATCCCGACATGATTTGACATTAATGCCCTTAAATAATATGACCGTTGGTGTGGATAAGACCAATGATGTGGAGCGACTTGCAGTAACGGTCGGGACCCTCAACTGTGAGAGTCCTCATGTCTCTCATATTCCTCACTTGAGGCTTTTAGTAGGATTAGGCTTGGGTTGAGAATCATGAGGAAATTCATTCTGATGTGTAACTTTGACCCCCTCTAACAGTATGTTGTTCCTATGACTCAAAAGTGAAGAAAATAAAACAGACAGAATAAATCTTCATGCTTCAAAATCTTCAGATTGTTTTTCTTCAGGACACACCGAATTCCTCATCTTCAATTTCTTCATGAGGAACATCAATTTCATCGCAATTTCTTCGCGATTCAATTCTTCAGCTTCAGACCAATTTCTTCAGCCGAAGATATACATTTTTAGGGGTCGATATTCATCGAATATTTCAAACTCCTCAGTGACTTATAGATCATGCGTACACTCATGAACACATTAGATACTTAACCTATAAGTCTTCAAACCACCAAAATCACTAAGGGGCACTAGATGCACTTACACCAACCTCCAAGGACTAGCTTTCTGGTTCAAGACTTGAAGTATGAACCACGAATAGTCTACAGAATCCTAGCCAATGTCATCGCTCCTATCAAAGTCCATGATGATGAAGAACATGTCATAGGCATCATGAAGAATATCCTCTTCAATATCATCCATGGCATACCAATAAACCTTCATGACTTCTTCCCGAGGACTTTGGCTAATAATGCTCTGTCGCCCTTCGACATGAAGATTTATGCTCCTTGGATCATGAGATTCATCAGAAGGAGGTCAGGCATCCACTACCTTGCTGATTTTCCTAATAGCATTGGATATCTGCCACCTGTTCGAGTCATCCAGTTGATGGGAAAGGAAAATCTGTCATTGATGAAGGAAATCGGCCCATAGATGGCCAGTTCCGTGAAGCAGAGTCATATTCTTCATATGATGACACTGCTACCCAAGACCCGCCAAGCCCTCTTGCTCCAAGAGTGATGAATAACAGAGAACTAATCCTCAATCTTCATCAGAAGGTCGATCGCAATCACAAATGGGTAAAACGTCAATTCAGTGCCATTGTGAAAACCCTCAACGCAACTCAGAATGCAGTGAGGAAAAATCACTACTATCTTCAAGAGGTGTTTGATCGTACCTGGGCCACCTTGGCTCATCTGAAGATTCAAGAGGAACTTGATGAATTGGAGTTTACTCAAGAGTTTGACTAGTCGTGGCCTCCCAAGAATAAATTCAAGCCAATTCCAGTTCCTAACCTTGAGGAGAGTTCTTTTTCTTCATTCCGCACTTTAGAGTCTGATGAAGAACCAGAAGACACTGCTACTAGACCAAGGAAGAAGCCCGTCGCCAAGAATCCTCACGCCTCTTCATCAGCCAGGAAGTGGAAGTCTTCATGTGGCGTTAGTCATTCGTTGTGACCCTTTTCGTCACTTGATGACAAAGGGGGGGGGGAATCTGAGTTAATCTTCAAGCGGGATATATTTTGGGGCTTATGAACATTATTATGTTACAAACTCTTGGTTCTTCTGAAGTGTTTTATGTAATGAGTTGTAACTTAAGCCCGATGGTACTCTGACGCTTTTGAAAGTTTTTCATCGCATGCTTATTCCTCAAAATATTAATGAACGCATGCTAAAATTTGTCAGATACCATTTCTCATCATGCATTCTCAAATTCCTCATTTTGTATGTCAAACGTATGCATGATTTACAAGATGCACGGGGAGATCTCCATGATATAAATCATCAATGTGCATGTGTTGTGAAAAGCAATTTCCTCAAAATATGCACATCTTCTCGGGGAGTCTCTCAGTATCTTGATTTCAAATTCCTCAAACTGAGTATTTACACTTCATATTTTTATCCCTGTTGAAAACTTAACCTAATTATCATCAACCACCAAAAAGGGGGAGATTCTAAGTGCATCTAGTTCCCTTAGTGATTTTGGTGGTTTCAAGACTTATAGGTTAAGTAACTAATGTGTTTATAAGTGTAGACAGGCTCTATAAGTCGCTCAGGAGTTTGAATTATACGATGAATATCGACCCCTAAAAATGTATATCTTCGGCTGAAGAAATTGGTTTTATGCTGCAGATTTTGATCGCAAAGAAATTGCGATGAAATTGATATTCCTCATGAAGATATTGAAGATGAGGAATTCGGCGTGTCCTAAAGGAAATCAGTCTGAAGACTTTGAAGCGTGAAGATTTATTCTTTCTGTTTCATTTTCTTCACTATTGAGTCATAGGAACACTTTACTGATAAAGGGGGTCGAGGTAACACTACAGAATGAATTTCCTCATGATTCTCAACCCAAGGCTAATCATACAAAATCCTCAAGTGAGGAATATGAGAGACATGAGGACTCTCACAGTTGAGAGTCCCGACCGTTGTCGCGATTCGCGCCCCCTCACCGATCTTATCCACACCAACGGGCATAATATTTAAGGGCATTTATGTCAAATCATGTCGGGATGCTCCCAGGCTATAAATAGCCGCCCCCACAACCATTAGTTGGTTGGCTGCTCCGCGAGAAACTGACACTTGTCATTTAGAGCAACCCAAATTCCTGAGAGTCTTCGAGAGTAAATCATTAGTGAGGAAATACCCCAAACACCAAACTACAAACCAAAAACCAAGTGATTGAGGATCATTGAAAAAAAATTCCTGTGTGGAACTGAAGCCTTTTACCTTTGAGGAATGTGCATCCTCGAGACAGTTAG
The DNA here is from genome assembly GCF_904849725.1 of Hordeum vulgare subsp. vulgare. NCBI lineage: Eukaryota > Viridiplantae > Streptophyta > Magnoliopsida > Poales > Poaceae > Hordeum > Hordeum vulgare. The sequence goes on along the minus strand of NC_058519.1, from coordinate 434,198,078 downwards.
GCGTCATGGTCTAGAGAAATCCAGCAGTCAATTGTGGATCGCCGGGTGACCTAGTTTTTGAGGGTTTGGAAGTCTGCCCTGAAGACTTACCATGAGTGTTGGGCGAGGACCGTGTATCCTTAGCTCAAGGAGAATACGGTAGGGACTCTGTGTGCCGCGACTATGTGTCCTTTGGTTTCAATACCAAGCCGCTCCAAACCAGACGTACGACTGTCACATCAGTTGGAACTAGGTCATCAACAACTGTCTTCACTATGAAACGAGTTCTGTTTCTTCAACTCTTTAAATTCCTCAATATTGTATGTTGTAGACTTTCATTGTCTCTGTTTAGAAGAATTTGCTGAAGACTTTCTCTGAATTTCCTCAACCTCAAATTCATCATACCAGTTAATCCTCACCTGCTTATTCTGTGCCTACATACTGTGCAAACCGTTTTTCACAATCTTCATCAAGAAAACTAATGTTGTAATCTTTGCGCCTCTGATCTTGCGCTGTTTTTGTAGCATGCTGTTCATCAGTGAGGAATTTCCTCAAAAGGAATTTCCTCAGCGATGAAATTCTAAGAGTGGCCTATTCACCCCCCCCCCCCCGTCTAGTTGATATAACACACCTTCAGCTCCACCACCCACGGCCACTAGCCACTACGCCCGTTGTCGCTCCCGTTCCCCTGTTGCTGCGCCATTGCGGCTCTGCCCCGCGCTGCCTCCGATCGCCGCTAGCCGCCGTTAGCCGTAATTTCCCCTTCATGTCCTCGCCCCCTTTGGCCAGCATTGTGGCTGCCGACGCCCCACTGTGAGAGCCCGACCCTCTCTTGTTAAGCGGGGTAATCCCCACCCCACTTAACCCCCCCCCCCCCTCACTCACTAACCAATAGGGCCCACCTCCCTATAAAGAAAAATTAAAATAAATCAATAGATAGATAATGATTATATTTAATTAAGTAATAAGATAACTAGTTAACTTAATTAACATAAACCTGATTATCTTATTAATCTTTTTAATTAGTTAAGCACTCAATGAGACGGGAACCCACCCCTTGTTGACCAGTCAACTTTGACTAATCATCTCGGACCCACTCAACCCACGTGTCAGTCTTTCTCGTACACTGCTGTGTACCCATAGCAGGGTGCACATAGCAATTAGCCTTTTATTTTTGAATTATAACAATTATAGAATATTGCTAAATCTTTATAAAATCATATAAAATAATCCATAGCTCGGATGAAGAAGTTTTATACATGAAAGTTGCTGAGAAAAATCCAAAGAATACAATTATGCTATTCGCTCATCTATCAGATGCTCCTAGCATGATGAACATGGACAATTGGCGTTAGGATCATCTAGCCGGTAATAGCCAAATACCGGGTGAAATATAGTCAGATATTTTGCCTCTTCGTCCATGATGTGTAGTACTGCGTTAGCTCATGTCACCCACTACTTATTGCCATGTCATGCATCGTGATGCATCTATCTTCCTTTATTTATTGTTTCTCCCCCTCTTCTCTCCAATAGACGTCGAAGATGACGCTGCTGTTGGGTACGACTACCCCCCTAACGGTCAGCCTTTTGCAACAAAGCAACAACGCAAGCAACACCCTTGGTCATCCCGTATATCACCCAATATTTCTCCCTCATGCTTGCATTAGATTTTGCTACTATTGTAGATTGCTCCTATTCTGATGCATAGCCTGTTTTTGATACACTGCTATTGTACCCTATTGCATATAAATGCTTAGTATAGGTGGCTTAGTGATCCCCATTGACCCCTTACTCCCAGTTGCCCCTGCTTTATCATCGAAGACTTGATCAACTGATCGACAAGCCATGACCTGTCACATCACTTCACACCCCTTAGTTGTATAACTCTGCAGGGCTACTATCGAGTACCAAGGGTGACACCTCGTTATGTACTCCTCATGTTAGCTTTGTAGTGAAGTTAACTAGAGGTGGATTACAGAGGGTGATTCCTCATTCACAACATCCGATAATGACTCAGTCGGGCACCCCCCTCAAGCGTTGACCATCGACGGTGATTCCTTCCTGGTCACCTTGACGGTTACATCAATTGGATTCCATCGAGGGTGATACCTCAGATTCGTTATAAACACACGGTTACTTGATCTTACTACTAGGATTATGATGAAAGGTGTGTTGTGGGTGGATTGCCGCGTGATTGTCACAAGGCAGGGTCGGGAATTCTTAGCCCTTGCCACACATCCCCGAGACGAGGCGACAAGACCACAAATCATGGCTTGCTGATTGTCGCTGCAAATTTAATTAAAACATTACTAGGATTGGGTATTTGATCTGAGTTGGTTGATTGACATTTTTGTACTAACCTTCACGTGGCGACAATTATGGGCACTCAAAATCATTTCATCAGCCGATGCTCTTTGGACGTTAGCATTGGAGCGGCGCATGAGAGTGGTTAGCGTAAGCATTGGTCTTGTATAAGAGGTGCTAGGATTGATCTCTCTCACCCTAGCAACATGCAGGAGTGCAAAGGGCGATTGGCCCAAGACCCCTGCGTGCTTAGGATGTACATCGACATGTTGTCCTCTATGTTGAGCCTAGGTAGCGCTACGACGTGTCGATCTCCCAAGGCTGGTCATGACCAAGGAAAGTGTGTCCATCCAAACTTGATCGACCATGTTGGGAAATGTGGTGCACCCGTGCAGGGATGATTGAACTATTTGAATAGTCGTGTCTACGGTAACAGGACGACTTGGATTTGTATCTTGACCTAATACAACTAGAACTGTGACTTATATTGAATGATTGGCTCGGAGATTGCTTTCTCGCAGGGAGTCGAGGAAGGATCTCTGGGAGTGACTTAATATATTTGATGCAAAAATATGACTACTTATGTGTTACTGGTCTGTACTCTTCAAATGCTGCAAGACACTGAAGATTCCAGTCTTCAATGGGACTAGTCCTTCTCTCTATTCTGGCATTTCTGCAGTCAGACCAAAGATATAGCCCCATTCCTTTGATACTGATGCATACTTAGCATAGTTCTGATGTCAGTCTTGCGAGTACTTTGGATGAGTACTCACCATTGCTTTGATCCCCTTTTCCTCTTGATATGATTGCCACGACGAGATGACGAAACCTATGATCCAGTTAATACCGGTGACGACTACTACTACCCCCCCTGATGGATTGTACTACTACATGGGAGGCTGCTTAGTATTTAGAAGGCTCCCAGGAAGGAGTTCTTGACTTCTCTATCTGTCGTTATGTTTGTGCCAGCCTTCTGAAGGCAAAACTTCTTGACTTATGTCATCTACCCGTATATTATTTGCTTTCGCTGACTCTTTTGTATCTGAGCTTATGTATTCGATCCCTCGAGGCCCCTCGCTTGTAATATGAAGCTTGTATGACTTTAATTTGTGTCTAGAGTTGTGTTGTGATATATTCCCGTGAGTCCCTAATCTTGATCGCATTTGCGTGTATGGTTAGTGTATGATTAAGTTGTGGGCGTCACAATTTGGTATCCAAGCCTACTGCATATAGTTAGCCCCCTTTCCAATACCTTGGCCAAAGTTGAGTCTAGTACTTCAATTTTTTTTACTAACATTTTTCTGTGGCTTATGGGCCCACATATCAATCGGGTGGTATTAGTATCTCTTACTACTCTTATATACTCTAGGTTCTGATCTCTCTTCTATTTAGGGTTAAAGATTTTGCTAAATCTAACTCCAGATCCTCACAAATACTTCCTACCGGAGATCCATCTCATTCCAGTCGATGGCTTGATTCAGCAGAAGACTCCAAAGATATTCTTTGAACTTCTCCCAAGGACTTGTGCTCATCGCTTTTGTGATTCCCTTCATTCGTCAACCTCTATGGATGACTACAACAAATTTCGTTCATACTTTGTTTTCCAGATGCTCTTGTTTTTACAAGGTAGAACAAATCATCTTACCGTGGATTCGTTCGTCCTGAGTGGTCAAGGGTTTCTCAAAATCCTTCGAATTGCTATTCGTTCTTCCAAAATCCTCAGTAGCCTATTTCCCGTGACCTTTCTCACCTGCTTGCATTATGGTTAATTCCGTATGTCTAGCAACGTTCACTAAAATATTTTGTGGTTGTCCTTTGATCTTATCGACTCAACCTGTGTGTGAATAAACGCAATCATCAGTTGAACCTTATAAATTATTTGTTCGGCACAGACGTCTTTCCAGACATGAGCTAGTTCTCGACAAATCAACCTTGATTGATTTATTCATCTAATTCTAATCAGCTTACTCATCCTTGATTAGAGCATCTAATTCTGATACACCAACCTAGAAATCATAATTCCTTTGGTATTTAAGCATCAAAATTATTCAGATGTTCTATAATCCGATGCCTTACACTCTTTCTTCCTCTAATTGAGTACCGATACTCACATCAGGTCCTTTGTGGACCGCCGTACCCATTGTTGGGTTATTATCCGATAGCATCCTTCACATTGAAATTCATGTGATGTTCTTCCCCTGATTCATGATGTCATTGGCAATATGTGTCTTCTCCCTCTCATAAGTTGTATCATATGCTTTTGTTAGCCATGCACTTCAAGCATGTGTTAATTTCTCTTGAAGTTCGTGGTATTTGTTCCTAAGATACCCCGATGGGTTGATCCAATGCCTTCCCTAATCTGTGTGAGCCCGGAAACTTCTATGGGTCCTACTCTTCTGGTGTTTCGCCAGATAATCTTTCAAAGCTACAACTTCATCACACGCGAGGAGTAAATGGAAAATGATGCATTGATGAAGTGGGATTCGACCTTGAACTTTATGTTCATTCCCGTGGACCCAGTGTATGTCTTATCATGGAAGCTTCTCATAACAATAAAATTCCTTTGGTATAATTTGATCTGGCATGTATGATACTGTTCTTCGCAATCGTGGTTCCGACCATGTCATTCTGCTTTGATTTCATTCTCAGACAAGTTATATTGCTTGTCTTCCACAGATAAAAACAAACTAGTCTAACCTCTAGTCCGATCTACCTCCGAGTATTATCCCTGGTATCTCGAGAATATCACGGAGCTATATAACTTCTTATGAACTCCTCATCAACTATGATATTTCAATTATTCCAGTTTCCTCGAGTTCTGAGTGGTTGGACACTCAAGGACACTGATAACTGAATCGAGTGTGCATTACAATTCAATAACTCTAGGTAATCTTCTTTTCTTATGAATTTGTACTCGATCATGTCATTCCAAGTAGTTAGGCTACATCATCATCGTCACGCTAGAGCTTGACCATGCTATCTATGCCCTTCATCCCCAAAGCACAATTCCAATATTGCACTAGGATTACCTCGAGATTTTAGTATCACGTTGGTTGTCTTCAAAGGCCTTCAATTCTGTGCTAGCAATCTTATCTAATGTTCCGACAAACTTTCTCTTCATCATTCCTTTGCTTGATGTCATCGCTGAACGATTACATCATCATGAAACTTCTCTACAAATGTATTGATATCATCATCAAAATATTGAGCTCTTTCAGGATATCAATCGAATTCATGATGAGAAATAGCATTGGAGCGGCACACGCGAGTGTGGTTTCCGTAAGCATTGGTCTTGTATAAGAGGTGCTAGGACTGATCTCGGTCTCCCTCGCAACATGCAGGAATGCAAAGGGCGATTGGCGCAAGACCCCTCTGCTTAGGATGTAAACCGACGAGGTGGCCTCTCCGTTAAGACTAGGTAGGGCTACGACGTGTCAATCTCCCAAGGCTGGGCATGACCAAAGAAAGTGTGTCCGGCCCGACTTGATCGAGCGTCTTCGGAAATGTGGTGCACCCGTGCAGGGATGATTAAACTATTCGAATAGTCGTGTCTACGGTAACAAGACGACTTAGAGTTGTATCTTGATCTAATACAACTAGAACTGTTACTTAAAGTGAATGATTCGCTCTGAGATTGCTTTCTCGCAGGGAGTCAAGGAAAGATCTCTGGGAGTGACTTACTAAATTTGCTGCAACAATATGACTACTTATGTGTTACTGGTCTGTACTCTTCTAATGCTGCGAGACACTAAAGATGCTACTCTTTGATAGGACTAGTCCTTCTCTCTATTCTGGCATTTCTGCATTCGGTCCAAAGATATAGCCCCATTCCTTTGATACCGATGCATACTTAGCATAGTTCTGATGTCAGTCTTGCGAGTACTTTAGATGAGTACTCACCATTGCTTTGCTCCCATTTTTCTTTTGATATGATTGCCACGACCAGATGACGGAGCCCGGGAGCCAATTAATCCCACTGATGAGTACTACTACCCCCCTGACGGAGCGTACTACTACATGGAGGCTGCTGAGTATTTAGAAGGCTCCCAGGCAGGAGGTCTTGACTTTTTATTCGCCGTTATGTTTGTGCTAGCCTTCTTAAGGCAAAACTTGTTGACTTATGTTTGTACTCGGATATTATTTGCTTCCGCTGACTGTTTGATTCTGAGCTTATGTATTCGAGCCCTCGATGCCCCTCGCTTGTATTATGAACCTTCTATGACTTTAATTTGTGTCTAGAGTTGTGTTGTGATATCTTCCCGTGAGTCCCTAATTTTGATCGTACACATTTGCGTGTATGGTTAACGTATGATTAAGTAGGGGCATCACAAGTTGGTACCAGAGCCTACTGCCTGTAGGTAGCCCCCTTTCCAACTCCTTGACAAAGTGGAGTCTAGTACTTGGAAAACTTTTACTATAATTGTTTTGTGGCTTATGGGCTCACATCTCAATCGGGTGGTATTAGGATCTTTTACTACTCTTTTATACTCTAGGTTTTGACCTTTCTTCTATTTCGAGTTAAAGGTTTTGCTAACTCTAACTCTAGATTCTCGCAAATACTTCCTCCTGGAGAACCCCTCATTCCATTCGATGGCTTGATTCAGCAGAAGACTCCGAAGATATTATGTGAAGATGTCCCGAGGACTTGTGCTCATCGCTTTTGCGATTCCCTTCCTTCGTCAACCTCTATGGATGACTACATACAAATTTTATTCATACTTTGTTTTCCAATTGCTCTTGTTTTTACAAGGTAGAACGAACCATCTTACCAGGGATTCATTCGTCCTGAATGGTCAGGGGTTGCACAGAATCCTTCGAATTGCTATTCGATCTTTCGAAATCATTATTAGCCTATTTCTCGTGACCTTTGTCACCTTCTTTCATTATGGTTAATTTCATATGCCTAGCAACATTCATTCAAATATTTTGTGACTGTCATGTGATCTTATTGACTCAACCTGTGTGTGAATGCACGCAATCATCAGTTGATCCTCATAAATTATTTGTTCGGCTCAGACATCTTTCCAGACATGAGCTGGTGTCGACAAATCAACCTTGATTGATTGTTCATCTAATTCTAATTAGCTTACTCATCCTTGACCAGAGCATCTAGTTCTCATACACCAACCTGGAAATCATAATTCATTTGGCATTTAAGTCTCAAAAGTATCCAGATGTTCTATAATCCGATACCTTACGCTCTTTCTTCCTCCGATAGAGTACCGATACTCACGTCAGGTCCTTTGTGGACCGCCATACCCATTGTTGGGTTATTATCTGATAGCATCCTTCACATTGAAATTCTTGTGATGTTCTTCCCCTCATACATGATGTCATTGGCAATCTGTGTCTTCTCCCACTCATAAGTTGTATCACATGCTTTTGTTAGCCATGCCCTTCAAGCATGTGTTAATTACTCTTGAAGTTCGTGGTATATGTGCCTAAGATACTCCGATGGGTTGAACCAATGCCTTCCCTAATCTGTGTGAGCCTGAAAACTTCTATGGGTCCTACTCTTCTTGTGTTTTGCCACATAATCTTTCAAAGCTAAAACGTCATCATGGGCGAGGAGTAAATGGCAAATGATGCATTGATGTAGTAGGATTCGACCTTGAACTCTTTGTTCATGCCCATGGACCTAGTGCATGTCTTATCAAGGAAGCTTCTTGTAACAATAAATTCCCTCGGTATAATTTGATGTGGCATGTGTGATATTGTTCTTTGCAATCGTGGTTCTGACAATGTCATTCTGCTTTGATTTCATTCTCACACAAGTTATATTGCTTGTCTTCCACTCATAAGTAAACTAGTCTAACCTCTAGTCTAATCTACCTCCGAGTATTATCCCTGGTATCTTGAGAATATCACGGAGCTATATAACTTCTTATGAACTCCTCATCAACTATCATATTTCAATGATTCCAGTTTCCTCGTGTTCTGAGTGGTTGGACACTCAAGGACACCAATAACTGAATCAAGTATGCATTACGATTCAATAACTCTAGGTAATCTTATTTTCTTATGAGTTTGTACTCAATCATGTCATTCCAAGTTGTTAGGCTACATCATTATCGTCATGCTAGAGCTTGACCGTGCTATCTGTGTCCTTCATCCACGAAGCACAATTCCTATAGTGCACTAGGCTTACATCGAGCTTTCAATGTCAGGTTGGTTGTATTCAAAGGCTTTCGATTATGCGCTAGCAATCTTATCTGAGGTTCCGACAGCCTCTCGCTTAATCATTCCTTTCCTTGATGTCATCGTTGAACGATTACATCTTCATGAAACTTCTCGACAAATGTGTCGATATCATCATCAAAATTTTGAGCTCTTTCAAGATATCAATCGAATTCATGATGAGAAATACCATCCTTACAACCTTATTGCCTTCGCTCCAACGCAAACGTGTTCATGTTTTGTGTTGTCCCTTGAGTTCCTTGCTATCCAGCTTATGTGATGTTCTACCTTGGAGTATTACCATCTTTTATGTGCAGAATGTTGTGAGAATTGTTGCACCTCATCAGAATTGTTGATATAGTGATACTCCTTGCCATCACCGTTGATTTATTGGTTCCTGTGTTGTTTCTAACCGGAATTCCGACAGGTGAACTCTGATGAGTTATTCCAATACTTCTGGCAACCCTATTGCTTTGGTGTTAAGGATTGATAGTTTCATTCTTATTGTGTTTGTTGTTGAATCACCAGTTTAGCTTTGGTCGTGCTACTGAGTCTGTATTTCCGAGTGTACCCTTCGATCAATTTTTAATTGTTGATGTTTCCTCGAGAACATTATATCTTTTGATATAACAAATGCTATCTCATTGTTCCTATCACTTTGGTAGTTCATATGTACTGAAATCTTGAGGGATTGTTGCTGAGCCCACGGCCACACCCTTTACGTATCCATGTTTCATGATGAAGCTTTTGTAAGCATTATCCTTGTGCCTAGCTCATGAAGAATATGTTTGATAGAAGAAGTGTTTTCCAAAAGTTCACGTGTATTCTTGCCGCCATGAATATGAGTATGTTTTGTTTCGCTTCCTCCAGGATCATCCCAAATCATTCACGCATGTGCGAAGTGTTATATGTTTTGAAAATTTGTTATCTTCACTTCATATAACTTTCTTAGCACCCCAAGCCATTGACTCATTTGATCAAGTAACAGAAGTTCCTTCATAAGACCTAATCCATACTTACGCCAGGACCTTGGTATCATGAATGATGGTTCCCAAATAAGAACCTGGTATCATTTCGTTGTAAGAATTCCATGTGGACATGAATGTCTTGAGATTTTGTTCATGTGTCTCACAATCGAGTCAAGACTTGCTTGCATAGTTCATATCCCGAGAATCTTGCATCACCATCTCGTCATTTTTGTTGCCCCTTTTTCTTCTCAGGCATCCTGAGTCTCAGGTATCTTGACATTAATAAGATCTGAATCTTGGGCAGATATGATGGTTGAAACATTTCCCTATAATTTTAACTTTGGTCTTTATGTAACCCAGTACGGTGATGTCTTATCTAGCACACCTTGCTGGAGGACTTATTGCTATATTATCTTCCTTAGTAATGTTAGCTGTTCTTCCCTGAGGAAATTGTATGGCCTATTTTATAAGTTGTTCCCGATGGTTCCATTGTGTACCCAAAGTTCGACCCTTACCTCATGACCATGTCGATGCTACCCCCAAAGCATCAATGTGGTAATTCAAATGTCAACATGAACATTGGAAGCGCAATTCAAAAAAATTCTTGATCAATTGTATGGGTAAACAGCATGATCCTCCTTTCCGCTTTATCTAAATGGTTATGTACTTAATGACCTATCATGTATACCATGCACTATTTTCCTTGGGAAAGGTATACTTTAATACTTGTGTGTGGACACATTTTGCTTTACATTGGTTACGTTTGTTATGACAATCACATTTTACTTTCCATTGGTCTGTTTAACCTTCTTGTAATCTAACCTATCCGAGTAGTGGTAATTCCATGCTTAGGTAAAAACCTCGGTGTACAACTCTGTCAGTAAGACCGTGTTACTATTGTGGGTAACATTTCGGTAGCCGCCAGTGGACGATTACTTTTCCTATTGGTCTGATTCGTTTTAAAGAGCAGAAAATGGTTCTGTTCATCCCCCGCCCTTGGTACCGATGTTGTTGCCAACATAACTTACACAGTATCCTCTGACATGTCTTTCTATCATGGTTGTACAAGGTGTCGTCATTCTTCCTACTTTTACCCCCCCCCCTCCCACATGGTGGGCCCATAACCCACATTTCCACAAGATCGAAACCAGACTCTCATGTACATCTTCCTTCCCAAGTATCTTTTGCACTTGGCTTCGTATAAAATCCACGACCCACCGTCCAAGGGATGACCTATTCTATGATCAGGCGCAATATTTATTTTCATTGCTCTTAGTCCCTTTCGCCTTCTCATGAGCCAACGAATGATTGCATGACCGTTAATTTTTTTGTACCATTTCTTCTAATCTCAATGAATTCCCTAAGTTACAACACGAGGAATGATTCATGCCTTCTTCCCTAAGTTCACCATCAGATGCCCAACTTTTTGTAGCTACGTTCTTCTAGAGTATTCCATGTTATCGCATTCGTAGGACGATGAAGATCCCAAAGAAAGGATGCCGAATTCCTCAGGATGACCTGAAACATAGAATTGAAGATTCAACGAAAGTGATCAACTCCTTCGGGAAGAGGAATCAAAAATTTTGTAACCAAACGTTTCCCCCCTTACCTCTACCTCTTAATTCTCGAGACGAGAATTTCTTTTAGTGGTGGAGAGTTGTGACACCCTTGGATTAAGATACAGTAATCGTTGTAAGTAAGCTACAATGGTGGTGAAGATTAAGCTTGATGCTTTTGCTAAACAGTCCTTGATAAATCTTTGGATCATATCTCATTTCAAATTCCCATTGCAATTCAAAATTCAAATAATAAGTGGAATAAATATTTTGTCAAACATGAAAACTAAAATCATGGTGGCCTTGAAAATATTAACCTAGTGATTCTAAAGTTGAAACCATAATTTTGCAAAGTATTTAAGTGCCTCAAAATAATACTAACGAAGGCTGAAACAAATATTTAAATACCCTTTTAATTATAGAAAATACCCACACCTTCTGAATGCCCCCAAATTCTTTTGTGACCATGCCATATAATGCAATAGGAATTATGGGCTAGTTCCACTATTTTGCAAAAGCCATTTTGTTACAAAAATAAAATGAAAAAATAAAAAATAAAGAAGGAGAAATGAAACAGGGAGAAAAAGCCCCCAACCCCCTGTGTTCCGCCCTTAGCCCATGAGCTGTCCCACCCAGCCGGTCCAGCTCCCTCCCCTGCTCACCCCCGCCTCCCACTACAGTGGAGGGGTCCCCCGATGCCTGCCACGGTGCATGCCAGCCACGCGTCGGCCATCCGCCGGGGCCCCGCTCATATAAAACCACCGAGGAGCCCCATCACTAGCCCTTGCCCCCCCCCCCCCGCGCCGCCAACCCTCTCCCCTCGCCCCTACGCCGCCTCAGGCCCGAGCTCGCCCCGAGCCATCACCGCCACCGCTACCTCCCTCCCCGCCGGCCATCGCCGAATCGTCACTAGCCTCCTCCCCATCGGCTGACCGTGAGCCTCGCCAAAACCGCCCCCTATCCCCGCCGGTGAGCCCCCGACCTCCTCTCCCTCCTTTCCTCCTCCTTGCATTAAGCGTTCTCGTTGCCACCCCGATCCCCATCATGCCCGTGCCCGTAGCCACCAAGCCCTAGACACGTCCCCGGTTGCGCTTAGCGTTCCCTGGATGCGCCCCGGAACGCCCACGTGTGTCTACTGCGCTTGCCCCGTTGCCGGTGTCGCTAGCACTGCTGCCTACTGCCACTAGCCCCGATGCCCGTTGCCGCTTCTGTTTCCCCTCCTGTTACCCCGTCGTGGCTCTCTCTCGTGCCGCCTTCAATCACCGCTAGTCAACGTCCTCATTGCGGCCTCACCCCTCCCCCCCCCCCGTCGACCACTAGCATGGCCATCGACACCCCGTTGTGCGAGCCCGACCCTCTCTGGTTAAGTGGGGTAATCCCCACCCCAACTAACCCCCCCCCACTCACTCACTAACCAATGGGACCCACCTCCATGTACATAAAAATTAAAATAAATAAATAATACTTATAATTAATTAATTAGTATGTTAACTAGTTAACTTAATTAACTAAAGACTAATTAGTCTAGTTAATCATGTTAATTAGTTAAGAAGTCAATGACACAGGGGCCCACCCCGTGTTGACGAGTCAACTTTGATTGGTCAACTAGGACACAATGCACACACCTATCAGTCTCTCTGGTACACTGGTGTGTACCGAGAGGTGGGTGCACATAGCAATTAGCCTTTTATTTTTGAATTATAATAATTACAAAATATTTTTAAATCTTTATATAATCATATAAAATAATCCGTAGCTCGGATGAAAAAGTTCTATACATGAAAGTTGCTCAGAAAAATCCAACAAATCCGATTACGTTGTCCGTTCATGTGTCACATGCTCCTAGCATGGTGAACATGGAAAATTGGTGTTCGGATCATCTCTCTAGTAATAGCCCAAGACCCAGGAAATATCGTCAGATATTTTCCCGCTCCATCCATGACATGTAGTACCGCGTTAGCTAATGCCTAGCACTGCATATTGCCATGTCATGCATCGTGATGCTTCTGTTACTTTTATTTATTGTTTCTTCACCCTTTTCTCTTTGGTAGACACCAAAGATTATGCTGCTGCTGGGTACGACTACCACCATGACGACCAACCTTTTCCAGTAGAGAAACAAGGCAAGCAACCCCTCTTGATCATCCCTATGTCGCCCATTCTTTCTCCCTAATGCTTACATTAGATTTCGCTATTGTTGAAGATAGCTCCTATTCTGATGCATAACTTGTTTTGATGCACTGCTATTGTACCCTGATGCATATTAAATGGTTAGTATAGGTGGTTAGTGATCCCCATTGACCTATTAGTCCAGTTTCCCCTGCTTTATCATGGAAAACTCAATCAATTGATCGACGAGCAATGACATGTCACATCACTTCACACCCCTTAGTTGTACGACTCTGCAAAGCTACTATCGAGTACCAAGGGTAACACGTCGTTATGTACTCCTCATGTTATCTCTGTAGTGAAGTTAACCGCTGGTGGATTACGGAGGGTGATTCCTCCACCACATCTGATAACGACTCTGTCGGGCAACCCCCTCAAGCGTGGACCAGCGAGGGTGATTCCTCCCGGGTCACCTTGATGGTTACATCGATTGGAATTCATCTAGGGTGATACCTCAGATTCTCTGATGTTATAGACACGCAGTTAGTTGACCTTACTACTGGGAACATGATGAAAGGTGTGTTGCGGGTGGATTCCCGCGTGATTGTGTGAGGTTTGGCCGGGCATTCTTGGCCCTTGCCACACATCCTCGAGATGAAGCGATGGAACCACATATCGTGGATTGCTGATCGTCGCTACAAGTTAATTAAAACATTAATGGGATTGGGTATTTGATCTGAGTTGGTCGATTGACCTTCTTGGACTAACCTTCACGCGGGGACAATTATGGGCACTCAACATTGTTGTATCAGCCGAAGCTCTTCGGATGTGAGCACTGGAGTGGCGTGTGCCTGAGTGGTCTGCGTAACCATTGATCTTGTATAAGAGGTGCTAGGACAGGTCTCGGCCGCCTTTGCAACATGCAGGAGTGCAAAGAGCAATTGGCCCAAGACCCCTGCGCGCTTAGGATGTAGACAGGCCGGCTGGCCTCTCTATTGAGCCTAGGAAGGGCTAAGACGTTTTGATATTCGAAGGTCGGGCATGACCCAGGAAAGTGTGTATGACCGGACTTGATCGAGCATGTTGGGAAATGTAGTGCACCCCTGCAGGGATGATTGAACTATTCGAATACTCGTTTCCACGGTAACATCATGACTTGGAGTTGTATCACGATCTTATACAACTAGAAGTGTGACTTAACTTGAATTATTAGCTCCGAGATTGCTTTCTTGCAGCGAGTCGAGGAAGGATCTATGGGTGTGATTTAACAAATTTGCTGAAAAAATATGACTACAGATGTGTTACTGATGTGTACTCTTCTAATGCTGCAAGACACTGAAGATGCTAGTCTTTGATAGGACTAGTCCTTCTCTCCATTTTGGCATTTCTGTAGTGAGTCCAAAGATATAGCCCCATTCCTTTGCATACTTAGCATAGTTCTGATGTCAGTCTTGCAAGTACATTGGATGAGTACTCACCTTTGCTTGGCTCCCCTTTCCTTGATACGATTGCCACGACCAGATGACGGAGGCCAAGAGCCAGTTGATCCCCCTGGCGACTACTACTACACCCCCCCATGGAGCGTACTACTAGATGTAGGATGCTGAGTATTTAGGAGGCTCCCAGGTAGGAGGCCTTGCCTTTTCGATCTGTTGTTATGTTTGTGCTAGTCTTCTTAAGGCAAAACTTGTTGACTTATGTCTGTACTCACATATTATTTGCTTCCGCTGACTCGTTTGCATCTGAGCTTATGTATTCGATCCCTCGAGGCCCCTGGTTTGTAATATGAAGCTTGTATGACTTTAGTTTGTGTCTAGATTTGTGTTGTGATATCTTCTCGTGGGCCCCTAATCTTGATCTTACGCATTTGCGTGTATGGTTAGCATACGATTAAGTTGGGAGCGTCACATAGAGGGAGCAAACATTTCCTCGGACCTAGTGTTCGGTGGACCCGAGACTGTCTGAGGCCTTTTTCTTCTCCTTCTTCTTCTCATCCTTCTGCTTTAGAGTCGTGTACGACTTATCGACTATCATGGCTGCTAATAAGGGCATCATGGGGTCCTCGGTTAAGGGTGTTGGGCAGCTAATCTGCTGAGACTGTTTCAGCCACATCTGCAAGAAGGGGGAAGGGAGAAGTGAGCACCTTATTAAAAGGAAAGGATGAAAGCTAAGAATATGATAAAACCTTACCGCCCCGGTAGGGCTAAGTATGGAAATGCCAACGTCCTCTTCCTCGGTTGGCCAAGTCTTTTGCGGCTAGAACATCACCTTCCATAATTTTGCATGGGTAATGCGGAAAAAGTTCCGCACAGTGATCGGATCATCCGGATTCTACGCTCACATCAGGGTGACCCGATGTTGGCAGGGAGAAGGTGGATATGTAGCATTATCCAGGCCACGTTGGTAAGCTTGATTATCTTCATCATTATAGTGGAGATTTTCTTGGTGAGTGCCTTCACCTCCGCAGCATCCCCCAATCTAGGGCCTTCTCCATCCAGGTCGCAAGCTGGGTGGGTGGTTCATATGTGAATGGCGGAGGAGCTGCCCCTTCCTCGTTGCACAGCTCTATGATATAGAACCAATCTTTCTGCCATGCCTTGATGGTGTCTATGAATGTGCCCGTCGGCCATTGGACCCAAGCAAGGTTGCTAAAAATTCTCCCTATAGTACGATTGCGCTCCATTGACGACCTTGGGCTAATGTTAAGGACCCTTAGCCATAGGCTGAAGTGGGGGTGGAACCACAAAAGTGTCTCATACACTATGATGAAGGCTGAGATGTGCATAATGGCATTTGGGGGAAGATCGTAGAAGTCTAGACCATAGTAGAACATAATACCCCGAACAAGGGGGTGGAGAGGGAAACCTAAACCGCGAAGGAAATGGGGAATGAAAACCACACTCTCCCCGTCTTTTGGCGTGGGTATGACTTGGCCCTTCTCTGGGGCACAGTGGGCTACGTTCTTCGGCAGATAGCCAGAGCTCTTCAGATCCTGGATATCCTATTAGGTGACGTAGGAGACCTCCCACTTGCATTTCAAGCCTGAGCTAGCCATGGTCGTACTGGGAGAAAGGTTCGAGGAAGTGGACGGGAGAAGAGAACTCGAGCGCTGCAGCTTTGGAGGCTGGGAATGGCAACGGCGGTGCGGGATCTAGAATGCGTGAGGAGGCTATGGTGATGGTTTTACCTTTTATAAACTACTAAAACACGAAGAACCCCACTATTGCGTCGTGAACTTTTCCATTTCTCGACAAAATCGTGCGGATATACATGCACAAGATAACCCAAATCATAAACCATATCCCTGGAAAAGAGGGGCACGATCTCTGTAATAGGATGTGTCAGTAAAGACTATCTCGAACCACGTCTTCATAATGGATCATTGGCCTTGACCAACCGTGACCTCTCGATTAGAAAGGATGAGAGGCAAAAAGATTATCCGTGGTCGAGCGGTTGGATTGGAAATTAAATTTCATCTTCATATACATGTATGCATATGCTGTTCGAAATAGGGAAGGTCGTCGGTAACCTAATTAGTATCGGCTAAGTATAAGAGGTGGAGAACTCGTCAGGCAAGCCGAAGACTTTTGGACACATAGAGCGGCTGGAGGTCAGGACTACAGCGTTGGAGGCCAGTTCAGGGGCTACTGAGGGAGTCGGGGACTAAGGGGTCCTCGAGGCGCTTACTTATTTTCGTGGGCCAGACTCCTGGGTCGTTTTATCATCGTTATTAAGCAATGGATAAATAAAGTGGCACCATATTCAATATGGACTCTTTCGAAGACTTGTGTACTCCATGGTTATGTGGTGATCGACATATTTTCTCCTTGATGTGTAACCAACGTTGTGTAACCCTAGTATCCCTAGTATCTATATAAACCAAAGGGTTTTAGTTTGTAGGAGAGATTAAGATCATTATAAGTAGGGTTCAGACCACAACATTCGATCTCGAGGTAGAACAACTCTGTACTCTGTACCACCCCATCAATATAACAAGAGCAAGACGTAGGGTTTTACCTCCATCAAGAGGGCCCAAACCTTGGTAAACATCGTCTCCCTTGTCTCTTGTTACCCATGGATCCAAGATCCATAGTTCGGACCCCCTACTCGAGATCTTCCAGTTTTGATACCGACATGCATCCATAACCCTAAAACACAGTCTCTTGCCATGAGAGTCAACTATACCTACCTATGGATTGTGTAAGATCCTTCAAGTAAGTTGTCATTGGTGCATCAAGCAATAAAAAATTGCTCCTAAACATGTACTCCCTCCGTCCCAAAATTATTGTCTTAAATTTGTTTAGATATGAATGTATCTAGTCAAGTTTTAGTATTTAGATACATCTATTTCTAGACAAACTTAAGACAAAAATTTTGGGACGGAGGGAGTATGATATTTTATTGTAAGGGAAATAAGTTGATGGCAAACAAATAAAAGCGACGAACTGCATAATAAAGTTTGCTATCACAAGGGGCAATATAAAGTGATGTTCCTTTACATTAAGAGTTTGCACATCCAAAAAAACTTAAAAGCACATGACAACCTCTATTTCCCTCTATGAAGGGACTTTCTTTTATCTTCAGGAGTTCATTCCTATGTGTGAGTCAATAAAGTTTATTCCTCTTCCTACCTATTAACTTTATAGTAGCAAGCACCATGTGTTGAGGAAAGATCCAGACTTATATATCCAAGTGGACATAGATGATCATGGTTTATTATTATTGACATTATCCTTGAGGTAAATTAAGTTGTGTGGCAAATCATTTGAGCATGTATCTTCCTATGTGTCCTATGGAAAGATGAGCTCCAAAAATATGTCTTGGGCATGAGGAATCATATAAGATTAAATGATAGTTGAGTATGTGAACTTGCCAAAAATAAAGCTCTTACATAGAATCTCCTATGAAATATGATGAATTATAATTATCCCCATGGCTGATAACATAGTTTGTTGATGGTCAATAAGGTTTGTACTTCATACCCCAATAGTTGTGAATGGATTGTTATATGTTTATGAGGAGCTATGTGATAAAATATTTGTTGCTATGCTAATATTCATGATGCTTTCATGTTCGTATTTTATTTTTATCAATACCTCTGTCTCAAATCATGTGGTCATTATTTCAAGATCGGCTTTTGCTTGAGGACAAGCAAGGTTTAAGCTTGGGGGAGTTGATACGTCCATTTTGTGTCATGAATTATTATTGATACATGTGTTATTCTTGCCCATTATTCTCTATTATCATACAATTATTATACCCTTTCTCTCTCGATACGCAAGGTACATCACAAAGAGGGAAATCTTTGGAAACTAGAATTCTCGACCATGATACCGAGAAAAAGGAAAAAAAACACGCTCCAAATGACCAAAAATTTCACGAATTTTTTTCCTAGAATATTAAAGAATTATTGGTCCAAAAATATACTAGAGCGGGGCCACCTGCTAGCCACAAGGCAATAGGGTGCTGCCACCCCCCTGGCCGCGCCCTCATGCCTTGTGGGCCCCCTACTGTCCCTCTGATGTACCTCTTATCCTATATGGTGTGTTTTGATGTAGAAAAATCATAACCAATCTTTTGGGAGGAAGTGATACCGTCTTGAGGAGGAAACCTGGGTAGATGCCCTTTTGCTCTCCGGCAGAGAGATTCTATCGGGGAAACTTCCCATCGGGAGGGGGAAATCGAAGCCATCGTCATCACCAATGCTTCCACCTTCAGGGAGGACCAATATTCATGAACATATTCACCAGCACCATCTCATCTCCAATTCTAGTTCATCTCTTGTATTCAATCTTTGTCTCAAAACCTCAGACTGGTACCTGTGGGTTACTAGTTGTGCTGATTACATCTTGTAGTTGATGCTTGTTGGATTACTTGGTAGAAGATATTATGTTCAAATCCTTTATTATTATTACACCTCTGATGTTGAACATGTTTATGAGGCGTGAGTATTAACTACTGATCCTGAGGACATGTGACAATTCTTGTTATAAGTAATCATATAAAGTTGGTATTCGTTCGATATTTTGATGATATGTATGTTGTTACTTCTCACAGTGGTGTCATGTGAACGTCGACTACATGACACTTCACCATGTTATGGTCCTAAGGGAAGTATTTGTGGTGTAACAAGTACATGATGAGTTGCGAGAGTGACATAAGCATAAACACCAGTTTACGCATTGCTTCATGAGGGGCTGATTTGGATCCACACGTTTAATGCTATGGTTAAATTTATATTAATTCTTGTTTTCATAGTTGCGGATGCTTGCGAGAGAGGGTAATCATAAGTTGGTTGTTTGTTCAAGTAAAAGACAACACCTTAGCACTGGTCCACCCATATATCAAATTATCAAAGTAGCAAACGTGAATCAACTCAATATGATAAACATGACTAGGCAGAAATTCCCATGTTGTCTCGGGGGCACTTGCTTTATATAAGAGTACTTCCATGCATGTCCTTTGCTACAAAAAGGATTGGGATACCTAGCTACGCCTTTTATCCTATTGTTACTTGTCACTTTTCATGAATTATCTTGCTACAAAACTATCTATCATTGTTACTTACAACACTTGTA
The DNA here is from genome assembly GCF_904849725.1 of Hordeum vulgare subsp. vulgare. Taxonomy (NCBI): domain Eukaryota; kingdom Viridiplantae; phylum Streptophyta; class Magnoliopsida; order Poales; family Poaceae; genus Hordeum; species Hordeum vulgare. The sequence continues at coordinate 434,178,407 of NC_058519.1, read as the reverse complement.
GAGAATACCTTGCTCAAAATTGCTTGTCATTTCCTTCTGCTCCTCGTTGGGTTCGAAGCTCTTACTTATTGAAAGGACTATGATTGATGCCCTATACTTGCGGGTCACCAACTATCACAAACACTTGATAAGAAGGAAATTTTATGTGATTTTGTTGTTAATCTCAAACGTTATTTCTTAGCTGATTGTGTGTAGTATAGATTCATCACACACGTCATGAGCGGAGAAATGCGTCTAATCTTGATGTTGATCACATACGTTTTGCCTTCTCAAACTGCATGCATTGTTATGCCCAGAGATTATAATTTATCCCTAATTTAATTTGTGCATTTATAATTCAGAAATTTGAAATTTGAAACTTGTAGGATAGAAAGTATGTCTAGAGGGGGGGGGTGATTAGACTACTTTACAAGATAAAAACTTAGCCTTTTCCCAGTTTTAAGAGTGGGCTAGCTTTAGCAATTATGACTAGTCAAGTACACCCTACACATGCACATCTAAGAGTATAGTAGCGGAAAGTGAAACATGCAAGTGTAAAGTAGAGGGTAAGGTAGGGAGATCAAACGCAAAGGTTGACACAACAATTTTTGGCATGGTTCCGATAGGTGGAGCTATCGTACGTCCATGTTAGTGGAGACTTCAACCCACGGAGGGTAATGGCTGCGAGAGTCCACAGAGCGCTCCACCCACAAGGGTCAACGAAGAAGCGGCCTTGTCTATCTGACCATGGCTTCCGTCCACACGGGACTAGCCTCACCCACAATAGATCTTCATGAAGTAGGCGATCTCCTTGCCCTTCCAAACATCTTGGTTCAACTCCACAACACGAAGTAGGAGGCTGCCAAGTGACACCTAAAAAATGTAGGAGGCACCACCCTCCAATAGGTAATAGATGTGGTAGAACGATGAACTCCTTGCTCTTGTGCTTCTAAAGATAGTCTCCTCAACAGTCAATCACTCTCTCTCAGATTTGGCAAGGGTAGGTGCGATTGATCTTGTGGAAAGAAACTTGGGGAGGCTAGAAATAAAGGTTTGAATGCTTGGAATGAAATCTCTTGATCTCAACACATGAGTAGGTGGCTCTCTCTCAGAAAAAATGAATGTGGCAAGTGTAAGTGTGTTATGAGTGCTTCCTCTACGAATGAGAGGTAGGTGGAGAGGTATATATAGGCATGCCCCAAAATCCATCTGTTACAACATTATTTCCCAAGTCGGTGACACCGAAATGAATCTCGGTGGTACTGTGCTGCACTAAATGTGGCAACTTTTGATTTCTCGGTGAGACCCATATAGGAATCTCTGTGGTACCGATACGATGACCTAGACGAGTTTCCAAATCTCGGTGAGACCAATTTCAAACTTGGAAATTCCGATTCTTGAAATCTTCTCAACACAGACTTGGTCACTCAATCTCGGTGGCACCGATAGTAAAGTTGGTGGTAACGAGATGGTAGGGTTTGGCATAGGATGTGTCAAGTGTGAAATCAGTAGGGTCGAATGGAAAATGTTGGTGGTATCAATTTTGCTGGTTTGGGTTTGGACAGAGATATTTTGTGGGAGAATGGGTGAGTATTTTTGGTGGCTACCTCTAAGCACTTAAGCAACCTATTCATCATAATACCTCATCCCGTTTTAATAGTATTGGCTTTTCGATTGACTCAAAGTGATTTCTCACAAAGTGTAAAATGAAGAGTCTTCTTGCTTGAAGCTTGAACCAATCATATTCCTTCCTTGCATCAAGGGGCATCTCCTCACAATCCTATAGACAAAGCATCTTTGTTCTTTTCTCAAATATACTTGAATAAATTCATTAGTCCAATGATGCATAAGTTGTGATTAATTACCAAAACCACCTTAGGGAGCAATTGTGCTTTCAATGACCCCTTTTTGGTAATTGATGACAACATATAGAGCAAAGCTTTGAAAAAAGATATAATGAACGATTAGCATTGGCGCTTTGAGATGTATGTGAAAAGCAAGAGCTCCCCCCTAAATTTGTGCATTATTTTAAATTTGTGCTTGAATGCAAATGCATAACCGATTAGGAATATGGGTTACTCTTCCATGTCACATGCAACTTCATGGCGCGCATAAATGATATGAATGAATAGTAATGCACATAACACCAAACAAGACGTGAATGATAAACAAGTAGATAGCTCAAAAGTAATAACGTGGTAGCATCAAACATCCATAGCGTATGATCAAACACACCTCTAGACGGATAAAGTCATCCAAAAGACCAGAAGTTTTGAAAAACAAGAGAGCTCAAATAAAATGCAAAGCTCTCTCTCTCTCTCTCTCTCTCTCTTGAAGCCCTATTTGATCTATACACTTCTCCCCTTTTGGCAACAAGTTACCAAAAAGTTCAAAGGTCTAGAACTAAGCGTCTCTCTGGGCACGATCTCCTCTGGTAGCTGACGATGGAGTGGACAAGAGAGCATCGACGAAGGCTTCTACAGATGTCGCTGGAGCTGGAGGTGTGGACACTGGGAGTGCAAGAGAAGGAGCTGAAGCTTGAGCTGACGAAGATGGTCTTGCTTCCGGAAGTGGCACATCTCTGACCTAGTATGGGTCCTGAACTGAGTGGTAGTAGGAAGAGGCGACTCATAATCATCATCACTAATGGAGCGTGGAATCTTCACTGAGTCAACTTCATGCTGAAGTTGTTGAACAGTGGTGGTCAACTCTGTTACCCTAACATTCAGGTCATGGAATTATGTCTCCTTGATCCTCTCTAGGCTCTTATGGTTCAGCAAAATCTTAGAAACCTTCTTCTCCATCCCTTGGATGGTGCTGACCAAGAAGGACATCTTCTCATCTCTGGTTTTGAGCTGTGGGGGCTGAGCTGGAGCATTCCTAGCAACCTCAGCAGCTGCTGCCTCTGCTGCCTTTCTAGCAATAGCTGAGCTGCGATGGGTGTCATCCATCACAACTTCATTGTCCTCAAAATCAGCCTGAAGTGGTAGGTGGGGACAATCAAGTAGATATGCATGCTTGCCAATATTGGCACTAATGAGCATATGAATGTATGGAGCATATCCGCAAGATCTCTTCTGATCTGCAACAATCCTGTTGACAATCTCAACAATCAAGTACATCACTCGGAACCGGGTGTGGGTGTCTTGATGACGCAGCATGTTGATGGAATATCCTCTAATCATCATGTCATCACCTGACTTGTGCATCAGGGTGTGTCTCATGATAGTGTTTGTAGTGGTTATTCTTGCTTGCAAAAAGTAAATAGAGCCAAATTTGTGAGACGGTAGAAACTCATTGGGCACAACCATGTACATGTTGGCCATGGAGTTTTCATTCATCTTGAGCTGTGAATACACATCCAAGTCTTCTTCATGTGCTTTAAGAGCACCAATGATACTGCCCCATTCATCAACAGTGGCTTCATACTGGTGACCCTCAGTTATCCAAACAATTCTTCCATCGAAATAGAAACGAGCGATGGAATAGAATTGCATGATCATCTTGTCATTCCAAGTAGTCATCTCCTTGTCAAAAAAATCTTCAGTATCAACCATCTTGAAATTTTCTCTTACATATGAGGAAAATAGTGTTCATTGGCCTCAATGTATTCCCAATCGACATATCTGATGTCGCTGACTGCAGGACTCTTGTCAAGCAAAAGTGTCTCATAGAAATCTTGTCATTCCCTTGTGTGAAAGAGAGGATCAACAAGAGTTCTCCTTCTCATAGCATATGGATCAATAGATCTCCACTTCCTCAAACCTGCATCTTTCCTCTTCTTCATGTCTTCAGCAGTAGTATGAGACCCATCATGGGTTGGTAGATGAGGTCTCAGCTTCATAAGCACAGGGGCATCCTCATATTCCTCTACAACAAAATATCTGGACGCGGAGCCTTTGTTTTTCTCAGTTGCAGAAATATCTTTTGTAGTCCTCTTGGCAGCTACATGCTTCTTAGGAGCAGAAGACTTCTTGGGAGTAGAAGGCTTCTTTGGCATACCATCAACCATCAGCTTTCTCTTCTTTGGAGGAGGGACCTCAGCTAGAATTTCTTCCTATCATCAACTTCTACTCGATTTTCATACATAGAGGTTTGCCTTCTGTCGGTGCACTAGACACTGCGGTCCCTTGTGCCCCACACTTGTGCACGGGCATCGGCGACGCCCCCGACAGCAGTGTGCCGGGAAGAGCAGCAGGAAGGCAATCCAAGACCCACCAAGGCCATGCCCTCCCCTCACTGAGTGGGGCATGGGATACAAGGGCTCTAGACGCAAGGCTCTAGCAAGCCCTCCTTGCTGGGAAGATTCCTAAGGCCCCGACAAGCCCGCTTCGCTAGGAAGACTACCCGAAGAATAGAAATACCCCGTCAAGTTTCCCTTGTCGAGAAGGCTCGCACAGACTAGCGAGGCCCCCGACAAGCCCTCCTTGTCGGGAAAGTGCTCAAGGCCCCCGACAAGCCCTCCTTGCCGGGGAGGTGACCAAGTCACCCGATGGAGACTCCAGGCCAGCAAGCCCCTGTTCACTCGCCAGGTGTCCCCACGAGTTTCTACCACAATCCGACCGCTCCAGCACATCCCTCGTGTGCTAGCACAAGGCCTAGTTGTCGATTCACCTGGGTACGCGTTGCAACCATCTTGCGGAAGGTCAGGGGGTCAAACAAGGCATTTACTGCCCCTAACACCACCGAAGAAGTAGAGCGGTGAACACTGTTCAATGTACATCCTGTGAGCACACTGTTGGTGGCCCCTTTGCCTATAAAAGGAGGCCCAAACCTCATTATTAGGGGTTGGACTTTTTAGGGATCAGAGACTCCTTAATCACTTACTAAGTTATTGTAGCCAAACCACCCTACAGTAAGCACACAATACAAACTAAGCAGGTGTAGGGTTTTACGCGCCAAGTGGCCCGAACCTGGGTAAAAAGGACCTTGCCAGTGTTGATCGCTAGTTCCGCTCTCGACGCCATATATCTCTCTCCCCGCCAAACGATCAAGGGACTCCTCGTGTTTCCCATAGGTGTTGGTTTTCCCCCAACACCTTCCACCAACATGAATAGTTCTCTTTCGGGCTCTCTTTGGACCTAGCTTCTTTGCAAGCCTAGCTTCACAAGGTTTAGCATACTCCTTGCTCACAGTCTTGCTGACCGTGGTATTCTCATTTTGCTTCTAGGGAGTAGATTCTTCATGGGTGAAGTTAGCATCTTCTTCATCAGAATTTAGCTTCCTTCTGGACCTGGTAGCTTCCTTGGGAATGCCATGGGATATGGGAGTACCTGGGTTAGAAGGGGTCCTCTCACGACTAGTACCTGAGTCCGTTTCAGCATGGGGCTCACTGAAGTTGTTGTGACTATCCTATGAACCTCACATCTTGCAAGACCAAGTAGACAAGCAGACCCCTAACTCGGCGTGGATTCGCTACGGCGGCGGTGAAGAATTCGTCGGCGGCAATGACTCCTGGAGAAGGCACATGGGAGAATCAAGTAGACGTCCAAGGGCTAGGGCGTAGTAGCAAAGGGGTGCGGTTCTTTGGCATTTGAATAAATTTTTCAATCGTTGGGTTCTGCTGGTATATATATCCCTTCACTGTCGGTAACACTGAGATGATAAAACCTGATCATCCCTAGGCTTTGATGGGACCGAGATTTTGAGGGTGGTCACACCGAAATGCACTTCGGGAGGTTTTGGAATGCAGCCCTTGTCGAGACGGATCTCCTAGTGCCCCTCACACAGAGTGTACCTAAAGTGCTTGCTCAAATTTTGTGATGTAGCATGAATAGAATTTGAGATGAGAAAGCATAGATAGCTAGAGAAGGGTACTTAAGCATTCTCGCATATCCAATTGGACAAAAGAAATAGAAAACCAAATAACAACAATTGGATATCCCCGAATGAGCAAAATATGTACACCAACATGCTCACACAATAAGATGTCAAATAAAACACGATGAACATGCACAATCATTCTAGCATCTATCATGCACTTTGGCAATGACGAAGTCATCTGTATATGAGTATATTGACTTAGGAGCCAAGTAAGAATACTTGACCATAGGTCATACTCATCGATCAAGCACAAGTGGGTTTACCACTTCTACATAATGCATTAATGTGTTCACATCCTTTAGGAGACGCTTATACTCAAGTCTTAGAGTAAAGCTCCCCCGAAATGTGACATCCCCCCTAAGAGGGATAGAATAACCTTGGGTTCTCTCATAGAAGACTTCAAGTAGGTGTAGTAGTGGTGGAATGTCATTGTTGATGAAGATCATCTTGTGTTGGGAGCAATCCTTCTAATTTCTTACTCTCCTCACCTACATGGGTTAGTCCCAAAGCAAACAGAACAAATGCAAAGATATCTATGGACATGGAGCAAAATACATGGGAGGTGATATCCAAAGATGCATTAATTACCCTGTCCCTTTCTCACCTTTGAGGAAATGTGTGACTCCTTGAACTAATACATGTGGTTGGAGTTGATTGGATATATTTCTTTCCAAAATGAATAAGAGTGATTTTCATTGGCGGAGTCACCTCTCAGGAACTTTCTCTTCCTCTTGGGGACCCACATCACCTTGACGGGGCTCCTTGGAGTTGTGGTAGCACTAGATGAGGTAGTACTATAAGTGTCCTTGGGAACCCACTAGACCTTGGCTTGGGGTTCTTCCTCAAATGAGTCAATCTCCTCTAGAAGCTTTCCCTTGCCCTTGTGGTCTCGTGGCAGAAGGCCATATTGAGATCTTGTTCCCTCGAGAGGAGTAGGATCATACTTCTCCTCTTGAGGAACAAACTTGGGAATGGGATATGGACCTTCTTCCCAAACATCTCCGTTGACATTGAAGTATCCAACACCATGCTTCTTCTGATGTCCTCCTTGTTTGCGCACAATTTCTTCGAATTGCTTACTTGTGGCAAGACTCTTGAAGACACCTCTTGTGGGGCAACGTAGCATAAATTCAAAAAAATTCCTACGCATGTTTAGATCTTCCTATGGAGAGACCAGCAACGAGAGAGGGGTGAGTGCATCTTCATACCTTTGAAGATTCCTAAGCGGAAGCGTTACTGGAACGCGGTTGATGGAGTCGTACTCGCAGCGATTCAGATCGCGGTGTGATTCCGATCTAGTGCCGAACTACGGCACCTCCGCGTTCAACACACATGCAGTCCAGTGACATCTCCTGCACCTTGATCCAGCAAGGAGGAGGGAGAGGTTGGGGAAGAACTCCAGCAGCACGACAGTGTGGTGTCGATGGAGAGACGAGGTCTCCCGGCAGGGCTTCGCCAAGCACCAGCAGAGAGGAGGAGAAAGAAGGGTAGGGCTGCACCGAGGGAGAGATGAAACTGTGTTCCCCAATGGACAAAACCCCTATCTATTTATAGGAGGAGGGGGAGGGCTGCGCCACCCTTAGGGTTCCCTCCCTAGGGGCCGGCGGCCACCAGATGGGAGAGGGGGGCGGCGGCCAGGGTGGGAGAGGTGTGGCGCACCACCTGGTGGGCCTAAGGCCCACCTGCGCCTAGGGTTGCCCCCTCTCCCCACCACCTGCGCCTTGGGCTGGGTGTGGGAGGCGCACCAGCCCACGGAGGGGCTGGTTCCCTCCTGCACTTGGCCCATCTAGCTTCTCGGGGCTGGTGGCCCCTCCCGGTGGACCCCGGGGCCACTTCCAGTGGTCCCGGTGGTCCCGGTACGTTACCGGTGACTCCCGAAACACTTCCGGTGTCCAACACCATCCGTTCTATATATCAATCTTTACCTCCGGACCATTTTGGAGCTCCTCGTGACATCCAAGATCTCATCCGGGACTCCGAACAACTTTCGGTAACCTCGTATAACAATTCCCTATAACCCTAGCGTCATCGAACCTTAAGTGTGTAGACCCTACGGGTTCGGGAGACAGGCACACATGACCGAGACACCTCTCCGGCCAATAACCATGAGCGGGGTCTGGATACCCATGGTGGCTCCCACTTGCTCCACGATGATCTCATCGGATGAACCACGATGTCAAGGATTCAATCAATCCCGTATACAATTCCCTTTGTCTGTCGGTATAGAACTTGCCCGACATTCGATCGTCGGTATACCTATACCTTGTTCAATCTCGTTACCGGTAAGTCTCTTTACTCGTTCTGTAGTACTTCATCGTGTGACTAACTCCTTAGTCACATTGAGCTCATGATGATGTTCTACCGAGTGGGCCCAGATATACCCCTCCGTCACACGGAGTGACAAATACCGATCTCGATTCGTACCAACCCAACAGACACTTTCGGAGATACACATAGTGTACCTTTATAGTCACCCAGTTACGTTGTGACGTTTGATACACCCAAAGCACTCCTACCGTATCCGGGAGTTGAACAATCTCACGGTCGAAGGAAAAGACACTTGACATTAGAAAAGCTTTAGCATACTAACAATACGATCTAGTGCTACGCTTAGGATTGGGTCTTGTCCATCACATCATTTCCCAATGATGTAATCCCGTTATCAATGACATCTAATGCCCATGGCCAGGAAACCATGATCATCTATTGGCTAACGAGCTAGCCAACTAGAGGCTTGCTAGGGACACATTGTGATCTATTTATTCACACATGTATTACTATTTCCTGTTAATACAATTATAGCATGAACAATAGACGATTATCATGAACAAGGAAATATGATAATAACCATTTTATTATTGCCTCTAGGGCATATTTCCAACAGTCTCCCACTTGCACTAGAGTCAATAATCTAGTTACATTGTGATGTATCGAACACCCATAACATTATGGTGTTGATCATGTTTTGCTCGTGGAAGAGGTTTAGTCAACGGGTCTGCAATATTCAGATCCGTGTGTACTTTACAAATATCTATTACTCCACTCTGGACATGGTCCTGGATGGAGTTGTAGCGGCGTTTGATGTGCTTGGTCTTCCGGTGAAACCTGGGCTCCTTGGCAATGGCAATGGCTCCAATGTTATCATAGAAGAGTGTCATTGGACCCGACGCGCTTGGAACCACTCCAAGGTCGGTGATGAGCTCCTTCATCCAAATTCCTTCATGAGCCGCTTCTGAAGCAACTATGTACTGCGCTTCACATGTAGACGCTGCCACGACTTCTTGCTTGCTGCTACACCAGCTCACTGCCCCACCATTCAAAACATATACGTATCCGGTCTGTGACTTAGAGTCATCCGGATCTGTGTCGAAGTTGGCGTCGGCGTAACCCTTTACGACGAGCTCTTCGTCACCTCCATAATAGAGAAACATTTCCTTAGTCCTTTTCAGGTACTTAAGGATATTCTTGACCGATGTCCAGTGTTCCATAACTGTATCACTTTGGTACCTTCCTACCAAACTTATGGCAAGGTTTATATCAGGTCTGGTACACAGCATGGCATACATAAGAGAGCCTACGGCTGAAGCGTAGGGGACAGAACTCATCTTCTCACTATCTGCTGCCGTGGTCGGCGACTGAGTCTTACTCAATCTCATACCTTGCAAAACTGGCAAGAACCCTTTCTTTGAGTTTTCCATATTGAACTTCTTCAATATCTTGTCAAGGTATGTACTTTGTGAAAGACCTATGAGGCGTCTCGATCTATCTCTGTAGATCTTGATGCCTAATATGTATGCAGCTTCTCCAAGGTCCTTCATGGAAAAACTCTTGTTCAAATAGGCCTTTATGCTCTCCAACATTTCTGTATTGTTCCCCATCAACAATATGTCATCCACATACAGTATGAGGAAAGCTACAGAGCTCCCACTCACTTTCTTGTACAGACAGGCTTCTCCGTAAACCTGTATGAACCCAAACGCTTTAATCACCTCATTAAAGTGAATGTTCCAACTCCGAGATGCTTGCACCAGCCCATAGATGGAGCGCTGGAGCTTGCACACTTTGTTAGCACCCTTAGGGTCGACAAAACCTTCTGGTTGCATCATATACAACTCTTCCTTAAGGTTCCCGTTAAGGAACGCTGTTTTGGCGTCCATTTGCCAAATTTCATAATCATAAAAGGCGGCAATCGCTAACATGATTCGGACTGATTTCAGCTTTGCTACGGGACAGAAAGTCTCTTCGCAGTCAACTCCTTGAATTTGTCGAAAACCCTTTGCGACAAGTCGAGCTTTATAAACGATTACATTACCGTCTGCATCAGTCTTCTTCTTGAAGATCCATTTATTTTCTATGGCTCGCCGGTCATCGGGCAAGTCCACCAAAGTCCATACTTTGTTCTCATACATGGATCCTATCTCGGATTTCATAGTTTCAAGCCATTTGTTGGAATCCGGGCCCGCCATCGCTTCTTCATAGTTCGAAGGTTCGCCGTTGTCTAACAACATGATTTCCATCACAGGGTTGCCATACCACTCTGGTGCGGAGCGTGCCCTCGTGGACCTTCGTGGTTCAGTAGTAACTTGATCCGAAGCTTCATGATCATTATCATTAACTTCCTCTTTAGTTGGTGCAGGCGCCACATGAACAACTTCCCGCGCTGCGCTACTATCCTGTTTGAGAGGGGGTGTAATTACCTCATCAAGTTCTACCTTCCTCCCACTTACTCCTTTCGAGAGAAACTCTTTCTCTAGAAAGGATCCGTTCTTGGCAACAAAGGTTTTACCTTCGGATCTAAGATAGAAGGTCTACCCAATAGTTTCCTTAGGGTATCCTATGAATACGCATTTCTCCACTTTGGGTTCGAGCTTTTCTGGTTGAAGTTTCTTCACATCAGCATCGCAGCCCCAAACTTTAAGAAACGACAACTTAGGTTTCTTGCCAAACCATAGTTCATACGGTGTCGTCTCAACGGATTTAGACGGTGCCCTATTTAAAGTGAATGCTGCAGTTTCTAATGCGTATCCCCAAAATGATAGCGGTAAGTCCGTAGGATACATCATAGATCGTACCATATCTAATAAAGTGCAATTACGACGTTCGGACACTCCGTTGCGTTGCGGTGTGCCAGGCGGCGTCAGTTGTGAAACGATTCCACACTTCCTTAGGTGTGTGCCAAACTCGTGACTCAAATATTCTCCTCCACGATCAGATCGTAGACACTTAATTTTTCTGTCACGTTGATTCTCGACCTCACTCTGAAATTCCTTGAACTTTTCAAATGTCTCAGATTTGTGCTTCATCAAGTAGATATACCCATACCTACTCAAATCATCGGTGAGAGTGAGAACATAACGATAGCCACCGCGAGCTTCAACGTTCATTGGACCACACACATCAGTATGTATTATTTCCAATAAGTCGGTTGCTCTCTCCATTATGCCTGAGAATGGAGTCTTAGTCATCTTGCCCAGGAGGCACGGTTCGCATGTGTCAAATGATTCAAAGTCAAGAGACTCTAATAGTCCATCAGTATGGAGCTTCTTCATGCGCTTAACGCCGATATGACCAAGGCGGCAGTGCCACAAGTATGTGGGACTATCATTATCAACTTTACATCTTTCGGTACTGACACTATGAATATGCGTAACATCACGATCAAGATTCATCAAGAATAAACCATTCACCAGCGGAGCATGACCATAAAACATATCACTCATATAAATAGAACAACCATTATTCTCTGACTTAAATGAGTAGCCATCTCGCATTAAGCAAGACCCTGATACAATGTTCATGCTTAAAGCTGGTACTAAATAGCAATTATTAAGGTTTAAAACAAATCTTGACGGTAGATGTAGAGGTAGTGTGCCAACGGCGATCACATCGACCTTGGAACCATTCCCGACACGCACCGTCACCTCGTCCTTGGCCAGTCTCCGCTTATTCCGCAGTTCCTGCTTTGAGTTGCAAATGTGAGCAATAGCACCGGTATCAAATACCCAGGAGCTACTACGAGCGCTGGTAAGGTACACATCAATAACATGTATACCTTTAACGTTGTCGTCCTTCTTGTCCGCTAAGTATTTGGGGCAGTTCCGCTTCCAGTGACCTTTTCCCTTGCAATAGAAGCACTCAGTCTCAGGCTTGGGTCCATTCTTTTTCTTCTTCCCGGCATCTGGCTTACCGGGCGCGGCAACAGCCTTGCCGTCTTTCTTGAAGTTCTTCTTACCCTTGCCCTTCTTGAAACTAGTGGTCTTGTTGACCATCAACATTTGATGCTCTTTCTTGATTTCTACTTCTGCAGACTTGAGCATTGAGTACAACTCAGGAATGGTCTTCTCCATCCCTTGCATGTTGTAGTTAAGCACAAAGCCTTTGTAGCTTGGTGGGAGAGACTGGAGGATTCTGTCAATTATAGCATCATCCGGAAGTTCGACTCCAAGTGAAGTCAGACGACCGTGTAACCCAGACATTTTGAGTATGTGCTCGCTGACAGAACTGTTCTCCTCCATCTTACACCTAAAGAACTTGTCGGGGACTTCATATCTCTCGACACGGGCATGAGCTTGAAAAACTAGCTTCAGCTCTTGGAACATCTCATATGCACCGTGTTGCTCAAAACGCCTTTGGAGCCCCGTTTCTAAACTGTATAACTTGCCACATCTAACCAGAGAGTAGTCATCACTCCGTGTTTGCCAGACGTTCAGAATGTCCTGGGCTGCTGCGGGAGCGGGAGGGTCACCTAGCGGCGCATCAAGGACATAAGCCTTTTTAACTGCTTCAAGGATGAGCTTCAAGTTGGGAACCAGTCCGCATAGTTGCTACCATCATCTTTCAGCTTGTTTTTCTCTAGGAATGCGTTGAAATTGAGGTCGACGTTGGCCATCTACAATATTTATAAAGACAACTTTTAGACTAAGTTCACAACAATTAACTACATTTAATCAAATTAAGTATGAACTCCCACTTAAATCGACATCCCTCTAGTCATCTAAGTGATACATGATCCATGTTGACTAACCCGTGTCCGATCATCACGTGAGACGGACTAGTCACCATGGTGAGCAACTTCATGCTGATCGTATTCAACCATACGACTCATGTTCGACCTTTCGGTCTCTTGTATTCGAGGTCATGTCTGTACATGCTAAGCTCGTCGAGTTAACCTAGGTGTTTCGCGTGTGTAAATCTGGCTTACACCCGTTGTATGCGAACGTTAGAATCTATCACACCCGATCATCACGTGGTGCTTTGAGACAACGATCCTTCGCAACGGTGCACACTTAGGGGAATACGTTCTTGAAATTTTAAGAGGGATCATCTTATTATGCTACTGTCGTTCTAAGCAATAAGATGAAAAACATGATAAACATCACAATGCAATCATATAGTGACATGATATGGCCATTATCATCTTTGCTCTTTCGATCTCCATCTTCAGGCATCGCATGATCATCATCGTCACTTGCGTGACACCATGATCTCCATGATCGTGTCTCCATGAAGTCGGCACGCCAACTACTACTATCACTACTACTATAGCTAACCGTTAGCAATGAAGTAAAAGTAGTAAGCACATGGCGTTGCATCTCATACAATAAATTAAGACAACTCCTATGGCTCCTGACGGTTGTCAAACTCATCGACATGCAAGTCGTGAAACCTATTACAATAACATGATCATCTCATACATCATACATGCAACATCACAAATTGGCCATATCACATCACATGTCAAACCCTCCAAAAACAAGTTAGACGTCCTCTAATTGTTGTTGCAAGTTTTACGTGGCTGATTTGGGTTTCTAGCAAGAACGCTTTCTTACCTACGTGACAGCCACAACGATGATATGCCAAAGCTATTTACCCTTCATAAGGACCCTTTTCATCTAATCCAATCCGACTAGAGTAGGAGAGACAAGCACCCGCTAGCCACCTTTATGCACGGTGTGCATGTGTGTCGGTGGAACGAGTCTCACGTAAGCGTACGTGTAATGTCGGTCCGGGCCACTTCATCCCACAATACTGCTGGAAAATAATAAGACTAGTAGCGGCAAGAAATAGACAAATCATCACCCACAACCTTTTGTGTTCTACTCGTGCATAGAATCTACGCATAGAAAACCTGGCTTGGATGCCAGTGTTGGGCAACGTAGCATAAATTCAGAAAAATTCCTATGCATATTTAGATCTTCCTATGGAGAGACCAGCAACGAGAGAGGGGTGAGTGCATCTTCATACCTTTGAAGATCGCTAAGCAGAAGCGTTACTAGAACGCGGTTGATGGAGTCGTACTCGCGGCGATTCAGATCGCGGTGTGATTCCGATCTAGTGCCGAACTACGGCACCTCCTTGTTCAACACACGTGCAACCCGGTGACGTCTCTCGCACCTTGATCCAGCAAGGAGGAGGGAGAGGTTGGGGAAGAACTCCAGCAGCACGATGGCATGGTGTCGATGGAGAGACGAGGTCTCCCGGCAGGGCTTCGCCAAGCACCGGCAAAGAGGAGGAGAAAGAAGGGCAGGGCTGTGCCGAGGGAGAGCTGAAACTGTGTTCCCCAATGGCCAAAACCCCTCTCAATTTATATGAGGAGGGGGAGGTCTGCGCCACCCCTAGGGTTCCCTCCCTAGGGGCCGGCGGCCACCAGATGGGAGAGGGGGGCGGCGGCCAGGGTGGGAGAGGTGTGGCGCACCACCTGGTGGTCCTAAGGCCCACCTGCGCCTAGGGTTGCCCCCTCTCCCCACCACCTGCGCCTTGGGCTGGGTGTGGGAGGCGAACCAGCCCACCTAGAGGCTTGTTCCCTCCCTCACTTGGCCCATCTAGCCTCTCGGGGCTGGTGGCCCCTCCCGGTGGACCCCGGGGCCACTTCTGGTGGTCCCGGTGGTCCCGGTACGTTACCGTTGACGCCCGAAACACTTCCGGTGTCCAAAACCATCCGTCCTATATATCAATCTTTACCTCCTGACCATTCCGGAGCTCCTCGTGATGTCCGGGATCTCATCCGGGACTCCAAACAACTTTCGGTAACCTCGTATAACAATTCCCTATAACCCTAGTGTCATCGAACCTTAAGTGTGTAGACCCTACGGGTTCGGGACACAGGCAGACATGACCGAGACACCTCTCCGGCCAATAACCATCAGCGGGGTCTGGATACCCATGGTGCATCCCACTTGCTCCACGATGATCTCATCGGATGAACCACGATGTCAAGGATTCAATCAATCCTGTATACAATTCCCTTTGTCTGTCGGTATAGAACTTGCCCGAGATTCGATCGTCGGTATACCTATACCTTGTTGAATCTCGTTACCGGTAAGTCTCTTTACTTGTTCCATAGTACGTCATCGTGTGACTAACTCCTTAGTCACATTGAGCTCATGATGATGTTCTACCGAGTGGGCCCAGAGATACCTCTCTGTCACACGGAGTGACAAATCTCGATCTCGATTCGTACCAACCCAATAGACACTTTCGGAGATACCCGTAGTGCACCTTTATAGTCACCCAGTTACATTGTGACGTTTGATACACCCAAAGCACTCCTACGGTATCCGGGAGTTGCGCAATCTCACGGTCGAAGGAAAAGACACTTGACATTAGAAAAGCTTTAGCATACGAACAATACGATCTAGTAATACGCTTAGGATTGGGTCTTGTCCATCACATCATTCTCCCAATGATGTGATCCCGTTATCAATGACATCTAATGCCCATGACCAGGAAACCATGATCCTCTATTGACTAACGAGCTAGCCAACTAGAGGCTTGCTAGGGACACATTGTGATCTATTTATTCACACATGTATTACTGTTTCCTGTTAATACAATTATAGCATGAACAATAGACGATTATCATGAACAAGGAAATATGATAATAACCATTTTATTATTGCCTCTAGGGCATATTTCCAACACCTCTATTTATAATCCCTTTCGATAAATCGTTTTCTCGCTCCAGTGTAACTTGGCTAAGAGAATCATTAGTGGAATCAAGAGAGCTACTAGCAACAACATCATTTGTTCTAACTTTAGCATTGTTGTTACTAGATGAAGAAACTTTCTTGGCTTTTTTACTAGTATTCTTAGGTTTAACTTTCGGAACAAAATTAGACAATAGTAATCGTTTGGCTAGATAAGAGGAACTCTTCTTTCCAAGATCATCATTGATTGCTTTTAGAAACTCATGCTCTTGCTCTAAATTTAGCTTCTCAAAGCGTAGCTTCTCATGAGTTCTTGCAAGCTCTCTATGATCTTCTAGAGTATTTTCATGAGCTAACTTAAGAGTGTTTAATTATTTAGTTAGTCGTTCAATCTCTTTCTTATCATCATCGCTCTATTTCTCTTGACTAGCATGAATATTTTGAAGTTCATTTTCAATGTTATCACTAGTCTTATCAAGGAGAAATTCATCTTCTCTTAACAAGTCATCCTCATAACTATCAAAGTCAAAATACTAGGGGTGTGATTCCTTGGCGCCTTTTGCCATGAAGCAGTTTCCAATCCCTTCATTTGGTGAGTCAAATAAGTCGTAGGAGTTGGAGGAAACGAGTGCAAGACCGGCAACACCTTCATCTTGACTATAGTCGGAGTTGGAGTGCTAGCTTCTCTCGTATTGGTTGTGAGACTTGGAGCCGGAAACCCATTCACCGATGTGAGCTTGATGTCTTCTTCTTGACCTGCTCTTGGTGTACTTGTCCTTCTTCTCTAATTCTTTAACTCTCCGGGAGTCTCTTCGTTCATAATCATCTTCTCTACTCCTTCTCTCTGTGCGAGGTGACTCATCTCTTGAGCTTCGTCTTCTAGGTGACTCTTCTCTTCGTTTGTGGGGATCCGACCACTCATTGGAATAGTGTTCGGGCTTTCGAAAATTGTAGCAGTTTCGGTCATGACTAGACGAACGCTTCTCATCATATCTTGAGCTTGAGATTCTCTCTTTGCCTCTACTCTTGTAGAACTTGTTGAATTTTCTCATCATGAGGCTGGTCTCTTCATTGGTAACAATGTTTTCACTTGAAGTAGTGGGGATATTGCTTGAAGTTTTTCAAGCACCGCTTGACTTGTTGTGCAACTCATTTTTGTCCTTAAGTGACATTTCATGAGCAACAATCCTTCCAATGACTCCGGTTGGCTTAAGATACTTGTAGTTTGGCACTTTCCAACACCTTTGTCATGAATGCAAATGACACTGACATATAGGTGATGTTTTTCCGAACATTTTGGTATCTTATTTGCATTTTCTGATTTAGTATGAATTAGTTACAAAGTTTTCAAACTAATGGTCAAACGGTCAAAGGGAAAAAGCATAAGAGGAGCAAAGTGACTTGGACAAAACCGGTGACTTTTGGAAATTAGTGGTAACACATCCGAGTGGAACACAACTAGGGGCATAAATCTAATTATCCCTTGGATTAATGTGCACATAGTGTTGTATCTTCCATCCAAGGCTCTAAGTATCTTCTTGATGATGAATTTGTCGGTCATCTCTTCACTTCCTAAGCCGACAATCTCATTTGTGATGAGAGCTAGCCTAGAATACATCTCAGCGACTCCTTCACCATCCTTCGTCTTGAACTTGTCATGCTGCCTTTGAAGCACATCCAACTTAGATTCCCTCACAGAATCAGTACCTTCATGCATATCAATCAAAGTATCCCAAATTTCCTTTACATTCTCAAGGCGACTAATTTTGTTGAATCACAGGCTTGAGCATTGAATTGCAGCATCTTCAGTTCTACCGCTGTTGCGTCACGATCCAGTTCTTTACCTTCTACAAAGAAATCACCTTGCACATCAACACAAACAATAGCCCAAATGATAGGATTGTGACCAAGAATATGCCTTTTCATCTTATGCTTCCAACTAGCGAAATTAGTGCCATCAAAATATGGACCTCTATTGGTGATAATATCCCTTACTAGACGCCATACTCTCCTAGGTTATGAAACCAATGCAATGGAGAACAAACCTTTGATACCACTTGTAGGATCGAAAGTATGTCAAGAGGGGAGGGTGATTAGACTACTTTACAAGATAAAAACTTAGCCTTTTTCCAGTTTTAAGTGTGGGTCAGTTTTAGCAATTATGACTAGTGAACTACACCCTACACATGCACATATAAGAGTATAGCATTAGAAAGTAAAACATGCAAGTGTAAAGTAGAGGGTAAGGTAGGGAGATCAAACGCAAAGGTTGACATGGCGATTTTTGGCATGGTTCTGATAGGTGGCGCGATCGTACATCCATGTTAGTGGAGACTTCAACCCACGGATGGTAATGGTTGCGAGAGTCCACAGAGGGCTCCACCCACAAGGGGTCCATGAAGAAGTGGCCTTGTCTATTCCACCATGGCTTCCATCCACACAGGACTAGCCTCACTCATGGTAGATCTTCATGAAGTAGGCGATATTCTTGCCCTTACAAACATATTGGTTCAACTCCACAACATGAAGTAGGAGGCTCCCAAGCGACATCTAACCAATCTAGGAGGCACCACCCTGCAAAAGGTAATGGATGTGGTAGAACAATGAACTCCTTGCTCTTGTGCTTCTAAAGATAGTCTCCTCAATGCTCAATCAGTCTCTCTTAGATTTAGCAGGGGTAGGAGAGACTGATCTTGTGGAAAGCAAGTTGGGGAAGGCTAGAAATCAAGGTTCAAATGGTTAGAATGGAATCTCTTGATATCAATACATGAGTAGGTGGATCTCTCTAAAAAATGAATCTGGCAAGTGTAAGTGTGTTCTGAGTGCTTCCTCTACGAATGAGAGGTAGGTGGAGGGGTAGGTATAGGCATCCCCCAAAACCCAACCGTTACAAAATTATTGCCAACTCGATGGCACCGAAATGAATATCGGTGCAACCGAGTTGCACTAAATGTGGCAGCTTTTGAATTCTCGGTGAGTGATATAGGAATCTCAGTGGTACCTATACGATGACCTAGAACAGTTTCTAAATCTCGGTGAGACTAATTTCAAAATCGTAAATTTCGATTCTTGAAATCTTCTCAATGGAAAGTTGGTCACTGAATCTTGATGGCACCGATAGGAAAGTTGGTGGTACCGAGATGGTACGGTTTGGCATAGGATGTGTCAAGTGTGAAATCGGTAGGGCCGAATGGAAATTGTTGGTGGCATCGATTTTGCTCGTTTGGGTTTGGACACATATATTTTGTGGGAGAATGGTGAGTATTTTTAGTGGCTACCTCTAAGCACTTGAGCAACCAATTCATCATAATACCTCATCCCCTTTCAATTGTATTGGCTTTCCTATGCACTCAAAGTGACTTCTCACAAAGTATAAAATGAAGAGTCTTCTTGCTTGAAGCTTGAGCCAATCCTATTCCTTCCTTGCATCAAGGGGCATCTCCTCACAATCCTATAGCCAAAGCATATTTTAACTTTTCTGAAATATACTTGAATAAACTCATTAGTCCAATGATGCATATGTTGTGATTAATTACCAAAACCACCTTAGGGAGCAATTGTGCTTTCAAAAGTAGGCAATGCTTATTTCATATTGAATAATGTTTAAAAAAATTGATTCAATAATGAATGCATAATTCGATTCACATGTACATATATTGAAGAACTACAAATTCAACAATTAAAAAAACTACAAAAGCAGCAAATAAAGAATGATAAACCACAATTGTATTAAAGACGGTAAAGAGAGTGCCGAAAGACATTTTGATTGCTGGGGAAGGTGAGACACAATGCCCATATTTTTCCCTCCTCCATGCCTAACGCACACATGACTCTAGGCCAACCCCTTGTGATGGTTGCCCGCCCATCCTTGAATGTCTTCATTACGACTTATCGATACTCATTGTAGTGTCGATGAAATACTTAACCTTGATTGCATGTCCAGCAGACAAGTACTTTTCGAGGTAATCTTGAATAATCTGCTTTGGGAACCACTTCAAAATAAAAAGATTCACACATTGTTGTCTAACAACTCAGAATGGGCAGTAAAAAGAGAAGGCTACGGAGTACGTAGTTACCATCCTACATATCACTTTGTATTGGATAACACGTAAAAGTTGATTAATTGACATTGTTCGTCTCTTTTCCTTAACAACCATTATCAGTTTCCTCACTTGATGTTGTTTCATAAATATGTCATTGCCCCATCCAGGTGTGGATATGTACCAAGGACATATGTACCTACAAACAACAAGTCAATATTAGAAGTTAAAATGTCATTGCACAATGGTGTAATATAATACTCCTTGCGTACCACAGTGTGTTGCATATAAATATTTTGATAAGTCAAACTTTACTAACTTTCACCATTATAGAGAAAAACATATACATCTATAATACCAAATATACTTCATCAGATACATCAAAAAACTTAATTTCATATTGTATAAATTTTGGTGTGGTAGATATAAATAGTGTTCTTTATAAATTTGGTCAAAGTTTGAAAAGTTTCGATGTTCAAAAAATCTATATGCACTATATTATGGAATGGATGGAGTATAAGCAGAGGGAGGAAACTAACCTCGTTGGAAAATGTTGTCCGCTCCCATTGTTGTCAAGCGTAAGTGCATGCAAAAGTCATGATAAGCACAACAAGCTTAACATCAACCAAATATAGCCCAGGTAAACAACATCATCTCCAAATGATAGCTTGAATTTGTTAGTTCCAACATGCTATTAAAGTAGACAGAAATGGAAGGGGTGTTACTACAATAGGCTTGTCGTGGTGTTCTCATGACACATGCCATGGGGTGGCTTATCGAGTGTGGTTGCGGACAAAGGACGTGGGTGGGTTCCGAAAGCGAGATTGCAGATAAGCGGTGCGAGACACACAATGTACTCAGGTTCGGGGCCCTCCATGGGAGATAACACCCATAGTCCAGTCGGATCGGGTTATATAGATCAAGAGAACTACAATGGTGCTCCTAGAGGAAGAAGAAGGAGTTAGCTCTCCACTCTTGCATCTCCTATATGTAGGATATTTGTGTGTGTGTGTGTGTGAATGAGCTGAACCTCTAGGAAGCAACTGCTTTGCTAAGAGGGATGTTGGGGGTTTGATAGTCCAACCCCTAGCTAAGAATATGCATGGGAAATGGGGGAGGGCCTCGGATGGCAACCTCTCTAGACGGTCGTGCGGCCTATTGGGTACAAGGTTGTGAAGAAGATGGGGCCCGCCAACTGCACGGTGTTGGAAATATGCCCTAGAGGCAATAATAAATTGGTTATTATTATATTTCATTGTTCATAACAATTGTTTCTTATCCATGCTAGAATTGTATTGATTGAAAACTCAAATACATGTGTGGATACATACACAACACACTGTCCCTAGTGAGCCTCTAGTTTACTAGCTCGTTAATCAAAGAATGGTCAAAGTTTCCTGGCCATAGGGATCACATCATTGGGAGAATGATGTGATGGAAAAGACCCAAACTATAAACGTAGCATATGATCGTGTCAGTTTATTGTTACTGTTTTCTGCATGTCAATGTATCTGTTCCTATGACCATGAGATCATGCAACTCCCGGACACCGGAGGAATATCTTGTGGGTTATAAAATGTCGCAACGTAACTGGGTGACTATAAAGGTGCTCTACAGGTATCTCCGAAGGTGTCTGTTGGGTTGGCATGGATCAAGATTGGTATTTGTCACTACGTGTGGCGGAGAGGTATCTCGGGGCCCACTCGGTAATACGATATCACAAAAATCCTTGCAAGAAATGTGTCTAAGGAGTTAGTTATGAGATCTTGTATTATGGAATGAGTAAAGAGACTTGTCGGCAACGAGATTGAACTAGGTATAGAGATACCGACGATCGAATCTCGGGCAAGTAACATACCGAAGGACAAAGGGAATAGTATACGAGATTATATGAATCCTTGACATACAGGTTCAACCGATAGAGATCTTTGTAGAATATGTAGGAACCAATATGGACATCCAGTTCCCGTTGTTGGTTATTGACCAGAGAGTGTCTCACGTCATGTCTGCATAGTTCTCGAACCCGCAAGGTCTGCACACTTAAGGTTCGGTGACGTTTCGGTATAGTTGAGTTATATGTGTTGGTGACCGAAGTTTTGTTCGGAGTCCCGGATGAGATCACGAACGTCACGAAGGTTTCCATAATTGTCCGGAAATGAAGATTGATATATAGGAAGTTGGTATTTCGATTTTGGAAGGTTTTCGGGCATTGCCAGCAGTGTACCGAGAGTGACGAATGGGTTCCCGGGCCCACTGGGTGGGCCCACCATGCCCCAAGGGGTCCACATGGCTTTATTGGATGCGCTATAAGGTATAATGTGCTGACGAAGTCATCCAAGGAAATCCCATGAGGAAAAAGTGGAAAATTCAATAGAGGTGGGAAAATAAGGAAGGTGTCCTAATCCAAGTGGGATTGGAGGAGGAGGACTCCGTTCCCCACTTCGGCCGACCCAAGGAGGCCTTCCTTGGCGCGCCAAGGCTGCCTCCCTCCTCCTCCTATATATACTAGAGGTTTAGGTCTTTTGAGACACAACTTTGCCACGTGCTACCCTCTCCTCCACATCATAGTTCTTCCTCTAGATTGGTTTTCTGTGGAGCTCGGGCGGAGCCCTGCAGGAATAGATCATTACCATCACCGGCGCGCTGTCACGCTGCCGGAGAACTCATCTACGTCCCTGCCCCTCTTTCTGGATCAAGAAGGCAGAGATCTACATCGAGTTGTACATGTGCGGGACGCGGAGGTGTCGTCCGTTCGGCACTTGATCGAGACGGTTCATGGGACGGATCGTGGGACGGTTCGTGGGACGGATCGTGAAGACGTACCACTACATCAACCGCATTTAATAACACTTCCGCTTAGCGATCTACAAGGGTATGTGGATCCGATCTCCCTCTCGTAGATGAACATCACCATCATAGGTCTTCGTGTGCATAGGAAAATTTTTGTTTCCCATGCAATGTTCCCCAACAGTGGCATCATGAGCTAGGTTCATGCGTAGATGTAATCTCGAGTAGAACGCAAAAGTTTTTGTGGTGGTTGATGTTTGATTTGCTGCCCTACTTCATTTTTTCTCGATTCGGCGGTATTATTGGATTGAAGCGGCCCGGACCAAACTTACTCGTACGCTTACGAGAGACCGGTTTCATCGACTAACATGCAACTTGTAGCATAAAGATGACTGGCAGGTGTCTGTTTCTTCAACTTTTGCTGAATTGGGTTTTACCGAGGCGGTCCTTGGAAAGAGGTCAAATAGCAATTTGCACATTACCGTTGTGGTTTTGCGTAAGTAAGATGCGATCATACTAGATACCCATAGCAGCCACATAAACATGCGACAACAAATTAGAGAACATCTAACTTGTTTTTGCACGGTATGCATGTGATGTGATATGGCCAAAGACATGATGTGATATATTGGATATATGAGATGATCATGTTGTAATAGTTAAATATCTACTTGCACGTCGATGCTACAGCAACCGGCAGGAGCCATAGGGTTGTCTTTAAACTAACGTTTGTGTTTGCAGATGCGTTTACTATATTGCTAGGTTGTAGCTTTAGTAGTAATAGCATAGATAGCACGACAACCTCGATGGCGGCACGATGATGGAGATCATGGTGTGGCGCCGGTGATGATGAAGATCATGCTGATGCTTTGGTGTTGGAGATCAAGAAGCACAAGATCATGGCCATATCATGTCACTTATGAATTGCATGTGATGTTAATCCTTTTATGCACCTTATCTTGCTTATAACGACGGTAGCATTATAAGGTGACCCCTCACTAAAATTTCAAGATAAAATTGTGTTCTCCCCGAATGTGCACCGTTACGACAGTTCCTCGTTTCGAGACACCACATGATGGTCGGGTGTGATAGACTCAACGTTCACATACAACGGGTGCAAAACAGTTGCACACGCGGAACACTCGGGTTAAACTTGACGAGCCTCGCATGTACAGACATGGCCTCGGAACACAAGAGACCGAAAGGTCGAGCATGAATCATATAGTTTGTATGATCAACATGGAGATGTTCACCACTGAAAGTATACTCAACTCACGTGATGGTCATGTGCCACTCGAATGACTAGAGGGGTGTCTATTTGAGTGCGAGTTTTTAAGTAATATGATTAATTGAACTAATTATCATGAACATAGTCAAAAGGTTTTTGCAAATTACGTTGTAGCTTGCGCTGTAGCTCTACTGTGTTTATATGTTCCTAGAGAAAATTTAGTTGAAAGATGATAGTAGCAATTTTGCGGACTGAGTCCATGAACTGAGGATTGTCCTCATTGGTGCGCAGAAGGCTTATGTCCTTAATGCACCGCTTGGTGTGCTGCACCTCGAGCGTCGTCTGTGGATGTTGCGAACATCTGACATACACGTTTTTTGATGACTACGTGATAGTTCAGTGTGTAATACTTAACGGCTTAGAAGTAAGGTGCCGAAGACGTTTTTGAACGTCACGGAACATATGAGATGTTCTAAGAGATGAAATTGGGACTTCATGCTCGTTCCCTTGTTGAGAGGTATGAGACCTCCGACAAGATTCTTTGTCTACAAAGTAAAGGAGAAAAGCTCAATCGTTGAGCATGTGCTTAGATCATCTCAGTACAACAGTCGCTTGAATCAAGTGGGAGTTAATCTTCCAGATGAGATAGTGATGGTTCTCCAAAGTCACTGCCACCAACCTACTAGAGCTTCGTGATGAACTATAACATATCAAGGATAGATATGATGATCCTTGAGCGATTCGCAATGTTTGGCACTGCGAAAGTAGAAATCAAGAAGGAGCATCAATTGTTGATGGTTAGTAAAACCACTAGTTTCAAGAAGGGCAAGGGCTAGAAGGGATACTTCATGAAATGGCAAACCAGTTGATGCTCTAATGAAGAAACCCAAGGTTGAACCCAAACCCGAGACTAAGTGCTTCTGTTATGAGGCAAATGGTCACTGAGGCGGAACTACCCTAGATACTTGGTAGATGAGAAGGTTGGCAAAGTCGTCTAAAGTATATTGGATATACCTGATATTGATGCTTACCTTACTAGTATTCCTACTAGCACCAGGGTATTAGATATCGGTTCAGTTGCTAAGTGTTAGTAACTCGAAGTTATAGCTACGGATTAAAAGGATACTAGCAATGGTGAGGTGACGATGTGTGTTGGAAGTAATTCTAAGGTTGATGTGATCAAACATCGCACGGTCCCTCTACCATCGAGATTGGTGTTAAACCTGAATAATTGTTGTTTGGTGTTTGCGTTGAGCATGAACATGATTGGATCGTGTTTATTGCAGTACGATTGTTCATTCTATTTGCTTGAATAATTACCTTCAATGGTTTATTGAATCTCGACCGTAGTGATACACATGTTCATAATATCGATGCCAAAAGATACAAAGTAGTAATGATAGTACCACTTACTTGTGGCACTGCCACTTGAGTCATGTTGGTGTAAAATGCATGAAGAAGCTCCATGCTAATGGATCTTTGTACTCACTCATTTTTGAAACGTTTGAGGCATGTAAACCATACCTATTGGTATAAACGTATGAAGAAACTCCATGCAGATGGATCGTTTGGACTCACTTGATTTTGAATCACTTGAGACATGCAAATCATACCACATGGGCAAGATAACTTAAGGCCTCGTTTTCTAGTGAGATGGAACAAGAAAGTAACTTGTTGGAAGTAATACATTTTTGATGTGTACAGTCCAATGAGTGTTGAGGCACGCATTGGATATCGTTATGTTCTTACTTCACTGACGGTTTGAGTAGATACGGGAGTATTTACTTGATGAATCACAAGTCTGAAATATTGAAAAGTTCAAAGTTGTTTCAGAGTGAAGATCATCGTGACAAGAGGATAAACTGTCTACGATATTATAATAGAGATGAAAATCTGAGTTGCGAGTTTTGGTACGCAGTTAAGACAATGTGGAAATTGTTTCACAATTCATGCCACCTAGAACACCATAGTGTGATGGTGTGTCGGAATGTCATAGCCGCGCCCTATTGGATATAGCGCATACTTTGATGTATCTTACCGAAATACAACTATCGTTTTGGGCTAGGCATTAGAGACAACCGCATTCACTTTAAATAGGGCACCACGTAATTCCGTTGAGATGACAACATATGAGCTATGGTTTGGAGAAACCTAAGCTGTCGTTTCTTGAAAGTTTAGGGCTACGACGCTTATGTGAAAAAGTTTCAGTCTGATAAGCTCGAACCCAAAGCGGATAAATGCATCTTCATAGGATATCCAAAACAGTTGGGTACATCTCCTATCTCAGATCCGGAAGCAAAGTGTTTGTTTCTAGAAACGGGTCCTTTCTCGAGGAAAAGTTTCTCTCGAAAGAATTGAGTGGGAGGGTAGTGGAAATTGATGAGGTTATTGAACCGTCACTTCAACCAGTGTGTAGCAGGGCGCAGGAAGTTTTTCATGTGGCGCCTACACCAATTGAAGTGGAAACTGATGATAGTGATCATTAAGCTTCGGATCAAGTTACTACAAACCTCATAGGTCGACAAGGTCACGTACTGCTACAGAGTGGTATGGTAACCCTGTCTTGGAGGTCATGTTGTTGAACAACAATGAACCTACGAGCTATGGAGAAGCGATGGTGGGCCTGGATTCCGACAAATGGCTGGAGGCCATGAAATCTGAGAGAGGGTCCGTGTATAAAACAAAGTGTAGACTTTGGAAGAACTACTTGATGGTCGTAAGACTATTAAGTATATATGGATCTTTAAAAGGAAGATAGACGATGATGGTGAAAAGTCACCATTAAGAAAAGCTCGACTTATCGCAAAGATGTTTCCGACAAGTTCAAAGAGTTGACTATGATGAGACTTTTTCACTCGTAGCGGTGTTAAAAGTCCGTTGGAATTATTTTAGCAGTTGCTGCATTATTTATGAAATATTGCACATAGGATGTCAAACATTGTTTCCTTGACAGTTTCCTTGAGGAAAGGTTTTATGTGATACAACTAGAAGGTTTTGTCGATCCTAAGGATGCTAACAAGTATGCAAGCTCCAGCGATCCTTCTATGGACTGGTGCAAGCATCTCGGAGTTGGAATATGTGCTTTGATGAGATGATCAAAGCTTTTGGATTTATACAAGGTTTATGAGAAACTTGTATTTCCAAAGAAGTGAGTGGGAGCACTATAGAATTTCTGATAAGTATATGTGGTTGACATATTATTGATCGGAAGTAATGTAGAATTTCTGTAAAGCATAAAGGGTTGTTTTGAAAGGAGTTTTTCAAAGGAAAACCTGAATAGAGCTACTTGAAAATTTAGCATCAAGATCTATAGGGATATATCAAAATGCTTAATTGAACTTTCAATGAAATGCATGCCTTGACAAGTTTTTGAAGAAGTTCAAAATAGATCAACAAAGAAGGAGTTCTTGGTTGTGTTGTAAGGTGTGAATTTGAGTAAGACTCAAAACCCGACCATGGCAGAAGAAAAAGAAAGGATGAAGGTCGTCCCCTATGCCTTAGTCGTAGGCTTTATAGTATGCTATGTTGTGTACCGCACCTGATGGGTGCCTTGGCATGAATTTGTCAAGGGGTACGAAAGTGATCCACGTTTGGATTACTAAACAGCGGTCAACGTTATCCTCAGTAACTAGTGGACTATGGATATTTTTCTCGATTATGGAGGTGATTAAAGAGTTCGTCGTAAATGGTTACGTCGATACAAGCTTTGACGCTAATCTGAATAACTATGAGTAGTAAACCGGATTCGTATAGTAGAGTAGTCATTTGGAATATTTCCCAATAGCACGTAGTAGCAGCATCTACAGTATAACAAAGAGATTTGTAAAGCACACACAGATCTGAAAGGTTCAGACTCGTTGACTAAAACCTCTCTCACAAGGAAGACGTGATCAAACCCTAGAACTGTATGGGCGTTGGACTCGCTAAAATCACATAGTGATGTGAACTAGATTATTGACACTAATGCAAGTGGGAGACTGTTGGAAATATGCCCTAGAGGCAATAATAAATTGGTTATTATTATATTTCCTTGTTCATAATAATATTTTATTATCCATGCTAGAATTGTATTGATTGGAAACGCAAATACATGTGTGGATACATAGACAACACACTGTCCCTAGTGAGCCTCTAGTTGACTAGCTCGTTGATCAAAGAATGGTCAAGGTTTCCTGGCCATAGGCAAGTGTTGTCACTTGATAACGGGATCACATTATTGTGAGAATGATGTGATGGACAAGACCCAAACTATAAACGTAGCATATGATCGTGTCGGTTTATTGTTACTATTTTCTGCATGTAAATATATCAGTTCCTATGACCATGAGATTATGCAACTCCCGGACACCGGAGGAATACCTTGTGGGTTACCAAACATCGCAACGTAAATGGGTGACTATAAAGGTGTTCTACAGGTATCTCCGAAGATGTCTGTTGGGTTGGCATGGATCAAGACTGGGATTTGTCACTCCGTGTGGTGGAGAGGTATCTCAGGGCCCACTCGGTAATATAACATCACAACAAGCCTTGCAAGCAATGTGACCAAGGTGTTAGTTACGGAATCTTGTGTTATGAAACGAGTAAAGAGACTTGCGGGCAACGAGATTGAACTAGGTATAGAGATACCGACGATCGAATCTCGGGCAAGTAACATACCGAAGGACAAAGGGAATAGTATACGGGTTCAACTGATAGAGATCTTCGTAGAATATGTAGGAACCAATATGGACATCCAGGTCCCACTGTTGCTTATTGACCAGAGAGTGTCTCAGGTCATGTCTGCATAGTTCTCGAACCCGTAGGGTCTGCACACTTGAGGTTCAGTGACGTTTCAGTATAGTTGAGTTATATGTGTTGGTGACCGAAGTTTTGTTCGGAGTTCCGGATGAGATCACTGATGTCATGAGGGTTTACGAAATGGTCCAGAAACGAAGATTGATATATAGGAAGTTGGTATTTGGATTCCGGAAGGTTTTTGGGCATTGCCGGTAGTGTACCGGGAGTGACGAATGGGTTCCGGGGGCCCACTGGGTTGGCCCACCACGGCCCAAGGGGTCCACATGGGTTTATTGGATGCGCAATAAGGTATAATGGGCTGACAAAGTCATCCCAGGAAAGCCCATGAGGAAAAAGTGGATAATCCAAAAGAGGTGGGAAAATAAGGAAGGAGTCCTAATCCAAGTGGGATTGGAGGAGGACTCCTCCCTTCCCCACTTCGGCCGACCCAAGGAGGCCTTCCTTGGCGAGCCAAGGCTGCCTCCCACCTCCTCCTATATATACTAGAGGTTTAGGGCTTTTCAGACACAACTATGCCACTCATACGTCTCCATCGTATCTACTTTTCCAAACTCTTTTGCCCTTGTTTTGGTCTCTAATTTGCATGATTCGAATGGAACTAACCCGAACTGACGCTGTTTTCAGCAAAATTGCCATGGTGTTGTTTCTGCGCAGAAATAAAAGTTCTCGGAATGACCTGGAAATTTTCAAGGATTTTTTGTGGAATATATAAAAAATACTGGCGCAAGAATCACCTGGAGGGACGGAGCCAGGAGCTCACAAGCCCACCAGCCCCCCCCCCCCCGGTGGCCGGGCCTGGCAGGCTTGTGAGCCCCTCGTGGCTCCGCAGCGTCCAATTCCAGCTCTATATGTTCTCTTTCGACCGGAAAAAAACAGAGATAAGAGTTCATCGCGTTTTACGATACGGAGCCGCCGCCACCACCTGTTCTTCCTTTGGAGGGCAGATCTGGAGTCCGTTCTGGGCTCCGGAGAGGGGGAATCGACGACTTCGTCATCACCAACCATCCTTCATCACCAATTCCATGATGCTCTTCATCGTCCGTGAGTAATCTCATCGTAGGCTTGCTGTACGGTGATGGGTTGGATGAGATCTACGATGTAATCGAGTTAGTTTTTATGGGGATTGATCCCTAGTATCCACTATGTTCTGAGATTGATATTGCTACTACTTTGCTATGCTTAATGCTTGTCACTAGGACCCGAGTGCCATGATTTCAGATCTAAACCTATTATGTTTTCATCAATATATGTGCGTTCTTGATCCTATCTTGCAAGTTGTAGTCGCCTACTATGTGTTATGACCCGGCAACCCCGGAGTGACCATAGCCGGAACCACTCCCGGAGATGACCGTACTATGAGGAGTTCATGTATTCACTATGTGCTAATGCTTTGTTCCGATTCTCTATTAAAAGGAGACCTTAATATCCCTTAGTTTCCATTAGGACCGCGTGATACGTCCATTTTGCATCATGCTTTCATGTTAATATTTATTGCTTTTTGGGCTGTTATTTCACTTCACGGTACAATACTTATGCCTTTTCTCTCTTATTTTGCAAGGTTTACATGAAGAGGGAGAATGCCGGCAGCTGGAATTCTAGCCTGAAAAAGGAGCAAGTTTGAGATGCCTATACTGCGCAATTCCAAAAGCCGTGAAAAGCAACGTGGATTTTTTGGGAATATATTAAAAATACTGGGCCGAAGAAGTGCCGGAGGGGCGCCAGCAGGAGGCCACAAGCCTGCTAGGCGCAGCCACCCCCCTAGCCGCGCCTAGGAGGCTTGTGGGATCCCTGCTAGCCCACTGGCTCCCCTATTCTGCTATATGAAGGGTTTCGTTCCGAAAAAATTCACAAGGAGGCTTTTCGGAGGATTCGCCGCCGCCACGAGGCGGAACTTGAGCAGAACCAATCTAGAGCTCCGGCAGGACGATCCTGTCGGGGAAACTTCCCTCCCGGAGGGGGAAATCGTCGCCATCGTCATCACCAACACTCCTCTCATCGAAGGGGACTCATCACCATCAACATCTTCATCAACACCATCTCATCTCCAAACCCTAGTTCATCTCTTTTAACCAATCTCCGTCTCGCGACTCCGATTAGTACTTGTAAGGTTGCTAGTAGTGTTAATTACTCTTTGTAGTTGATGCTAGTTGGATTATTTGGTGGAAGAGTTTATGTTCAGATCCTTGATGCTACTCATTACCTCTGTGGTCATGAATATGATTATGCTATGTGAGTAGTTACTTTTGTTCCTGAGGACATGGGATAAGTCATGCTAATAGTAGTCATGTGAATTTGGTATTCTTCGATATTTTGATGTGTTGTATGTTGTTTTTCCTCTAGTGGTGTTATGTGAACGTCGACTACATAACACTTCACCATTATTTGGGCCTAGAGGAAGGCATTGGGAAGTAGTAAGTAGATGATGGGTTGCTAGAGTGACAGAAGCTTAAACCCTAGTTTATGCGTTGCTTCGTAAGGGGCTGATTTGGATCCACTAGTTTAATGCTATGGTTAGACTTTGTCTTAATTCTTATTTCGTAGTTGTGGATGCTTGCGAGAGGGGTTAATCATAAGTGGGATGCTTGTCCAAGTAAGGGCAGTACCCAAGCGCCGGTCCACCCACATATAAAACTATGAAAGTAACGAACGTGAATCATATGAACATGATGAAAACTAGCATGACAGAAATTCACGTGTGTCCTCGGGAGCGTTTTTCCTCCTATAAGACTTTGTCCAGGCTTGTCCCTTGCTACAAAAGGGATTGGGCCACTTTTCTGCACCGTTGCTACTTTTGTTACTTGTTGCTTGCTACGAATCATCTCACCACACAACCACTTGTTACCGATAATTTCAGTGCTTGCAGATATTACCTTGCTGAAAACCACTTGTTAGATCCTTCTGCTCCTCGTTGGGTTCGACACTCTTACTTATCGAAAGGACTACGATTGATCCCCTACACTTGTGGGTCATCAAGACTCTTCTCTGGCGCCGTTGCCGGGGAGTGAAGCGCCTTTGGTAAGTGGAACTTGGTAAGGAAACATTCATATAGTGTGCTGAAATTTATTGTCACTTATCACTATGGAAACTAATCCTTTGAGGGGCTTGTTAGGGGTATATTCACCTCGAACGGAAGCACAAAGAGTTGCTCCTCAACCTTCTGCATCTACTGAAAATATTTGCTTTGAATTTCCTTCGGGTATGCTTGAGAAACTGATGGCTAATCCTTTTACAGGAGATGGAACATCACATCTAGACTTGCAACTAATCTATGTAGATGAAGTTTGTGGTTTATTTAAGCTTGGAGGTTTGACCAAGGATGAGGTCAAGAAGAAGGTCTTTCCCTTATCTTTGAGGGATAAGGCATTGACATGGTATAGGCTATGTGATGATACTGGATCATGGAACTACAATCGGTTGAAATTGGAATTTCATCAAAAGTTTTATCCTATTCATCTAGTACATCATGATCGGAATTATATTTATAATTTTTGGCCTCATGACAGATAAAGCATCGCTCAAGCTTGGGGAGGCTTAAATCAATGTTATATTCATGCCCCAACCATGAGCTCTCGAGAGAAATTATCATTCATAACTTCTATGCTCAGCTTTCTCATGATGATCGCACCATGCTTGACACTTCTTGTACCGGTTCTTTTATGAAGAGAAATATTGACTTCAAATGGAATTTATTGGAGAGTATTAAACGCAACTCTGAATATTGGGAGCTTGATGATGGTAATGAGTCAGGTATGAATTTCAAGTTTGATTGCGTTAAATCCTTTGTTGAAACAAATAATTTTTGTGATTTTAGCACTAAGTATGGACTTGACTCTGAGATAGTAGCTTCATGGTGTGAATCATTTGCTTCTCATATTGATCTCCCCAAAGATAAGTGATTTAAATATCCTCCTCCTTTAGAAGTCAATGTAGTTAAACCCAATCCAGTTGAAGAGAAAGTCATTGCCTATAATGATCCTATTGTTCTGAGTGCTTACATTGAGAAACCACCTTTCCCTGTTAGGATAAAGGATCATTCTAAAGCTTCAATTGTGATACGTAGAGGCTACATTAGAACACCTACACCCCCTGAGCAAATTAGAGTTGAACCTACCATTGCTATTATCAAAGATGTCATGTCCGATGATGTTGAGGGACATAATATTCACTTCTGTGAAGATGCTGCTAGAATTGCTAAACCTCACGCTAGAGATAAACATAGGCCTGTTGTTGGCACGCTTATTGTTTCTATTAAGATAGGAGATCATTGCTATCATGGTTTATGTGACGTGGGTGCTAGTGTTAGTGCAATACCTTAATCCTTATATGATGAAATTAAAGACGAGATTGCACCTGTTGAGATAGAACCTATTGATGTCACTATTCAGCTTGCCAATAGAGATACTACCTTCCCTTTGGGAATTGTTAGCGATGTTGAAGTCTTGTGTGGTAAAACGAAGTATCCTGCTGATTTCCTTGTTCTTGCTACCACTCAAGATAGCTTTTGTCCCATCATATTTGGCAGACCTTTTCTCAATACTGTCAATGCTCATATTGACTGTGAGAAGCAAATTGTCACTGTTGGCTTTGAAGGTGTGTCACATGAGTTCAATTTCTCCAAGTTTGGTAGACAACCTCATGAAAAAGAGTTGCCGAGTAAGGATGAAACTATTTCCTTGGCTTCTATTGCCGTGCCTCCTACTGATCCCTTAGAGCAATACTTGCTTGAGCATGAAAATGATATGCATATGGATGAAAGGGATGAAATAGATAGGGTTGTCTTAGAACAATATCCTATCCTTAAGAATAATTTGCCTGTTGAACTGCTTGGGGATCCACCCCCACCAAAGGGTGATCCTGTGTTCGAGCTTAAATAGTTGCTTGATACTCTTAAGTATGCTTATCTTGATGAAAAAGAGATATATCCTGTTATTATTAGTGCTAGCCTCTCAGAGCATGAAGAAAAGAAGTTACTAAAAACTCTGAGGAAGCACCGTGCTGCTATTGGATATACTCTTGATGATCTTAAGGGCATTAGTCCCACTCTATGCCAGCAGAAGATTAAAACTGATCCTGATTCTAAACCAGTTGCTGATCATCAAAGGAGATTAAATCCTAAGATGAAAGAGGTAGTAAGAAGAGAAATACTAAAGCTCCTGGAAGTGGGTATTATCTATCCTGTTGCTCATAGTGATTGGGCGAGTCCGATGCATTGCGTCCCTAAGAAGGGAGGCATTACCGTTGTCCCTAATGATAAGGATGAATTGATCCCATAGAGGATTATTACTGGCTATAGGATGGTGATCGATTTTAGGAAATTGAATAAATCCACTAGGAAAGATCATTATCCTTTGCCTTTTATCGACCAAATGCTAGAAAGACTGTCTACACACACACTTCTGCTTTCTAGACAGTTATTCTGGTTTCTCCCAAATACCAGTTGCACAATCTGATTAGGAGAAAACCACTTTCACCTGCCCTTTCGGTACCTTTGCTTATAGACGTATGCCTTTTGGCTTATGTAATGCACACGCCACCTTTCAAAGATATATGATGGCTATATTCTCTGACTTTTGTGAAAAGATTGTTGAGGTTTTCATGGATGACTTCTTCGTTTAGGGGTCTTCCTTTGATGATTGCCTCAGCAACCTTGATCGAGTCTTGCAGAGATGTAAAGACACCAATCTTGTATTGAATTGGGAGAAGTGCCACTTTATGGTTAATGAAGGCATCGTCTTAGGACATAAACTTTCTGAAAGAGGTATTGAAGTCGATAAGGCTAAGGTTGATGCGATCGAGAAAATGCCATACCCCACATATATCAAAGGTATAAGAAGTTTCCTTGGTCATGCTGGTTTCTATAGGAGGTTCATTAAAGACTTCTCTAAGATTTCTAAGCCTCTTACCAATCTCTTGCAAAAGGATATTCCTTTTGTTTTTTACGATGATTGTGAGGAAGCCTTCAAAATACTTAAGAAGGCCTTGATAACTGCACCTATTGTTCAACCACCTGATTGGAACTTACCTTTTGAAATCATGTGTGATGCTAGTGATTATGCTGTTGGTGTTGTCCTAGGGCAAAGAGTTGATAAGAAGTTGAATGTTATTCACTATGCTAGTAAAACTCTAGACAGTGCCCAAAGAAACTATGCTACTACGGAAATGGAGTTTTTAGCAGTCGTGTTTGCATGTGAAAAGTTCAGGTCTTACATAGTTGATTCCGAAGTCACTATTCACACTGATCACACTGCTATTAAGTACCTCATGGAGAAGAAGAATGCTAAACCTAGACTTATCAGATTGGTTCTCTTGCTACAAGAATTTGATTTCCACGTTGTCGACAGGAAGGGTGGTGATAACCCCGTAGCAGATAGCTTGTCTAGGTTAGAGAACGTTCTTGATGACCCACAACCTATTGATTATAGCTTTCCCGATGAGCAACTTAATGTCATCAATACTTCACGTAGTGCACCGTGGTATGCTGATTATGCAAACTATATCATTGCCAAATATATAGCACCTAGTTTCACATACCAGTAAAAGAATAAATTCTTCTTTGACTTGAGACATTACTTTTGGGATGATCCTCACCTTTATAAGGAAGGAGTAGATGGTGTTATTAGACATTGTGTACCTGAACATGAACAGGGACAGATCCTACAGAACTGTCACTCTGAGGCCTACGGAGGACACCATGCGGGAGACAGAACTGCACACAAGGTATTGCAATCAGGTTTCTATTGGCCCACTCTCTTCAAGGATGCCCGTAAGTTTGTCTTGCCTTGTGACGAATGTCAAAGAGTAGGTAATATCGGTAAACGTCAGGAAATGCCTATGAACTATTCACTTGTCATTGAACCATTTGATGTTAGGGGCTTTGATTATATGGGACCTTTTCCAAAATCCAACGGGTATACTCATATCCTAGTTGTTGTTGATTATGTCACTAAGTGGGTAGAAGCTATCCCCACTAGTAGTGTTGATCACAACACTTCTATCAGGATGCTTAAAGAAGTTATTTTCCCCAGATTTGGAGTCCCTAGATATCTGATGACCGATGGTGGTTCACTTTTCATTCATGGTGCTTTCCGTAAAACGCTTGCTAAGTACGATGTCAACCATAGAATTGCGTCCCCCTATCACCCTCAGTCCAGTGGTCAAGTAGAGCTAAGCAATAGAGAGATTAAACTGATTCTGCAAAAGACTGTCAACAGGTCTAGAAAGAATTGGTCTAAGAAGCTCGATGATGCACTGTGGGCTTATAGAACTGCCTATAAGAATTCCATGGGCATGTCTCCGTACAAAATGGTGTACGGCAAAGCATGTCATTTACCTCTTGAGCTAGAGCATAAAGCTTATTGGGCAATTAAATAGCTCAACTTTGATTTCAAACTTGCTGGTGAGAAGAGGTTATTCGATATTAGCTCACTTGATGAGTGGAGAACTCAGGCATATGAAAATGCCAAGTTGTTCAAAGAAAAGGTTAAGAGGTGGCATGATAAGAGGATACAAAAGCGTGAGTTCAATGTAGGTGATTATGTCTTGCTATATAATTCTCATTTAAGATTTTTTGCAGGCAAGCTTCTCTCTAAATGGGAAGGTCCCTATATTGTTGAGGAAGTATATCGTTCCGGTGCTATCAAGATCAACAACACGGAAGGTAATTGTCCGAGAGTGGTAAATGGGTAGAGAATCAAGCATTATATCTCAGGTACTCCCATAAATGTTGAAAGCAATATTATCAATATCATAACTCCGGAAGAATACCTAAGGGATGTTTATCAGCCTGTTTCAGACTCCGAAAACGAACAGGTATGTGATTCGGTAAGAAAACAGACTCCAAAACTTTTCCAGTAGGAATTTTTCTCCATTTTGGAATTTTTGAAAAAATAGAAAAATTGGAAGTAGTGCGGAAAGCGCGCGAGGAGGCGACAAGCCTGCCAGGCGCGGGCCCACCCCCTGGTCGCGCCTGGGGGGCTTGTGGCCACCTCGTGTGCCTCCTGGACTCTATTTTCGTGCAGAGTACTCCTTGTGGTCTAGAAAAAATCATTATATATTCTCCCGTAAGGTCTGACCCTCGTATCACGTGAATTTCCTTTGTTTTTGTTTCGAGCCTGTTTTCTGTTGCAGATTTAGGGCAAGATGTCTTCTCAAGATTCAGAGGGGGGAACTATGTGGCCGATTACCTTGCCAACCACAAGGTGTATGGGGACTTGGGTCGTTATGGTTGGACCACTGATGAGGAAGAAGATTATGATCCCAGGGGGAAGGAAGGAACAAGTTCTGATGAAGAGGAGGCTCCTCTACCTCCACCTGGAGACACCCATGTGGAGTTCAAGAAGTCGAGCCTCCCTGACTCAAGGAAGAACCCTAAGAATTTTTTTATCCCTTCTCGTTTCTTGCAGGAGAGTAAGCAGGAATTATGCCAAAGGGTGTTAGGGCTTGAAGAGGAAAATGATGATCTGAGGGAGCAAAATTTTATGCTCAAATGGAAATTAAACAAGGTCAAGGCCTCTGCAACAACTCCACCACCATCACTGCCAAGAAAGACAACTAAGCATGGGTATGGGCAATCCCCTTGGCTTGTGCCAAGCTTGGGGGAGTTGTCCCGATATCGTTTCACCATCACATCATTTGCCTTTACCTTTGTTTTAGTTTGTTCCTTTTCAGTTTTCTTTTTCTCTAGTAGATTAAAAGTATTAGTGCTTTAGTCTTGAGTTTTGCTTTGTGTCACCCCGATGTATTCGAGCTCGTGAGCCATATAATAAAGAGTGTCTTAGTTGAGGACTTTGCCTCTTTCCATGATCAAAAGAGTGAGAAAAGAACAAAAGCATGAAAGATCATGTAATGATCTTATGGGAAGTGATGGATTCACATATAAAAAGAATGTTGATTGAAACTTGTTGAGGGTAGACAAACGTAGACCTTGGTCATTGTTGCAATTAATAGGAAGTGATAAAGAAGGAGAGGTTCACATATAAATACATCATCTTTGACACCATCTATGATTGTGAACACTCAATAAGCTATTGCATGCTTAGAAGTAGACGTTGGACAAAGAAGACAACATAATGAATTGTGTTTGCTTGGTTCCGAACAATGTTATATGATTAGAGATCCCTTAGCATGTGACGATTGCTTCCACCTCATATTAGCCAAAACTCCCGCACCAAGTAGAGATACTACTTGTGCATCCATAAATCTTCAACCCAGTTTTGCCATGAGAGTCCACCATACCTACCTATGGATTGAATAAGATCCCTTAAGTAAGTTGTCATTGGTGCCAGCAATAAAAATTGCTCCCTAATATGTATGGTCCATTAGTGTGTGGAAAATAAGCTTTGTATGAACCTGTTATGAGGAAGACATAAAAGCGACAGACTTCATAATAAATTTCTTTATCACAGAAGGCAATATAAAGTGACGCTCCTCCGCACTAAGAGGACACGCATCCAAACCTCAAAAGCGCACGACAACCTGTGCTTCCCTCTGCGAAGGGCCTATCTTGTACCTTTACTTTTTGCCCTTGAAAGAGTCATGGTGATCTTCACCAATTCCTTGTTTCGCCTTTATCTTAGCTAACGTCATATGCTAGGGAAAGATCTATATTCATATGTCAACTTGGAGGTAAGCATTCATGAATTATTGTTGTTGACATTACCCTTGAGGTAAGCAGTTGGGAGGCAAAACTATAAGCCCCTATCTTTCTCTGTGTTTAGCTGAAACTTTGATCTCATGAGTACCACGTGAGTTGTAGCAATTGTAGAGAACGAAAAGATGATTGAGTATGTGGATTTGCTTTACAAGCTCTTATTTGACTCTTTCTGATGTTGTGATAAGTTGCAATTGCTTCAATGACTAAAGGCTATCGGTTGCTAATTCTCGGTAAGGTTCTTGATCCATACTTTACTTTGTGAAGGAATTGTCACTTTAGCACGAGAGATTATATGTTGGTATTGTTGTTCTGAACATGATCTTGATGCATGCATGTTCGTATCTTGTTTTGTCGACACCTCTCTCCCTAAACATGTGGGCATATTTATTGAGCTCGGCTTTCGCTTGAGGACAAGCGAGGTCTAAGCTTGGGGGAGTTGATACGTCCATTTTGCATCATGCTTTCATGTTGATATTTATTGCTTTTGGGGCTATTATCTCACTTCACGGTACAATACTTATGCCTTTTCTCTCTTATTTTGCAAGGTTTACATGAAGAGGGAGAATGCCGACAGCTGGAATTCTGGCCTGAAAAAGGAGCAAGTTTGAGATGCCTATTCTACGCAACTCCAAAAGCCGTGAAAATAAACGTGGATTTTTTTGGAATATATAAAAAATACTGGGCCGAAGAAGTGCCGGAGGGGTGCCAGTAGGTGGCCACAAGCCTGCTAGGCGTGGCCACCCCCCTGGCCGCGCCTAGGGGGCTTGTGGGTTCCCTGCTGGCCCACTGGCTCCCCTCTTCTGCTATATGAAGGGTTTCATTCCGCAAAAATTCAGAAGTAGGCTTTTCGGAGGATTCGCCGCCGCCGCGAGGTGGAACTTAAGCAGAACCAATCTAGAGCTCCGGCAGGACGATCCTGCCGGGGAAACTTCCCTCCCGGAGAGGGAAATCATCGCCATTGTCATCACCAACACTCCTCTCATCAGAGGGGACTCATCACCATCAACATCTTCATCAGCACCATCTCATCTCCAAACCCTAGTTCATCTCTTGTAACCAATCTCCGTCTCGCGACTCCGATTGGTACTTGTAAGGTTGCTAGTAGTGTTAATTACTCCTTGTAGTTGATGCTAGTTGGATTATTTGGTGGAAGAGTTTATGTTCGGATCCTTGATGCTACTCATTACCTCTCTGGTCATGAATATTATTATGCTTTGTGAGTAGTTACTTTTGTTCCTGAGGACATGGGATAGGTCATGCTAATAGTAGTCATGTGAATTTGGTATTCGTTCGATATTTTGATGTGTTGTATGTTGTTTTTCCTCTAGTGGTGTTATGTGAACGTCGACTACATAACACTTCACCATTATTTGGGCCTAGAGGAAGGCATTGGGAAGTAGTAAGTAGATGATGGGTTGCTAGAGTGACAGAAGCTTAAACCCTAGTTTATGCGTTGCTTCGTAAGGGGATGATTTGGATCCACTAGTTTAAAGCTATGGTTAGACTTTGTCTTAATTATTCTGTCATAGTTGCGGATGCTTGCGAGAGGGGTTAATCATAAGTGGGATGCTTGTCCAAGTAAGGGCAGTACCCAAGCGCCGGTCCACCCACATATCAAACTATCAAAGTAACGAACGTGAATCATATGAACATGATGAAAACTAGCATGATAAAAATTCCCGTGTGTCCTCGGGAGCGTTTTTCCTCCTATAAGACTTTGTCCAGGCTTGTCCCTTGCTACAAAAGGGATTGGGTCACTTTGCTGCACCGTTGGTAATTTTGTTACTTGTTGCTTGCTACGAATCATCTCACCACACAACCACTTTTTACCGGTAATTTCAGTGCTTGCAGATATTACCTTGCGGAAAACCACTTGTCAGATCCTTCTGCTCCTCGTTGGGTTCGACACTCTTACTTATCGAAAGGACTACGATAGATCCCCTATACTTGTGGGTCATCACCCCGCTGTCACGGGAGGGATGGACAATAGATGGCATGCAAGTTATTTTCCTTAAGCACGTATGACTATATAAGGAATGCATGCCTACATTACATTGATGAACTGGAGCTAGTTACATATCTCTCCATGTTATAACTGTTACATGATGAATGGCATCCGGCATAATTATCCATCACCGATACAATGCCTACGAGTCTTTTACTGCTGGTCCTTGCTATGTTACTTTACCGCTACTATTGTAACTGCCGTTACTTTACCGCTACTGTAGTCACTGTTGCTACTGTTACCGCTAATGTTGTCACTGCTGTTACTGTTACCGTTGCTACCATTACTATCACACTACTCTGCTACTGAAACTTTGCTGCAGATACTAAATCTTTCAGGTGTGGTTGAATTGACAACTCAACTGCTAATACTCGAGAATATTCTTTGGCTTCCCCTTGTGTCGAATCAACAAATTTGGGTTGAATACTCTACCCTCGAAAACTGTAGCGATCCCCTATACTTGGGGGGTTATCAAGGCTATTTTCTGGCGTCGTTGCCGGGGAGGCATAGCTCTATTCTCTGAGTCACTTGGGATTTACGTCTGTTGATCACTATGAGGAATCCAAGAGATCCAAAAACTAAAGTCTTGCCCTCAACTACGAGGACACGTAAGGAACATCCATCTAGCTTTGCACTTGATTCACCTTCAGTTATGAGTAAGTTTGCGACACCACCTCCTGCTAGAAATTCTGATATGTCGCCTGTGCTTGATGATGCTACATCTTCTATCCATGATGCTTATGATGATGCTTTGCTTGATACTGCTTTGCCCTTGGGTGCATTTCTTGATGCACAAATTGCTAGAGTTGCTGCTGAATGTGATGATACTTTCGAAACTACTGAAATTATTGAAGTAGAACCTGCTGTTTCACCTGTTAGAACTAGCTCTCCTAGATATGAATTGCCTGATATACCTGAGGGTTATGTTATGGAGGGAGAGGTGGGTGGGGACTTTCTTGCTTGTATGGATAGCTATGATCTTGAGAATTTACTACGCAAGTGGAAGGAAAAATCTTTGAACGCTAGAATGAAATACGATCCTAAGTTTGCTACTTCACCCATCTTTATAACCAATAAGGATTATGAATTCTCTGTCGACCCTGAGTTAATCACTTTGGTCGAATCTGATCCTTTTCATGGTTATGAGTCTGAAACTGTTCTAGCACATCTTACCAAGCTGAATGATATAGCCACCCTATTCACGAGTGAGGAAAAGATTCGCCATTACTATATCCTTAAGTTGTTTCCTTTCTCACTAAAGGATGACGCTAAGACTTGGTTCACTTTTCTTTCTCCTGGTTGTGTGCGTAGTCCCCAGGATATGATCTACTACTTCTTTGAGAAATATTTTCCTGCCCATAAGAAACAAGCTGCCTTGCAGGATATTTATAACTTTGTGCAAGTTGAAGAAGAGAGTCTCCCACAAGCTTGGGGGAGGCTTGTCTAGTTATTGAATGCTTTGCCTCATCACCCTCTTGATAAGAATGAAATACTTGATATCTTTTATAATGGACTAACTGATGCTTCTAGGGACCATGATAGTTGTGCTGGTTATGTTTTCACGGAACGAACTGTGGAACAAGCTGAAATTCTATTGAATAATATCTTGAGCAATGATAATGCTTGGACTATTCCCGAACCACCTTTGAAACCAACTCCAAAGAAAAGAGGTATTATATTCCTCAGTCCTGAAGATATGCAAGAAGCCAAGGAATCTATTCAAGAGAAAGGTATTAAATCTGAAGATGTTAAGAATCTACCACCTATCGACGAAATACATGGTCTTGATAACCCGACACACGTAGTAGAGGTAAATTCTCTTTGTAGATTCAATGAGAGTGATATTCCTTTTGATAAACCTGGTAGCTTATGCTTAGATGAATTTGATAACTTTGTTGCCAAACAACAAAGTTTCAATGATTATGTTAGCAGACAATCGAACAGAATGCTCGTATGCTTAGTCATTTAAGTGCTTGTGTGGATAGAAATGTCAATGATCTTAAGCTTTTGAGTAAACATGCCTCTATGGTCACTACTCAAGTAGAACAAGTACTTAAGGCTCAAAATGATTTGCTCAATGAGTTGAATGACAATTCCGTTAGAGTTGTCACTAGAGGTGGTAGAATGACTCAGGAACCTTTGTATCCTGAGGGCCATCCTAAGATAATTGAACAAGATTCTCAAGGAGTTAGCACTGATGCATCTAGTCATCCTAGTGATAGGAACAAAAAGAAAGATGATAGGAACTTCCATGCTAGCAAACCAGCTGCTGTTACACCTGAGAATCCAAACAATATCTCTGTTTCTGATGCCAAAACACAATCTGGTGATGAACATGAGCCTAGTGATAATATCGATAGTGGTGTTCATGATGATGCTCAACCTAGTAATGATAAGGATGTGGAGATTGAACCTAGTGTTGATCTTGATAACCCACAACCTAAGAACAAGAGATATGATAAGAACGACTTCATTGCTAGGAAGCATGGTAAAGAAAGAGAACCATGGGTTCAGAAACCCATGCCCTTTCCTCCCAAACCATCCAAGAAAAAGGATGATGATGATTTTGAGTGCTTTGTTGAAATTATTAGACCTGTCTTTCTGCAAATGCGTTTGATAGATATGCTCAAAATGTCTCCTTATGCTAAGTACATGAAAGATATTGTGACCAATAAAAGGAAGATACCTGAGGTTGATATTTCCACCATACTTGCCAACTACACCTTCAAGGGTGGAACTCCTAAGAAACTAGGTGATCCCGGAGTGCCCACTATACCTTGCTCCATTAAAGGAAACTACGTTAGAACTGTTTTATGCGATCTTGGAGATGGTTTTAGTGTTATGCCTCTCTCTCTTTATAGTAGACTTGAATTGGATAAGTTGACACCCACTGAAATCTCCTTGCAAATGGCCGAAAAATCAACTGCTTTTCCTATCGGCGTTTGCGAGGATGTGCCTATTGTGGTTGCTAATGTTACTATCTTAACGGGCTTTTTTATTCTGATATTCCCGAGGATGATGCTATGGAGGTCATCCTTGGAACACCCTTTTTAAACACTGCAGGGGCTGTTATTGATTGCAACAAAGGCAATGTCACTTTCCATGTTAACGGTAATGAGCATATCGAGTACATTGCATCAATGTTATTGAAAAAACTTCATCAATTCTTATTGGGAGCTTTGAATGCCCTATACCTACTGTCAAGATGAAGTATGATTTACTTGTTGGGGATATGCACATCCCCATTGAGGTAACCTAGTGATTATTCGAAAATTCTCCGGTTTTATGCGATTCGAAAAAGTTTGTCAAGGAGACTTGATCAACCTCATTGACGGATTTCTTTGGATGACCATGAGATGGATGAATCTAGGAGTCACAACCCTTTGTTCCAAACTTCTACTTTCTGTTGTTTAGAAGAAAAATGATAAATGTAGTTTTATTTTCCTGTTTTCTGCTTATTGCGTCCCTTAGAAAAGTGTCCCGAAAATAAAAGTTCATCAAATGCCCTGAAATTCAAGTATGATTTTTTCTTGAATTTTCAAAAAATTCTGAGATAAAGAGCTAGTCAGGGGGATGCACCAGTGGGCCACACCCCCCCCCCCCCCCCGTCGGGCCTGGCAGGCTTGTGGGCCCCACGTGGCCCCCCTCCACTTATTCCAGCTCCCATCTCCTTGCCCTACCTCCAGAAAAAATCATTCCACAGCTCAAACCCGTGTTCTTGCTCCTCTTGTTGCATTTCTCGATCTCCTTGTGCAAACCCCCATTCACCAAACTATTTTGGGGAGTTGTTCCTTGGTATGTGACTCCTCCATTGGTCCAATTATTTTTTGCTCTAGTGCTTTATTCTTTGCGTATTTTTGTTGCCTTGGTGACCCTTTTCTTGAGCTTTTCATGTTCATTTTAGTTGGTCCCAAGTAGTTTTGATGCATGATATGGCCTCTAGGCACTTCTAGGAGTAGTTGCTATGAGTTTCGTTGAGCCTTGTTCACTTTTCCTTTGAGTCACTAAAAATTTTAGAAAATTTCAGAGAAAGAAAAAGGAAAAGATGAGGAGGTTCCTAAGAGGCTCTTCAAGCCGTGACCCCAAGGATGATGAAAATGAGAAGAAGAAACCCAAGTATCCG
Organism: Hordeum vulgare subsp. vulgare; assembly: GCF_904849725.1. Classification (NCBI taxonomy): domain Eukaryota; kingdom Viridiplantae; phylum Streptophyta; class Magnoliopsida; order Poales; family Poaceae; genus Hordeum; species Hordeum vulgare. Next base: position 434,134,047 of record NC_058519.1, on the reverse strand, counting down.
GTCTCCCGAGTTGCAGAAGTTCGAGCGTGCGAGTGGCCAAGCGATGTGTTCTTACGTGCCGCCGGTCTTTATGAGGATTTTTATTACTTGGTGGAGAACGAAGACTTACCGCATTTGTTGAAGATAAGTGTCCACAATACCTCCTCCTCACTAATATTTTTGTGCAAAGCTTTTATTTCTATCCAAGGAAGAGCCCTCCTACGGTTGAGTTCAAGTTATATGATATCCCCCAACGCATGTCACTTCAGGATTTTTGCAATGTTTGCAAATTACCTTATGTTGGGGATATTCATGAACCTCGTCCACGGGACTTGGAGGCTTTCATTGACACTATTTCTGTAGGAGAGGACAGAGGAGTATCTTGTGCTAGAGTTTCTAGCATACATTTTCCCGTGCTTCGGTATTTCTCATTATTCGTGGGAAAATGTTTGATTGGCCGTGGGAAAGCTGGGGCTCTTAGCTCCCCAGATCTTGCGGTTTTGCACGAAGCTCTTTATAATGATAAAACTTATAGCTTGGGCGCTATAGTGGCTCAACGGTTGAATACGAACCGTACTAAAGGCGATGTTTATGGAGGTATCTATGCTACCCGTCTTGCTAGACATTTTGATATACCTATTAGACCGAGGAAGAAGAGATGCTTCTTCCTGAGAGATATCTAGATTATGATAGCATGGTTCGCAATGACTTCCTCGATAAAGATATAAATAAGAGGATGATTTATAACTTGGTATTTAGTCAGGGTACTCATGAGACTATTACTTTGCCTGCTCCTTCTTTGTTCAATCTTCATCTAGGCAGGTACATTATTATGCCCTCGGACATCTACGCATATTGGGGCATAGCGCCACCACAGGCGCCCGTGCCCGAGCTACCAGTCGAGTACCAGACGCCAGTTTATCAATGGGAGCTAGAGGAGCTCACCCAGCAGTGGCACCCTCAGTACACTCTGGAGTACCCCGGAGACGGTTACTTCCCTCCGTGGGAGTAGACCAACTTAGGACAAAAGCCTAAGCTTGGGGGAGTACGTGTTTCTCACCGACTTTATATTCATGCTCACACTTTGTCTTTGTTAGTCGGTGTTCACACCTTGCCATTGTATCATCCATGCTATTTTATTTCTTTTTCTTGCTTTATTCTCATGTTGTTTAGATTGAGAAAAACAAAAAAAATAGTTGTAAGTTTGCTTTCCAGCTTGCTTAGTGGTATTTAAAAAAAAGAAAACCCAAAAAGATTCCCCGTTCTTCTTTTGTTTGTTGGGAGCTTTCCCATGTAAATAGTTTTCTTTTTCTTTGGGTCAAGGTAGAAGACCATGGTTAAAATGTCTAGTGGCTCTCACATGCATGATTTTTTATCCTTCAAAGAGCCATATTACTTTGTCTTCTCCTCTGTGTTTGCTTGCAGATTCCAACTTAGTCCGATGCACGAACACTCTCATTATGATCCACATCATTCGGTCGTGCAAGTGAAAGGCAATAATGACGATATTGTTGGAATTATGCCCTAGAGGCAATAATAAATATATTTATTATTATATTTCCTGTATCAAGATAATCGTTTATTATCCATGTTGTAATTGTATTGAATGAAGACTTATATACATGTGTGGATACATAGACAAAACACTGTCCCTAGCAAGCCTCTAGTTGGCTAGCCAGTTGATAAAAGATAGTCAGGGTCTTCTGATTATGTACAAGGTGTTGTTGCTTGATAACTGGATCACGTCATTAGGAGAATCACGTGATGGACTAGACCCAAACTAATAGACGTAGCATGTTGATTGTGTCATTTTGTTGCTACTATTTTCTGCGTGTCAAGTATTTGTTCCTATGACCATGAGATTATATAACCCACTGACACCGGAGGAATGCTTTGTGTCTATCAAACGTCGCAACGTAACTGGGTGACTATAAAGATGCTCTACAGGTATATCCGAAGGTGTTCGTTGAGTTAGTATGGATCGAGACTGGGATTTGTCACTCCGTGTGACGGAGAGGTATCTCGGGGCCCACTCGGTAATACAACATCACACACAAGCCTTGTAAGCAATGTGACTTAGTGTAAGTTGCGGGATCTTGTATTACGGAACGAGTAAAGAGACTTGTCGGTAAACGAGATTGAAATAGGTATGCGGATACTGACGATCGAAGCTCGGGCAAGTAACATACCGAAGGACGAAGGGAATGACATACGGGATTATATGAATCCTTGGCACTGAGGTTCAAACGATAAGATCTTCGTAGAATATGTGGGATCCAATATGGGCATCCAGGTCCCGCTATTGGATATTGACCGAGGAGTCACTCGGGTCATGTCTGCATAGTTCTCGAACCCGCAGGGTCTGCACACTTAAGGTTCGACGTTGTTTTATGCGTATTTGAGTTATATGGTTGGTTACCGAATGTTGTTCGGAGTCCCGGATGAGATCACGGACTTCATGAGGGTTTCCGGAATGGTCCGGAAACGAAGATTGATATATAGGATGACCTCATTTGATTACCGGAAGGTTTTCGGAGTTACCGGGAATGTGCCGGGAATGACGAATGGGTTCCGGGTGTTCACCGGGGGGGCAACCCAACCCGGGGAAGCCCCTAGGCCTTGGGCGTGGCGCACCAGCCCTTGGTGGGCTGGTGGGAGAGCCCAAGAAGGCCCTATGCACCAAAGGATAAGAAATCAAAGAGAAAGAAAAAAGGGGGAGGTGGGAAAGGAGAGAAGGACTCCACCTTCCAATCCAAGTTGGATTCGGTTGGAAGGGGAGGACTTCCCCCCTTGTCTTGGCCGACCCCCTTGGGGCTCCTTGAGCCTCAAGGCAAGGCCCCCCCTCTCCCACCTATATATACAGAGGTTTTAGGGCTGATTTGAGACAACTTTGCCACGGCAGCCCGACCACATACCTCCACGGTTTTTCCTCTAGATCGTGTTTCTGCGGAGCTCGGGCGGAGCCCTGCCGAGATCAGATCACCACCAACCTTCGGAGCACCATCACGCTTCCGATGAACTCATCTACCTCTCCGTCTCTCTTGCTGGATCAAGAAGGCCGAGATCATCGTCGAGCTGTACGTGTGCTGAACGCGGAGGTGCCGTCCGTTCGACACTAGATCGTGGGACGGATCGCGGGACGGTTCGCAGGGCGGATCGAGGGACGTAAGGACGTTCCACTACATCAACCGGGTTCACTAACGCTTTTGCTGTGCGATCTACAAGGGTACTTAGATCGGAAATCCCCTCTCGTAGATGGACATCACCATGATAGGTCTTCGTGCGCGTAGGAAAATTTTTGTTTCCCATGCGACGTTCCCCAACAGTGGCATCATGAGCTAGGTTCATGCGTAGATGTCTTCTCGAGTAGAACACAAAAGTTTTTGTGGGCGGTGATGTGCGTTTTGCTGCCCTCCTTAGTCTTTTCTTGATTCCGCGGTATTGTTGGATTGAAGCGGCTTGGACCGACATTACTCGTACGCTTACGAGTGACTGGTTTCATCGCTACGAGTAACCCTGTTGCTCAAAGATGACTGGCAAGTGTCGGTTTCTCCAACTTTACTTGAATCGGATTTTACCGAGGAGGTCCTTGTATAAGGTTAAATAGCAATTCATATATCTCCGTTGTGGTGTTTGCGTAAGTAAGATGCGATCCTACTAGATACCCATGGTCACCACGTAAAACATGCAACAACAAAATTAGAGGATGTCTAACTTGTTTTTGTAGGGTATGCTTGTGATGTGATATGGCCAATGATGTGATGTGATATATTGGATGTATGAGATGATCATGTTGTAATAGATAATATCGACTTGCACGTCGATGGTACGGCAACCGGCAGGAGCCATAGGGTTGTCTTTAAACTAACGTTTGTGCTTGCAGATGCGTTTACTATTTTGCTAGCATGTAGCTTTAGTAGTAATAGCATGAGTAGCACGACAACCCCGATGGCGACACGTTGATGGAGATCATGGTGTGGCGCCGGTGTCAAGAAGATCGTGCCGGTGCTTTGGTGATGGAGATCAAGGAGCACGTGATGATGGCCATATCATGTCACTTATGAATTGCATGTGATGTTAATCCTTTTATGCACCTTATTTTGCTTAGAACGATGGTAGCATTATGAGGTGATCTCTCACTAAAATTTCAAGACGAAATTGTGTTCTCCCCGACTGTGCACCGTTGCTACAGTTCGTCGTTTCGAGACACCACGTGATGATCGGGTGTGATAGACTCAACGTTCACATACAATGGGTGCAAAACAGTTGCACACGCGGAACACTCGGGTTAAGCTTGACGAGCCTAGCATGTGCAGACATGGCCTCGGAACACATGAGACCGAAAGGTCAATCATGAATCATATAGATGATATGATTAGCATAGGGATGCTTACCACTGAAACTATACTCAACTCATGTGATGATCGGACTTGAGCTAGTGTAAGTGGGTCATGAACCACTCAAATGACTAGAGAGATGTACTTTTTGAGTGGGAGTTTAGCAAGTAATTTGATTAAGTTAAACTCTAAATATCTTGAACATAGTCTAAGTCCACTTTGAATATATTTGTGTTGTAGATCATGGCTCACGCGACAGTCACCCTGAATTTTAATACGTTCCTAGAGAAAGCTAAGTTGAAAGATGATGGAAGCAACTTTGTAGACCGGGCTCGTAATCTTAAGTTAATCCTACAAGCTGGGAAGAAGGATTATGTCCTTAATGCTGCGCTAGGAGATGAACCACCCGCTACGGCTGACCAGGATGTTAAGAACGCTTGGTTAACATGTAAGGAGGACTACTCAGTAGTTCAATGTGCAGTCTTGTATGGCTTAGAACCGGGACTTCAATGTCGCTTTGAGCGTCCTGGAGCATATGAGATGTTCCAGGAGTTGAAGTTCATCTTTCAGAAGAACGCCCGGATCGATAGGTATGAGACCTCCGATAAATTCTATGCTTGCAAGATGGAGGAGAATTCGTCTGTGAGTGAACATGTGCTCAAAATGTCTGGGTACTCAAACCGTCTAGCTGAGCTGGGGATTGAACGCCCGCAAGAGGTTATCACTGACAGAATCCTTCAATCACTGCCGCCAAGCTATAAGGGCTTTGTGTTGAACTACAACATGCAAGGGATGAACAAGTCACCCGGCGAGTTGCTTGCGATGCTGAAAGTCGCAGAGTCTGGACTCCGTAAAGAGCATCAAGTGTTGATGGTGAATAAGACCACTAGTTTCAAGAGAAACGGCAAAGGCAAGAAGGGTAATTCAAAGAAGCGGCAAGCCTATTGCCAATCCGACGAAGAAACCCAAAGTTGGACCTAAGCCTGAAACAAAGTGCTACTATTGTAAGGGTATGGGTCACTGGAAGCGCAACTGCCCCAAGTATCTGGCTGATAAGAAGGCGGCCAAAGAAAAATCAGGTATATTTGATATACATGTTATTGATGTGTACTTAACCGGCTCTCGTAGTAGTGCATGGGTATTCGATACCGGTTCTGTTGCTCATATTTGCAACTCGAAACAGGAACTGCGGAATAGGCGAAGGCTGGCGAAAGATGAAGTGACGATGCGCGTAGGAAATGGTTCCAAGGTTGATGCAATCGCCGTCGGCACAGTTTCACTTCAGTTACCATCAGGATTAGTTATGAACTTAAATCATTGTTATTTAGTGCCTGCGTTGAGCATGAACATTATATCTGGATCTTGTTTATTGCGAGACGGTTACTCTTTTAAGTCAGAGAATAATGGTTGTTCTATTTCTATGAGTAACAACTTTTATGGTCATGCACCCAATGTGAGAGGATTGTTCATATTGAATCTTGATAGCGATACACACATACATAACACTGAGACCAAAAGAGTTAGAGTTAACAATGATAGCGCCATATTTTTGTGGCACTGCCGCTTAGGTCATATTGGTGTAAAGCGCATGAAGAAACTCCATGCCGATGGACTTTTGGAGTCACTTGACTTTGATTCACTTGACACGTGTGAACCATGCCTCATGGGCAAGATGACTAAAACTCCGTTCTCCGGAACAATGGAGCGTGCAAGTGACTTGTTGGAAATCATACATACCGATGTGTGTGGTCCGATGTGCGTAGAGGCACGCGGCGGATATTGTTATTTTCTCACCTTCACTGACGATTTGAGTAGATATGGTTATGCCTACTTAATGAAGCACAAGTCTGAAACATTTGAAAAGTTCAAGCAATTTCAGAGTGAAGTTGAAAATCATCGTAACAAGAAGATCAAGTTCCTACGGTCTGATCATGGGGGTGAATATCTGAGTTTCGAGTTTGGTGCTCACTTAAGACAATGTGGAATTGTTTCACAGTTGACACCGCCTGGAACACCACAGCGTAATGGTGTGTCCGAACGTCGTAATCGTACTTTATTAGAGATGGTGCGATCTATGATGTCTCTTACCGATTTGTCGTTATCGTTTTGGGGTTATGCATTAGACACAGCTGCATTCACTTTAAATAGGGCACCATCAAAATCCGTTGAGACGACACCATACGAACTGTGGTATGGCAAAAGGCCAAAGTTGTCGTTTCTTAAAGTTTGGGAATGTGATGCTTATGTCAAAAAGCTTCAGCCTGAAAAGCTGGAACCCAAAGCGGAAAAGTGCATCTTCATAGGTTACCCAAAAGAGACAGTTGGGTACACCTTCTATCTCAAATCCGTGGGCAAAGTGTTTGTTGCTAAAAACGGAGCTTTTCTCGAGAAGGAGTTTCTCTCGAGAGAATTGAGTGGGAGGAAGACAGAACTTGATGAGGTTGTCGAACCTCTCATCCCTCTAGATGGTGGCGCAGGGCAAGGGGAAACCTCTGTCGTTGTGATGCCGGTTGAGGAGGAAGTTAATGATGATGATCATGAAACTCCGGTTCAAGTTCCTGTCGAACCACGCAGGTTGACGAGACCATGTGCTGCTCCAGAGTGGTACGGTAATCCCATTTTGTCAATCATGTTGTTAGACAACAATGAACCTGCAAATTATGAAGAAGCAATGGTGGGCCCAGATTCCAACAAATGGCTAGAGGCCATGAAGTCCGAGATAGGATCCATGTATGAAAACAAAGTGTGGACTTTGGAAGTACTACCTGAGGGCCGCAAGGCTATTCAGAACAAATGGATCTTTAAGAAGAAGACGGACGCTGACGGCAATGTGACCGTTTATAAAGCTCGACTTGTGGAAAAGGGTTTTTCACAAGTTCAAGGAGTTGACTACGATGAGACATTCTCACCCGTAGCGATGCTTAAGTCCGTCAGAATCATGTTAGCAATAGCTGCATTTTTCGATTATGAAATCTGGCAGATGGATGTCAAAACGGCGTTCCTTAACGGTTTCCTTAAGGAAGAGTTGTATATGATACAACCCGAAGGTTTTGTCGATCCTAAGAATGCTGACAAGGTGTGCAAGCTCCAGCGATCCATTTATGGACCGGTGCAAGCATCTCGGTGTTGGAACAAACGCTTTGATGAGGTGATCAAAGCATTTGGGTTTATACAAGTGGTTGGAGAATCTTGTATTTACAAGAAAGTGAGTGGGAGCTCTGTGGCGTTTCTAATATTATATGTGGATGACATATTGCTGATTGGAAACAACGTAGAGTTTTTGGAGAGCATAAAGGATTACTTGAATAAAAGTTTCTCTATGAAGGACCTTGGAGAAGCTGCTTACATTCTAGGCATTAAGATCTACAAGGATAGATCAAAACGCCTGATAGGACTTTCACAAAGCACATACCTTGATAAAGTTTTGAAGAGGTTCAAAATGGAACAGTCCAAGAAAGGGTTCTTGCCAGTTTTACAAGGTACGAGATTGAGTAAGACTCAGTGCCCAGCAACTGATAAGGATAGAGAGCATATGAGCACCGTCCCCTATGCTTCAGCCATAGGTTCTATCATGTATGCAATGTTGTGCACTAGACCGGACGTTAGCCTGGCCAAAAGTATGGCAGGCAGGTTCCAGAGTAATCCAGGAGTGGATCACTCGACGGCGGTCAAGAATATCCTGAAGTACGTGAAAAGGACTAAGGAGATGTTTCTCGTGTATGGAGGTGACGAAGAGCTCGCCGTAAAGGGTTACGTCGATGCAAGCTTTGACACAGATCCGGACGACTCTAAGTCGTAGACCGGATACGTATTTATTCTTAATGGGGGTGCGGTAAGCTGGTGCAGTTCCAAGCAAAGCATCGTAGCAGATTCTACATGTGAAGCGGAGTACATGCCTGCCTCGGAGGCGGCTAAGGAGGGTGTCTGGATGAAGCAGTTCATGACGGATCTTGGAGTGGTGCCAAGCGCACTGAATCCAGTAACCTTGTTCTGTGACAACACGGGTGCCATTGCCTTAGCAAAGGAACCACGGTTTCACAAGAAGACCAGACACATCAAATGACGCTTCAACCTCATCTGCGACTACGTCGAAGGGGAGGACGTAAATATATGCAAAGTGCACACGGATCTGAATGTAGCAGACCCGCTGACTAAACCTCTTCCACGGGCAAAGCATGATCAACACCAGAACTGTATGGGTGTTAGATTTATTACAATGTAATTCGCATGATGATGTGAGGGCTAGATTATTGACTCTAGTGCAAGTGGGAGACTGTTGGAATTATGCCCTAGAGGCAATAATAAATATAGTTATTATTATAATTCCTGTATCATGATAATCGTTTATTATCCATGTTGTAATTGTATTGAATGAAGACTTATATACATGTGTGGATACATAGACAAAATACTGTCCCTAGCAAGCCTCTAGTTGGCTAGCCAGTTGATCAAAGATAGTCAGGATCTTCTGATTATGTACAAGGTGTTGTTGCTTGATAACTGGATCACGTCATTAGGAGAATCACGCGATGGACTAGACCCAAACTAATAGACGTAGCATGTTGATCGTGTCATTTTGTTGCTACTGTTTTCTGCGTGTCAAGTATTTGTTCCTATGACCATGAGATTATATAACCCACTGACACCGGAGGAATGCTTTGTGTGTATCAAACGTCGCAACATAACTGGGTGACTATAAAGATGCTCTACAGGTATATCCGAAGGTGTTCGTTGAGTTAGTATGGATCGAGACTGGGATTTGTCACTCCGTGTGACGGAGAGGTATCTCGGGGCCCACTCGGTAATACAACATCACACACAAGCCTTGCAAGCAATGTGACTTAGTGTAAGTTGCGGGATCTTGTATTACGGAACGAGTAAAGAGACTTGTCGGTAAACGAGATTGAAATAGGTATGCGGATACTGACGATCGAAGCTCGGGCAAGTAACATACCGAAGGACGAAGGGAATGACATACGGGATTATATGAATCCTTGGCACTGAGGTTCAAACGATAAGATCTTCGTAGAATATGTGGGATCCAATATGGGCATCCAGGTCCCGCTATTGGATATTGACCGAGGAGTCACTCGGGTCATGTCTGCATAGTTCTCGAACCCGCAGGGTCTGCACACTTAAGGTTCGACGTTGTTTTATGCGTATTTGAGTTATATGGTTGGTTACCGAATGTTGTTCGGAGTCCCGGATGAGATCACGGACTTCATGAGGGTTTCCGGAATGGTCCGGAAACGAAGATTGATATATAGGATCACCTCATTTGATTACCGGAAGGTTTTCGGAGTTACCGGGAATGTGCCGGGAATGACGAATGGGTTCCGGGTGTTCACGGGGGGGCAACCCACCCCGGGGAAGCCCATAGGCCTTGGGCGTGGCGCACCAGCCCTTGGTGGGCTGGTGGGACAGCCCAAGAAGGCCCTATGCGCCAAAGGATAAGAAATCAAAGAGAAAGAAAAAAGGGGAGGTGGGAAAGGAGAGAAGGACTCCACCTTCCAATCCAAGTTGGATTCGGTTTGGAAGGGGAGGACTTCCCCCCTTGGCTCGGCCGACCCACTTGGGGATCCTTGAGCCTCAAGGCAAGGCCCCCCCTCTCCCACCTATATATACAGAGGATTTAGGGCTGATTTGAGACAACTTTGCCACGGCAGCCCGACCACATACCTCCACGGTTTTTCCTCTAGATCGTGTTTCTCCGGAGCTCGGGCGGAGCCCTGCCGAGATCAGATCACCACCAACCTCCGGAGCGCCGTCACGCTGCCGGAGAACTCATCTACCTCTCCATCTCTCTTGCTGGATCAAGAAGGCCGAGATCATCGTCGAGCTGTACATGTGCAGAACGCGGAGGTGCCGTCCGTTCGGCACTAGATCGTGGGACGGATCGCGGGACGGTTCGCGGGGTGGATCGAGGGACGTGAGGACGTTCCACTACATCAACCGTGTTCACTAACGCTTCTGCTATGCGATCTACAAGGATACGTAGATCAGAAATCCCCTCTCGTAGATGGACATCACCATGATAGGTCTTCGTGCGCGTAGGAAAATTTTTGTTTCCCGTGCGACGTTCCCGAACAGATATATGATGAAGTGACTGAGCCTGGAAAAGCTGGTACGAACTCGACCTATTTTGTTTTTGCAAATATGACTAGCTCATCGTTCCTAATTCAGCTTTGTTATGAGAGAAACATGTTTGCAATGACAACTTAGAGATCATAGTTTATGATGCCATGCTTAATTAGCTAGGAGCTTATAATGGTTTGTCTTGGATGCCAACATGAATTTCAAGACGATTATGATGTAGTATGATAGGATGGTATCCTCCTCTGAGTGATTCAAGTGGCTTGACTTGGCACATGTTCACGCATGTAGTTGAAATAAAATCAACATGGCCTCTATGATATTCATGTTCATGGTGATTTATGTCCTACTCATGCTTGCACTCAATGTTGGTTAATTTCAATGCATATTGATGACTGTTGTCGCTCTCTAGTTGGTCGCTTCCCAGTCTTTTGCTAGCATTCACCTGTGCTAAGCGGGAATACTGCTTGTGCATCCACTTCCATAAACCCAAAGTTGTTCCATATGAGTCCACCATACCTACCTATATGCGGTATCTATCTGCCGTTCCAAGTAAAATTGCATGTGCCACTCTCTAAATCTTCAAGTAATAATCTTTTTTGTATGCCCGAACTACTCATGTGGTGACAAGGGGTGGTCATTATCTTCCATGCTAGGCGTGTTATCCTCGATACGTGTTTATTCACTATCACTCACGAGAAAGGGGCCGGTAATTGGAATGCCCAGTTCGATGCTCAAATCGAAAAGATAATTGCAAACAAAACTCCCCCTGGATTGTTGTTGGTATGGACGGCACCCGAGGATTCAGCTAGTCGTGGAGTGTGATTGATCGGTGGTGGGGGAGTCAAAACTTTAATTTTCTGTTTGGGAAACGCCTATAGTATGTGTAGCATGGAAGACAGTGAAAACTCTTTGTCATTGCGTTGACAATGAAAGCATACCACCCAGAATTATTAATCTCTGTTTTAAAATCTTGAGCTCTCGCACCTCTGCAAATCAATGCTTCCCTCTGTGAAGGGCCTATCTATTTACATTTTTGTTGAGTCATCCTCTTCTTATAAAAGGCACCAATTAGAGAGCACCTCTGTCATTTTTATGCTTTGCTATTAATTGATATTGAGTATGACTGTGACTGTATCTTCTTTGCCATGAATTACAATGTTCAGTCAGCCCTTGGTCTTTGAAGGTGCTCTGCATTTATGTTTTGCGGTCTCAGAAAGGGCTAGCGAGATACCATCTGTTCATATTGATTCATGATTGTTTTGATTGAAGTGTTGATGTTTGAAACTTATTATTATTGCTCGCTAGTTGATTATGCCATTGATATGAGTACATCATCAGACCTAAATGTCATTGTTTTTGTGGTTAGTTATGGTCTTGCTGAAAATCTGAATATGAGTTAGACATAATTACAACAATAACATCAAACAGAGTTCGTAAAAGATTTTCTTTTGTCTCTTTCAGTTTGTAAACTGAATTGCTTGAGGACAAGCAAGGCTTTAAGCTTGGGGGAGTTGATACATCTCCATTGTATCTACTTTTCCAAAATCTTTTGCCCTTGTTTTGGTCTCTAATTTGCATGATTAGAATGGAACTAACCCGGACTAAGGCTGTTTTCAGCAGAATTGCCATGGTGTTGTTTTTGCGCAGAAATAGAAGTTCTTGGAATGACCTGGAAATTTACGAGGATTTTTTGTGGAATATATAAAAAATACTGGCGCAAGAATCACCTAGAGGGACGGAGCCAGGAGCTCACAAGCACTAGCAGCCCCCCCCCCCTGGCCGGGCCTGGCAGGCTTGTGAGCCCCTCGTGGATCCGCAGCCTCCAATTCCAGCTCTATATATTATCTTTCGGTCGGAAAAAAATCAGTGAGAAGAGTTCATCACGTTTTACGATACGGAGCCGCCGCCACCACCTGTTCTTCCTCTGGAGGGCAGATCTGGAGTCCGTTCTGGGCTCCAGAGAGGGGGAATCGACGCCTTTGTCATCACCAACCATCCTTCATCGCCAATTCCTTGATGCCAATTCCTTGATGCTGGACGGTGATGGGTTGGATGAGATCTATCATGTAATCGAGTTAGTTTTGATGGGGATTGATCCCTAGTATCCACTATGTTCTAAGATTGATGTTGCTACTACTTTGCTATGCTTAATGCTTGTCATTAGGGCCCGAGTGCCATGATTTCAGATCTGAACCTATTATGTTTTTATCAATATATGTGTGTTCTTGATCCTATCTTGTAAGTTGTAGTCGCCTACTATGTGTTATGACCCGGCAACACCGGAATGACAATAGCCGGAACCACTCCCGGAGATGACCATAGTATGAGGAGTTCATGTATTCACTATGTGCTAATGCTTTGTTCCGGTTCTCTATTAAAAGGAGACCTTAATATCCCTTAGTTTCCATTAGGACCCCGTTGCCACGGGAGGGATGGACAATAGATGTCATGCAAGTTCTTTTCCTTAAGCATGTATAACTATATACGGAATGCATGCCTACATTACATTGACGAACTGGAGCTAGTTACATATCTCTCCATGTTATAACTCTTACATGATGAATGTCATCCGGCATAATTATCCATCACTGATCCAATGCCTACGAGTCTTTTACTGCTGGTCCTTGCTACATTACTTTACCGCTACTGCTGTCACTGTCGTTACTTTACCGCTACTGTAGTCACTGCTGCTACTGTTACCGCTACTGATGTCACTGTTGTTACTGTTACCATTGCTATCACACTACTCTGCTACTGAAACTTTGTTGCAGATACAAAATCTTTCAGTTGTGGTTGAATTGACAACTCATCTGCTAATACTCGAGAATATTCTTTGGCTTCCCCTTGTGCCGAATAAACAAATTTGGGTTGAATACTCTACCGTCGAAAACTGTTGCGATCCCCTATACTTGTGGGTTATCAGCCACGTGATGCCCTCTCCTCTAGATCATAGTTCTTCCTCTAGATCGGTTTTCTGCGGAGTTCGCGTGGAGCCCTGCAGGAATAGATTATCACCATCACCGGCGCATCGTCACACTGTCACAGAACTCATCTACTTCCCCGCCCCTCTTGCTGGATCAAGAAGGCGGAGATTTTCATCGAGCTGTACATGTGCGGGACGCAGAGGTGCCGTTCGTTCGGCACTTGATCGGGACGAATCACGAGACGGTTCGTGGGACGGATCGTGAAGACGTACCACTACATCAACCGCATTTAATAACGCTTTCGCTTAGCGATCTACAAGGGTATGTGGATCCGATCTCCCTCTCGTAGATGAACATCACCATGATAGGTCTTCGTGTGCGTAGGAAAATTTTTGTTTCTGATACAACGTTCCCCAACACAGGGTCCCGTTGCTAGAGGGGCCCGCCAGCTCCCTACCACTTTAGCCATGTGTCAATGGAGTCATGGAGTAGTCTGCATTCTGCGGCCACACTGTCGTGTCCCTCGGTCGTCCTCCACCCCGATCAGCGGTACGACCGCCTTCACTGTAGCCATACTTGCTCTGGTCAGCAGTACCGGGGCCACTGTTGCCACGCCCCATCATCGTGGTGAGGCCTTGTCACATGGAGAGATGGGAATGAGCGCTGACTTGCTCGCTACCGCTTTGCACCTAGATGGCCCAAGGTGTGGCTTTATGCCCAGCTGGACCGCAACGGGGGAGCCGGTGTGAGGGGCACAGGTGATATGTCTCCATCGTATCTATAATTTTTTATTGTTCCATGCTATTATATTATCAATATTGTATGATTTATATGCAATTATATGCTATTTTATATCATTTTTTGGGAATAACCTATTAACTCAATGCCAAGTGCTAGTTGTTGTTTTCTATGTGTTTTTGGCTTTTCAAGAAACTAGTATCAAACTGAGTCCAAATGCTACGAAACTTTTTGATGATTTTTCTGGATAGAAAGAGGACCTAGAAGCTTCGGAGAGAGACCGGGCGGTCCACGAGCAGACGACAAGGCTACACCACGCGGACAGGGGGTAGGCATGCCCTGATGCCTTGTGGGTCCCACATGGCTTCGTATGACCTAATTCCACCTTCATAGATACTCTAAAATCGTGAAACCAACACACAGCCGCCTGATACACTTTTCCTGGTGCCGCAAGTCTGTCTTTCGATGGGAGGCCATCTAGAGACCCTTTTTGGTGCCCTGGCAGAGGGGGAATCGATCAAGGAGGCCATCAACATCAAGCTTGTTGCCTCCATGATGATGTGTGAGTAGTCCAACTCAGACCCACGAGGCCGTAGCTAGTACCTAGATTGCTATTTCTCTCTTTTTGACCTTCAATACAAAGTTCATCGCAATTCTTGCGATGATCTATGCGATGTACTCATGTTTTGCGGTTTGTTTGTTGGGATCCGATGAATTATGAATTTATGACCATATTATTCATGAATATATATTGAGTATTCTTTGAATTCTTTTATGCATTATTGTTATAGATTTGTATTTCTCTCTGATCTGTCTGTTTGGATTGGCCAACTAGATTGCTTTATCTTCAGTGGGAGTGGTGCTTTGTGATGGGTTCAATCTCGTGATGCTAAATCCTAGTGACAGAAAGGGACATGACACGTATTGTATTGTTGCCATTAAGGTTAAAATGACGGGTCTGAACATATTGCTTGTCTTACTTTCTCTACATCATGTCATCTTGCTCCAAGCATTACTCAGTTTCATACTTAATACTCTAGATGCATGGTGGATAGCAGTTAATGAGTGGAGTAAAAGTACTAGGATCGTAGAAACTTAGATTCTATGAGCAAAATCGTGAATCGGAGGGACTAGTTTGGATCGTAAAGTCGTAAGATTCTAAGACTTGAGTCACGATTCTAACAACTTTGATTGGATTTGACTGAGGCGGTCCTTGGAGAAGGTTAAATAGCAATTTGCATATCACCATTGTGGCTTTGCGTAAGTAAGATGCGATCATACTACATACCGATAGCAGCCACGTAAAATTTGCAACAACAAATTAGAGGACGTCTAACTTGTTTTTGCAGGGTATGCATGTGATGTGATATGGCCAATGACATGATATGATATATTGGATATATGAGATGCTAGGTTGTAATAGTTAGATATCGACTTGCACGTCGATGCTACGGCAACCGGCAGGAGCCATAGGGTTGTCTTTAAATTTATTTTACTCTTGTAGATGATCTTGCTATATCGCTAGTAGTAGCTTTAGTAGTAACAACATAGTTAGCATGATAACCTCGATGGCAGCACAATGATGGAGATCATGATGATGGAGATCGTGTTGTGGCGCCGGTGACGATGGAGATCATCTCGGTGCTTTGATGATGGAGATCAAGAAGCACAAGTTCATGGCCATATCATGTAACTTTTTGATTTGCTTGTGATGTTAATCCTTTTATGCACCTTGTTTTGCTTCGTATGACGGTAGCATTATAAGGTCATCCCTCACTAAAATTTCAAGATAAAATTGTGTTCTCCCCGGCTGTGCACCGTTGCGATAGTTCGTCGTTTCGAGACACCACGTGATGATCGGGTGTGATAGACTCAACGTTCATATACAACATGTGCAAAACAGTTGCACACACGGAACACTCGGGTTAAACTTGATGAGCCTGGCATGTACATACATGTCCTCGAATACAAGAGACTAAAAGGTCAAGCATGAATCATATAGTTGATATGATCAACATGGAGATGTTCACAAGCTAAACTCAACTCACATGATGATCGGACTTGAGTTAGTGAATTTGGATCATGCGTCACTTGAATGACTAGAGGGATGTCAATTTGAGTGGGAGTTCTTAAGTAATATGATTAATTGAACCCATTATCATGAACATATTTAAAAGGTCTTTGCAAATTATATTGTAGCTTCCGATATAGCTCTACTATTTTTAATATGTTCCTAGAGAAAATTTAGTTGAAAGATGATAGTACAATTATTCGGGCTAGGTCCATAAACTGAGGATTGTCCTCATTGTTGCACATAAGGATTATGTCCTTAATGCACCGTTCGATGTGCTAAACCCAGAGCGTCGACTATAGATGTTGCGAACATCCAACATACATGTTTTTGATGACTACATGATAGTTCAGTGCATAATGCTTAAACGGCTTAGAATTGAGGCGCAGAAGACGTTTCGAATGTCGTGGGACATACGAGATGTTCCAAGGGATGAAATTAGGATTTCAGGCTAGTGCCCTTGTTGAGAGGTATGATACCTCTGACAAGATTCTTTGTCTAAAAATTAAGGGAGAAAAACTCAATCGTTGAGCATGTCCTCAGATTGTCTGAGTACTACAATCACTTGAATCGAGTGGGAGTTAATCTTCCAGATGAGATAGTGATTGTTCTCCAAAGTCACTGCCACCAAGCTACTAGAGCTTCGTGATGAACTGTAAAATATGAGGGTGTGGGGACCCCGACTTACAAGTCGAGATCGTTGGATGAACGTGCTCAGTGATCCCAGAGATCAATGCTCACCGAACACACAGATACTGAATAATAAGATACTTACATCCAAGTACCGAGTTATTACATCACATGACCACACGGTCAAGTTCACAAGGTTGAGCCTAAGGCCAAATCATACTGATACAACTAATAGCGGAAATCATAGGGGGTTAAGCGGATGCCCATGCCATCAAGCCTACACCGACAGGTATTCTGACTCGGAAGCGTCCTAGTTCACAAGGGCATCTCCGAAGACGTACTCATCTCCAAACTCTGGTCCTTCCATGTTTGGTCAATAATATAACCAGTGGCAAGCCAATAAGTACTTTTGAATGTACTCGCAAACAGCCCATTATATGAACAATGAAAGTGAAGGATAACAATAACATGCATCTTGGGTGGAATTCATCTTGGTGGAATGATCATGAATGTGCATCGAGTTAAAGAATTACTTTTGAAGATCAGGTTACAGATATCAATATATCTGTCGAGGGCTGAACCATCCGGGTTCACCATATACGCCAAGTCAATGAACTTGGTCATATCACTACTTCCATAATAATTCCATGTAACACATACACACACACACTTGGTTTATGCGGAAACAACTGGACGTAGTTCAAGCAGGATTACCCAACTGTCCTTGACCGTGGACACGGCTATTCGAATAGTTTAACACTCCGCAAAGGTAGTACGTTGGACCCACGAGATCCGGAAACTTTCATGTCATCCACGACTCACGGTATATAACATACCCGAGGTAAGTACCCGATCAATGCCTTTCCACTAATGATACTAGACAAAGAGGTCCACTCGATTGGTACCCAGCCCACAAGTTGTACGTCTTACGAGTACCGACTCTAGATAGTATCAACCATGCGGGGACCAACGGTGTGCCTGGAACTCATAAAAATGGCATAGTCGCCCTACCTGGCACGACCGCATCACGAGAGTGACCACACATCACTCCTGCCACTAGTAATGTGGCTCTTTGCTAGCACCAACCAGAGTAATCAACACAGCCCCATCCCATAAAGGGGTAACGTGGTCGTACATGTAAGGTTGGGACGGTCGACACATCAAAAATCTATTCCCATTTCCGAAACCATACTCACACAAATACCCGGCGCACCACTTCACCAAAAGTGGCCACCTAACACATCATCACCCTCGGGCATTAGTGGCACCCGACGGGGTTTTCTTAAGTCTTTGATTTATACCAACAACATGCTCTTGATACTATTACTCTAGCTTTACTTGTCAACATGATACTAGCATGACCCTCATAGGTGGTAGGATCAAGCTCTATGCATGTGCTCCGGAGGAGCCATCGGTAACATCACATCAATGATTTACCAACATTTATGATCATATGCAATGGAAATAATTGCTATTTTAACATGCAATATAACATATGCTCAGTCATGGTCAAAGGGCTGCTTGCCTTGGTCAGCTAGGTATTCGGGGTCTTCGAGGTCTTCCGCTCTGATTCCCTCGTCACACGGATTTTCTATCGTCGTCAAAAGAATAAATAAGAAATAGCTCAATCAAAAACAGATCACAAAGTCATTTTAAAAATGTTCTTTATTACTGATAAATCTAAGTGGTTATTTTGAAAAATATTTTCCTCTGATTCCAATGAAGGAACATTTTTAAAATCAACCAAACAGAAGCAAAACTATTCCAATTTAGTCCTTCTAATTATTGTAAAACAGAATAGTTGCTGAAAAATTCAACCAATGGTTTTATTAAATACTACATATTTTAAGAAGAATATCACTGGAAAAAATATATTTTTACACTGGTTAGATATTTTTATAAAAATCTTTGAAATCAGATTTTAAAAACAAAAGAAAAATGGGCTACCTCCCTGGCCTAGCTCGGCCTGGAACTGGGCCGGCCCAAGCCCAGCCGACAGCCTGCCCAGGCTCGCGCGCCGTCAGGTTTGGACCTGACGTGCGGGGCCCTGCGGTCAGCGGCTCTGGGCAACGAGGGGGAGAGAGTTGGGCCACCGACAGGTGGGGCACACCTGTCGGGGTCGTCTCCTACCTCTGGCCAGAGAGGAGGAGGCGCACGCCAGCGAGGCTGCCGACGTTCTCAAGCCCCAACGAGGACAGAAATGGGTTCGGCTCAATGTCGCCTACCTGCTGGTGGTCGTAACAATGACGGAGAGGCACGGGTTCACCGGCGACGAGGAGGCCGTGGCGGAGGAGTTTCTGGAGGTGGTCGAGAGGGTAGCTAGGGGCACGGAAATGGTTGGGAAAGTTGGGGGAAAGCTTCCTGAGGTCGAGGGGATCAGTTTGGTGGGTCGAGGGATGCAGGAGCCGTCTCGTAGCCGGATATCGACCGGAGCTCCGAGGCGGAGGGGCCTCGGTCGATCTCGAGCACCGAGGCTCTGCTGGCTTGCTCGGGTGGCTGGGGAGGTGCTAGTGGTCGTGGCGAAGCTATCTGAGGGGTGCTGGAGCGAGGGGGAGGGCTATTTATAGGACCGCGACGGTGAGCCGATTCGGGAGCGCCGATGACTCACCGTGGCGCGCATGGGGGTGCAGAGAGGAGCTGGGGTCGAAACCACGGTCTCAGGACGTGGTTTTGGACTGCCAGAACCATCTGTGACAAAGGGAGAGAGAGAGGAGTCGAGCATAAGTGGCCGCGCAACCTTGGCCGGTTCTGGTGCGCGCGGGCATGCATCGCACGAGCTCTAGCGCGGGAGAGGAGGGGTCCTGATGGTTGCTCGATGCAGAGGGGTTGTAGGGGAAGAGGTTGGAAACCTCGAGGGAGGCTGGAACTGGCCGCGGGCATCGCCCCCACTTTGGTGGCTTCCTGTAGCACGCCCAGAGCACAGTTTTAGCATGTCACGGCATGTTGGTGCGCTCTGAGGCACTTTGGACGTGTCTAGCATGTCCTGGCACTGGCTGGGAGTGAGGCTAGCCGTTGGGGTCCCGTGGGAGCTCCGGCTGGTCAAGCGAGACAAGGAATACTGGTGGTGTCAGCTTTGAATGGAATCTTAGATTGGGGTTTTTGGCATTTCCACTTTGAACTAGTGAGGGGCTAGTTGACTGGGGTTGGGCATTGATACTGGCCACCTAATCTGAGAGTTTGGAGCAAAGGGGTTGGGTTTAGCTATGGGTTAAAGGGGCTTTTACCCATCTGTCAGAAGGTGCTCGACAGTGGTTTGGGGTAGTTGCACCCCACCACTAGTTCTGCAACTTAACAGGTTTGGGTTTGGTGCTAAAACATGGGGTTTCACCAAGTTTGAGCTCCATTGGACAAGTTTAGCTGTGCAAACTTGAAAACACCACCATTTGACCAGATCTTTCCCTTCCAAAGAGAGTGTGGGCAAACTTAATCCCACAAATCCTATTTTTGGTGTGGAACCCTCATTTGAGGTATTAGGCACTCCTGCAAAGTTTCAGCATCATTGGACAAACTTTGCTATGTAGAGTTGCTCTAACTCCAATCTGGACACGAGGGGGTTTAGGGTTATTTGGGGTCCTTAATCACCTTGGATCAAGGTGAAACTTTATGTGGACACAAAATATGGTTTAGGGATACCACTGGAAATTTTCTAGGATTTTATTGTGAATATTGCCTTTGGAAATATTTCAAAAGGTCAAAACAGACAGAAATGGATTTCAAGGTTTTACTCAAATAATTATAATATAAATAGGGATTTAAAATCTTATGTATGGAAAATATATGTCCTTCTAATCATCTCCAAATTTAATCAGATTTTTCTAAAGCAGAAAAGTATTTTTCCATGTAGGAATACCATTTCTGGCCTCAAAAATGGACATGTAAATAAATTAAGAAAACAATTCTAAAAATAATTATTTTGTGGTTTTGGAGCACTAAAATAAAGCTAAAATCAGATCACCAACTTTGGGTAAGATCACTCCTTGCCATCAAGGGCATGTAGTGCAACTCAAAGTAGGGTTTTACCTTGATCAGAAACAAGTAAAGGTTTTTGGAAATAATTCAATATTGTGAAATGGGGTTTTTATCATCACATGATCATCACACAAGCATTCAATGACAATCATGGCACTCACATCATTAGTTTTGGAAAAAGTTTTAACAAGCTCAAATTTTTGCATTACAGAGAAGTGGTAGTAAAAACACGGTGTGACAGAGGGATAGATATGATGATCCTTGAGCTATTCGTGATGTTTGACACCGCGAAAGTAGAAATCAAGTAGGAGCATCAATTGTTGATGGTTAGTAAAACCACTAGTTTCAAGAAGGGCAGGGGCAAGAAGGGATACTTCATGAAACGGCAAACATGTTGCTGCTCTAGTGAAGAAACCCAGGGTTGAACCCAAACCCGAGACTAAGTGCTTATGTAATGAGGGGACGGTCACTGAAGAGGAACTACCCTAGATACTTGGTATATGAGAAGGTTGGCAAAGTCGACATAAGTATATTGGATATAAATGATATTGATGCGTACTTTACTAGTACTCCTGTTAGCACGAGGGTATTAGATACCGGTTCGGTTGCTAAGTGTTAGTAACTCGAAATAAAAGCTACGAAATAAATGGAGAACTAGCTAAAGGCAAGATGACGATATGTGTTAGAAGTGTTTGCAAGGTTGATGTGATCAAACATCGCACGCTCCCTCTACCATCAGGATTAGTGCTAAACCTAAATAATTGTTATTTGGTGTTTGCGTTGAGCATAGACATGATTAGATTACGTTTATCACAATATGGTTATTCATTTAAAGAGAGTAATGGTTACTCTATTTATTTGAATAATACCTTCAATGGTCTTGCACCTAAAATGAATGGTTTATTGAATCTCGATTGAAGTGATACACATGTTCATAATATTGATCCCAAAAGATATAAAGTAGTAATGATAGTACCACTTACTTGTGGCACTGCCACTTGAGTCATATTAGTATAAAATGCATGAAGAAGCTCCATGCTGATGGATCTTTGGACTCACACGTTTTTTACAAGTTTGAGACATGAGAACCATGTCTATTGGTATAAACGCATGAAGAAACTCCATGGAGGTGGATCATTTGGAATCACTTGATTTTGAATCACTTGAGACATGCAAATCAAACCACATGGGCAAGATGACTGAAGGCCTTGTTTTCCAGTGAGATCGAACAAGAAAGTAACTTATTGGAAGTAATACATTTTGATGTATGCAGTCCAACGAGTGCTGAGGCAGGTAGTAGATATCGTTATGTTCTTACTTCACAGATGATTTGAGTAGATACTAGTATATTTACTTGATGAAACACAAGTCTGAATTATTGAAAGGTTCAAGTAATTTCAGAGTGAAGTTGAAGATCGTCATGACAAGAGGATAAAATGTCTACGATATGATCGTAGAGATGAATATCTGAGTTGCGAGTTTGGTACACAATTAAGACAGTGTGGAAAATGTTTCACAACTAATGCCACCTGGAACACCATAGTGTGATGGTGTGTCCAAACATCATAGCCACGCCCTATTGGATATGGTGCATACTATGATGTCTCTTATCGAATTACCACTATCGTTTTGGGTTAGGCATTAGAGATAACCGCATTCACTTTAAATAGGACACCACATTATTCCATTGAGATGACACTGTATGGACTATGGTTTGGAGAAACCTAAGCTATCGTTTCTTAGAAGTTTGGGGCTGCGAAGCTTATGTGAAAAAGTTTCACCATGATAAGCTCGAACCCAAAGCAGATAAATGAATCGTCATAGGACACCCAAAACAGTTGGGTATACCTCCTATCTCAGATCCAGAATCAAAGTGTTTGTTTCTAGAAATGGGTCCTTTCTCGAGAAAAAGTTTCTCTCGAAAGAATTGAGTGGGAGGATGGTGGAACTTGATGAGGTTATTGAACCGTCACTTTAACCAGTGTGTGGCAGGGATTACGAAGTTGTTCATGTGGCGCCTACACCAACTGAACTCGAAAGCTAATAAAGTTACTTCCAAACCTCGTAGGTCGACAAAGAAACGTACTGCTCGAGAATGGTACGGTAATCATGTCTTGGAGGTCATGTTGTTGAACAACAATGAACCTACGAACTATGGACAAGCGATGATGGGCCCGGATTCCGACAAATGGCTGGAGGCCATGAAATCCGAGGTAGGACCCATGTATGAAGATAGATTGTGGACTTTGGAAGAACTACTTGATGGTTGTAAGGCTGTTAGGTACAGATGGATCTTTAAGAAGAATACGGACGATGATGGTGAATTTCACCATTAAGAAAGCTCGACTTGTCGTAAAGATGTTTCTGACAAGTTTAAAGAGTTGACTATGATGAGACTTTCTTGCTCATAGCGATGCTAAAAGTATGTTGGAATTATGTTAGCAGTTGCTGCATTATTTATGAAATCTTGCAGATAGGATGTCAAAACATTGTTTCCTCGAGTTTCCTAGAGGGAAGGTTGTATGTGATACAACGAGAAGGTTTTGTCGATCCTAAGGATGCTAACAAGTATGCAAGCTCCGGCGATCCTTCTATGGACTGGAGCAAGCATCTTGGAGTTGGAATATGCACTTTGATGAGATGATCAAAGCTTTTGGATTTATACAAAGTTTATGAGAAACTTGTATTTACAAGTAAGTGAGTGGGAGCACTATAGAATTTCTGATGAGTATATGTGGTTGACATATTGTTGATCGGAAATAATGTAGAATTTCTGGAAAGCATAAAGGGTTGTTTGAAAAGTGTTTTTCAAAGGAAAACCTGGATTAAGCTACTTGAAAATTGAGCATCAAGATCTATAGAGATGGATCAAGACGCTTTATAAAACTTTCAATGAAATGCATGCCTTGACAAGTTTTTGAAGGAGTTCAAAATAGATCAGCAAAGAAGGAGTTCTTAGCTGTGTTGTAAGGTGTGAATTTGAGTAAGACTCAAAGCCCGACCACAGCAAAAAAATAGAAAGGACGAAGGTCTCCCCCTATGCATTAGTTGTAGGCTCTATAGTATGCTATGATGTGTACCGCACCTGATGTGTGCCTTGCCATCAATCTGTCAAGGGGTACGAAAGTGATCCAGGAGTGGATTACTGGACAGCGGTCAAAGGTTATCCTTAGTAACTAGTGACTAAGTTTTTTTTTCTCGATTATGGAGGTGATAAAAGAGTTTGTCGTAAAGGGTTACGTTGATCCAAGCTTTGACACTAATCTGGATAACTGTGAGTAGTAAACCGGATTCGTATAGTGGAGCAGTCATTTGGAATAGTTCCAAATGGCGCGTTGTAGCAGCATCTATAGGATGACATAGAGATTTGTAAAGTACACACGGATCTGAAAGGTTTAAACCTATTGACTAAAAACCTCTCTCACAAGCAAGAGATGATCGAACCCCAGAACTGCATGGGTGTTAGATTCATTACAATCACATAGTGATGTGAACTAGATTATTAACTCTAGTGCAAGTGGGAGACTATTGGAAATATGCCCTAGAGGCAATAATAAATTGGTTATTATTATATTTCCTTGTTCATGATAATCGTTTATTATCCATGCTAGAATTGTATTGATTGGAAACTCAAATACATGTGTGGATACATAGACAACACACTGTCCCTAGTAAGCCTCTAGTTGACTAGCTCGTTGATCAAAGATGGTCAAGGTTTCCTGGCCATAGACAAGTGTTTTCACTTGATAATGGGATCACATCATTAGGAGAATGATGTGATGGACAAGACCCAAACTATGAACGTAGCATATGATCGTGTCAGTTTATTGCTACTATTTTCTGCATGTCAATGTATCCGTTCCTATGACCATGAGATCATGCAACTCCCGGACACCGTAGGAATACCTTGTGTGTATCAAATGTCACAACGTAACTGGGTGACTATAAAGGTGCTCTACAGGTATCTCCGAAGGTGTCTGTTGGGTTGGCATGGATCAAGACTGGGATTTGTCACCCCGTGTGACGGAGAGGTATCTCAGGGACCACTCGGTAATATAACATCACAACAAGCCTTGCAAGCAATGTGACTAAGGAGTTAGTCATGGGATCTTGTATTATGGAACGAGTAAAGAGACTTGCCGGTAACGAGATTGAACTAGGTATAGAGATACCAACGATCGAATCTCGGGCAAGTAACATATCGAAGGACAAAGGGAACAACTTACGGGATTAACTGAATCCTTGACATAGAGGTTCAACCGATAAAGATCTTCATAGAATATGTAGGAACCAATATGGGCATCCAGGTCCTGCTATTGGTTATTGATCGTAGAAGTGTCTCGGTCATGTGTGCATAGTTCTCGAACCCGCAGGGTCCGCACACTTAACATTCGTTGACGCTAGAGTAGTATTGGGATATGTA
Source organism: Hordeum vulgare subsp. vulgare (assembly GCF_904849725.1). Classification (NCBI taxonomy): domain Eukaryota; kingdom Viridiplantae; phylum Streptophyta; class Magnoliopsida; order Poales; family Poaceae; genus Hordeum; species Hordeum vulgare. The sequence goes on along the minus strand of NC_058519.1, from coordinate 434,108,880 downwards.
CGTTGGTGACCGAATGTTATTAGGAGTCCCAGATGAGATCCCAGACGTGACGAGGAGCTCCGGAATGGTCCGGAGGTAACTATTTATATATGGGAAGTCCTATTTTGGCTACGGGAAAAGTTTTGGGTTTTATCGGTATTGTATGGGGAAGCTTCTAGAAGGTTCCACAAGGTTCGAGAGGGTTTCGGAGGAGTCCGGAAAGGTCCCTCTAGCCCCTAGGACGTGCATAGTCTTTAAGGGGGCATCCAAGCCTTGTTGGTCCAGTCCCAAGGCCCCATGCGGTTGGGGGGAAGAGTCCTTATAGGGGAAGGCACTTCCTAGGTGCCTTGGGGAGGGAGGAAACCTCCCTAGGCCCACGCCCCCTCCTTGGAGAAGGGGCTTGGTCTGCGACCCAACCCTCCTCCTTGCCTCCTATATATAGTGGGGGAGAGGGAGGGGCTGAACACACCAATTCCCACGCCCCGATGGCAGCCCTACCTCTCCCATAACTTTGTTTTCTCCTCATATCGGTTCCGGCAGCGCTTGGCGAAGCCCTGCTGGCACTGCTCCACCATCATCTCCACCATGCCATCGTGCTGGTTGAGATTACATCTACTTCTCCAGCCCGGAGAAGTTCGGCAGAAACGCATACTCCAACATAGATTAGTTGAGTACGGGCCTTCGAAGAAAATGAGCAAACCCCTTGACGGATCCCAAACCGTACTGGACAAGCTGTTGGATAGCCCATGTCACATGCACCCCGTACTACCTAACACTGTCACGACCCACATGCTTTGAGCTTGTTGGGTCTTTAGGCAGCTGGCTAAAAGCGGAGAGGCTATTATAGAGACCCAACCAACGCAGGGGCCTCCATTCAAACTGCCCCGCAACAGTGTCGACGTACGCGCAATTTACCATACTTTCTCCTCAAATAGCCAAAGGAAAAGGGCTCGCTGAGAAACCGACAATGTACTCATGGTGGCCAGTAGCACATCCGTGGACAACCACACCTATTACATTTGCGGAGGAAGACCAGCCCGAAATACGTTCTAACCAAGCACCCGCCGCATTAGTCCTCAATCCCATTATATATGGTTTCAAACTATCCAAAGTGCTAATGGACAACGGCAATGGCTTAAACCTCATTTACGAGGATACCTTGGATAAAATGCAGTTTGATAGATCCCGCATTAAATGCAGTAGCACAACCTTTTGAGAAATCATCCCTGGAAGAGAAGCGCGATGTACAGACCGAGTCTCCCTCAATGTAGTATTCAGCACCTTTGAGAATTACAGGTCTCAAGAACTCACCTTCCATATTGTACCCTTCAAAAGTGGCTATCACGCTCTTCTGAGAGGAGAGACCTTCACTAGATTCCAGGCCATACCGCATTATAGGTATATGAAACTCAAAATGCCCAGACCTAACGGTGTCATTACCCTCATAAGTGACCCGGATAGGGCCCTGTGGGCTGAAAATAAAATTGAAGTGCTCACCCTCGAGGCACTTTTGGAGGCCCTTGCGGCTTAATAACTCACCAAACTAAGATCCATGGTTGACAAGGATAATGTAACTCTTAGCAATAGACCCAAGTCCACATCATTTAAGCTTGCCGATGAAATAGTCAAATTCCAAGTGCACCCGACAGACCCCACTAAAACAGCATCCATCGGAGCACAGCTTGACCCTGCAGTCGATGAAGCATTGCGCACATTCTTGTGAGAAGACTGGGATATATTCGCGTGGCACCCTCCGGACATGTCAGGAATCCCATGAAGACTGGCCGAGCACAGGTCAAACATAATAGATGGCTTCAAACTCGTCAAACAAACGCTATGTCTCTTATCCGAACCAAAACGTCAAACTATGGGCACCAAACTAGCAAAGTTTCTCAAAGTCGGACATTCGGGATATCAAACATCCCAAGTGCTTGGCAAATCTGGTCATGGTCTCAAAAAAGGACAAATCCCGGCGATTATGCGTCGATTTCAAAAACCTTAATAAAGGCGGCCCTAAGGATCCATTACCTTTGCCTCGCATAGACCAAATCATTGATGCCACTGCGGGAAATGAATCGCTATGTTTCCTCGATGCCTACTGAAGATACCAACAAATAATGATGAAGGGATCCGATCAAGCCGCAACTTGTTTCATCACTCCCTACGGGCCATTCTGCTTCAACACAATGCTCTTTGGGTTAAAAAACATAGGTGCCATGTATCTACGTATGATTCAAACATGCCTAGATAAACAAATCGGCAAGACAGTCAAGGCATACATGGATGATGTGATCATAAAGACCAAACATGACAGCCAGCTAGTGGACCACTTCCGACAAACCTTCGACATTCTCCGACAATATGATATATGACTCAATCCAGTGAAATGCTTCTTCAGTGTCCCTGTATGTAAACTGCTAGATTTCATCATCCCCCATAGGGGAATAGAGGCCAATCCGGCAAAAAATCGAGCTCTATCCCAGTTGGCGATCTTGACGAAGCTGAAACATGCTCAAACACTCGCGGGTTGTGTGGCGGCGTTAAGTCGTTTTATCTCTCGCCTTGGTGAAAAGGCATTGCCGCTCTATCAACTACTCAAGCGAACCAAAAAAGTTAAATGGACCGAAGAAGCGACAGCAGCCTTGGAGGAAATTAAAATATTGTTGGCCAGCAACCCAATACTGACAGCACCTACAACACGGGAACCAATGCTATTGTACATATCAGCCACAAGTCAGGTTGTCAGCGCGGTACTCGTGGTTGAACGAGAGGCAACGGACCACAAATTACGGATACAGAAACTAGTGTATTATGTGTCTGAAGTCCTCACCCCGTGCAAAACTCGTTATCCCCACTACCAAAAGATAGCCTATAAAGTCTTCATGGTATCTCGCAAGCTCTTACACTACTTTCAAGAGTGTTCAGTAATGGTAACATCTGAGGTACCCTTGAATGATATAATCAATAATAAGGATGCCATCGGACGCATAGCTAAATGGGCTATAGAACTCTTACCCTTTGAAATCATTTACAAACCACGCCGAGCTATTGAATGCCAGGTGCTAGCTGACTTTCTAGCCGAATGGACACAAGCCGAACTCCCTAAAGAGTATAGTACATATTTCCATTGCACAATGTACTTTGATGGCTCCAAGACGCTTGCTGGCTGGGGGCTGGTGTCATACTTACATCCCCGCCGGTGATAATATTCGGTATGTGTTGCAAACCATGTACACCAATTCTAACAAAGCAGCCGAATACAAAGCTCTACTACATGGCTTAAGGATGGCAACTTCCATGGGCGTACAAAGGATGGAGGTACAAGGAGACTCGAACCTCTCTATCTCTCAAATCAATGGTGAATTTGATGCCAAAAATCCAAAGATGGCAGCTTGTAGGAACGTCGTCCTCAAAATATTAGCTCGGTTTGAAGGCCTTGAGTTCTACCATGTCTCCTGAGACAATAATCACGCTGCCGATATCCTTGCCCGCATGGGTGCCAAGCGTGACCCCGTCCCTTAAAATACCTTCTTGGAATGACTTATCAAGCCTTCCGTGGTATGTTAGGATGAGAACAAGGGTATTGAAGCCTGAGGAAAGGACCTAATTACTCCTCCTACAGTTGAGCGAGATGATCAAATCATCGGCGGGTCCGAATGAGAGGAAATACTCTTGACTCACGAAATTATGGTCGTAATCGAGCCATGGACCGAACCCTTCCTGGCTTATCTTCTTCGCCAGGATCTCCTTTATGACCAAACAGAAGCAAGACGGATAGTTCGACGATCCAAGTCTTACAAAGTTGACGAAGGGGAACTCTATAGAAAAAGCACTACCGACATCCTCCAGGGAAGCATATCTAGAGAAGAATGTAAACAACTCTTGGCTGAAATTCACACAGGTATGGGCAGCCATCACGCAGCGGCTAGAGCTCTGGTAAGAAAAGCATTCCGAGTTGGGTTCTTTTGGCCAACAGGTCGAGCTCACGCTCATTCGTGTGTCCAACATTGCGTTGGATGTCAACTCTTCACAAATCAGAGCCACATGCCTACGATAGCTCTTCGAACAATACCGATTACTTGGGCGTTTGCGTTCTGGGGGTTGGGCATGGTTGGACCTTTGAAAGGGAATCCACACAAATAAATACTTACTAGTTATGGTTGGTAAATTCACTAAGTGGGTCAAAGCTAAACCAGTAACTACTGCTAAGTCCAGACCAGTCATTGATTTTATATCATATGTGGTTCACCGTTATGGCGTTCCGCACTTTGTAATCACGAATAATGGGTTTAATTTTATATTCGAGGAAGTGAAGGACTGGTGCGTGAACTTGGGCATTAAGCTCGACTATGCCTGTGTGTATCACCCACAAACAAATGGACAGGTCGAACGTGTTGGGGAACGTTGCATGGGAAACAAAAAATTGCTACGCGCATGCAAGACCTATCCGTGGTGATGATCATCTATCAGAGGGGAGATCGGATCCACATACCCTTGTAGATCACTAAGCGAGAAGCATTAACACACGCGGTTGATGTAGTCGAACATCTTCGCGATCCAAATTGCAAGTCGTCCCACGAACTCCGTCCCGATCTAGCGCCGAACGGACGGCACCTCCGCATTCAGCACGCGTGCAACTCAATGACGATCTTCGCCTTCTTGATCCCTCAAGAGAGACGAAGAGGTAGCTGAATTCTCCGGCAAACGAGGGTGTGGCGGTGATGGTGGTGGATCTACTCCGGCAGGGCTTCGTTGTACCGTACCGAACTAGCTACGGGGTGTCATGAAGTGGTTGAGGGAGAGAGGGTTGCACCTTGGCTTGAGGTGCAAAACGCCTCTCTCACCTCCACTATATATAGGAGGGAGGGGAGGGGTGGTGCCCTAGGAACAAACCCTAGGGTTTGGCCGGCACAAGGAGAGGAGGAGGAGTCCCCGTCCCAAGTTTTGGTTGGCCCTCCACCTCTCTTTCCTTCTTCCCTTGCCCGAATAGGCCCACTTGGGTTGGCCACCAGCCCACCAGGGGCTGGTGCACCACCCTTGGGCATGTTTGCTCCCCTCCAGGGTGGGTGGCCCCTCCCGGTGGAACTCCGGATCCATTTGTCACTCCCGGTACTTTACTGTTAATGTCTGAAATCCTTCCAGAAGCCAAATGCATACTTCATATACATCAATCTTTGTCTCTAAACCTTTCAAGAAACCCTCGTTATGACCGGGATCTCATCCGCGACTCCTAACAACATTCGGTTACCAACATCAATAATTCAACTATACTGAAACGTCATCGAACCTTAAGTGTGATGTAGCGACCCGACTCAAGACGAGTCAAGCCTCTGTGTATCTGTGCCATCCCTGGATCAGTATGCTGGCACACATAGTACATCAATGTATATATCAAAGTGCAATCACATGGAAATAGCGTAAAACTGATATATACCTTAAATATCTCAGCGGAAGCAGTCAAGGGAGTGGAGTCCCAATAAACACCAACGGCAAGTTGAGTGTAGACCGTAACCCTGAATCGTACTCTTACTCGCCGAAGAAAAATGTCTGCAACATAAAACGTTGCGGCCGTGTAGGTCAGCATATTGAATATGCCGGCAAGTCACATAATAGAGGGGTGAAAAGTAATCATCTATACTATATGCATATATGGCAGGTGGGGCTATAAGTTTTTAGCGAATAGCAAGTTTTCTCCTACATCAAGAGAGGCTAAAAGCAAAATATTACTACGCTGTTGGTTGTTAATGAGATGGTTTCGCCAACCAGTTCTCACACCCAAGTTATCAATATTACCCTCATCCAGTATTTATAATGGTGTTGAGAATTTTAGATAACTTCAGTTCCTTTGGCTCAAGTTGTCCATGACCGTGGACACGGCTAATCGATTAGGTTTGAGTACTCTGCAGAGTTTTGCACACGTTCCCCACAAGATTTGATCGCCTCCGAGTATGTCCTCGCACTTCAGGGTGTTTGAAGACCGGATGATCAAAACATGGTCTTTCAACGGGTCCCTGTGAATCCCTGTCGATGCCCATCCAATCCTACTGTTCTTCTACATCTGCTAGCACCGATTGTCCAGAGTCGCCGCGTTGTCCAACCAAGCCAGAGCCCATAATGACTTGTGGCTGTGCAGGTAAGCCTTGGGTCTTGAAAATATCCGTCTGCCTCTTTGAGCCTAGGTGAAGCTTTCCGCAAGATATCATGGCCGTCTCCAGCATCCCGGGTCATCCACTGGTTTCTCCAGGGAGCCGATCAACCGTCCTTCACCCAGAGTTGCATTGCATCACGAGGTCTTGAAAAGTCTTGACTTAACCGGACTTGGTTATTAAAGTATCCTCGCATCACTCATGATAAACTCTCAACCAGAATCCCGTCTACTCAAGCATAGCAATATGAAATTTGTCGTCCCGGGCCTAGTAACGGGGTTGTTGGGTGCCTACCACATGATACTACAATATGTAACCATAATTTCCAAGTACCTAGTGAGCATGCAATTGGGCATAGGATGGTAGAACTACGATGCATAAAACATAGGTCATACATGATCAAATGACTTGCCTAGGGATGTTGACGAAGAAGAATTTCTCGAGAAATAACTTGATAGACTACTCGTCACTCTCTGCTGAAATCTATATAACAAACATATCATTCACATAAGCACTCATACTAGCAATCTTTCTAGCAATCATAACAAAAGAGAGAGTGAATAAGAATCCGAAAGAAACTTCAAATAAGACTAGGGAGTCTTCTACTACATCAAACACTAAGTAGTTTTTGTCTAACAAAAAATAAAATACTTAAATAACAGGGAACTAAGATAAAATAAAGTATTTTTCACAAAACTATTTGAAGGTATTTCCAAACGGGATTTGAAACAGTAGAGAAATCAATTGCAAGTTATTAGGGAACTAGAATTGATTTCATGATAACATATAAAAATAAAAATCAAAACTTGTTGCAAACCTACTGGTAACTAACAGAAACAAAACATAATCTTTCTGAAATATAAAAGAAAATAATTTAGAAACAATTATACAAAAGGAAATAGCCATAATCCTAAAAGAGGTGAAATAGAAATTGTTTCACAAGAAACAATGAGTTAAAATGCTCAAATAATTCTAAAATTTTTACCACTGATAACTAAGATCACTAGTGATCAGTAGCAAAAAGAATCAAATTAAAAGCTATTTTGAAACTCCTGGAATAAGCAAAACAAGCTTTAAATCAAATCTGATCTAATTCAAATTTTATAAATCCAAACATAGACAAATTATATATCTACGGAAACTACATAAACTTTGTGATCCAACACAAAAAGAATCACCTAATTCGGAGTTATAGAATAATATATATGAATTTTCTAAGATTGCAATTTTCTGAAAAAACTGCAATACGGGATTTCGTGAATCTCACCATGGGTGACAGAGAGGAAGAACTCCGGCGAGGTAGCTGCTCTGGCGAGGTGGGGAGGTCGCCGGCGGGGGTGGGGTGCGATGGAGGAGGATAGCAGTGAGGTAGGGAAGGCGCGGGAGGTGGTGCAGGGGGGCTGGAGGTGGCGCAGGGGCGACAGGGGAGAGCTCCCTGGTGCGTTCTTGACAGGGAAAAGGGGAGGTGGTGGAGAGATGCTACTGGCAGGGGAACGGGGCATTTCTCGAGGGGAATGGAATGAGGAGGACGAGGGGATCCTTTATAGGGGCGAGGGAGGTGCTGGGAGGGAAGGAGCTTCGCGAATCCCGGAGAATAAAATTTGGGAGGAAGCTTCGTGGTGCGTGGCCATGGAAGAGAAAGAAAGAACGAGGGGAGGAAGAAGAAGGTGAGTTATGGGCCTGATTTGTTTCCTAAAGTGGCCCACGAACTTTCCTAAAACAAAGATCTCTTTCCATATTTATTAAAACGGAATTAAAACTATTAAAAGTAAATGGAATATTCCTCGGAATATTGGGGTAATATATATTAAAATTTTCAGAAAAATAAATCCAAAAAGATGGGCATTTTTCCACTACCAAAATAAATACTTCAAAAAAATGTTTTTTTAGAAAATCCCTAAATTGGTTTATTTTCTTTTTGCAAATATTTTTCAAATAAACCTTGGGTTTTATGGTCCAAATATTTCAAAGGAATATCCCCGGTTTGGAGGGTCATGTTCCTCCTCTCTTTCTTGCTTGGCAAGGATTATTTTCGGGGTATTTCTCGGGGAAGAAAAATATAGAAGCAAGGGCAAATATTAGAAAGAATTCAAATGCAAAACTCCGTTCAAATTCTTTATAGTTGAAGAGGTCATGTCATCTTCTCTCACTGATTTTAAACGGATGAATTTGAATTCATGGGAAAAAGGGGAAAGTCATTTTATTCCCTCTCATTCAAAAGTTTTAAAAAGTTTCAAACTTCACTCAAGTTTCTATCACTCAAACAAACAACCAATCAATCTTATAATTTTATTAACATTCCAAAATTTGGGATGTTACATGTGCAGACCGTGCGGGTTCGAGAACTATGTAGACATGACCGAGACACCCTCCGGTTAATATCCAATAGCGGGACATGGATGTCCATATTGGATCCTACATATTCTACGAAGAAATTTATCGGTTAAACCTCTATGTGAAGGATTCAGTTAATCCCATATAACATTCCCTTTGTCCTTCGGTATGTTACTTGCCCGAGATTCGATGGTCGGTATCTCTATACCTATTTCAATCTCGTTACCAGCAAGTCTCTTTACTCGTTCCATAATATAAAATCACGTGGCTAACTCTTTAGTCACATTGCTTGCAAGGCTTGTTTCTGATGTTGTATTACTGAGTGGGCCCCGATACCTCTACGTCATATGGAGTGACAACTCCCGGTCTTGATCCATGCTAACTCAACGGACACCTTTGGAGATACCTATAGAGCACCTTTATAGTCACCCAATTGCGTTGCGATAGTTGATACACATAAGGCATTCCTCAAGTGTCAGTGAGTTACATGATCTCATAGTCATAGGAATATATACTTGACATGTACTCCCTCTGTAAACTAGTATAAGAGCATTTAGAGCACTACTTTACTTATCTAAACACTCTTATATTAGATTACAGAGGGAGTAGAAAACCGTAGAAATAAAATAACACGATCACATGCTACGTTCATAGTTTTGGTCTTGTCCATCACATCATTCTCCTAATGATGTGATCCCATTATCAAGTGACAACACTTGTCTATGGCTAGGAAACCTTAACCATCTTTAATCAACGAGCTAGTCAACTAGAGGCTTACTAGGGACAGTGTTTTGTCTATGTATCCAGACATGTATTTGTATTTCCATTCAACACAATTCTAGCATGGATAATAGATGATTATCTTGAAACAGGAAATATAATCATAACTATTTTAGTATTGCCTCTAGGGCATATTTCCAACAGACTCCCACTTGCACTAGAATCAATAATCTAGTTTCACATCACTATGTGATTTTCAATGTAACGAATCTAACACCCATACATTTCTGGTGTCGATCATGTTTTGCTCGTGGAAGAGGCTTCGTCAACGGGTCTGCAACATTCAGATATGTGTGCGCTTTGCAAATATTGATGTCCTCCTCCTTGATGTAATCGCGGATGGCATTGAAGCGTCGCTTTATGTGGCTGGGCCTCTTGTGAAACCTTGGTTCCTTGGCTAGAGCAATGGCACCAGTGTTGTCACAGAATAGATTTATCGGATCTAGTGCACTTGGCACAACTCCAAGATCTGTCATGAACTTCTTCATCCAAACACCCTCTTTAGTCGCCTCCGGGGCAGCTATGTACTTCGCTTCGCATGTAGAATCAGCTACGACGCTCTGCTTGGAACTCCACCAGCTTACTGCACCCCCATTGAGAATAAATATGTATCTGTTTTGTGACTTAGAGTCATCCGGATTAGTGTCGAAGCTTGCGTCGACGTAACCCTTTACGACGAGCTCTTTGTCACCTCCATAAACGAGAAACATTTCCTTAGTCCTTTTCGAGTACTTCAAGATATTCTTGACCGTTGTCTACTCCTCGATTCCTGGATTACTTTGAAACCCTCCCACCATACTTATGGCAAGGCTGACATGAGGTCTTGTGCACAACATTCCATACATCATAGACCCTATGGTTGAAGCATAGGGTACGACACTCATCTTTTCTCTATCTTATGTAGTCACTAGGCATTGAGTCGTACTCAACTTTATACCTTGTAACACGGGCCATAACCCTTTCTTGGATTGTTCCATTTTGAACTTCTTCAAAATCTTATCAAGGTATGTGCTTTGTGAAAATCCTATCAAGTGTATTGATCTATCTCTATAGATCTTGATGCCTAATATGTAAGCAGCTCCTCCCAGATCCGTCATTGAAAAAAATTTATTCAAGTAATCCTTTACGCTTCCCAAAAGTTGTATATTGTTTCCATTTAGCAATATGTCATCCACATATAATATTAGAAACGCTATCGAGCTCCCACTCACTTTCTTGTAAATACAAGCTTCTCCAAAAACTTGTATAAACCCAGATGCCTTGATAACCTCATCAAAGTGTTGATTCCAACTCCGAGATGCTTGCACCAGTCCATAAATGGATCGTTGGAGTTTGCATACTTTGTCAGCATTCTCTGGATCAAAAAAACCTTCTGGATGCATCATATACAACTCTACCTTAATAAACCAGTTAAGGAACGTTGTTTTGACATCCATCTGCCAAATTTCATAATCGAAAAATGCAACTATTGCTAACATGATTCTGATGGACTTAAGCATCGCTACGGGTGAGAACTTCTCATCGTAGTCAACTCCTTGAAATTGTGAAAAACCCTTTGCCACAAGTTGAACTTTATAGACGGTCACATTACCATCCACGTCCGTCTTCTTATTAAAGATCCATTTGTTCTGAATGGCCTTTCGCCCTTCAGGTAATACTTCTGAAGTCCATACTTTGTTTTCATACATAGATCCTATCTCGGATTTCATGGCCTCTAACCATTTGTTGGATCTGGGCTCACCATTGCTTCTCCATAGCTCGTAGGTTCATTGTTGTCTAATAACATGACTGATAAGACAGGTTTCCCATACCACTCAGGAGCAGTGCGTGCCCTTGTCGACCTACGAGGTTCGACAACAATTTGATCTCAAGTTTCATGATCATCATCATTAGCTTCCTCTTCAACGGGTGTAGCTTTGACATAAACTTCTTTCTGTCTTGCGCCACCATCTAGTTGAAGCAGAGGTTCTATAACCTCATCAAGTTATATCTTCCTCCCACTCAATTCTTTCAAGAGAAACTCTTTCTCAAGAAATGCTCCATTTTTAGCGACAAACAATTTGCCTTCAGATCTGAGATAGAAGGTGTATCCAACTGTCTCTTTTGGGTATCCTATGAAGATGCACTTTTCTGCTTTGGGTTCCAGCTTTTCACGCTGAAGCTTTTTGACATAAGCATCACATCCCCAAACTTTAAGAAACGACAACTTTGGCTTCTTGCCATACCACAGTTCATATGGTGTCGTCTCAACGAATTTTGATGGTGCCCTATTTAAAGTGAATGCAGTTGTCTCCAATGCATCGCCCCCAAATGATAACGGCAAATAGGTAAGAGACATAATAGAACACACCATATCTAATAAAGTACGATTACGATGTTCGGACACACCATTACGTTGTGGTGTTACACGCGGTGTCAACTGTGAGACAATTCCAGATCGTCTTAAGTGAGCACCAAACTCGTAACTCAGATACTCACCTCCTCGATCAGATCGTAGAATTTGATCTTCTTGTTATGATGATTTTCAACTTCACTCTGAAATTGCTTGAACTTTTCAAGCGTTCCAGGCTTGTGCTTCATGAAGTAAATATAACCATATCTACTCAAATCATCAATGAAGATGAGAAAATAACGATATCCACCACGTGCCTCTATGCTCACTGGTCCGCACACATCAGTATGTATGATTTCCAACAAGTCACGTGCACGCTCCATTGTTCTGGAGAACGGAGTCTTAGTCATCTTGCCCATGAGGCATGGTTCACATGTGTGAAGTGATTTAAAATCAAGTGACTCCAAAAGTCCATCAGCATGGAGTTTCTTCAGGCGTTTTACATCAATATGACCTAAGGGGCAGTGCCACAAGAAAGTGACGCTATCATTATTAACTCTACATCTTTGGCCTCAAAGTTATGGATATGTGTGTCATCACTATCGACATTCAACATGAACAAACCCCTCACATTGGGTTCATGACCATAAAAGATATTACTCATATAAATATAACAACCATTATTCTCTGACTTAAATGAGTAACCATCTCGCAATAAATAAGATCGAGATATAATGTGCATGCTTAACGCGGACACTAAATAACATTTATTTAGGTTCATCACTAATCCCGACGGTAATTGAAGTGAGAGCGTGTCGACGACGACCGCATCAATCTTGGAACCATTTCCCATGCGCATCATCACTTTGTCCTTTGTCAGCCTTTGTTTATTCCAAAGTTCCTGTTTCGAGTTGCAAATGTGAGCAACAAAACCGATATCAAATACCCACGCACTACTATGAGAGCTGGTGAGGTACACATCAATAACATGTATGTCACATATACCTTGTTTGGCGTTGGCCGCCTTCTTATCGACGAGATACTTGGTGCATTTCTGCTTCCAGTGACCAGTCCCCTTGCAATGATAACACTCAGTCTCCGACTTGGGTCCAGACTTGGGTTTCTTTGTCGGAGGGGCAATAGCTTTGCCACTCTTCTTGGAGTTACCCTTCTTGCCCTTGCCGTTTTTTCTTGAAACTGATGGTCTTATTCACCATCAACACTTGATGTTCTTTCTGGATTTCTGACTCAGCGACTTTCAACATCGCAAATAGCTCGGCGAGTGACTTATTCATCCCTTGCATGTTGTACTTCAACACAAAGCCTTTATAGCTAGGTGGCAGTGATTGAAGAACTATATTAATGATAGCCTCTCGCGGGAGAGCAATTCCCAGCTCACCACATGGTTAGAGTACCCAGACATTCTGAGCACATGTTCAATGACATACCCTTCTCCTCCATTTTGCAAGCGTAGAACTTATGAGAGGTCTCATACCTCTTGATCTGAGCATTCTTCTCAAAGATAAACTTCAACTCCTAGAACATCTCATACGGTCCATGATGTTCAAAACGTATTAGAAGTCCCGGTTCTAATCCATACAAAACTGCACAATGAACTAATGAGTAGTCATCCTTGCACATTTTCCAGACGTTCATAAGTTCTAGCAGCGCCAGTTGGGGTGGTTCATCACCTAGCAGTGCATCAAGGACATATTGCTTTTGGGTAGCCATGAGGATAATCCTCAGATTACGGGCCCAGTAAACAAAGTTGTTTCCATCATCTTTCAGCTTAGCTTTCTCTAGGATCACATTAAAATTCAGGGTTGCTACTGCGCGAGCCATTGATCTACAACATAAATTTTTGCAGAGATTACATAGACTATGTTCAAGATAATTGAGTTCAGTTAATCATATTACTAATAAACTCCCACTCAAATTGACATCCCTCTAGTCATTCGAGTGTCAAATGATCCAAATTCACCAACTCAAGTCTGATCATCACGTGAGTTGAGTTAGCTTCAATGGTGAACATCTTCATGTTGATCATATCTACTATATGACTCATGTTCGACCTTCTGGTCTCTTGTGTTCCGAGGCCATGTCTATACATGCTAGTCTCATCAAGTTTAACCCGAGTGTTCCACGTGTGCAACTTTTTTGCACCCGTTGTATATGAACGTAGAGTCTATCACACCCGATCATCATGTGGTGTCTCAAAACGACGAACTGTCGCAACAGTGCACGCTCGGGGAGAACACAATTTCATCTTGAAATTTTAGTGAGGGATCACCTTATAATGATACCGTCGTGCTAAGCAAAATAAGGTGCATAAAAGGATTAACATCACATGCAAATGATAAGAGACATGATATGGCCATGAACTTGTGCTTCTTGATCTCCATCATCAAAGCACCAGCGTGATATCCATCATCACCGATGCCACACTATGATCTCCATCATTGTGCTTCCATCGAGGTTGTCGCGCTAACTATGCTATTACTACTAAACCTATTGACTAGCGATAAAGCAAAGCATCACCAAGCGGAAAATTATTAAAGACAACCCTATGGCTACTGGTTGCCATAACATCGACGTGCAAGTCGATATTTAACTGTTACAACATGATCATCTCATACATCAAATATATCATATCATATCTTTGGCCATATCACATCACAACATACCCTGCAAAAACAAGTTAGACGTCCTCTAATTTGTTGTTGCAAATTTTACGTGGTTGCTATGGGTATCTAGTATGATCGCATCTTACTTACGCAAAACCACAATGGTGATATACAAGTTGCTATTTAACCTTCTCCAAGGACCGCCTCGGTCAAATCTGATTCAACTAAAGTTGGAGAAACAGACACCCGCCAGTCATCTTTATGCAACAAGTTGGATGTTAGTCGATGAAACTGGTCTCTCGTAAGCGTGTGAGTAATGTTGGTCCAGGCAGCTTCATCCAACAATACCGCAAAATCAAGAAAAGACCGACGGCAGCAAACTGAACATCAACACACACAAACTCCTTTGTGTTCTACTCGAGATGTCATCTGCGCATAGACCTAGCTCATGATGCCACTGTTGGAGAACTTTGCATGGGAAACAAAATATTTCCTACGCACACGCAAGACCTATCCATGGTGATGATCATCTACAAGAGGGGAGATTGGACCCACATACCCTTGTAGATCGCTAAGCGGGAAGAGTTAAGAAATGAGGTTGATGTAGTCGAACGTCTTCGTGATCCAAATCGTAAGTCGTCCCACGAACTCCGTCCCGATGTAGCGTCGAACGGATGTCAACTCTGCATTCAGCACACGTGCAGCTCGATGATGATCTCCGCCTTCTTGATCCAGCAAGAGAGACGAAGAGGTAGCTGAATTCTCCGGCAGCACAACGGTGTGGCGGTGATGGTTGTGGACATACTCTGGCAGGGCTCCATCATACCGTACCAAACTAGCTACAGGGTGTCACGAAGTCGTGGAGGGAGAGAGGGTTGCGCCTTGTCTTAAGGTGCAAAATTCCTCTCTCACCTCCACTATATATAGGAGGGAGGGGAGGGTGGCACCCTAGGGACAATCCCTAGGGTTCGACTGGCGTGAGGATATGAGGAGGAGTCCTCCTCCAATACGGTTTGGAGGAGGAGTCCCCTTCCCCAATTCGGTTTGGCCCTCCACCTCTCTTTCCATCTTCCCTTGGCTGAATAGGCCCACTTGGGCTGTCCACAATCCCACCAGGGGCTGGTGCGCCACACTTGTGCTTGTTTGGTCCCCTCCCGGGTGGGTGGCCCCTCCTGGTGGAACTCCATAACCATTCATCACTCCTGGTACTTTACCGGTAATGCCCGAAATCCTTCCGGAAGCCAAGTGGATACTTCCTATACATCAATCTTGGTATGCGAACCATTTCGGAAACCCTCGTGACGTCCAGGATCTCATCCGGGACGCCAAACAACATTCGGTTACCAATATCAATAATTCAACTATAAACAAACGTCATCGAACCTTAAGTGTGCATACCCTGCGGGTTCGAGAACTATGGAGACATGACCGAGACACTCTCCGGTCAATATCCAATAGCGGGACCGTGATATCCATATTGGATCCTACATATTCTATGAAGATTATTATCGGTTGAACCTGTATGTCAAGGATTCAGGTAATCTCGTATAACATTCCCTTTGTCCTTCGGTATGTTACTTGCACGAGATTTGATCGTCGATATCTCTATACCTATTTCATTCTTGTTGCCGGAAAGTCTCTTTACTCGTTCTGTAATACAAAATCATGTGGCTAACTCTTTAGTCACATTGCTCACAAGGCTTGTCTGTGATGTTGTATTACCGAGTGGGCCCCGAGATACCTCTCTGTCATAAGGAGTGACAAATCCCAGTCTTGATCCATGCTAACTCAACGGACACCTTCGGAGATACCTGTAGAGCAACTTTATAGTCACCCACTTACGTTGCGATGTTTTATACACATAAGGCATTCCTCCGGTGTCAGTGAGTTACATGATCTCATGGTCATAGGAAGATATACTTTACATGAAGAAAATAGTAGCAATAAAATAACACGGTCACATGCTACGTTCATAGTTTGGGTCTTGTCCATCACATCACATCATTCTCCTAATGATGTGATGGTGTTATCAAGTGACAACACTTGTCTATGGCTAGGAAACCTTAACCATCTTTGATCAAAGAGCTAGTCAACTAGAGGCTTACTAGGGACGGTGTTTTGTCTATGTATCCACACATGTATTTGTGTTTCCATTCAATACAATTCTAGCATGGATAATAAACAGTTATCTTGAAACAGGAAATATAGTAATAACTATTTTATTATTCCTCTAGGGCATATTTCCAACAGAACGGGCTAACGGTCTCATCATGAGTGGCATAAAACCTGTTTGATCTCTCAAAGAATCCGATTGCCATTGGGTAGAGGAGCTTGACTCTTTATTGTAAGGTTTGCGCACAACTCCGAACAGGTCCATGGGTTTGACGCCATTCTTTATGGTGTACAGGGCGGAATTACTCCTCCCCTCTGACATTATCCATGATGCACCTAGAGTGTGCATGTGCAAGGAAAAAGAAGTTGAGTTAGATTGATAGGATGACTTGGACGCACTATAAGAAGATCGCGATACAGCTCTGGCATGATCCACCTTCTATCGACAGTAGGCTCGGCGCTATCAGAGCAGGGAGGTTCGGGCAAAGACTTACAACATGGGCAAGATTGTGTTGCGCCTCCCTGAGAAGAAAAAGAATAAACTTGCACTCAAATGGGAGGGGCCCTTCATCATTGATGACATACTTATTGGAGGGGCATATCATCTCCGCAACGCGTCGGACAATCGTCTTGAACCAAACCAATGGAACGTGGCTCGTCTTTGGCATTTCTACAGTTAAGCTGGTGCAGTTACGCTGATTCACTTCCTCGTTATCTTTTTCAATTTTTCATGTATCCTTTTTCCTCTGTCAAGTGGATTTTCGTATCCCAGTTCATGTTCGGATTAACCGAACTGTGTCCATGAATATGTAATTTTTATAGACACGTGGGGGCTTTGTAAAGCCGATAATAGTACATTCATGCATCCTTTTCATGATGCGTCTATTCTTCATATACATAAGACTCAAGATGCACTAAATTTGACTTAAGATTTTTCCAAGCTAGGTTGCGTGGCTCATGTGCTTATTGTCTATGTTCCCGGTTGTTCGTCTAGAGGATAAAGGGAGAAACTTTGTGATTGTTATAGTCGGGTAATTTGGAAACGTACCTCAGATGGGTGAAGCCTAAAGCTAGGTTTCTTATTGACAAATTGATGCGGCAAAGGGAAGGTGACAATAATTAGGTGTTTATCACCAAGGGCTAAAATTCCCAAGCATACACCAAATCCGCACACAACGGATGCTCACAAACCCTGAGAAAGGAACCTATAAAGGAACTATTTTCTTGGGAAGATGTTTCTTACTAAGTAAAAGTAATATAACATAAATCCACAGTACTTATCCACCTATTAGCACCACATGGCCGGATTGCCTGGTTCCCTGAAATGCTTACCTATTTCACAGGTTATATAGTACGAAACAGTTCCTGATGTCTATCAAGGGAGGCAGAAGCAGATGGACGGTTAATATAGTATTAACACATAGGACAGAGAACAAAGTGATATAAATACTTAGTTACATAAAATCACGCATCGGGATGATGATCTAGTTTATCTATTATTACATCCAGGCAGCAATCTTGTTGTGACAATTGTGCAACCGGCATTACTTGGTCATAAACCAGGTGAAGAGGCACCTCCTGATCATCGAGCCCCGTCGGCCCGACTCGTGCAAGTTCTTCAGGATTAAGTTTCATAAACCTCGTTTTCACCATTGCCCATGCCTCCCGAGCACCTTCCTGACAGGTCGATGTTTTCCATAATTCAAATCGATACCGAGCTCCTTTAAAGCGCCCAGCCAGTTCCGACATCCATTCCGGAGGCTGCTCGACCGACCATAATGCCTTCAGCATGCCCTTCATCGCTTTTCTCCCATGCTCATAACCTACGGACAATTCCTTTAGAAGGTCACCACTAAATTAACTGGCTTCTTCCTCAGGACGCCCAATCAGGAGTGTTATACCAAGGAATGGAATCCCTGATTAATATCAGAACTTATATTCGTATCTTTACAAAGTTCGGCATATTATTTACCTAACATTCCACCCTTAAACCTCTTGTTTTCTTTGGTCACTTGTCCCAACTGAGTCTTTAAACTCTCAATTTGGCTTATATGTTCTTATTTTTTCGCCTTAAGCTTTTTATTTTCATCAAAACTTTGGAATAACAAGTTGCAGCTGGCCTCATTCTTAGATTCAACATGTCTTTGTGATTCTCTGGCCATTTCTAGATATTTTTGCAGTTGACCTATAGATTCAGCTGCTACAAAATATACTTTCATTTAAAAAGGACAATAGGACAACTATGCATATGAGTTAAAAAAACTCTTATCATGTGCTTTTCTCGTGAAAACTCTTCACTTGTTCTAATTCGGCTGTAGCAGCCTCGAGTTGTGTTCGATACGACCCAATCTCCTGGGACAACTCCTTATTCTTGTCCCTCGCAGCCTAAATATCATGTTGACAGTTGGGGTTAGACCCTCAGATCGTCCATAATGCCCAATCGAGGATCAGCGGCTAGTGGCTTGGGATTTGTACGCAATGACAAAAAAATAATGCATACCTTAAGGCTTGTTGACATATGGCTAGATACTTCTTCAAGTCTGGCTCGGACGGCTTTGAGGTGCGCATCAACCAAGATCAAGGTGTTATACTTATGTTCGGAAAATTCAGGATGGCGCAAGGATTCTTTCCGCCGATTATGGTTCATTATGCTCTCCACTTCAGAATTGGTAACTAAAACCTCGTCATGGTCCTCGGTGGACTGACCTGCACGAGGGACCTCCGCATGGTCCACTTGTGCTGAGGGGGTGGCTATGTTGGGTTCCTCTAAAATATGGCGACGGATGTAAATACTTTTCATTTATGGGAAAAGCAATGCTTATATTAAAATTGGTACCTCTTGGAGGGGGAGTAGTTGGAACTGTCCCTGTAGATGCTCCATGTTTAGAGAACGGCCATTATTTGGCGTGGGTTCGACAGACCATGCCATGATAGGTGTTCGGCATGTGGAACGACGATGCTTTGTAGCACGAGGGGCCGTTGTGGTAGTCGGATGACCTTTTCTCGAAGAAGCTTTCTTATTTATCTCCTTGGTTGATGAAGAAGGTATCTTAGGACAATCAGTTATGAGGGTGACCTCGGTGTCATTGACGGTCATTTGATAAAAAGAACCCATTTTCAAAAATAATCAACGTGTCTGGATCATCATGGAATCCTGGGCCGTCATCCTTGGCATAGTTCTCTGGCTGAGGAGGAGGGAAGCTGATTTTCTCTACCACGCGCCTCGGTTCCTGTTTGAACAAAATTTCAAGGATTTAGTCAGACAAGGGACGCTAAAAAATAAATTAGGGGAGTTAAACTGTACTAACCCATTCAATGGGGTTATGATTAGAGTAGCCTTCCTTGGTGTTCTAACTGATAAAGACTTCATTTTCTCCTTTATAAAGGTCAACCAATACGGCAACCAATGTCGCTGGATCAACTGGGCCCTCCCACTTGTATCGAGTAGCGTCACTCGAACCGCTGAATTGCCATAGCGGATGGGACTTTTATTGGAGAGGTTGAACACACCGCCTTATGGCCTCGGCCATTACATCAATCATAGTAAGCCAGAAGTGTGTCAATAGTTTTACCTTGGCAACCAACTGCCTCACCTCCTTGCCTTCTTCTTTATAAGGGCTTCTTGGATGCGAGTTGAACTACTTTTTAAGAGGAGCAGTTGAGAATTCGGGCAGACCCCTTCAGACAGGGTCAAATAAATGCACGTCTTCGATATAGAACCACTCTAAGGTCCACTCTTCGGAAGCTTCCCTCGGGGTCCCTACTGGATACCCAGTCCCACCTATGTGCCATATTTAGGCTCCCCCAACTCCACAAACAGTCCCACCTTCAGTTCAAGGGACGAGGCAAAAAAATTTGTTCCCCAGTTTGAAATGGGCTTTGCAAGCCAAGAACATCTCACAGAGAGCAACAAACCCCACGATGTTGAGGATGGTTCCGGGGGTAAGGTGGGGAAGTTGGATCCCATAATACTCCAACAGGCCCCGTAGAAAGGGATGAATAGGGAAGCCCAAGCCTCGTAATAGGAATGGAATGAAGCATACACTCTCCATTTTATTGGGCATAGGGAATCTCTCTGCGAAGGCCTCTCCATTGGCGGAGGTTAGCCCAGGGCTAGAGGGTGCTAGATCTGAGTCTGGCAAATACCCTTGCACCTCAAGCTCGTGCAAACAGAGGCACGAGACTGAGTAACTGGCCCAATCTCCTGGAAGAGATCCATGAGGGTGTGAGGATGAGCCTGGAGGAGTCACCATGTCTTCATTTCTCTAGTGTTCTTCTCGGTGTGTTGGAGGGGATGAGGAGCGTTGCTGGGGGTCACACATAGGTTATATCATGAGCAACTTCTTTTCTTTGGGAAGGAATCATCCCACAAGGCATCATGCCAAGCCTACCCCCTAGGTGTTCCCTATTACCTTGTTGTCTCCTCGTGCATCGTCTCATCTCCCTCCGAAGCTTCCACGTCCTCTTTTAGTCCAGAAAAAATTATCAAAAAATTATGTAGCATTTGGACTCTGTTTGGTACTGGTTTCTTGGAAATCCAAAAACATGCAGAAAACAACAACTCACACTTGGCACTGGATTAATAGGTTAATTCCAAAAAAGATATAAAATCACATATAGTTGCATATAAAGCATCCAAGATTGATAATATAATAGCATAGAACTATAAAATATTATAGATATGTTGGAGACGTATCAACGTGCCACAGCCGCAGTGATAGCCACTGCCGTGGCCACTAGACTACAATAACTGGATCTGCTACTGGCCTTGGTGGCCAGCACCTTGCCACGAACACAGAGGTCATGAACATCACCGGGAACACCGTTGTTGGTAGATGGCAAGGGGTCGGAGAAGGTGAGCACCTCGCTAGGGTACTCATAGGGGATGAGCAAGACAAAGATGTGTAGCTCACTAAAGGGGACTCTAGAGCCGCTTGTAGGGTAGGCGACTCCCATGCTAAACATTGCGCCATCTCCGGCGGAGCCAGATGCAACAGGCATACAGGCTAGCCCGTGCGTGATGCACTCATCAGAGGGGGTGAAGGGTCTCGTCCGGAAAATGACTCCGGCCAACGTCGTGGACGGTCCCATGATGGGTGTCAACTGTCGTGGTGTCAGGACAGATGACATGGGGTGTCTTATCAAGTGTGGTTGGGCCAAAGGACACCGGTGGGTTCCATAAGCGAGATTGTGGACAAGCGGTGTGATACACACAATGTACCTAGGTTCAACGCCCTCTGGGAAGTAATACTCGTAGTTCTGTCGGGTCAAACTATATGAATCAAGAGAACTACAATAGTGCACCTAGAGTTGTTCATGAGAGGAGGAAGAAGGAGCTAGCTCTCCACTCTTGCCTATCCTGTATGTGGTGTGTGTGAGAGATAGAATGAGTTGAACCTCTAGGAAGCAGCCCCCTTGTTAGGAGGGTTGTTGGGGGTTTATAGGCCAACCCCCCAGCTTACAATATGCATGGGAAATGGGGACGGGTCCCAGCTGGTAGGCTCTCTAGCCAACCATGGGCCCCGCAGGTTGCAAGGTCTTGTTGAAGATGGGGCCCATCGACTGCAGGGTCCCGTCACTAGAGGGGCCGCTAGCTCCGTGCCACTGTAGCCATGCATTAACAGCATCATGGAGTGGTTGGCACTGTGCGGCCACGATGCTACATCACCCGGTCGTTGTCCAACCTAGTCAGCAGTAGAACCGCCTTCACTGTAGCCACGCTTGCCCTAGTCAACGCTACCGGGGCCACTATTGCCACGCCTCATCATCATGGTGAGGTCTTGTCGCACGGAATGATGGTACGGGCGTTGACTTGTCGGCTGCCGCTTCGCACCTAGCCGATCCACGGGGTGGCTTTATGCCAAGCCGGACCGCTCCACGGGAGCTGACTAGGGGGGCGGACAGAGGGGCGCAAGCCGCCCCGATGTTTTGAAAAAGGGACAAGTGTCTTTGAACTTGCCTCGGGGTTATCCCCCCAACAAGGCTTAACATCAAGCAAATATAGCCAAGGTAAACAACATCATCTCCAAATGATAGATTGAATGTGTTGGTTTTACCATGCTATTAAAGTAGATAAAAATGGAAGGGGTGTTAGCTACTACAGGCTTAAGGGTGACCAAATATTCTAATTCAATCATGTATTCTTAAAAATGAACATAATGTAGCTCATGCTTAAACATTATGTAAAACATAAGTAAAGGGCACATGTTGAGTACACTAGGCATAACACTTGGTATTGATGAAATTGAACTTTATAGTTCATAATTTCACAAAATGAACATTAAATTCTAAATAATTGAAAAAACATGGCATATATGCTCAATATAACAACGAGATACAACCACAGAAAACTAGACAAATGCTCATTTCAACCAACCAAACAACCAGATATAGAAAATCAAGGCATCTCCTTGGTAACTAGACAAATGCTCACTCCAACACAACCAAATACAGATAAACAAGGCATATCCTCACTATAAACAACCAAATATAGCCATTCGTGAAACTGAACTCGTCAATTCATACTTGAACATCACATAACCCTACTGAATAATACAATTTTGCATAACAAAAATAATTAAACATGACATAGTAAAAACATTGCATGGCAAAAGCTACTACAACAATGGGTACGAATGGGCTAGCAAGAAAAAGTAAGATTTGCTCACAGGATGTTGCCTCACTTGTCATGGACAGGTTCCTTCCACTTGGAAGAGCACGACTGCAAGTGAGACGTCTCCAACATATCTATAATTTTGTATTGTTCCATGCTATTATATTATCAATCTTGGATACTTTATATTCAATAATATGCTATTTTATATAATTTTGGGGAACTAACCTATTAACCGAGTGCCCAGTGCCAGTTCATGTTTTTGCCTGTTTTGGACTTATAGAAAATCAATACGAAATAGAGTCTAGACACGATGAAACTTTTTGGTGATTCTTTTTGGAAGATTTTGGACTCATGAAGCTTTAGGAGGAGGCCTAACACTACACAAGGAGGCAACAAACCTGCAGGGCACGCCCTAGGGGGTAGGGCGCAACTAGTAGGCTTGTACCCCCCTCGTGATCCCCCTGGCCTAATTCCACTTCTATAAATCCCAAAATATTCTGAAAATGTTAGGGAGCCATCCAAAACTCTTTTTCTGCCACCGCAAGTCTCTGTTCCACCATGATCCAATCAGGAGACCTTTTCCGATACCCTATCAGAGGGGGAATCGATCACGGAGGACATCTACATCAACCTTGTTGCCTCCATGATGACGTGTGAGTAGTCCACCATAGACCTACAGGTCCATAGCTAGTTCCTAGAGGGCTTCTTCTCTCTATATGAACTTTAATACAACGTTTGTCATGATTCTCACAGTGATCTATCCGATGTAATCCTCGTTTGCGGTGTGTTTGTTGGGATCCAATGAATTGTGGGTTTATGATTAGATTATTCATTGAAAGTAATTGAGTCTAAATTCTATTGCGCATGATTATTATAGCCTTGTATTTCTTTCCGACCTATATGTTTGGATTGGCCAACTAGACTGCTTTATCTTCAATGGGAGTGGTGTGTTTTAGTGGGTTCAATCTTGTGGTGCTTTATATCCTAGTGATGGAGGGGGACACGACACCTATTTGTATTGTTTCCACTAAGGATAAAACGACGGGGTCTGAACATATCGCTTGTCTTACTTTGTCTACATCATGGCATCTTTCTCCAAGCATTACTCTGTTTGTCATGAACTTAATACCTAGAGAGGCAAGCATAGAAGCGCTCTCGAAGTGGAGTAATAGATGTAGATGTAGGATCGTTTCGGTCTATTTGTTTATGGATGTGATGCCTATGTACATATAATCATTGTCGTGAATAACATGTCGTAACTATGCTCTATTCTGTCAATTGCCCATCAGTAATTTGTTTACCCACCGTGTGCTATGTTCGAGAGAGAAGTCTCTAGTGAAAACTATGGCCCCTTGGTCTACTTAATCTTATTGCTAAAAACCAGAAATACTTTGTTGCAATTTTACTTTTGCTATTTATATTATCTATGTATGAGAATTTATCCTTGCAAGTAAATGGTTCAAGGGGCTTGATAACCCTCTTGCCTGCATTGGGTGCAAGTGTTTGGTTTTCTGTGTGTAGGTGTCGACGACGAGAGTCCGCTTGATTATCCTATTGCTTCGATAACCTCATTTCTCACTGAGGAAAATACTTATATCTACTATATTGCTTCACCCCACCTCTTACAGGAAAAAATCCCAATGTAGTTTATAAGTAGCAACAGGGTGCACTCCATGATGTCGCAGACAGGCTGTTTTTTTTACCTTTGGAAGAGCCATAGTGGGTGCCCTTCTCGTGATCTTGGTCGATGAGTGATAACCCACAAGTATAGGGGATCAATTGTAGCCTTTCTCGATAAGTAAGAGTGTCGAACCCAACGAGGAGCTAAAGGCAGGACAAATATTCCCTCAAGTTCTATCGACCACCGATACAACTCTACGCACACTTTACATTCGCTTTACCTAGAACAAGTATGAAACTAGAAGTACTTTGTAGGAGTGATAGGATAGGCTTGCAAGAAAGTAAAGAACACGTAAATAAAACTAGGGGCTGGTTAGATAAAGAAACAACTCCGAGTGTCTAACGAGTGTGGAAAAGTGGTGGTAGGAGTTGCGGAATTGTACCTAAGCAGTTGACTACGTTACTAGATCGATAGCAAGTATTATGTGGGAGAGGCCTCTGCTAGCATGTCATCCCTTACTTGGAATTCTATGCACTTATGATTGGAACTATTAGCAAGCGTCCGCAACTACTAACGTTCATTAAGGTAAAACCCAACCATAGCAATAAGATATATTGGTCCCCCTTGAATCCCATATGCATCAATTTCTATGCTAGGTTTGAAGCTTCTGTCACTCTAGCCTGCCAATACATAGTCCTATCAACATACAACTAACCCTATGGTGTGATCCACGCGCACGATCATATGATGGGCACCAAAGGACAGCAACATAACCACAAGCAAATTAAACCAATCATAGCAATTCATCAATCACCGATAGGACAACGATAATCTACTCAGACATCATATGATAGCAACACATCATTGGATAATAATATGTAGCATAAAGCACCATGTTCAAGTAGAGGGTACAGCGGGTTGCGAGAGAGTGAACCGCTGAATATAGATGGGGGAAGATGATGGAGATGTTGGTGAAGATGACGGAGGTGTTGGTGTAGATCGCCGTCACACGATGATGTCCCGGGCGGTGTTCCGGCGCCGCCGGGAGAGAGGGGGAGAGAGCCCCCCTCCTTCTTCTTCTTCCTTGACCTTCTCCTCAGATGGGAGAAGGGTTTCCCCTCTGGTACATGGTCTCCATGGCGGCGGAGGGGCGAGAGCCCCTCCGAGATTGGATCTCTCTCTCTCTCTCTCTGTGTGTCCTTTTGTTTCTGCGCTCCCAGATTCTGCGTTTCACCGTTTCTTAAATTCCTGGAGATCCGTAACTCCGATTGGGCTGAAATTTTAACACGATTTTCTTCCGGATATTATCTTTCTTGCAGCGAAAGATGGGCTCCAACCGCCTTAAGGAGTGGCCACAAGCCCCCTGCCGCGGGCCCACCCCCTGGCCGCGGCGACAGGGCTTGTGGGCACTCCATGCATCGCCTTGCGTTGATTCTTCTCCCCAAATATCATAAATATTCCAAAAAAAACATTAAGTTTGGACTTCGTTTGGTATGGATAATCTGCGAAACAAAAAACATGCAACAAACAGGAACTAGCACTGGGCACTGGATCAATATGTTAGTCCCAAAAAATAGTATAAAAAGTTGCCAAAAGTATATGAAAGTTGTAGAATATTGGCATGAAACAATCAAAAATTATAGATACGATGGAGACGTATCAATGAGATCTAACTTTGCACATAACAATCCAAAGCCACTGTTGTTGAATGTGTCCTTCGGAAATGACAAAAGGGGATCGATGGAGTACAAGGATCACAAAATCCTTGACCGTGAGGTAGAGGAGATCAGCGATGGGGCCTTCGAAGATTTCGAACCGTCGTTGAACCAGAGGAGTTGGGGATGGACCACTTAACCAATGACATGGCCCGCGTGAATCCCTCGCTATAGACGAGCTTGATGTCATAGCCAGCTCTCGTGAGATACATAAATACGCGAGAATGAAGACTTGAATCCTTAGGCATGGCAACATAGTCCACGTCGTCGCGGGCTTCCTCAGTGACGTGTTCCTCCAGGTTTGACAGGTCGGTAGAACGGAGACCACCTTGCCATCATCCGGCAGAGAGGCTATGATAGACCTCTTTTTGGTCATACACTCCTCGACTCCCTGGGATATGTGGTCGATCTCAGGTTGCAACTCTTTGGAGTAGGGGATGGGGGTTTGAAGGAAAGAGACACCGTAAGCCTCGTCTAAAAAATCGGGGCAGCAAGGATATGGGGATCAAATGGATAACCAGAACTTATGTAGCTAGGAGGGACAGGCATACCAACAGAGGTTGGTGGTTGAGGACGATGGCAGTTGATGACCCACAATTATATGGGGTCAATCGTAGTCCTTTTGATAAATAAGAGTGTCGAACCCAACAAGGAGCGGAAGGAAATGACAAGCGGTTTTCAGCAAGGTAATTTCTGCAAGCACTAAAATAGTGGTAACAAGTTGTTTGATAGCAAGATAATTGTAACAAGTGACTAGTAGCAATAGTAACAATAGGTCCAACAAGGTAGCCCAATACTTTTGTGGCAAAGGGTAGGCCAAAACAATTTATTACAATAGGCAAGGCGTTCTTGAGGGCACAAAGGAATTTCATATAGTCACTTGCGTCATGTTGGGTTAATTCGCGTTCGGTATTTTCATAATTTGATATGTGGGTGGACCGGTGCTTGGGTGCTATTCTTACTTGAACAAACCTCCCACTTATGATTAACCCTCCAACAAGCATCCACAACTAGGAGAAAAGTATTGAGAATAAATTCTAACCATAGCATTAAACATAGGGACTCAAATCAGCCCCTTACGAAGTAGTGCATAGACTGGGTTTAAGTTTCTGTCACTCTCGCAACCCACCCTATAATTAGTACTCCACGTTGCATTACCTTAGGCCCAAAATATGGTGAAGTGTTATGTAGTCGACGTTCACATAATACAACTAAGGGAATCACAACATACATACCATCAAAATATTGAACGAATATCAACTTCACTTGACTACTTGCAACATGATCTCTCTCATGGCCTGAAGAACAAAAGTTACTACTCACAAGTGATAAACATGTTCATGATCAGAGAGGTATTGAATAGCATAATGGATCTGAACATACAATATTCCACCAAATAAAGCATAAAGCATCCACTACAAGATGTAATTAACACTATTAGGCACACCCCAGGTACCAATCCGAGGTTCCGGTACAAGATTGAGTACAAGAGATTCTTGATAACCCACAAATATAGGGGATCAATTTTAGCCTTCTCGATAAGTAAGAGTGTCAAACCCAACGAGGAGCTAAAGGTAGGACAAATATTTCCTCAAGTTCTATCGACCACCGATACAACTCTACGCACACTTTACGTTCACTTTACCTAGAACAAGTATGAAACTAGAAGTACTTTGTAGGAGTGATAGGATAGGTTTGAAAGAAAGTAAAGAACACGTAAATAAAAACTATGGGCTGTTTCGATGAAGAAACAATTACGTTAGTCTAACGAGTGTGGAAAAGTGGTGGTAGGAGTTGCGGAATTGTCCCTAAACAATTGACTACATTACTAGACCGATAGCAAGTTTGTGTGGGAGAGGCCACTGCTAGCATGTCATCCCTTACTTGGAATTCTATGCACTTATTATTGGAACTATTAGCAAGCATCCGCAACTACTAACGTTCATTAAGGTACAACCCAACCATAGCAATAAGATATATTGGTCCCCTTCAATCCCGTATGCATCAATTGCTATTCTAGGTTGAAGCTTCTGTCACCCTTGCCCTCCAATACATAGTCCTATCAACATACTACTAACCCTATGGTGTGATCCACCCGCGCGCTCATATGATGGGCACCAAAGGACAGCAACATAACCACAAGCAAATTAAACCAATCATAGCAATTCATCAATCACCGATAGGACAACGAAAATCTACTCAGACATCATAGGATGGCAACACATCATTGGACAATAATATGAAGCATAAAGCACCATGCTCAAGTAGAGTGTACAGCGGGTTGCGAGAGAGTGGACCACTAAATATGGATGGGGGAAGGTGATGGAGGTATTCGTGAAGATGACGGAGGTGTTGGTGTTGATCGCCGTCACACGATGATGTCCCGGGCGATGTTCCGGCGCCGCCGGGAGAGAGGGGGGAGAGCCCCCTTCTTCTTCTTCTTCCTTGACCTCCTCCCTAGATGGGAGAAGGGTTTCCCCTCTAGTCCATGGTCTCCATGGTGGCGGAGGGGCGAGAGCCCCTCCGAGATTGGATCTCTCTCTCTCTATGTGTCCTTCTGTTTCTTCGCTCCCAGATTCTGGCTTTCACCGTTTCTTAAATTCCCAGAGATCCGTAACTTCGATTGGGCTAAAATTTTAACACGAGTTTCTTTTGGATATTATCTTTCTTGCTGCGAAAGAAGGGCCCCAACAGCCTTAGGGATTGGTCACAAGCCTGCCAGCCGCGGTCTAGGGGGCGCGCCTCCTAGGCTTGTGACCTCCTCGGGCATCGTTTCGCATAGATTCTTCTTCCCAAAAATCATAAATATTCCAAAAAAATACCCCGTAGGTTTTTTGCGTTTGGACTTAGTTTGGTATGGATAATCTGTGAAACAAAAAAACATGCAACAAATAGGAACTGACACTGGGCACTGGATCAATATGTTAGTCCCAAATATAGTATAAAAAGTTGCCAAAAGTATATGAAAGTTGTAGAATATTGGCATGAAACAATAAAAAATTATAGATGCGATGGAGACGTATCAGAGATCAACTAGGGTTTTGATTGGAGAGGGTGTTGGTGAAGATGTTGATGGATATTGGCCTCCCCAAGATGAGAGGCTTGTTGGTGATGATGAGGGCCTCGATTTCACCCTCCGGGAGGGAAGTTCCTTCGGCGGAATCGCTCCACCGAAGGGGCAAAAGTGCTTCTGCCCAGGTTCCGCCTCGAGACGGTGGTGCTTCATCCCGAAAGTCCTCTCCTTAGTTTTTTAGGTCAAAGGAGAATATATACCACAAGATGGGCGCGAGAGGTGGGCCAGGTGGCCCACTAGACATCACGCCGCACCAGGGGTGCGTGGCGTGCCCTAGTGTCTAGTGGCTGCCTGGTGCCCCCCCCCGGCACTTCTTCGTTCGAGTATTTTTTTATTTATTATAAAATAAATCTCGATAAATTTTAAACTCATTTTGAGATGTGCAAAATCGGTATCTCTGACGTAGATTTTTCTGGTCCAGAATTCCATCTGTCGGTATTCTCCCACTTGATGTAAACCTTGCATATTATGAAAGAAAAGGCATTAGAATCACTCCACCAAGTAGTAAAATGCATAATAACACTATTAATAACAGTAAAAAACATAATGCAAAATGGACATATCAACTCCCCCAAGCTTAGACCTCGGTTGTCCTCAAGAGAAAGCCGATAGCGAAAATCATGACCACATGCTTTGAGAGAGAGGTGTCGATAAAAACAAAGTACGAACATAGCAGCATCATGCTTATTATATAACAACAAATAAAACTTTGTAAAATACTTCATCACAACATTCTCATCATATAACTTTTATCATAAAGGCTTCTTTTAAACAAGTAGCAATTCATCACAACATTGAAGTATGAAGCATAAACTCTATTGAAAACTAAAAAACTATGTTCTGAGTCAACTTTGCAACACAATTCATCATATTTTCAGGAAGGGTCACACGTCGGAGCTTTTAAGCAAGTCTACATACTCAACCATCATTTAGTCTTCTATGATTGCTAACACTCACTGCATACATATGAGAAAAAGGTTTCAACCGGACACATAGAAAGATAAGGGCTTATAGTGTTGCCTCCCAACGTATTCACCTCAAGGGTGATGTCAAAAATAATAACTCATGGCCACCCACATTCAGCTAGGTATATATATTTAGATATTTCCCCACCACATGATGCTTGCGAAAGAGAAGATAAAGGACGTAGAGGAAGATACTTTGAATCTTGCGCAAAAGTAAATACATAAAGGTAAAAGTTAGGCCCTTCATAGAGGGGAAGCAGAGGTTGTCATGCGCTTTTTGGTTGTATGCTAAATCTCTTAGTGCAAAGGAACATCGTGTTATATTGCCCCTTGTGATGGCAACCTTTATTATGCATCCATTGCTTTTATTATCACCATCACAAGTTTGTACAACGCTTAATTTCCCTTACTCTAAATGATCAAACATGTTTAGAAGCAATTTTTATTGCTTTGTGCACCAACGACAACTTACTTGAAAGATCTTACTCAATCCATAGGTAGGTATGGTGGACTCTTGAAGCATACGTTTGGGTTTAAGGTTTTGGATGCAAAAGTAGTATATCTACTTAGTGCAGGTGGTTTTGGCTAGCAAAGGTATTGGGCAAGCACCACACATTACAGGATCTATAACAATATAACTTCTATGTGAATGTGAACAAGCATAAATCATTACGTTGTCTTCCTTTTCCAATGTCAACAGTTTTGGCATATTATAATTAATGGGGGCTCACAATCATAAAAGATGTCAAGGATAGTGCATTTGCATGTAAATCTTGTCTTCCTTTATTAATTCTTTCAAGTGCTGCATCACCGACCAATGATATATTTGTCAATCTTCAACAAATTTTACCACTTATACCTTTCCTTATGTGATGTCACTACTTACTATAAAATTGGCATATGATCTTTTTCATTATTTTCTTTTCTTTTGAAAGCAACAAGAAAATAAAGAAGCAAAACTCAAACTAAACTTTATTATATAACTCTCACTCGATTACAAAGATAGATA
Organism: Hordeum vulgare subsp. vulgare; assembly: GCF_904849725.1. Classification (NCBI taxonomy): domain Eukaryota; kingdom Viridiplantae; phylum Streptophyta; class Magnoliopsida; order Poales; family Poaceae; genus Hordeum; species Hordeum vulgare. Next base: position 434,077,574 of record NC_058519.1, on the reverse strand, counting down.
GATAGATAGATCACAAAACTAGCACTCAAAAGAAAAAGATTGAACTGAACTTTTATTTGACCAGATCACGAAATAACTAAAGATCAAACTAAGATGGGTAAAGAAAAAGAAGGGTGATGGTGAGACGATACTGAGGACCTCCCCCAATCTTGTCACAAGCCAAGGGGAGTGCCCATACCCGTGAACTCAAGTCTACTTCTTTGGTGGTAAAGGTGAAGGTGGTGGTGTGTTTTTCTTCTCCAACTTGCGTTTGAGGCTAAAATTATCCTCCCTCAGACCCTCATTCTCTAGCTCCAGCTTCAATATCTTTTCACATAATGCCACTTTGCTCTCCTGGAGAAAATGGGAAGGGATAGATTGGACCTAGGGTCTGTACTTGTTGGGGAGGCTTGACTTCTTGAATTCCACATGCATATCTTCAAGTTGAGGCAATGGATCTTCCTCTTCCTCAGAGCTATCCCCTTTGCTTCTTTCATATCCTTGTCTTCCTCCTCTGTAGTCCAGCCATAATGATCCACCTCTCCGTAGACCTTAGGGTTCGCAACAAAATCAACGATGTAGCTCTCTCCCTCCGAATCTTGAGACGACATAATTTTGGATCTACCAGGAAAAACAACTCGAAACAAGAATAAAGGATTTCTCCATGGTACTAGGGTCAAATCATCAGGAGATATATATAGAGAGAATTTTTATATAAGGGAATACATGTTCCACAATAAAACAGATCCAGGAGGGTACCCGAGGGGCCCACTAGACATCAGACCGTGCCAGGGGGCTGGCGCGCCCTGGTGTCTAGTGGACACTTGGGTTGCCTTCCCGTGTGTTTTTCAGTTTCCTAAATTTTCTAAAATTCCAAAACTGCCAAAAAAATATTTTTGCGGATTTTTCTGAGCCTGTTTACTTACCTTAGCACATACCTTCTCCTTTTAAGGGTTTTGGAGTGTTCTAGAAGGTCTCCCTAATGTGCTCCTCCGGTGTCATGGTTTGGATAATATTTGTTTCAACATTATTGGTGTACCTGAGATGTAGTGCTTTATTCTTTGTCCCTTGACCACCTTTGGGTTAGTGCATTCGGGATTATTGATCTTAATAGCTCCAGACCGATAAACTTATTCGATAATATATGGTCCTTCCAATTTGCATAGAAGTTTTCCTGCAAAGAATCTAAGACAAGAATTGTACAATAGAACATATTCACCAACTTTGAATTCTCTCTGTTGGATTCTTTTTTCATGCCATATTTTAACTTTTTCTTTGAATAGTTTGGCATTTTCATAAGCGTGGGTTCTCCATTCATCTAATGAGCTAATACCAAATAACCTATTTCCACCAGCAAGTTTGAAATCTTAGTTGAGTTCTTTAATTGCCCAATAAACTTTATGTTCTAACTCGGGGGGTAAATGAGATGCTTTCACATAAACCAGTTTATAAGGAGACATACCCATAGGATTTTTATAAGATGTTCTATAGGCCCACAATGCATCATCTAATTTCTTAGACAAATTATTTCGGGACCTATTGATAGTCTTTTGCAATATTAGTTTTATTTCTCTATTGGTTAATTCTACTTGACCACTAGACTAAGGATGATAGGGAGATGCAATTCTATGGTTAACATCATATCTAGCCAGCATCTCACGAAAAGCACCATGAAAAAAATGTGAACCACCATCAGTCATTAAAAATCCAGGGACTCCAAAACGTGGGAAAATAACTTCCTTAAGCATCTTAATAGAGGTGTTATGATCATCACTATTGGTTGGAATAGTTTCTACCCATTTAGTGACATAATCAACAACAACCAAAATATGTGTATACCCATTAGAGGAAGGAAAAGGTCCCATATAATCAAATCCCCAAACATCAAATGGTTCAATAACAAGTGAATAATTCATAGGCATTTCCTGACTTCTACAAATATTGCCAATTCTCTGACATTCATCACAAGAGAGGACAAACTTACGAGAATATTTGGAAAGAGTGGGACAATAAAATCCAGACTGTAATACATTTTGTGCTGTTGTATCTCCCTCATGGTGTCCTCCATAAGCCTCGGAGTGACACTTCTAAAGGATTTGTTCCTGTTCATGCTCACGTATACAACGTCTAATAATACCATCTGCTCCCTCTTTATAAATATGTGGGTCATCCCAAAAGTAATGTCTTAAATCAAAGAAGAATTTTTTTTATTTTGTTGATAGGTGAAACTAGGTGGTATGTATTTAGCAACAATGTAATTAGCATAATCAGCAAACTATGGTGTGTTATGAGAAACATTGACCACATCTAGTTCTTCATTAGGAAAGCTATCATCAATAGGTAGTGAGTCATTAAGAACATTTTTTAACCTAGACAAGTTATCAGCTACTCGGTTCTCAACTCCTTTCCTATCAACGATATGCAAATCAAAAGTCTTGTAGCAAGAGAACCCACCTAATAAGTCTAGTCTTAGCATCTTTCTTTTACACAATATATTTAATAGCAGCATGATGAGTGTGAACAATTACTTTAGAATCAACAATGTAAGATCTGGATTTATCACAAGCAAATACAACTGCTAAGAAATTTTTTCAGCGATAGTATAATTTCTGTGGGCACTATCTAGAGTTTTACTAGCATAATGGATGACATTTAATTTCTTATCAACTCTTTGTCCTAGAAAAACACCAACAGCATAATCACTAGCATCACACATAATTTCAAAAGGCAAGTTCCAATCACGTGGTTGAACAATAGGTGAAGAAGTTAAGGCTTTCTTAAGTGTTCCAAACGCTTATACACATTCATCATAAAAAACAAAAGGAACATGCTTTTGTAATAAATTAGTAAGAGTCCTAGAAATTTTAGAGAAGTCTTTAATAAAACTCCTATAGACACCAACATGACCAAGGAAACTACAGATACCTTTGATATCTTTGGGACATGGCATCATCTCAATTGCATCAACTTTAGCCTTATCCACCTCAATACCCCCTTCAGAAATTTTATGAACCAAGACAATACCTTCATTTACCATAAAGTGGCACTTCTCCCAATTCCATACAATATTAGTTTGCTCACATCTGTGCAAAACTCGATCAAGGTTGCTTAATCAAGCATCAAAAGAAGTTACGTAAACAGAAAAATCATCCATGAAGACTTCAACAATATTTTCACAAAAATCAGAGAATATAGAAGTCATACATCTTTGAAAGGTAGCAGGTGCATTGAATAATCGAAAAGGCATACATCTATAAGCGTTTGTTCCAAAAGAACAAGTAAAGGTGGTTTTCTCTTGATCGGGTTGTGACACGGGTATTTGACAGAAACCGGAATAACCATCTAGAAAGCAAAATTTTATGTGCTTCGATAATCTTTCTGGCATTTGGTCTATGAACGGTAAAGGATAATGATATTTTCTAGTAGCTTTTTTTAATTTTCTAAAATCAATTACCATTCTATAGCTAGTCATAATTCTTTGTGGAATGAGTTTGTTTTTATCATTAGGAACAACAGTGATACCTCCTTCCTTAGGGACACAATGAACGGGACTTACCCATCTACTATCAACTGTGGGATAAATTATACATGCTTCTGGAAGCTTTTGTATTTCATTTCTCACCACTTCTTTCATTCTGGGATTTAGTCTTCTTAGTGATCAACAACATGTTTAGCATCAGGTTCCATATTAATCTTCTCATGACACAGAGTGGGATTAATGCCCTTAAGATCGGCAAGAGTATACCCAATAGTAGCTCTTTGCTTCCTTAAAGTTTTTAATATTATGGTACAAAAATTATCTTGAGGTGAGCTAAGTACTAGGAAACCAGTAGGGTATTTTACTTTTCCACACAAGACTTCAACATATCTAACAATCCCAAGTGGTGTGATGGTGTCTCTATTAGCTAGTTTAACAGTAACATTTATGTCTTCTATATCAGCGGGTGCTATCTCATGCATAATTTCTTGATATAATGTAAAAGGGTTAGCACTAACACTAGAACCCATATGACATAAAACATGATAGCAATGATCTCCTATTTTGACTCGAACGACACACATGTCAACAATAGGTCTATTCTTATCTTTAGAATCAGGTTTTGCCATTCTAGCAGCTTCATTAGAGAAATAAATAACATGCCCATCAATATTGTATGCCAAGACATCTTTAACCATAGTAGTACTAGGTTCTACCTTGATTTTCTCTAAGGGTTTGGTTGTTCTAACATAACTTTTATTAACCACAGTTGAAGCTTTAGCATGTTCCTTTATCCTAACAAGGAAAGGTGGTTTCTCAATGTAAGCAGTACGCGCAACTGGGTCAACATTGCAAATAATAGTTTCAGCTTCAACTTTGATTGGTTCTTAAAAATTTTCTTTAATATCTAGATGATATTTAAACCACTTATCTTTAGGTAGATCAACATGAGCAGCAAAGGTTTCACAAAATGAGGCTACAATATCACAGTCAAGTCCATACTTACTGCTAAAATCACTGAATGCATCGGTATTCATAAAATATATAACACAATCAAAATTAGGTATTATACCTGACTCTTTACCTTCCTAGAGCTCCCAATCTTCATAGTTGAATTTTAATTCTTTCCAAAAGATCCCACCTGAATTCAATAGTCTTCTTCATAAAAGAACCAAAGCAAGAAATATCGAGCATGGCTTAATCATTACGAGAGAGCCGAGCATAAAAATTCTGAACAATAATTTCTCTCGAGAGCACATGATTGGGCATGAATATAACATTGACTTCAGCCTCCACCAAGCTAGAGCGATACTTTCTCCTTCACAAAGCCGAAAACTATAGATAAAATTCCGATCATGATGAACAAGATGCATATGATAAAAAATTTGGTGAAACTCCAATTAGAATCGATTCTAGTTCCAAGATCTTGGATCATCACATAGCCTATACCATGTCAATACCTTTCCCCCCAAAGATAAAGGGAAAACCGTCTTCTTAACTTCATCCCTGGATAAACCTGCAAGCTTAAATATTCAACAAACTTCATACACATAGACTAGGTGCATATCGGGATGTTTTGTTACATCTCCTGCATAAGGATTAGCTAGAAGTTTCTCTAACATACCCGAAGGAATTTCATAATAAACATTTTCAGTGGGTGCAGCAGGCAGAGGGACAACTCTTGGTGTTTCTGTTCGAGGGGAAGATACCCCGAACAAGCCCCTAAAAAGATTACTTTTCATCGTGACAAGTAACAACAAATTTCAGAATGTAATATAAATTTTCCCTTACCAAATTCCGCTAACCAAAGGTGCTTCATTCCCTGGCAATGGCGCCAGAAAAGAGTCTTGATGACCCACAATTATAGGGGGTCAATCATAGTCCTTTCGATAATTAAGAGTGTTGAACCCAACGAGGAGCAGAAGGAAATGACAAGCGGTTTTCAGCAAGGTAATTTCTACAAGCACTGAAATAGCGGTAACAAATTGTTTGATAACAAGATAATTTCAACAAGTCACAAGTAGCAATAGTAATAATAGGTCCAGCAAGGTAACCCAATCCTTTTGTGGCAAAGGAAATGCCAAAACAATTTCCTATAATAGGCAAAGCGTTCTTGAGGGCACACGGGAATTTCATCTAGTCACTTTCGTCATGTTGGGTTAATTCACGTTCGGTATTTTGATAATTTGATATGTGAGTGGATAGGTGCTTGGGTGTTGTTCTTGTTGGAAATATGCCCTAGAGGCAATAATAAATTAGTTGTTATTATATTTCCTTGTTCATAATAATCGTTTATTATCCATGCTAGAATTGTATTGATTGGAAACTCAAATACATGTGTGGATACATAGACAACACACTGTCCCTAGTGAGCCTCTAGTTGACTAGTTCGTTGATCAAAGATGGTCAAGGTTTCCTGGCCATAGGCAAGTCTTGTCACTTGATAACGGGATCACATCATCAGGAGAATCATGTGATGGACAAGACCCAAATTATATACGTAGTATATTGATCGTGTCATTTTATTGCTATTGTTTTCTGCGTGTCAAGTATTTGTTCCTATGACCATGAGATCATATAACTAACTGGCACCGAAGGAATACCTTGTGTGCATCAAACGTCACAACGTAACTGGGTGACTACAAAGGTGTTCTAGAGGTATCTCCGAAGGTGTCCGTTGAGTTAGTATGGATCAAGACTTGGATTTGTCACTCCGTGTGACGGAGAGGTATCTCGGGGCCCACTCGGTAATACAACATCACACACAAGCCTTGCAAGCAATGTGACTAAGTGTAAGTCACGGGATCTTGTATTACGGGACAAGTAAAGAGACTTGCCGGTAACGAGATTGAAATAGGTACACGGATACCGACGATCAAATCTCGGGCAAGTAACATACCGAAGGACAAAGGGAATGACATACGGGATTATATGAACCCTTGACACTAAGGATCAACCGATAAGATATTTGGAGAATATGTAGGATCTAATATGGGAATCCAGGTCCCGCTATTTGATATTGACCGAGGAGTACCTCGGGGCATGTCTACATAGTTCTCGAACTCGCAGGGTTTGCACACTTAAGGTTCGATGATGTTTCGGTATAGTTGAGTTATAGGTGTTGGTAACCGAAAGTTGTTTGGAGTCCCTGATGAGATCCAGGATGTCACGAGGAGCTCCGGAATGGTCCGGAGGTAAAGATTAATATATAGGCAGTCCTGTTTTGGTCACCGAAAAAGTTTCGGGCGCATCGGTAGTGTACCGGGAGTGCGGGAGGCGTGCCGGGGACCATCGGGAGGGCTGTCACGCCCCAAGGGGTCTCATGGGCTATGGGAAGAGATAAACCAGCCCCTAGTGGGCTGGAATAAGTTACCACTAAGGCCCATAAGGTTTGATAAGGAAAAAAACACAAAGTGGAAAGAGTTTCCAAGTGGGAAGGTGGAATCCTACTCCAAGTAGGATTGGAGTAGGACTCCTCCACCTCCAATTTCGGCCAAACCTTGAGGTTTTGAGGCTGCCTCCTCCCCTCCATCCCTCCTATATATAGTGGTGATTTAGGGCTGATTTGAGACAACTTTTTTCCACGTGCAACTCAGATCTAGACACCATAGTTCTTCCTCTAGATCGTATTTCTACGGAGTTCGGGCGGAGCCCTGCATGATTAGATCGTCACCACCACCGGAGCGCCGTCACGCTGTCGGAGAACTCTTCTACCTCTCCGCCCCCTCTTGCTGGATCAATAGGGTGGAGATCTTCATCGAGCTGTACGTGTGATGAATGCGGAGGTGCCGTCTGTTCGGCACTAGATCGGAACGGATCATGAGACGGATCGCAAGACGGTTCGTGAGACGGATCGCGGGACGGATCGCGGGACGAATCGTGGGACGGTTCGTGGGACGGTACCTGAGGCGGTACAAGGGACGTGAAGACGTTCCACTACATCAATCGCGTTTCTTAACGCTTCCTGTTGTGCGATCTACAAGGGTACGTAGATCCAAATCTCCTCTCAAAGATGGACATCACCATGATAGGTCTTCGTGTGCGTAGGAATTTTTTTTGTTTCCCATGCAACGTTCCCCAACAGTGGCATCATGAGCTAGGTTCATCCGTAGATGTAATCTCGAGTAGAACACAAAGGGTTTTGTGGATGGTGATGTTCGATTTAATGCCCTCCTTAGTCTTTTCTCGATTCGGCGGTATTGTTGGATTGAAGCGGCCCGGACCGACATTATTCTTACACTTACGAAAGACTGGTTTCATCGCTTGACATGCAACCTCGTTGCATAAAGATGACTGGCGGGTGTCGGTTTCTTCAACTTTAGTTGAATTGGTTTTGACCGAGGCGGTCCTTGGAGAGGTTAAATAGCAATTTGCACATCTCCGTTTTGGTTTTTGCGTAAGTAAGATGCGATCTACTAGATACCCATAGCAGCCACGTAAAACATGCAACAACAATTAGAGGACGTCTAACTTGTTTTTGCAGGGTATGCTTGTGATGTGATATGGCCAATGACGTGATGTGATATATTGGATGTATGATATGATCATATTGTAATAGTTAATATCGACTTGCGCGTCGATGCTACGACAACCGGCAGGAGCCATAGGGTTGTCTTTAAACTAACGTTTGTGTTTGCAGATGCGTTTACTATATTTCTAGGATGTAGCTTTAGTAGTAATAGCATAAGTAGCACGACAACCCCGATGGCGACACGTTGATGGAGATCATGATGATGGAGATCATGGTGTGGTGCCGGTGACAAGAAGATCGTGTCGGTGCTTTGGTGATGGAGATCAAGAAGCACATGATGATGGGCATATCATGTCACTTATGAATTGCATGTGATGTTAATCCTTTTATGCACCTTATTTTGCTTAGAACAACGGTAGCATTATGAGGTGATCTCTCACTACAATTTCAAGACAAAATTGTGTTCTCCCTGACTGTGCACCGTTGCGACAGTTCGTCGTTTTCAGACACCACGTGGTGATCGGGTGTGATAGACTCAACGTTCACATACAACGGGTGCAAAATAGTTGCACACACGGAACACTCGGGTTAAACTTGACGAGCCTAGCATGTGCAGACATGGCCTCAGAACACAAGAGACCGAAAGGTCGAGCATGAATCGTATAGTTGATATGATTAGCATAGAGATGCTTACGACTGAAGCTATACTCAACTCACGTGATGATCGGACTTGAGTTAGTGGATTTGGATCATGTACCACTCAAATGACTAGAGAGATGTACTTTTTGAGTGGGAGTTCTTAAGTAATATGATTAATTGAACTAATTATCATGAACATAGTCTAATGGTCTTTGCAAACTATGATGTAGCTTGCGCTATAGCTCTACTGTTTTTATATGTTCCTAGAGAAAGTTTAGTTGAAAGTTGATAGTAGCAACTTTGCGGACTGAGTCCGTAAAACTGAGGATTGTCCTCATTACTGCGCATAAGGCTTATGTCCTTAATGCACCACTCGGTGTGCTACACCTCGAGCGTCGTCTGTGGATGTTGCGAACATCTGACATACACGTTTTTGATGACTACGTGATAGTTCAATGTGTAATACTTAATGGCTTAGAATCAAGGCGCCAAAGACGTTTTGAAACGTCGCGGAACATAAGAGATGTTCTAAGATATGAAATTGAGATTTCATGCTCGTGCCCTTGTTGAGAGGTAAGAGACCTCCGACAAGATTCTTTGCATGCAAAGTGAAGGAGAAAAGCTCAAATCGTTGAGCGTGTTCACAGATTGTCTGAGTGCAACAATCGCTTGAATCAAGTGGGAGTTAATCTTCCAGATGAGATAGTGATGGTTCTCCAAACTCACTGCCACTAAGCTGCTAGAGCTTCGTGATGAACTACAACATATCAAGGATAGATATGATGATCCTTGAGCGATTCGCAATGCTTGACACTGCGAAAGTAGAAATCAATAAGGAGCATCAGTTATTGATGGTTAGTAAAACCACTAGTTTCAAGAAGGGCAAGGGCTAGAAGGGATACTTCATGAAACAGCAAACCAGTTGTTGCTCTAGTGAAGAAACCCAAGATTGAACCCAAACCCGAGACTAAGTGCTTTTGTTATGAGGGGAACGGTCACTGAGGCGGAGCTACCCTAGACACTTGGTAGATAAGAAGGTTGGCAAAGTCGACAGAAGTATATTGATGTGTGCTTTACTGGTACTCCTAGTAGCATGAGGGTATTAGATACCGGTTCGGTTGCTAAGTGATTAGTAACTCGAAATGAAAGCTACGGTTTAAACGGAGACTAGCTAAATGCGAGGTGAAAATATGTGTTGGAAGTGTTTCCAAGGTTGATGTGATCAAACATCGCACGATCCCTCTATCATCAGGATTGGTGCTAAAACCTAAATAATTGTTATTTGGTGTTTGCGTTAAGCATGAACATGATTGGATCGTGTTTATTGCAATACGAATATTCATTTAAAGAGAATAATAGTTATTCTATTTTCTTGAATAATTACCCTCAATGGTTTATTGAATCTCGATCTTAGTGGTACACATGTGTTGGGGAACGTCGCATGGGAAACAAAAAATTTCCTACGCGCACGAAGACCTATCATGGTGATGTCCATCTACGAGAGGGGATTTCCGATCTACGTACCCTTGTAGATCGCACAGCAGAAGCGTTAGTGAACGCGGTTGATGTAGTGGAACGTCCTCACGTCCCTCGATCCGCCCCGCGAACCGTCCCGCGATCCGTCCCACGATCTAGTGCCGAACATACGGCACCTCTGCGTTCAACACACGTACAGCTCGACGATGATCTCGGCCTTCTTGATCCAACAAGAGAGACGGAGAGGTAGATGAGTTCTCCGGCAGCGTGACGGCGCTCCGGAGGTTGGTGGTGATCTAATCTCGGCAGGGCTCCGCCCGAGCTCCGCAGAAACGCGATCTAGAGGAAAAACCGTGGAGGTATGTGGTCGGGCTGCCGTGGCAAAGTTGTCTCAAATCAGCCCTAATACCTCTGTATATATAGGTGGGAGGGGAGGGGCCTTGCCTTGAGGCTCAATGAGCCCCAAGGGGGTCGGCCGAGCCAAGGGAGGGAAGTCCTCCCCTTCCAAACCGAATCCAACTAGGTTTGGAAGGTGGAGTCCTTCTCTCCTTTCCCACCTCCCCTTTTTTTCTCTTTGATTTCTTATCCTTTGGCGCATACGGCCTTCTTGGGCTGTCCCACCAGCCCACCAAGGGCTGGTGCACCACCCCCAAGGCCTATGGGCTTCCCCGGGGTGGGTTACCCCCCCCGCCCCCCCCCCCCCCCCCGGTGAACACCCGGAACCCATTCGTCATTCCCGGTACATTCCCGGTAACTCCGAAAACCTTCCGGTAATCAAATGAGGTCATCCTATATATCAATATTCGTTTACGGACCATTCCGGAAACCCTCATGACGTCCGTGATCTCATCCGGGACTCCGAACAACATTTGGTAACCAACCATATAACTCAAATACGCATAAAACAACGTCGAACCTTAAGTGTGCAGACCCTGCGGGTTCGAGAACTATGGAGACATGACCCCAGTGACTCCTCGGTCAATATCCAATAGCGGTACCTGGATGCCCATATTGGATCCCACATATTCTACGAAGATCTTATCGTTTGAACCTCAGTGCCAAGGATTCATATAATCCCGTATGTCATTCCCTTCGTCCTTCGGTATGTTACTTGCCCGAGATTCGATCGTCAGTATCCGCATACCTATTTCAATCTCGTTTACCGGCAAGTCTCTTTACTCGTTCCGTAATACAAGATCCCGCAACTTACACTAAGTCACATTGCTTGCAAGGCGTGTGTGTGATGTTGTATTACCGAGTGGGCCCCAAGATACCTCTCCGTCACACGGAGTGACAAATCCCAGTCTCGATCCATACTAACTCAACGAACACCTTCGGATATACCTGTAGAGCATCTTTATAGTCACCCAGTTACGTTGCGACGTTTGATACACACAAAGCATTCCTTCGGTGTCGGTGAGTTATATGATCTCATGGTCAGAGGAACAAATACTTGACACGCAGAAAACAGTAGCAATAAAATGGCACGATCAACATGCTACGTCTATTAGTTTGGGTCTAGTCCATCACGTGATTCTCCTAATGACGTGATCCTAGTTATCAAGTAACAACACCTTGTACATAATCAGAAGACCATGACTATCTTTGATCAACTGGCTAGCCAACTAGAGGCTTGCTAGGGACAGTGTTTTGTCTATGTATCCACACATGTATATAAGTCTTCATTCAATACAATTATAGCATGGATAATAAACGATTATCTTGATAAAGGAATTATAATAATAACTATATTTATTATTGCCTCTAGGGCATAATTCCAACAGTCTCCCACTTGCACTAGAGTCAATAATCTAGCCCTCACATCATCATGTGAATTACATTGTAATAAATCTAACACCCATACAGTTCTGGTGTTGATCATGCTTTGCCCGTGGAACAGGTTTAGCCAGCGGGTCTGCTACATTCAGATCCGTGTGCACTTTGCATATATTTACGTCCTCCCCTTCGACGTAGTCGCGGATGAGGTTGAAGCGTCGTTTGATGTGTCTGGTCTTCTTGTGAAACCGTGGTTCCTTTGCTAAGGCAATGGCTCCCGTGTTGTCACAGAACAAGGTTATTGGATTCAGTGCGCTTGGCACCACTCCAAGATCCGTCATGAACTGCTTCATCCAGACACCCTCCTTAGCCGCCTCCGAGGCAGCCATGTACTCCACTTCACATGTAGAATCTGCTCCGACGCTTTGCTTGGAACTGCACCAGCTTACCGCACCCCCATTAAGAATAAATACGTATCCGGTTTGCGACTTGGAGTCGTCCGGATCTGTGTCAAAGCTTGCATCGACGTAACCCTTTACGGCGAGCTCTTCGTCACCTCCATACACGAGAAACATCTCCTTAGTCCTTTTCAGGTACTTCAGGATATTCTTGACCGTCGTCCAGTGATCCACTCCTGGATTACTCTGGAACCTGCTTGCCATACTTATGGCGAGGCTAACGTCCGGTCTAGTGCACACCATTGCATACATGATAGATCCTATGGCTGAAGCATAGGGGACGGTGCTCATATACTCTCTATCTTTATCAGTTGCTGGGCACTGAGTCTTACTCAATCTCGAACCTTGTAAAACCGCAAGAACCCTTTCCTGGACTGTTCCATTTTGAACCTCTTCAAAACTTTATCAAGGTATGTGCTTTTTGAAAGTCCTATCAGCCGTTTCGATCTATCCCTGTAGATCTTAATGCCTAGAATGTAAGCAGCTTCTCCTAGGTCCTTCATAGAGAAACTTTTATTCAAGTAATCCTTTATGCTCTCCAAAAACTCTACGTTGTTTCCAATCAGCAATATGTCATCCACATATAATATTAGAAACGCCACAGAGCTCCCACTCACTTTCTTGTCAATACAAGATTCTCCAACCACTTGTATAAACCCAAATGCTTTGATCACCTCATCAAAACGTTTGTTCCAACTCCGAGATGCTTGCACCAGTCCATAAATGGATCGTTGGAGCTTGCATACCTTGTTAGCATTCTTGGATCGACAAAACCTTTGGGTTGCATCATATACAACTCTTCCTTAAGGAAACCGTTAAGGAACGCCGTTTTGACATCCATCTGCCAGATTTCATAATCGAAAAATGCAGCTATTGCTAACATGATTCTGACGGACTTAAGCATCACTACGGGTGAGAATGTCTCGTCGTAGTCAACTCCTTGAACTTGTGAAAAACCCTTTGCCACAAGTTGAGCTTTATAAACGGTCACATTGCCGTCAGCGTCCGTCTTCTTCTTAAAGATCCATTTGTTCTGAATAGCCTTGCGGCCCTCAGGTAGTACTTCCAAAGTCCACACTTTGTTTTCATACATGGACCCTATCTCGGACTTCATGGCCTCTAGCCATTTGTTGGAATCTGGGCCCACCATTGCTTCTTCATAATTTGCAGATTCATTGTTGTCTAACAACATGATTGACAAAACGGGATTACCGTACCACTCTGGAGCAGCACGTGGTCTCGTCGACCTGCGTGGTTCGATAGGAACATGAACCGGAGTTTCATGATCATCATCATTAACTTCCTCCTCAACCGGCGTCGCAATGACAGGGGTTTCCCCTTGCCCTGCGCCACCATCCAGAGGGATGAGAGGTTCGAAAACCTCCTCAAGTTCTATCTTCCTCCCACTCAATTCTCTCGAGAGAAACTCCTTCTCGAGAAAAGCTCCGTTTTTAGCAACAAACACTTTGCCCTCGGATTTGAGATAGAAGGTGTACCCAACTGTCTCTTTTGGGTAACCTATGAAGATGCACTTTTCCGCTTTGGGTTCCAGCTTTTCAGGCTGAAGCTTTTTGACATAAGCATCACATCCCCAAACTTTAAGAAACGACAACTTTATCCTTTTGCCATACCACAGTTCGTATGGTGTCGTCTCAATGGATTTTGATGGTGCCCTATTTAAAGTGAATGCAGCTGTGTCTAATGCATCACCCCAAAACGATAACGGCAAATCGGTAAGAGACATCATAGATCGCACCATCTCTAATAAAGTACGATTAGGACGTTCGGACACACCATTACGCTGTGGTGTTCCAGGCGGTGTCAACTGTGAAACAATTCCACATTGTCTTAAGTGAGCACCAAACTCGAAACTCAGATATTCACCCCCACGATCAGACCGTAGGAACTTGATCTTCTTGTTACGATGATTTTCAACTTCACTCTGAAATTGCTTGAACTTTTCAAATGTTTCAGACTTGTGCTTCATTAAGTAGACATAACCATATCTACTTAAATCGTCAGTGAAGGTGAGAAAATAACGATATCCGCCGCGTGCCTCTACGCTCATTGAACCGCACACATCGGTATGTATGATTTCCAGCAAGTCACTGGCACGCTCCATTGTTTCGGAGAACAGAGTTTTAGTCATCTTGCCCATGAGGCATGGTTCGCACGTGTCAAGTGAATCAAAGTCAAGTGACTCCAAAAGTCCATCGGCATGGAGTTTCTTCATGCGCTTTACACCAATATGACCTAAGCGGCAGTGCCACAAAAATATGGCGCTATCATTGTTAACTCTAACTCTTTTGGTCTCAATGTTATGTATATGTGTATCACTATCAAGATTCAATATGAACAATCCTCTCACATTGGGTGCATGACCATAAAAGATGTTACTCATAGAAATAGAACAACCATTATTCTCTGACTTAAAAGAGTAACCGTCTCGCAATAAACAAGATCCAGATATAATGTTCATGCTCAACGCAGGCACTAAATAACAATTATTCAAGTTCATAACTAATCCTGATGGTAACTGAAGTGAAACTGTGTCGACGGCGATTGCATCAACCTTGGAACCATTTCCTACGCGCATCGTCACTTCATCTTTCGCCAGCCTTCGCCTATTCCGCAGTTCCTGTTTCGAGTTACAAATATGAGCAACAGAACCGGTATTGAATACCCAGGCACTACTACGAGAGTCGGTTAAGTACACATCAATAACATGTATATCAAATATACCTGATTTTTCTTTGGCCGCCTTCTTATCAGCCAGATACTTGGGGCAGTTGCGCTTCCAGTGACCCATACCCTTGCAATAGTAGCACTCTGTTTCAGGCTTAGGTCCAGCTTTGGGTTTCTTCGTCGGATTGGCAAAAGGCTTGCCGCTCTTCTTTGAATTACCCTTCTTGCCTTTGTCGTTTCTCTTGAAACTAGTGGTCTTATTCACCATCAACACTTGATGCTCTTTACGGAGTTCAGACTCTGCGACTTTCAGCATCGCAAACAACTCGCCGGGTGACTTGTTCATCCCTTGCATGTTGTATTTCAACACAAAGCCCTTATAGCTTGGCGGCAGTGATTGAAGGATTCTGTCAGTGATAGCCTCTTGCGGGAGTTCAATCCCCAGCTCAGCTAGACGGTTTGAGTACCCAGACATTTTGAGCACATGTCCACTGACAGACGAGTTTTCCTCCATCTTGCAAGCATAGAATTTATCGGAGGTCTCATACCACTCGATCCAGGCGTTCTTCTGAAAGATGAACTTCAACTCCTGGAACATCTCATATGCTCCATGATGCTCAAAGCGACGTTGAAGTCCCGGTTCTAAGCCATACAAGACTGCACATTGAACTACTGAGTAGTCCTCCTTACGTGTTAACCAAGCGTTCTTAACATCCTGGTCAGCCGTAGCGGGTGGTTCATCTCCTAGCGCAACATTAAGGACATAATCCTTCTTCCCAGCTTGTAGGATCAACTTAAGATTACGAGCCAAGTCTACAAAGTTGCTTCCATCATCTTTCAATTTAGCTTTCTCTAGGAACGTATTAAAATTCAGGGTGACTGTCGCGTGAGCCATGATCTACAACACAAATATATTCAAAGTGGACTTAGCCTATGTTCAAGATATTTAGAGTTTAACTTAATCAAATTACTTGCTAAACTCCCACTCAAAAAGTACATCTCTCAAGTCATTTGAGTGGTTCATGACCCACTTACACTAGCTCAAGTCCGATCATCACGTGAGTTGAGTATAGCTTCAATGGTAAGCATCCCTATGCTAATCATATCATCTATACGATTCATGATCGACCTTTCGGTCTCATGTGTTCCGAGGCCATGTCTGCACATGCTAGGCTCGTCAAGCTTAACCCGAGTGTTCCGCTTGTGCAACTGTTTTGCACCCATTGTATGTGAACGTTGAGTCTATCACACCCGATCATCACGTGGTGTCTCGAAACGACGAACTGTAGCAATGGTGCACAGTCGGGGAGAACACAATTTCGTCTTGAAATTTTAGTGAGAGATCACCTCATAATGCTACCGTCGTTCTAAGCAAAATAAGGTGCATAAAAGGATTAACATCACATGCAATTCATAAGTGACATGATATGGCCATCATCACGTGCTCCTTGATCTCCATCACCAAAGCACCGGCACGATCTTCTTGTCACCGGCGCCACACCATGATCTCCATCAACGTGTTGCCATCGGGGCTGTTGTGCTACTCATGCTATTACTACTAAAGCTACATCCTAGCAAAATAGTAAATGCATCTGCAAGCACAAACATTAGTTTAAAGACAACCCTATGGCTCCTGCCGGTTGTCGTACCATCGACATGCAAGTCGATATTATCTATTACAACATGATCATCTCATAGATCCAATATATCACATCACATCGTTGGCCATATCACATCACAAGTATACCCTGCAAAAACAAGTTAGACGTCCTCTAATTTTGTTGTTGCATGTTTTACGTGGTGACCATGGGTATCTAGTAGGATCGCATCTTACTTACGCAAACAGCACAACGGAGATATATGAATTTCTATTTAACCTTCTACAAGGACCTCCTCGGTCAAATCCGATTCAACTAAAGTTGGAGAAACCGACACTTTCCAGTCATCTTTGAGCAACGGGGTTACTCGTAGCGATGAAACCAGTCTCTCGTAAGCGTACGAGTAATGTCGGTCCAAGCCGCTTCAATCCAACAATACCGCAGAATCAAGAAAAGACTAAGGAGGGCAGCAAAACGCACATCACCGCCCACCAAAACTTTTGTGTTCTACTCGAGAAGACATCTACGCATGAACCTAGCTCATGATGCCACTGTTGGGGAACGTCGCATGGGAAACAAAAAATTTCCTACGCGCACGAAGACCTATCATGGTGATGTCCATCTACGAGAGGGGATTTCCGATCTACGTACCCTTGTAGATTGCACAGCAAAAGCGTTAGTGAACGCGGTTGATGTAGTGGAACGTCCTCACGTCCCTCGATCCGCCCCGCGAACCGTCCCACGATCCGTCCCACGATCTAGTGCCGAACGGACGGCACCTCCACGTTCAGCACACGTACAGCTCGACGATGATCTTGGCCTTCTTGATCCAGCAAGAGAGACAGAGAGGTAGACGAGTTCTCCGGCAGCGCGATGGCGCTCCGGAGGTTGATGGTGATCTAATCTCGGCAGGGCTCCGCCCGAGCTCCGCAGAAACGCGATCTAGAGGAAAAACCGTGGAGGTATGTGGTCGGGCTGCCGTGGCAAAGTTGTCTCAAATCAGCCCTAATACCTCTGTATATATAGGTGGGAGGGGAGGGGCCTTGCCTTGAGGCTCAATGAGCCCCAAGGGGGTCGTCCGAGCCAAGGGGGGGAAGTCCTCCCCTTCCAAACCGAATCCAACTAGGTTTGGAAGGTGGAGTCCTTCTCTCCTTTCCCACCTCCCCTTTTTTTCTTTCTCTTGGATTTCTTATCCTTTGGCGCATAGGGCCTTCTTGGGCTGTCCCACCAGCCCACCAAGGGCTGGTGCACCACCCCCAAGGCCTATGGGCTTCCCCGGGGTGGGTTACCCCCCCCCCCCCCCCCGGTGAACACCCGGAACACATTCGTCATTCCCGGTACATTCCCGGTAACTCCGAAAACCTTCCGGTAATCAAATGAGGTCATCCTATATATCAATCTTCATTTCCGGACCATTCCGGAAACCCTCATGACGTCCGTGATCTCATCCGGGACTCAGAACAACATTCGGTAACCAACCATATAACTCAAATACACATAAAACAACGTCGAACCTTAAGTGTGCAGACCCTGCGGGTTCGAGAACTATGAAGACATGACCCCAGTGACTCCTCGGTCAATATCCAATAGCGGGACCTGGATGCCCATATTGGATCCCACATATTCTACGAAGATCTTATCGTTTGAACCTCAGTGCCAAGGATTCATATAATCCCGCATGTCACTCCCTTCGTCCTTCGGTATGTTACTTGCCCGAGATTCGATCGTCAGTATCCGCATACCTATTTCAATCTCGTTTACCGGCAAGTCTCTTTACTCGTTCCGTAATACAAGATCCCGCAACTTACACTAAGTCACATTGCTTGCAAGGCTTGTGTGCGATGTTGTATTACCGAGTGGGCCCCGAGATACCTCTCCGTCACACGGAGTGACAAATCCCAGTCTCGATCCATACTAACTCAACGAACACCTTCGGATATACCTGTACAGCATCTTCATAGTCACCCAGTTACGTTGCGACGTTTGATACACACAAAGCATTCCTCCGGTGTCAGTGAGCTATATGATCTCATGGTCATAGGAACAAATACTTGACACGCAGAAAACAGTAGCAATAAAATGACACGATCAACATGCTACGTCTATTAGTTTGGGTCTAGTTCATCACGTGATTCTCCTAATGACGTGATCCTAGTTATCAAGTAACAACACCTTGTACATAATCAGAAGACCCTGACTATCTTTGATCAACTGGCTAGCCAACTAGAGGCTTGCTAGGGACAGTGTATGTCTATGTATCCACACATGTAAATGAGTCTTCATTCAATACAATTATAGCATGGATAATAAACGATTATCTTGATACAGGAATTATAATAATAACTATATTTATTATTGCCTCTAGGGCATAATTCCAACAACATGTTCATGAAATTGGTGCCAAAAGATACAAAGTAATAACGATAGTACCACTTAGTTGTGGCACTGCCACTTGAGTCATGTTGGTGTAAAATGCATGAAGAAGCTCCATGTTGATGGATCTTTGTACTCACTCATTTTTGAAACGTCCCAACAGTTCTTACTTGAACAAACCTCCCACTTATGATTAACCTTTCGGCAAGCACCCACAACTATGAGAAAAGTATTAAGAATAAATTCTAACCATAGCATTAAACATAGGGATCCAAATCAGCCCCTTACGAAGTAGTGCATAGACTCGGGTTTAAGTTTTTGTCACTCTCGCAGCCCACCCTCTAATTAGCACTCCACAATGCATTCCATTAGGCCCAAAATATGGTGAAATGTTATGTAGTCAACATTCACATGACACCACTAAGGGAATCACAACATTGATATCATCAAAATATCAAACAAATAGCAACTTCACCTGACTACTTGCAACATGATTTCTCCCGTGGCCTCAACAACAAAAGTAACTACTCACTAGTGATAAAAACGTTCATGATTAGAGATGTATTGAATATCATAATGGATCTGAACATATAATCTTCCACCAAATAAACCATAAAGCATCAAGTACAAGATTTAATTAACACTACTAGACACACCCCAGGTACCAATCCGAGGCTCCGATATAAGATTGAGTACAAGAGATGAACTAGGGTTTTTGATAGGAGATGGTGCTGGTGAACATGTTGATGAAGATTGGCCTCCCCAAGATAAGAGAGTTGTTGGTGATGACGATGGCCTTGATTTCCCCATCCGGGAGGGAAGTTCCTCCGACAGTATCGCTCCGTCGGACGGCAAAAGGGCTCCTGTTGGATTTCGGGCTCCCCAAAACACTAAAGATTTGAACTTCAGGGGCGTGTACGAAGATCTCTCGTGGGCTCGCCTCACCTAACTTGCTACTCGATGAGGTTGGCACGGAACTCACTCGATGGTGAGGAAGACACAAAACATGGTAGTTTACCCAGGTTCGGGCCGCTGGGAAGCGTAATAACGTACTCCTGCTTTGGTGGATTGCCTCTCGTGGAGGTTGGTGGGTGAACTAGTACACTGTTCGAGGGCCTACGGAGGCTGGGTGGCCTTTGTGTGGTGTCGATGTGCGAATGAATCGATCTCCTCCTCTACGGAGTAACCTAACCTCTATATATAGTGGCGTCCTTGGTCCTCTTCCCATATCGTTTCAGCGGGAAGGGGTCCCACAATGGCCAATTTCAAATGGGGATAGGGGAACAGGCTCCCCCTGCCCAAAAGTAGTCTTCGCCTACAAAGTGGTTGTCAATGCAGTAGGGACGGTTCCAGGGATGATGTCCGTCCTTCTGGCGGGCGGTGGTGGCCTTGATGCACCAGAATGGAGACCTTTGGGAGATGCCTTGGAGACCTGTGTGCGTCCTTGATACATCCATTTTGCAGCATGCTTTCATGTTGATATTTATTGCTTTTTGGGCTGTTATTTCACTTCACGGTACAATACTTATGCCTTTTCTCTCTTATTTTGCAAGGTTTACATGAAGAGGGAGAATGCCGGCAGCTGGAATTCTGGCCTGAAAAAGGAGCAAGTTTGAGATGCCTATTCTGCGCAACTCCAAAAGCCATGAAAATGAACGAGGATTTATTTTGGAATTTATAAAAAATACTGGTCCGAAGAAGTACCAGAGGGGAGCCAGCAGGAGGCCACAAGCCTGCTAGGCGTGGCCTACCCCCCTAGTCACGCCTAGGGGGCTTGTGGGCTCCCTATTGGCCCTCTGGCCCCCCTCTTTTGCTATAAGGAGGGTTTCGTTCTGAAAAAAATCAAGAGGAGGCTTTCGGCAGGAATCGCCGCCGCCACGAGGCGGAACTTGAGCAGAACCAATCTAGAGCTCCGGCAGGGTCGTCCTGCCGGGGAAACTTCCCTCCCGAAGGGGGAAATCGTCGCCATCGTCATCACCAACACTCCTCTCATCGGAGGGGACTCATCACCATCAACATCTTCATCAGCACCATCTCATCTCCAAACCCTAGTTCATCTCTTGTAACCAATCTCCGTCTCGCGACTCTGATTGGTACTTGTAAGGTTGCTAGTAGTGTTAATTACACTTTGTAGTTGATGCTAGATGGATTACTCGGTGGAAGATCATATGTTCAGACCCTTGATGCTATTCAATACCTCTCTGGTCATGAATATTATTATGCTTTTGTTCCTGAGGACATGGGATAAGTCATGCTATAAGTAGTCATGTGAATTTGGTATTCGTTCGATATTTTGATGTGTTGTATGTTGTTTTTCCTCTAGTGGTGTTATGTGAACGTCGACTACATAACACTTCACCATTATTTGGGCCTAGAGGAAGGAATTGGGAAGTAGTAAGTAGATGATGGGTTGCTAGAGTGACAAAAGCTTAAACCCTAGTTTATGCGGTTCTTCGTAAGGGGCTGATTTGGATCCACTAGTTTAATGTTATGGTTAGACTTTGTCCTAATTCTTCTTTCATAGTTGCAGATGCCTGCGAGAGGGGTTAATCATAAGTGGGAGGTTTGTACAAGTAAGGGAAGCACCCAAGCACCGGTCCACCCACGTATCAAACTATCAAAGTAGCGAACGCGAATCATATGAACTTGATGAAAACTAGCTTGACAGAAATTCGCGTGTGTCCTCGGGAGCGCTTTACCTCCTATAAGAGTTTGTCGAGGCTTGTCCCTTTCTACAAAAGGGATTGGGCCACTTTGCTGCACCTTTTTTACTATTGTTACTTGCTACTTGCTACGAATCATCTTATCACACAACTATCTGTTACCGATAATTTCAGTGCTGGCAGAGAATACCTTGCTGAAAACCACTTGTCAGATCCTTCTGCTCCTCATTGGGTTCGACACTCTTACTTATCGAAAGGACTACGATAGATCCCCTACACTTGTGGGTCATCAATGCTCTATGTCAGCAGGCCCCGGTCCCGCACATCTCCGTGCCGCCATGGGATGGGACCCATTACCAAGGCCGTTCCTCACGAGACGGGGCCCTGACACCCCTGATACCGATCGAATGTGCCTGGACGGCACCAGGGTGGCCAAGTGGCTTTGTGACCAGTAAGGCTCGTGAGGCGCGATGCTCAGGAGCCCCTTAGACATTCAAGCGGCTCTACGTCGACAGGTCCCAGTCCCACACATTTCCCAGCCGTCGTGAGGCGTGGCCCGTTACCAAGGTCGTTCCTCACGGGGCAAGGCCCTGACACCCCCGTGCCTACTGAATGTGCCTAGGCGGCACCAGGGTGGCCAAGTGGCTTTGTGATCGGTAAGGCTCCTGAGGCGCGATGCTCGGGAGCCCCCTTATACGTCCAAGAGGCCCTCGGGGATTCTGATTTCCGTTTTTGAAGGGTGAGGGTCTGGTTTGTGGAGATCCCTAGTCTGCATTCAGGAAGCTCTGCGTCGGCAGGTCCCGGTCTCGCACATTTCCCAGCCGTCGTGAGGCGTGACCCGTTACCAAGGTCGTTCCTCACGGGGCGAGGCCCTGACGCCCCCGATGCCGACCAAATGTGCCCGGACGGCACCAGGGTGGCCAAGTAGCTTTGTGACTGGTGAGGCTCCTGAGGCGCGATGCTCGGGAGCCCCCTTAGGCACTCAAGTTGTCCCAAGAGAAACATCTGTTGTAAGAAAAGACCAAATTCTGTTCCCTCTCCAGGATGGCGTGCTGAGTCGTGGATGGGACTCTTGAGCGAGTAACAGATGGCATCAGTGTGCCGACTCGTCTGTGAGTGCCACGTGAGGGTTTGGGCACGAAGGCCTTGGCGAGGTGTCGGCACCGTGCCCCCAGCCCTCGCTCGCGGTGGGGGTAGGCGAATGCTCGACTCAGAGGAAGGGAGTGTGCTACGAAGAACGGCCAAGAAAACAAGTATTCAGAAACACTTCATTTGAAAAAGCCCCGAGTTTGATTTCGTAAATATCAGCAAATCCAAGACAGAAAAAGCAAATGAAAGCCGCGTCTGGTGCCTAATCTATTCTCCGCGCCTCCGTCCCCCCCCCCTTCCCAGCGCGGAGCATAGGGCTTCCACTAGGAGTGGGATGGACCCCTCTGTGTCTTCGAGGGCCCCTGGGCGTATACAGCTTCGGCTCGTTATTACGTGAGAGTGTCACAGTGGGGGTGTATCTGGGAGGTCGCGAGGATGCTTTGGCCTCGCGAGTGTCCCTATCCCCGAGTCATTGGTGGACTGAGTTGATTTCATTACCAGCTGCGGGCATAGTCATTGGCGGACTGAGTTGATTGCATCCGTCCTCTCCCTAGCGCGGAGCGTAGGGCTGCCACTAGGCGTGGGATGGACTCCTTCCGTGTCCTTGGGGAGCCCTGGGCGTATACAGCCTCGGCTCGTTATTACGTGAGAGTGTCACAGGATGAAGTAAGATCCAGAAGGATTGAAGGACGATGCAGAGGCAGTGCAGAGGCGTTACGGGTTGATGTAGGTCCCGCGCGCTCCTTCTCCTGAGACTGGTTGAGTGCTTTTCTACTGCTCTACGTTGGCAGGTCCCAGTCCCACACAATTCCCTACCGCTGTGAGGCGCCTCACGGGGCAAGGCCCTGGCACCCCTAATACCGACCGAATGTGCGTGGACGGCGCCAGGGTGGCCAAGTGGCTTTGTGACCGGTAAGGCTCCTGAGGCGCGATGCTCAGGAGCCCCCTTTCATGTTCGAGAGGGTCTGCGTCGCCAAGACCCGGTCCCGCACATTTCCCAACCGCCGTTGCTTGCAACTGAACGGGCGGACGCAGCTACGAGGTCGAGCCCTGCCACCCCTGATAACGACTGTATGTCCGTGGACGGCATCAAGGGTGGCGAGTGGCCTTGTGACCGGTAAGGCTCCTGAGGCGTGATGCTCAGGAGCCCCCGTTTGACGCTCAAGCGGCCCCCATTTCATCCTGTTGATGGTGACCTTGGGAAGCCGCGGGGCCTCCCCAAGTCTCGCGATGGGGCGACGCGCATGGGCCGGAGCCCCCGAGCGGGGGGGGGGGGGGGGGGGGTAGATCTCCCAAAGCTGCAAGCAAGGCAAGATGTCACATCGCCGAATGGATGCAACATAAGATACGGAAGCATGCATAAATGATTCGATGGGCAGAGGTGTGCCCAGAACACTTGAAGTTCATGCGGCCAGCAGACACCCCCTAGAGTAGTGAACCAAAAAAATACCTCCATAACTACTTCGCACCCGAGGGGCGCCTCGTGAGGCCCGGCCCTCGGTGCCCACACCAGCACGGTAGTTGTCGCGGGTGACTCGCACCACTTGCGTCTCGCTGCTTCATCTGACTCTTCCTCCTGAGGCCTGCAGCCCGGTTCTTCGCAGTTTATCCATGGGGACGGCGGCTGGCGTCATGCCCCACGAATTGGGGGCGCCTTCCTGCCCGCGCCTCTTAGGCCCAGTGCTCCGTCATTGGGAGCCCTAGGGCGCGACTCAAGGGGGATCCCCTGAGCGTTCCTTACTCCTAAGGGGGGCTGGCACCTGGGATAGACGCGTGAGGCTCTTCCTTGTCGGTAGGGTGAGGTGGTGTTACATAACACAATACGTAAGGCTCCATGTAGGCGTTCGATCGACCTCCAAAGCCGTTCAGCAGCGCGACAATGGCGGTCCCTCTCTACGGCAGGGGGGAGGTCCCCCCGGCCGTGTTACTCGGAGTTCTTCATGCGATGAGCCTCCGCACGAAGTCGCTTTTCTCTGTTGCCGCCGTTGGGTGGTCCCGGCATTGCCTGGTGCAGGATCCCCCCTTGATACCCTGGCGTGTCTCCATCGTCGTAGTTTGCCCGCGCCGACGCCTCCGCCTCCCACTGGCTGCGCCTAAGGGAGCACTCTCGTCTGGCCGCCCCGGTTTGTCGGGGACCGACCTGGTCTTGGTGATGTGTGCCAGTGCGTGCATCGAACGTCCTGCCATTCTCTTCACCTCCCTGGTGGCCGTCGGTATGTTGCGCCTCGAGGCCAGCCGCTGGAATCTGGAGGAGGAGGAGGGCAGCATGCAACGCGTCTCTCTCAGCCCCGCCCAGCGCAGGAGAGGCCCCGTTGTTTGCAGGCCAGGGGACCGGTGCGAGGTGTGAGCCCCTGATGCCCGGCGCCTCTGGCCTTGAAGAATAATGGGGTCGGATGGCCTTCTGGGCGATGGCGATCAGGTTCGTGATGTGGTCCACCCAGGCATCGAAGCCCCCTTGCGTTGGTCAAAAGCAGGGCATATCGCTCGCCATCTGCAGCGCGTCGTGCGCGTCGAGGTCCCCCAAGTTCATGCGACCCGTTGTGGATGCCGGGGGCGCCGCCCAGTCGTCGTGCGCCTAGGTTGCGCGGGTGGTTGCATCGGTGGAGGTGATGTTGATGATCTGGTACGAGCTGCCTGGTACCACAACGTCGGTACACGTTGCGGCCGCTGTGGTATGATGGTTGGAAGCCAGCTCGGCAAAGCTCGAAGAAGCTTGTTCGGCACCGGTCATCGTAGCAGCGGATTTTAGGGAAGAGGAAGCTCAGAGAAGACATTGACACGCCCCCTACCCGGCGCGCCAAATGTCAGATTTCGGGCTCCACAAAACCCTACAAATTCGAACTCAAGGGCGTGTACGAATATCTCTCGTGGGTTCACCTCACCTAACTCGCTACTCGATGAGGTTGGCAAGGAACTCACTCGATGGTGAGGAAGACACAGAACACGGCACTTTACCCAGGTTCAGGCCGCTGGGAAGCGTAATAACCTACTCCTGCTTTGGTGGATTGCCTCTTGTGGAGGTTGGTGGATGAACTAGTATAGTGTTCGAGGGCCTCCGGAGGCTGGGTGGCCTTTGTGTGGTGTCGGTGTGCGAATGAATCGATCTCCTCCTCTACGGAGTAACCTAACCTCTCTATATACTGGCGGCACTGGTCCTCTTCCCTTATCGTTTCGGCGGGAAGGGATCCCACAATGGCCAATTTCAAAGGGCGGGACAGGGGAACATGCTCCCCCTCCCAAAAGTAGTCTTCGCCTGCAAAGTGGCTGTCAACACGACAGGGACGGGTCTAGGGATGACGTTTGTGTTGGAATTATGCCCTAGAGGCAATAATAAATATAGTTATTATTATAATTCCTGTATCAAGATAATCGTTTACTATCCATGCTATAATTGTATTGAATGAAGACTCATTTACATGTGTGGATACATAGACAAAACACTGTCCCTAGCAAGCCTCTAGTTGGCTAGCCAGTTGATCAAAGATAGTCAGTGTCTTCTGATTATGAACAAGGTGTTGTTGCTTGATAACTGGGTCACGTCATTAGGAGAATCACGTGATGGACTAGACCCAAACTAATAGACGTAGCATGTTGATCGTGTCATTTTGTTGCTACTGTTTTCTGCGTGTCAAGTATTTGTTCCTATGACCTTGAGATCATATAACTCACTAACACCGGAGGAATACATTGTGTGTATCAAACGTCACAATGTAACTGGGTGACTATAAAGATGCTCTACAGGTATCTCCGAAGGTGTTCGTTGAGTTAGTATGGATCAAGACTGGAATTTGTCACTCCGTGTGACGGAGAGGTATCTCGGGGCCCACTCGGTAATACAACATCACACATAAGCCTTGCAAGCAATGTGACTTAGTGTAAGTTGCGGGATCTTGTATTACGGAACGAGTAAAGAAACTTCACGGTAAACGAGATTGAAATAGGTATGGGGATACTGACGACCGAATCTCGGGCAAGTAACATACCGAAGCACAAAGGGAATGACATACGGGATTATATGAATCCTTGGCACTGAGGTTCAAACGATAAGATCTTCGTAGAATATGTAGGATCCAATATGGGCATCCAGGTCCCGCTATTGGATATTGACCGAGGAGTCTCTCGGGTCATGTCTACATAGTTCTCGAACCCGCAGGGTCTGCACACTTAAGGTTCGACGTTGTTTTATGCGTATTTGAGTTATATGGTTGGTTACTGAATGTTGTCCGGAGTCCCGGATGAGATCACGGATGTCATGAGGGTTTCTGGAATGGTCCGGAAACGAAGATTGATATATAGGATGACCTCATTTGATTACCGGAAGGTTTTCGGAGTTACCGGGAATGACGAATGGGTTCCGGGAGTTCAGCGGGGGGGCAACCCACCCCGGGGAAGCCCATAGGCCTTGAGGGTGGCGCACCAGCCCTTAGTGGGCTGGTGGGACAGCCCAAAAGGGCCCTATGCGCATTGGAAGAAAAATCAAAGAGAAAGAAAAAAAAGGAGGAGGTGGGAAGGGAAGGAAGGACTTCCACCCACCAAACCAAGTCCAACTCGGTTTGGGGGGGAAGACCTTCCCCCCCTTGGCTCGGCCGAACCCCTTGGGGCTCCTTGAGCCCCAAGGCAAGGCCCCCCCTCTCCCACCTATATATACGGAGGTTTTAGGGCTGATTTGAGACGACTTTTCCACGGCAGCCCGACCACATACCTCCACGGTTTTTCCTCTAGATCGCGTTTCTGCGGAGCTCGGGCGGAGCCCTGCTGAGATGAGATCATCACCAACCTCCGGAGCGCCCTCACGCTGCCGGAGAACTCTTCTACCTCTCCGTCTCTCTTGCTGGATCAAGAAGGCCGAGATCATCGTCGAGCTGTACGTGTGCTGAACGCGGAGGTGTCGTCCGTTCGGTACTAGATCGTGGGACTGATCGCGGGATTGTTCGCGGGGCGGATCGAGGGACGTGAGGACGTTCCAGTACATCAACCGCGTTCACTAACGCTTCTGCTGTACGGCCTACAAGGGTACGTAGATCACTCATCCCCTCTCGTAGATGGACATCACCATGATAGGTCTTCGTGCGCGTAGGAAAATTTTTGTTTCCCATGCGACGTTCTCCAACAGTGGCATCATGAGCTAGGTTCATGCGTAGATGTCTTCTCGAGTAGAACACAAAAGTTTTTGTGGGCGGTGATGTGCGTTTTTCTGCCCTCGTTAGTCTTTTCTTGATTCCGCGGTATTGTTGGGTTGAAGCGGCTTGGACTGACATTACTCGTACGCTTACGAGAGACTAGTTTCATCGCTACGAGTAACCCCGTTGCTCAAAGATGGCTGGCAAGTGTCGGTTTCTCCAACTTTAGTTGAATCGGATTTGACCGAGGAGGTCCTTGGATGAGGTTAAATAGCAACTCATATATCTCCATTGTGGTGTTTGCGTAAGTAAGATGTGATCCTACTAGATACCCGTGGTCACCACGTAAAACATGCAACAACAAAATTAGAGGACGTCTAACTTGTTTTTCCAGGGTATGCTTGTGATGTGATATGGCCAACGATGTGATGTGATATATTGGATGTATGAGATGATAATGTTGTAATAGATAATATCGACTTGCACGTCGATGGTACGGCAACCGGCAGGAGCCATAGGGTTGTCTTTATACTAATGTTTGTGCTTGCAGATGCGTTTACTATTTTGCTAGGATGTAGCTTTAGTAGTAATAGCATGAGTAGCACGACAACCTCGATGGCAACACGTTGATGGAGATCATGGTGTGGCGCCGGTGACAAGAAGATCGTGCCGGTGCTTTGGTGATGGATATCAAGAAGCACGTGATGATGGCCATATCATGTCACTTATGAATTGCATGTGATGTTAATCCTTTTATGCACCTTATTTTGCTTAGTACGACGGTAGCATTATGAGGTGATCTCTCACTAAAATTTCAAGACGAAATTGTGTTCTCCCCGACTGTGCACCGTTGCTACAGTTCGTCGTTTCGAGCCACCACGTGATGATCGGGTGTGATAGACTCAACGTTCACATACAACGGGTGCAAAACAGTTGCGCACGCGGAACACTCGGGTTAAGCTTGACGAGCCTAGCATGTGCAGACATGGCCTCGGAACACATGAGACCGAAAGGTCGATCATGAATCGTATAGATGATATGATTAGCATAGGGATGCTTACCACTGAAGCTATACTCAACTCACGTGATGATCGGACTTGAGCTAGTGTAAGTGGGTCATGAACCACTCAAATGACTTGAGAGATGTACTTTTTGAGTGGGAGTTTAGCGAATAATTTGATTAACTTAAACTCTAATTATCTTGAACATAGTCTAAGTCCACTTTGAATATATTTGTGTTGTAGATCATGGCTCACGCGACAGTCACCCTGAATTTTAATACGTTCCTAGAGAAAGCTAAGTTGAAAGATGATGGAAGCAACTTTGTAGACTGGGCTCGTAATCTTAAGCTAATCTTACAAGCTGGGAAGAAGGATTATGTCCTTAATGCTGCGCTAGGAGATGAACCACCCGCTACGGCTGATCAGGATGTTAAGAACGCTTGGTTAGCACGTAAGGAGGACTACTCAGTAGTTCAATGTGCAGTCTTGTATGGCTTAGAACCGGGACTCCAACGTCGCTTTGAGCGTCATGGAGCATTTGAGATGTTCTAGGAGTTGAAGTTTATCTTTCAGAAGAACGCCCGGATCAAGAGGTATGAGACCTCCGATAAATTCTATGCTTGCAAGATGGAGGAAAACTCGTCTATCAGTGAACATGTGCTCAAAATGTCTGGGTACTCAAACCGTCTAGCTGAGCTGGGGATTGAACTCCCGCAAGAGGCTATCACTGACAGAATCCTTCAATCACTGCCGCCAAGCTATAAAGGCTTTGTGTTGAACTACAACATGCAAGGGATGAACAAGTCTCCCGGCGAGTTGTTTGCGATGCTGAAAGTCGCAGAGTCTGAACTCCGTAAAGAGCATCAAGTGTTGATGGTGAATAAGACCACTAGTTTCAAGAGAAACGGCAAAGGCAAGAAGGGTAATTCAAAGAAGAGCGGCAAGCTTGTTGCCAATCCGACGAAGAAACCCAAAGCTGGATCTAAGCCTGAAACGGAGTGTTACTATTGCAAGGGTATGGGTCACTGGAAGCGCAATTGCCCCAAGTATCTGGCAGATAAGAAGGCGGCCAAAGAAAAATCAGGTATATTTAATATACAAGTTATTGATGTGTACTTAACCGGCTCTCATAGTAGTGCCTGGGTATTCGATACAGGTTCTGTTGCTCATATTTGCAACTCGAAACAGGAACTGCGAAATATACGAAGGCTGGCGAAAGATGAAGTGACGATGCGCATAGGAAATGGTTCCAAGGTTGATGCAATCGCCGTCGGCACAGTTTCACTTCAGTTACCATCAGGATTAGTTATGAACTTAAATCATTGTTATTTAGTGCCTGCGTTGAGCATGAACATTATATCTGGATCTTGTTTATTGCGAGACGGTTACTCTTTTAAGTCAGAGAATAATGGTTGTTCTATTTCTATGAGTAACATCTTTTATGGTCATGTACCCAATGTGAGAGGATTGTTCATATTGAATCATGATAGCGATACACACATACATAACATTGAGACCAAAAGAGTTAGAGTTAACAATGATAGCGCCATATTTTTGTGGCACTGCCGCTTAGGTCATATTGGTGTAAAGCGCATGAAGAAACTCCATGCCGATGGACTTTTGGAGTCACTTGACTTTGATTCACTTGACACGTGTGAACCATGCCTCATGGGCAAGATGACTAAAACTCCGTTCTCCGGAACAATGGAGCGTGCAAGTGACTTGTTGGAAATCATACATACCGATGTGTGTGGTCCGATGAGCGTAGAGGCACGCGGCGGATATCGTTATTTTCTCACCTTCACTGACGATTTGAGTAGATATGGTTATGCCTACTTAATGAAGCACAAGTCTAAAACATTTGAAAAGTTCAAGCAATTTCAAAGTGAAGTTGAAAATCATGGTAACAAGAAGATCAAGTTCCTACGGTCTGATCATGGGGGTGAATATCTGAGTTTCGAGTTTGGTGCTCACTTAAGACAATGTGGAATTGTTTCACAGTTGACACCGCCTGGAACACCACAGCGTAATGGTGTGTCCGAACGTCGTAATCGTACTTTATTAGAGATGGTGCGATCTATCATGTCTCTTACCGATTTGTCGTTATCGTTTTGGGGTTATGCATTAGAAACAGCTGCATTCACTTTAAATAGGGCACCATCAAAATCCGTTGAGACGACACCATACGAACTGTGGTATGGCAAAAGGCCAAAGTTGTCGTTTCTTAAAGTTTGGGGATGTGATGCTTATGTCAAAAAGCTTCAGCCTGAAAAGCTGGAACCCAAAGCGGAAAAGTGCATCTTCATAGGTTACCCAAAAGAGACAGTTGGGTACACCTTCTATCTCAAACCCGAGGGCAAAGTGTTTGTTGCTAAAAACGGAGCTTTTCTCGAGAAGGAGTTTCTCTCGAGAGAATTGAGTGGGAGGAAGATAGAACTTGACGAGGTTGTCGAACCTCTCATCCCTCTGGATGGTGGCGCAGGGCAAGGGGAAACCTCTGTCGTTGCGACGCCGGTTGAGGAGGAAGTTAATGATGATGATCATGAAACTCCGGTTCAAGTTTCTGTCGAACCATGCAGGCCGACGAGACCACGTGCTGCTCCAGAGTGGTACGGTAATCCCGTCTTGTCAATCATGTTGTTGGACAACAATGAACCTGCAAATTATGAAGAAGCAATGGTGGGCCCAGATTCCAACAAATGGCTAGAAGCCATGAAGTCCGAAATAGGATCCATGTATGAGAACAAAGTGTGGACTTTGGAGGTACTACCTGAGGGCCGCAAGGCTATTCAGAACAAATGGATCTTTAAGAGGAAGACGGACGCTGACGACAATGTGACCGTTTATAAAGCTCGACTTGTGGCAAAGGGTTTTTCACAAGTTCAAGGAGTTGACTACGATGAGACATTCTCACCCGTAGCGATGCTTAAGTCCGTCAGAATCATGTTAGCAATAGCTGCATTTTTCGATTATGAAATCTGGCAGATGGATGTCAAAACGGCGTTCCTTAACGGTTTCCTTAAGGAAGAATTGTATATGATGCAACCCGAAGGTTTTGTCGATCCTAAGAATGCTAACAAGGTGTGCAAGCTCCAGCGATCCATTTATGGACTAGTGCAAGCATCTCGGAGTTGGAGCAAACGCTTTGATGAGGTGATCAAAGCATTTGGGTTTATACAAGTGGTTGGAGAATCTTGTATTTACAAGAAAGTGAGTGGGAGCTCTGTGGCGTTTCTAATATTATATGTGGATGACATATTGCTGATTGGAAACAACGTGGAGTTTTTGGAGAGCATAAAGGATTACTTGAATAAAAGTTTCTCTATGAAGGACCTAGGAGAAGGTGCTTACATTCTAGGCATTAAGATCTATAGGGATAGATCAAAACGCCTGATAGGACTTTAACAAAGCACATACCTTGATAAAGTTTTGAAGAGGTTCAAAATGGAACAGTCCAAGAAGGGGTTCTTGCCAGTTTTACAAGGTACGAGATTGAGTAAGACTCAGTGCCCAGCAACTGATGAAGATAGAAAGCATATGCGCTTCGTCCCCTATGCTTCAGCCATAGGTTCTATCATGTATGCAATGCTGTGCACTAGACCGGACGATAGCCTGGCCATAAGTATGGAGGTAGGTTCCAGAGTAATCCAGGAGTGGATCACTGGACGGCGGTCAAGAATATCCTGAAGTACCTGAAAAGGACTAAGGAGATGTTTCTCGTATATGGAGGTGACGAAGAGCTCGCCGTAAAAGGTTATGTCGATGCAAGCTTTGACACAGATCCGGACGACTCTAAGTCGCAAACCGGATATGTATTTATTCTTAATGGGGGTGCGGTAAGCTGGTGCAGTTCCAAGCAAAGCGTCGTAGCAGATTCTACATGTGAAGCGGAGTACATGGCTGCCTCAGAGGCGGCTAAGGAGGGTGTCTGGATGAAGCAGTTCATGACGGATCTTGGAGTGGTGCCAAGCGCACTAAAACCAATAACCTTGTTGTGTGACAACACGGGTGCCATTGCCTTAGCAAAGGAACCACGGTTTCACAAGAAGTCCAGACACATCAAACGACGCTTCAACCTCATCCGCGACTACGTCGAAGGAGAGGACGTAAATATATGCAAAGTGCACACGGATCTGAATGTAGCAGACCCGCTGACTAAACCTCTTCCACGACCAAAGCATGATCAACACCAGAACTGTATGGGTGTTAGATTTATTACAATGTAATTCGCATGATGATGTGAGGGCTAGATTATTGACTCTAGTGCAAGCGGGAGACTGTTGGAATTATTCCCTAGAGGCAATAATAAATATAGTTATTATTATAATTCCTGTATCAAGATAATCGTTTATTATCCATGCTATAATTGTATTGAATGAAGACTCATTTACATGTGTGGATACATAGACAAAACACTGTCCCTAGCAAGCCTCTAGTTGGCTAGCCAGTTGATCAAAGATAGTCAGTGTCTTCTGATTATGAACAAGGTGTTGTTGCTTGATAACTGGATCACGTCATTAGGAGAATCACGTGATGGACTAGACCCAAACTAATAGACGTAGCATGTTGATCGTGTCATTTTGTTGCTACTGTTTTCTGCGTGTCAAGTATTTGTTCCTATGACCATGAGATCATATAACTCACTAACACTGGAGGAATACTTTGTGTGTATCAAATGTCGCAACGTAACTGGGTGACTATAAAGATGCTCTACAGGTATCTCCGAAGGTGTTCGTTGAGTTAGTATGGATCAAGACTGGAATTTGTCACTCCGTGTGACGGAGAGGTATCTCGGGGCCCACTCGGTAATACAACATCACACATAAGCCTTGCAAGCAATGTGACTTAGTGTAAGTTGCGGGATCTTGTATTACGGAACGAGTAAAGAAACTTCACGGTAAACGAGATTGAAATAGGTATGGGGATACTGACGACCGAATCTCGGGCAAGTAACATACCGAAGCACAAAGGGAATGACATACGGGATTATATGAATCCTTGGCACTGAGGTTCAAACGATAAGATCTTCGTAGAATATGTAGGATCCAATATGGTCATCCAGGTCCCGCTATTGGATATTGACCGAGGAGTCTCTCGGGTCATGTCTACATAGTTCTCGAACCCGCAGGGTCTGCACACTTAAGGTTCGACGTTGTTTTATGCGTATTTGAGTTATATGGTTGGTTACCGAATGTTGTTCAGAGTCCCGGATGAGATCACGGACATCACGAGGGTTTCTGGAATGGTCCGGAAACGAAGATTGATATATAGGATGACCTCATTTGATTACCGGAAGGTTTTCGGAGTTACCGGGAATGTACCGGGAATGACGAATGGGTTTTGGGAGTTCACCGGGGGGGCAACCCACCCCGGGGAAGCCCATAGGCCTTGAGGGTGGCGCACCAGCCCTTAGTGGGCTGGTGGGACAGCCCAAAAGGGCACTATGCGCATTGGAAGAAAAATCAAAGAGAAAGAAAAAAAAGGAGGAGGTGGGAAGGGAAGGAAGGACTTCCACCCACCAAACCAAGTCCAACTCGGTTTGGGGGGGAAGACCTTTCCCCCCTTGGCTCGGCCGAACCCCTTGGGGCTCCTTGAGCCCCAAGGCAAGGCCCCCCCTCTCCCACCTATATATACTGAGGTTTTAGGGCTGATTTGAGACGACTTTTCCACGGCAGCCCGACCACATACCTCCACGGTTTTTCCTCTAGATCGCGTTTCTGCGGAGCTCGGGCGGAGCCCTGCTGAGACGAGATCATCACCAACCTCCGGAGCGCCGTCACGCTGTCGGAGAACTCTTCTACCTCTCCATCTCTCTTGCTGGATCACGAAGGCCGAGATCATCGTCGAGCTGTACGTGTGCTGAACGCGGAGGTGCCGTCCGTTCGGTACTAGATCGTGGGACTGATCGCGGGATTGTTCGCGGGGCGGATCGAGGGACGTGAGGACGTTCCACTACATCAACCGCGTTCACTAACGGTTCTTCTGTACGGTCTACAAGGGTACGTAGATCACTCATCCCCTCTCGTAGATGGACATCACCATGATAGGTCTTCGTGCGTGTAGGAAATTTTTTGTTTCCCATGCGACGTTCTCCAACAGTTTGTCCTGCTGGCGGGCGGTGGTGGCCTTGATGCGCCAGAATGGAAACCTTTGGGACATGCCTTGGAGACCTGCGTGCGTCCTTGCCCCCCTTTGCACTAAAGGGAAAACTGCCCCGTCCTGCAATCTGTTGCTCGCATGTCCTTCCCACACGTCATCCTTGACTCCCGAGGCCGGGCCTTGCCTCGGAATATCCGCCGCCCTCGAGGGGTCCTGATGAGGCCCCCTGCGGGTCTTGATGTTGTTCCTCCTCACGAGGGGCCTTGAGTTGTGTCGGGTCTGTTGGTTTTTGGTCGATAAAGCGGGCCAGCCCTGGGCCGCACATAGGCAGGTCTGGTACCCCCATTCCGAGAACACCGACAGCTCCTGCCCAGGTTCCACCTCTAGACGGTGGTGCTTCGTCCCGAAAGTTCTCTCCTCAATTTTTTAGGTCAAAGGAGAATATATACTAGAAGATGGGTGCGAGAGGTGGGCCAGGTAGCCCACTAGACATCAGGCCGCGCCAGGGGTGGCTCGCGCGCCCTAGTGTCTAGTAGTCGCCTGATGGCCCCCTCCGACACTTCTTTATTCCAATATTTTTTATTTTTTCGAAAATAGATCTCCATAATTTTTTTAGCTCAATTGGAGATGTACAGAATAGGTATCTCTAACGTAGCATTTTCAGGTCCAGAATTCCATCTGCCAGTATTCTCCCACTTGATGTAAACCTTGCATATTATGAGAGAAAAGGCATTAGAATCACTCCACCAAGTGGTAAAATGCATAAGAACACTATAAATAACAGTAACAAAACAAGATGTAAAATGGACGTATCAGCGGTGAGCTAGTGTTCGAGTGGGGCAGAAGGGGAGGGGGTAGGTGTGTGTGGGCCGTGGAGTGGGGTGGGGTGGTGTGTAAGGGTATGACGCATCAATTGAAATTTTTAGTAATGGTGTATGGAGATGTTGGTGGACGAGGGAGGGCGACAGTTGAAATGCTTACTGAAATTTTACTGTAATGTCAGTGGTGGACGAGGGAGGGCGACGATTGAAATATCGCGGCTACTAAAATGTGGGTAAAGGAATTGAAGCAGGACGGGAGCAACCAAGATCACACACGATCCAAACATAATAATTGTGTACGCTGTAAGAAAATTCCGCACAACCACGAATTTTGCATCGCTCAACGTGGGTAGTTTTTTTATATTTCTCAAGGAGGGTAGCCTTTTAAGATTTCTCAAGGCGGGTTGCTGCTAATTAAGATGGAAATATTTTTCCCTACATTTTGGTTCATCGAACATGGCTCATCCTAATTTTGAGAAGCGGACACGAAATTCATCCTAAACTTCCACACGCCCACAAAAATTCGGCTAATTTTCACCCAAAAATGCCTAATTTTGCAGCGGAAAAGTTGACATAGGGTGACATGATGTGTTCAAATCCCCAATGCACAACTTTAGTGTGGCACCAGCTAGCTGCCTCACAAACCGAACAACCCCTAGGAAGCTAGCTTCTAGAGATAGGCTGCTGGTTCCCGCACTTTGAGCCGGTGGGAGGCAACCCAACGCATGTGCTCAAACTTTGGTCTCACATGCATGCCACCATGACCCATCGTAACATAGAATAAGAGGAGTCCATCATGGTCAACCCTTCTCGTTGTGGTCAAAGGGATAGAGCATAACAGTTAATTCCATTCAAACTTAGATTATTTTGACATGCGCCTCCAAAAGTTTGTAAAAAATGCAACAAACCTCTTTGAAATGAAATACATGCACATATGCTCAAAAATGTCGCATGTATTTCTTTAGAGGAAATTGAAACCTTATGTTGCCTTCTTTCATGTCAATAATTGCACTATATTTCTTAGAGAAGGTATGCCAAGTATAACAGAATAAGATCATGTAATTTTCTAGGTATGGAAACCTCTAATTCAAGTTTTTACTCATTGGTTTTTATAAGAGCTTCTACCATATGTTTAGTGAAATCCTTGTGTTGATCATTAGCACTGCATGAATTAATCATGGATTAAAGCAAGGAAATACATTCACTAAGGTAACAACTCTCATTATTAAAATCATTGTAATCCAAAATAGTGGGTGCAACACTATCTAAAGTTTTGACCTCTTCAAACCCACTTTTTTCATTTTTAGCATCAAGAATATCACCATCTAAATATTTGAGATGCCTTCTAACTATAGTTGACTATCCTTCAGCCCCATTATTATCAACTTTAATATTTATAAACAATGATTCAATAGTTGATACACCAATAGTTTCAATATCTTCATCATGATTAGCAAGATAATGCAATTCAACCTCTATTTCATATCATTCTCTTCTATCCCTAAGCATATCAATAATTTTCTTATTGTAATAAATAGGGACTTGAATAACTTTTAATGATTCAGAAATTTCATCTTTATTTGGTGGAAAAATATTAATTTGAAGAATATCCACATCATGCACAAGCCTATCCATGTTTCTAGACATATCATCAAACTTAATCAATTTTTCTTCTACCATAGTATTACAAACTTTTGTGAATTAATAATTATTAAATAGTGTTGTCAAGTTTAGTAGACATCCTATTATTATTATTATTATTATTATTATCAGAATTAGAATTACTATAGGAATTACCATAGTTATTTGAGGTATTACCGGGATATGGTTTAGGATTATTATTATAATTCCCTCTATAACCATTGTTATTAAATTGTTCCTTGAAATAAAATTCACATCAACATTGTACTTATTTTTCTCAATAAAAGTACATAAATGAATATCGTTCGGATCAATAGTAGCACACTTAGGAGCAAGCATGTACATAATAACATCTACTTTTTCACTAAGAGATGAATTTTTCTTGATATAGTGTACCTTCTTATCACTTGGAGCGTGTTGGGAGTGCCATGGGAGTAATTAGTGGTCATAGTATCAAGAATCTTAGTGGATTATCCAAGTGTTACCCCCATGAACGTACCACGTGTAGCAGAATCTAGCAGGTTCCAGAAAACAAAGTTTAATCTTGCATAGAAATTTGGTACTGCCATCCAAAGACTCAATCCATGTGTGTGACAATTTTTTAGGATAAGTTTAATTATTTCCCATGACTGTGCAACATGCTCTTGGTCAGGTTATTTAAATTTCATAATTTTATTCCTCAAATATATTATTTTAGCGGGAAAATGTATATTTTACCAATAAAAGCATCTTTACACTTAGTCCAAGAATCTGTACTGCTTTTAGGCAATGAAACCAACCATTCTTTGGCTCTATCTCTCAAAGAAAATGGAAATAACTTTAGTTTTATAGTATCATTATCCATGTCTTTGTTTTTTTTGCATATCACATAATTCAACACAAGTATTGAGATGGCACCAACATCTTCATTGTAACTTTCAGAAAATTGTTTTTTCATAACAAGGTTTACCAAAATAACTTTAATTTGATAAGACTCCACACTAGTGGAGGGAGGGGCAATAAGAGTACTAATAAAATCATTGTTATTAGTACTAGAAAAATCACATAGCTTAGTATTTTTGGAAGTAGACATAGCGGCAACACAACCAAGTGTAGCAATCTTTGGTATTTTGATATTTTTTGGCAAAATAAGAAATGGCAAATGACTAGTAGGCAGGAAAATAAAATAATAAAAGTAAAAGGGTTTGTGTGAAGGCACCTGATTTGATAGAATCATACTCCACGACAACGATGCCAAAAATTCTTTTGCTACTTTCGTAGGAGTTGTTAGATTTCCGTGAAGAAGAACGATGGTGTAGCACAACACCAAAACATAATACCCTCAGCTAAGAACCAATGTTTATCGAACTAGTAGGAGTCTTAAGGCTAACAAGATAAGCATCGCCTAAAAAACAAAATAAATGCTTGCACCCAACTTGTCAAGGGGGTTGTCAATTCCCTCGTTATGCTAGCTGCCAAGTTAAAAACAAATAGTGATAGGGAAAAATGGTGAAGTAGTAAAAGTGAAATACTGTACCAACAAGTATTAATATAGAATGGACACGGGGGCCATAGGTTCACCAGTGTCAATTCTCTCGAAAGCAGATAATGGCGTGGTAAAGAAATTACTATTGTGCAATAGACAGAACAGTAACATAACTCATTCATGGCATACTCTTGTATAGGCACCACGTATATAACAAGTGGACCATTAAAATTACTAATGTCTCCTACTACTCTACCCCAAGACCGCTATCTAGAATGCATCTCAAAGTATTAAATTTTCGGAAACAGAGTAATGCAATAAGCAAGATGACATGATGTAGACAGAAAGAAACCTACCAATAAGATCAATCCCCGTCATTTTATTCTTAGTAGCAACAACACATCATGTGCCTTCTACCCATTCGATCACTGGGGTATATATCACCTTGAGGTTCAATCCACTACTATGCACAACTCCCTCTGAAGAATTACCCATCTATCTTGGCGACAGAAGACAAATAACTCGAAAAAATACATAGTTACTCTGTCATACAAAAAATAAACTTCAAAAGATTCAATTATATTCAATCAACAATCTGATCACAAATTTACAACTCATCAGATCCCAGCAAACACGCCATAAGAATTACATCGGATTGATCTTAGAGGTGATCATTGCATTGAATATCCAAAAGAGAGGGGGGGAATCCATCTAGCTACTACTATGGACCAATAGGTCGTGAAAGAACTACTCACACATCATCATGAAGGTAACAAGGTTCATGAAGAGGCCGTTGAGGAACATTGCATGGAAAACGAAAATTTTCCTATGAAACACCAAACATCTATTCTATATGCTAACAACAGAGGGGGAGATGTCTACATACCCTTGTAGACGAAATCGTTCACAATCTAGAGACTGTGGTTGGCGTAGTCATACTCGTGTCTTGATCCAATCCGATCCAAGCACAACACATGTGGCACCTCCAAGTTTAGCACACATCCAACTCGGTGATGTATCCTCCTTCTTGATCTAGCAAGATAGAGACAATAGATAGATGATATTTGAACCAACATGACGGTGTGGTGATGGTAATGGCACCGGAACACCGACAGAGCTTCGCCAAGCACCGACAAAACGAGGTGGAGGCTTATCAGGAAAGAAAGGAGGCTTGTATTTGGTGTGTCGAGCCCTTGCACCCCTCCCCACTATATATAGGGGTGTAGGTGGGCTGAGGATGTAGCCCTAGCCCTTCCTCCAATGAAGTAAACTTGCCTACCAAAGAAAGTCACTCCATGTCCTTCCGAGGCACTTGGGCCTAGTAAGGGTTGGTGCGCATGGCCCAATAAGGCCAAGGCGCCCCCTACAGCCCATGCATGACCTAGGGGCTGGTGGAATCCACTTGTGGACTTCCAGAATCCTCCGGAATCCTCCGAAACCTTATGGAAGCTTCCCGGTACAATACCGAAGAAAACATAACTTTTTCTGGAACCTCAATAACAACTTTCCATATATAAAACTTTACCTCTGAATCATTCCGGAACTCCTCGTGATGTCTAAGATATCATGCAAGGCTCCAAACAATATTTGGTTCATGCCATTTGAAATGGATCGATATGGTTGACTAGAGGGGGTGTCAATAGGCAACTACCAATTTTAGGTTTTTTTAACAAATTAAGTTTAGCAACAAATATATTGTCTAAATATGCAACTAGGTGAGAAACCTATATGATGCTAACAACACCAACAACAAAAAAGTAACAAATACAAGTAAAGGTAAGAAGTAACCACAAGTGGAACCGATGAAGACGAGGATGTGTTTACGAAGTTCCTTCCCTTTAATGAGAAGTACGTATCTGTTGGAGTGGTGTGGAGGCACATTGCTCCCCAAGATGCCATTAAGGCCACCGTATTCTCCTCACGCCCTTACACAATGCGAGATGTCATGATTCCACTAGTGGTGACCTTGAAGGTGGTGATTGGACCTTTACAAACAAGATTGGGGCAATCTCCACAACTGAATTGGAGGCTCCCAATGAAACCACTAAGCTTTACCACAATGGAATATGTCTTCGAGGTGACTTATTTCATATAGGGTTCTCAAACACCCAAGAGTAACAAGATCTGCAAGGGATTAATGGGGGGGCAAATTTCTCTTGGTTGTAGTGTAGATCAAGGCCTTCTCCTCCAAACCCTAGAGAATCAACACGAATCGATGGCTAGGGAGAGAGATTGAGCAAGAATAAGCTTAGGAGCAACAATAGAGCTTTTTAGGGAAGAAAGGTGAGGTCTCTTGGAGAAGAAGACCCACTTATATAGGAGTGGGGAATTTGACCGTTTTTCTGCCCAGAAGTTGTGGATAAGCGGTAGTATCGCCCAGGGGAGCAATACTTCCGCTTGCACGTAAGTACCAGGCTTCACACGTAGTTAGACATAGACCAGGAGGAAGAAGTTCCGTCGGAGTGGTACTACCGTTCCTGCCAATGATACTTCTGCTTGGCACTGTAGGAAGCCGAGGCTTAACAGAAATGAGGAGGGCTACGTGTCAGTACCGCTCGGGGTGGCACTTATTCTTATCGTTGTTGTTCAAAATCTGCTCGAGTGCCGAAGACACCACATAGCTAAAAGAAAGCGGAAGTGGGGCCAAAAGTGGAGGGCGGCAGTACCACCCGAGTGGTACTACTGCTCCGCTCTCAGCGGTACTTTCATTGAAAATGGGCAAAGGCACCCAAATACACCAGAGATGAAATATAAGCGGTAGTAGACCCAGTACTGTAGGGAGGCAGGGTCACTCAGACGGTACGGTACTACCACTCTGCAATGTGGTACTTCCGCTTATATGACCGTGAGGGTCTTTGTGGCAGAATAAAGGCCCCAAAGTGCCAGAAAACGGATGGGGTGCAAATGTGTACGTGATACTTCCTCCCAATCTTTCCAAATGTGGTCCCCTCTTAATAGTGCGTATTTTCCTATGACTCAAGTCCACCAACACTAAATTGATAGAAAAACATGGTCTTCTCTTTTAACCACCGAGGGGATGAAAACCATCTCGTGCCACCTGATAATCTCTGAAAGCTTAATGCACACGATTAGTTCGCAAGGGGCATTGTCATCAGCCACCAAAACTACTTAGGCAAAATTATGCTCTTACAACATTAATATCTCAATACTACCCTAGCGTTACTGAATGTTAAGTGTGTGACCCTATGGGTTTGAGAATCATGCAGACATGACCGTGAATCCTCTCCGATTAATAACCAATAGCAGGACCGATACGTCCATATTTACTCCTACATATTCAATGAAGATCTTTATCAGTTTAACCACTATGTCAAGGATTTAATTAATCTCATATACAATTCCCTTTGTCGAACGACATGTTACTTGCCCGAGATTCGATCATCAATATCTCCATACCTAGTTCAATCTTGTTACCGACAAGTCTCTTTACTCGTTCTGTAATACAAGATCATGTTACGGAACTCATTCGTGACATGCTTGCAAGCTTCTTGCGATCTTGTGTTACCGAGAGGGCCTAGAGATATCTCTTCGTCACGCAGAGTGACAAATCCCTATCTCGATCCATGCCAACCCAAGAGACACTATCTGAGATACCTATAGAGCACCTTTATGATCGCCCAGTTATGAAGTGATGTTTGGATACATACTAAGTATTCCTTCGATGTCAGGGAGTTGCATGATCTCATGGTATAAGGAACAAATACTTGACATGATGAAAGTTGTGGCAAAAACTAGGTGAAACGATCATATGCTAAGCTTATGGTCAGGTCTCGTCCATCACATCATTCTTCTAATGATGCGACACCGTTATCAAATGAGAACTCATGTCTTGTTGGAAATATGCCCTAGAGGCAATATTAGATTAGTTATTATTATATTTCCTTGTTCATGATAATCATTTATTATCCATGCTATAATTGTATTGATTGGAAACTCAAATACATGTGTGGGTACATAGACAACACATTGTCCCTAGTGAGCCTCTAAAGGACTAGCTCGTTGATCAAAGATGGTCAAGGTTTCCTGACCATAGACATGAGTTGTCATTTGATAACGGGATCACATCATTAGGAGAATGATGTGATGGACAAGACCCAAACTATGCACGTAGCATGTGATCATGTCAGTTTATTTCTACCGTTTTCTGCATGCCAAGTATTTGTTTCTATGACCATGAGATCATGCAACTTCCGGGCACCGAAGGAGTGCCTTGTGTGTATCAAACATCACAACGTCACTGGGTGACTATAAAGGTGCTTTGTAGGTATCTCCGAAGGTGTTTGTTTGGTTGGCATGAATCGATACTGGGATTTGTCACTCCTTATGACGGAGAGGTATCTCTAAGGCACACTCGGTAATACGACACCGCAATGAGCTTGCTAGCAATGTGACTAAGGAGTTAGTCACGGGATCTTGTATTATGAAACGAGAAAAGAGACTTAACGAGATTGAACTAGGTATGGTGATACCAACGATCAAATCTCGGGCAAGTAACATACCGATGGACAAAGGGAACAGTATACAAGATTGATTGAATCCTTGACATCGTGGTTCGACCGATAAAGATCTTCATAGCATATGTAGGAGCCAATATGGGCATCCAGGTCCCGCTATTGGTTATTGGCCGGAGAGTGTCTCACATCATGTCTGCATAGTTCTCGAACCCGCAGGGTCTGCACACTTAAGGTTCGATAACATTTCGGTATAGTTGAGTTATGTATATTGGTGACCGAAGGTTGTTCGGAGTCCCGATTGAGATCTCGGACGTCACGAGGAGCTCCGGAATGGTGCGGAGGTAAAGATTTTTATATGGGAAGTCATATTTTGGCTACCATAATTTTTTTAGGGTTCTCCGGATTGTACCGGGAAGCTTCTAGAAGGTTTTGGAAACTTTCGGAGGAGTCCAAAAGTCCACCAAGGGGTCTACCACGTCCCAAGGGTTTGCATGGGCTGAGGGGAGCCATTGTGGCCTTATTGGGCCAAGCGCACAAGTCCCTCAAGGCCCATGCAGTTGGGAAAGGTGGAAAGTCCACCTTTGTATGGAAGGGAAGGAAGGGGACTAGGATTCCACCTCCTCCCCCCTTGGTTGCGCCCTAGGGCTTGGAGGGTCTGTTCCCCAGGCCCCTCGACCTATATATAGAGGGGAAGGGGCGCCCCAAGAGGACACATGAAGACATTGGTGCCCCTCTCTCTCCCTAGATCA
Source organism: Hordeum vulgare subsp. vulgare (assembly GCF_904849725.1). NCBI lineage: Eukaryota > Viridiplantae > Streptophyta > Magnoliopsida > Poales > Poaceae > Hordeum > Hordeum vulgare. The sequence continues at coordinate 434,033,518 of NC_058519.1, read as the reverse complement.
TTTTCTCCTCCGTTAGCGCTTTTGGTAGCGCTAGGCGTAGCCCTGTCGGTACAGCAACACCACCACCACCGTCACGCCGTCACGCTGACGGAGAACTCATCAACCTCTCCGTCATCGCTTGTCGGATCAAGGAGGAGGAGAACGTCATCGAGCTGTACGTGTGCTGAACGCGGAGGTGTCGTCCGTTCGGCACTAGATCGAGACGGATCGTGATGGGACCGCGGGACGGATTGCAATATGGATCGCAAAGACGTTCGACTACATCAACCGTGTTATATACGCTTCCGCTTAGCGATCTATAAGGGTATGTAGATGCACTCCCCCTCTCGTAGATGTTAGTCTCCATAGATTGATCTTGGTGTGCGTAGGAATTTTTTTGTTTACCATGCGATGTTGCACAACATGTCTATGGTTAGGAAACATCAACCAATTTTAATCAATGACCTAGTCTTGTAGAGGCTCACTAAGATACGGTGTTGTTTATGTATCCACACATGTATCTAAGTTTTCGGTCAATACAATTCTAGCATGGATAATAAAAGTTTATTATGAACAAGGAAACATGATAATAACCAATTTATTAGTGTCTCTAGATCATATTTCCAACAGTTTCCCATTGCACTAGAGTTAATAATTAAGTTCACATCGCCATGTATTTAACACCCAACGAGTTCTGGGGTTGATCATGTTTTGCTTGTGAGAGATATTTTAGTCAACAAGTCTGCAACATTCAGATCTTTGTGTACTTTGCAAATCCCTATGTCATATTGTAGATGTTGCTACCACACTACACTTGGAGTTATTCAAAACGACTACTCCACTATATGTATCCGGTTTGTGACTGAGAGACATCTGAATCGGTGTCAAAGCTTGCATCAACGTAACCCTTTACGACGAACTCTTTATCACCTCCATAACCGAGAATTATTTTCTTAGTCCTCTTCTGATACCTAAGGATAATATTTGACTAATGTCCAGTGACCCACTCTTGGATCACTCTAGTACCCCTTGCCACACTCATGGCAAGGCACATTTAGGTATGGTACACATTTCCAACAAAGGCCTCGCTTGGTGGCTCACCCCCTCTGTCAGAGCTCGAGAACATGGCTCCGATTAGGGTCGTTTTGAAGAAGAGGCTCATGTCGGCGATAAAATTCTCTAGTCTTCTCTCTAAGGGTTTTGGGAATTATGAAATTTATAAGCGGAGGAATAGGTCAAACGGAGTAGCGAGGGACCCACAAGCCCGGTTGGCGCGACCACCCCTCGTCGCGCCACCTGCCCTTGTGGCCCGTTGGTGGGTTCTCTCGTGACATCCTAAAGCTTTTAGGGTCTCTTATGCACCACAAAAAATCATGAAAATTGGCATCGTATTTGGACCTTTTTAGATATGTTTTTTCTGCAAAATCAAAAACAAGGAAAAATAGTAACTCGTACTGTACACTAAATTAATAAGTCACTCTAGAAAAAAAAATTGGTATATAAAGCATATAAAACTGATAATATAATAATATTTAACAATAAAAAATTATAGATGCGTTTGAGCCGCATCAATCGTCGAGCCGTTTGAGATTTTTTTTTCGCTTCCTCCATTGAACGATGACATCATGCGATTCTTTCGCTTCCTCCATCGAACAATGACATCATGCGATTCTTTTGCTTCCTCCACCGAACGACGACATCATGTGATTCTTCGCCCTTTCAATCCAAATGTTGCAACATGTCCTCGAGATCCACCTTATACCTCCTCGCCAATGTAGATTCTTTTGATGCCATCTCGTGCTTGTTCGTGGACCAAGCTAGAGATGAGTCAGTTGAAAAACTCATGGACACAAAAATCGCCAGCTAGAAGACAAGATCCTAAAATGAGAGGTACTCTCCCCGCATGGGGTATGTGAACTTCTTGCACATACAAATAGACATAAATGACGCGAATTGAGCATAGCTCACATGGTTAGTTTTCTTGTGGTGGAACCAATCCATCAGGGTTCAAATCCTAAATTTGGCATTGTTGTTCGTATTTTCTTGAATTTATTCTATCCCTTCTAGCTATGTCCGTTCAATGGAAGGAGACGTTTCTATTAACTATGATGGCATCTATGGCAACTTCATTAATTTCAAGATAACGTGTCGGCTTATTCTCTCGAATGAATTCATAGAAATAGGGTGTATGTGTGTGTTCATAGAAATAAGTGTATGTGCATATGTATGAGCACGCTTGTACTGTGTTAAAAGAAGATTGATATTTTTTAAAGAAAAATAATAATAGACATAAATATTTTGATCAACAAAAGATAGACATAAATGGGTTGCGCCTGGACCTTGCTGCGTAGAAACCGAGCGAGCCCAGAGACGAGCCCAGTTTCGCCCATTCGGCTCTTAACCAGGTCGGCCCGGAAAGTGCTTAGCAAGAGATGATAGGACTGAGCTAAACTCAGATAGGCGGCGGAGAGCTAGGGTTCCGGCGAGACTAACTAATGGCCTCACTCGCAGCTCGGCGGAGGCAGGAGCTGGCGGCGGAGGGCCAGCGGCACCTCGAGGAGACGATTGCCTCCGCTTTCCAGATCCTTTCCTCCATGAACGACGAGCTCTGCAACCCCGCGCTCTGGTCCTCCTCCGCCACTGCCACCGCCACCGCCGCTTCCGCCGCCTCCCAGCATCCCCACCACCAAAACGCAGCTCCACCGCCACCCCACTCCGCCGACTCCGACGCTGATGCCATGGGGGGAGCCGCGGGGGGCTCGGGTGGTTCGCTCGACGAGGCGAGGCACCGGTACAAGATCGCCGTGGCGGCTTTGCGTGCGTCCATTGCCGCGGTGTCACCCTCTACTCAGGTGAGAACTTAATGGACTGGGGCATGCGATCCTAACATATATCATACCGTGTGTGAATCTGAGGAGAATGTGCTGCGGGATCCATGTACGGCTTTTAAAAATTAGTGACAGTTCAATGGTACAGCTTTTAAAAATGAAATTCCGATTTTGGAGATATGGGTCTATTTGAGACTATTGAGTCAAGTGCCTTTTCTTGTCTGACTCGATAAATCAATAAATGCATAACGTTTTTAGCAAACGAATTTTGCCACATTTGAGCTGTTGAAGATGCTAACCATTACTTCCCTAGAACAGAACAGATATTGAGTTTTTGGTCGGTAATGGGGGCGAGCAAGAACTTTGGGTAGCTAGAACTTGTTTATCGAACTATCTATAGGAAGTGAGATTTTGATTCCCTTTGAAGAGAAGGGGGTTGATTATCATCCTGCTCCATGGACAGATTTATTACTAGTTATGCTTATGCTATTCTGGGTATAATTTGCTTGCTGTAGCTATGATTGAATCAACAAAACCAACATCCGGTGTCAATCTAATTGCCTCTGTTTCCGCTTATTTTAAAATCAGCGCGCGTGATTACTAGGATCACATTTTGTTACGCCTCTGTAATGATGTCGGGATATTTTCAGGAGCCGGGGCCAACAGAATCCAAAGGTGATCAAGCCGAGATTGAGAGATTGGAAGAGCATGCATCTTCTTTGAGAAAGGTACTCCCCTGAGAAGGTCTAGTCAAAATGGTTGATACCATTATGCACGATTCAGGGTATTATCAGGAACCAGTCGGTATTTGGTACTGGGTCAGTTGTTGAAGGCCAGATGCACCCCCGAATAACCTATTTTGGATGAGATGTCCATATTGCTGCCTATGACATAGATATATTGCTTTTTTTTGAAGTTTTTTCATTCTACATGTTTCTAGAATTATTCTTGTGAAGGCGCAGAAGTGCTTCTGTGGTTTGTTTATCATCATCTGCATGCCTTTTGAATTTACCAAGGTTTATGTATGTCCTTATAGCAGTGAAACAAGGTTTCCAGAGGTTGGAGTGCACCATCCTTTCTGTAGAATTAAAAATGGATCCTTTTAAGTACTCCTAGCAATCACTAGAAGTTATCCCAGTGTGTCCCTAATGGAAGCATCTCTATGTAGTACTATCATCCATGCTGTCTGGAAGTTCAAATCGACCATATGGCAACTTACAATATCTGTTCTTTTAATCCAGTAACATGTAACATGACGTACAATTTTCTGGCAAGGAAGTCTAACATTGGGATTCTGCTGCAGGAAATTGGAAGCAAAAACAAACAACTAAAGCTCCTCATCGATCAACTCCGTGATCTAATATCAGATATATCAATGTGGCAAAGCCCTTGCTCAGTGTGAGTTGTCACTGCTAATCAATTCCTACAAGTCCCAAGAGATCTGATAGTTAGATGGCTGCTAAGGCAAAACTGCATACGGTGGAAAGCGAATGGGATATGACCAAAGTAGATGCGATATGACCAGATCACTGTTACAAAATTGTGAAATTGTGCTGTATTGCCCTTGATGATTTGAGAAATGTAACGAGCAGTGTTAAATGTAGATTTGCTAGTAACCGAAACACGTGGAAGCTGCATGTTGGACCCAACATGGCTATGGAGATAACAAGGGCTATTCTTCTATTTTCTGTCTGAGGATTTAACATCGGCTCCAATGCTTGTGTATGCTCCCTTTCTTTTCTTTTGTGATCAGTGTTTATGTGGGCTTTTTTTTGAGGTAGTGTTTATGTGGACTTGTGTTCTGTGTGGAGCAATAAATTTGGCTCTTGAGGATTCAACATCGGCTCCAATGCTTGTGTATGCTCCCTTTCTTTTCTTTTGTAATCAGTGTTTATGTGGACTTTTTTTTTGAGGTAGTGTTTATGTGGACTTGGAGAGATCTAAAGGATTAGAGCATCATCGAAGAACTAGCCATGGACAGGGGTGCGTGGAAGCTTGCTATCCATGTGACAGAACCATGAGTTGGTCGTAAAATCTTATGGGTTCCACCTCTAGCCTACCTTAACTTGTACTAAAGGCTTTGTTGTTGTTTGTAGTGTTTATGTGGACTTGTGTTCTGTGTGGAGCAATAACTTTGGCTCTTGAGATGCAATTCATATTCTTTTCTTTTTAACGAAAACGCTGTGCTCTTATGGGTGTCACCTCTAGCCTATCCCAACTTTCTTAGGACTAAAAGGTTTTGTTGTTGTTGTTCTTCTTGTCGTCGTTGTAGTAGTGAAAACGTTGAAAGATCGTAATATGCCTATAACAAATTCGAGTACCACTAGCTGTGCAATTTGGTCTCATGCAAATCCTACTTATTCAGGGAGTTACCTAGGATTGATATCTTTCTACTCTCTTCATTTTTAAATATAAGTCTTTTTAGAGATTTCGTCACGGGACTACATAAGAAGCAAAATAAATGAATCTACACTCTAAATACGTCTATATACATTTGCATGTAGTCTTTTAGTAAAACCTTTAAAAAAACTTATATTTAAGAATGGAGGGAGTAAGTTTTTCACATTCACATGATAGAAGGATTCCCACCATTCTCTCTTAACCAAACATCTTCATGCAATACTCTAGTGCCCTTCTCGGACCAAGAAGCATCTTCATGCAATACTGCAGTGAAACATCAACATTACTTCTGGTACATTTCCTGCATTGTTGAGTTTTCCTTGTTGCATAAAAATAAATACATTTGCGTCCAAAGATCAGACGGATCATCGACACAACCAGTTTAGTTACCAGTAGCTCATGTGAACAGTCTAATTCTTGAAATTGCACAGGCCATGCATCATTCTGCGGGATGGAAGAACGTGCTGATCAAATTCCACTGAGCAACCTTATTTAAGTCAAATTACCTTGATATGGTGTTCATAACCTGCCATTCCCAATTAATACATAACTTACAGACAACAGTACGTAGGACCATCATCCTCTTCTTAGATAACAGAAGGGTTTTACTCCAAGCATCTACAAAATACATCATCGGATGCAACCATCACTCTACAACAATCAGTCAAACACTGTACAAACTGGACACACACTATCAGGTCACAGTGGGCTGCACACTACTATACCAAAGACCTAGCTACTTCATATTATTTTTAACTTGTGCTAGGAAGCTCGGCAAACGCTCCTTGTGCTGCGCGCTTCTTTCAGCACGTGAATTTGTCGATTTCTACGAGTAAGTCGTTGTCAAGTATTGATGATGTTGCCTTATCAGATGCACCCAATTCAGCCTGCATTTAGACCAGCATCGTAAGTACACTGCTGAGATTTGATTTTGGATGATAGAAAGGATAAAACCAAATGTATTCTAATGACTGTTCTGTGTGGCTCTCAGCGCTTGCAGTTCGTCTATTAAAAATAAATGGTATTTCTCTTCAGAAGTATTTTGTTTCAAATTGACACTGGACATATCACTACTCTATGCTTTGCACATCAAAAGAGTAAGATATCAAACATACCTTGAAAGAGGTTAGCACCCGAGTCTTTCTGTTCTTTTGAGAAAATTGCTCTTTATTTTTCTAATATTTCTACATCGTGGTATGAACTATAGTTTCATTGGCAACTTGGCTTATGATCACAACATTGCTTAAATGTCAAATCCATGAACTACTTACAGTTGCCTGGCGAAATTCCTCGAGCATTCGACGGTACTGCATCCTTGCTTCAGGAGAGTCCACCATGGACAACACTCTTGACACAGACTCCTTCACAGATTCATCAACCTTCTGCCGGCGGAAGATCTTGACTGCTTCATCATCATTGAAGTCATCATCGTCTTCCTCCTCTCCCTCTTCTGCTTCAATCATCACTGATTGTTCGGCTCGGAAGCCACGTAGGCCATGTCCTTTCCGGCGCCACCTTAGTATTACTTTCTCTAGCACACTAACAGTGCTTACGAAAGTCTTGTACTTCTTTCTCACTTGGTGACCTCTTACATGAGCCTGTACAAAGCAAGGTCTTTAATGTTAACAAAGTAAAACACAGCTTGCCTGCTATCATGTAGTTCAAAGCCCAATCATATACCAGCGAGTTCAACTTGAATGCACTTTTTAAACCAAACATTTATAACTCTGTTACCTGTATTTTAACCACATTTCTGCGCATGTGGAGATAATTTTTGCGCCCTTTCCAGCCTCTGTATTTCTTCTGAATTGAAACAGCTGCTTTATCACAAAACTGACCATTTGAAACATGATGTTGGTAGTATAACCTTGATGCAGCCGCAAGTTCATCTATATCTTCTTGTGTCATCCCATATTCATCCTTAAGTCGGGCGTCCTTGTGTTGTCTCCTCCTGAAAGAAAAGGCACGGAAGGCATTCTGAATTCGAGCTGCTGCTTGAGCTGCATTTCTCACTGCCGCCAAAGAATCCTTCAGTGAGAGTTCATCTTCTGTGCCCCCATGCAGTTGGGCACTCCTCTGAGATATGCTCTCTACTGCTCGCTCTGCTTCAACTGCAGCTGATTCTTCTGAAATACCACTCTCTTCTATAGTCAGCGATGCAAGATAGCTAGTTAACGCCACTTCTGAAAGATAGCCTGCAAGGCCCACGTGCCCTCGCTCAGAAGCCAGGAAAGCTGCTGATTTGCCCACTGGATCTTGTGCAGTGGGATCGGTGACTGCTGGAGCTGAAACACCAGCAGCAAGAAGTGCAGCAACCATCTTTTCCCTGCAATAAAAAGGGACTTACTTAACAAGGTTGCTTGGTAGTTCCATGCCAATAAGTTGCAATACACGCTAACATATGGAGAGAGATGTAAAACAATACACTATCATTTCAAGATATGCTGATGTATTGCACTTTGTGTGCACAAAATCCACTAGTCAAGACATCTTGGATGCTAAAAGGTTATCTTTTCTATTCAACATATAGTGTCCATTTCTACTTCATTTGTGACCTACGTTCTGCAGCTGGGCATTACTTGTTACAAAGTTAGTGGCATGGGGGCCGAGTGTACCCAAGTTCAACATCAACACTCGTAATTTTTGGAAAAAACAACGGTTTCTTCAGCCAATGAAAGGATATATCATTTGTTTGTAAGAATTGTAAAGAACTTTTTAGAAAGTTATGTTAACTTCCTGGTTAGTCAAAACAGAATCTAAATCACCAGCGGTAGAATATGTTTTCTGATTACCTTCCAAAATAAGCAGCCCAATGAAGTGCAGTCCATCCATTTGAGTCACGCAAATTTATGCCAACACCAGCACTGAGAACTGAAGACAGTGCCCAGTCATAGCCCAGCGCAGAGATTAAGTGTATGATACCTTGCTCATTTTTGGACAGAGAACATGTTCCATCATCTCCTTGGAGCTTCAATGATAACCGCTGTTGTAATTTACTTTTCAGCAATTCCTCCATGATCCAATCAACCCTGCTTAGTGGATTTTCACATCCTACATCAAGTTCGTTGATCAACTGCTGCCAGTTTTCCTCATTCATTTTAAGTTTGGGACTCTGTCCAGGCAGAGGATCATCACCCAAAACTGCAGAGGAACCATTGTCACACAAAAGTATTCTTGCAAACTTGGCAAGAAGTGACAACTCTTCAGTAGACTTCACAGATCTAGACGACGGTGCGAAGTCTGTGAGATTAGAAGCCGCTGACTTTGCACGGAACTCAAAGTCCTTGACTTCACTGCAAACTTTTCTATTCCCAGTGGTAATACAGAGTGTGAGCTTTCCGGCACAGTGTAGTGGCGTGTGGCAGCGGAGAACACCTGGCTGAACAATTTCAACAGGCACCTCAGTTTCACTGAACATTACTGCCCAGCATATATTCGATGGGTCACACAAGAAATCTCCAGTAATGATGACCTGCATTGAGAGAGGAACAACAAGACGTGAGAATAGTTGCTGTTGAGACATAGAAAGATAAAATGTTCATGTTGTACCTTGGTGGTCTCATAGCAGAACGCCCATTCTGGAGAGATCTCACGGATGCTAAACTGTTGCTTCTCTGTCAAGGTTAGTCTTGTATCTTCTTTGGAGGACGGTACAAACTGACCATTGTCGAACAACTCTGATATTTCATAGCCACATGAATTGCTTTGGTACGAATTGCTTTGAAGTGTTACAGGTGTTATTCTTTGCCAATCCGGGTTCAGACAGCTTTCAAGACTACTGTCATGAGCAGAAAGAGTATTAATGCCATTGATTCCTTCATCTCCTGGTACGAAGTTATAAGATGGTGAGTCAGTAGAGTCTTCTGATCCCAAAAGAAATCTTTTAGCGGCAGAAATTCGCAGCTGCAAATTACTGCTGTCTAGGCCTCCTGGTGGTTGATATTCCGAATTTTGCTGATAGTGGGCACCAAACTGTTCATGGTGAAATGTAAGGTGTCAACACAGTTCATTGAGGGTGATAACAAAGAAAGAATCACCATCCTTTACATAGTAAAACAACTGTTATGGTTCTGGGCATGGTAAAGTATGTTCTGACCACAATTTTGACATGGAGCCAACAAGATGGTTAGCACATCTCATTTTATGCATTCTGTTACTTCAGTAGTACGCTATTTTAGTCCTTAGATGTTGGATCGATGTAGGCCGCAGAATCTTTTATTTTTAATACTGCGTTGGCAAGGTGTTGAACTCAAGACCTCTTGGCTCTGATACCATATTGAATTTATGCTTCAGCCAGTTACTCCAAATGTCCAAACTGATGAAGAGAGGCGGGCAATATATTTCAACAGTACTATCATGGTCCAAACCTTAAATGTACAGTAATTTAAACGCCCTTGATGAATTAGTTAAAGGAAGTGTCTTCCATGGTATTCAACCAGGAAGACTCTGCAGGTATCCCTCTTGAAAAAGCAATCAGAATAACACAGTAGACTCTTTACAACTCATTCCTTACGTTGAAGAAATCACACGAGGATAATAAAAATCAGTTATCATTTCCTTACCTGGTATGTAGATGAAGCTGGCAAACCTAAATCGGACTGCAAAACATTTTCCCATGATGGTGATATCCCCCTGCCAACACCATGAGTTTCTTCTGGTTGAATTTGATTTGCTTCATCGTAGCCTGAATAAGGATGCGATATAATATGATTTAGTTTACAATATCAAACAATCAATAAGCTAGTCCAGAGTATGACACCCTATAGTGTGTATTGACGTCTCTAGATGAAGGTATGTGAGCAGTTGGCACAAAATTAACTGGTATCAAGATGCCATCAAAAAAGGTCGAATCGCAAAGGTGTACTGTGAGGAGAGAAAATTTTGGCAAATCAAGCATAAAGCATGCTTGTCAGTATGAAATTTTTATTTATCAATTTCCATATTCTAGTGTAGTTTTTTCCATGGATCTAGCTTTGAATATATGCAGGGTTCCCAGAAACTTTACCTAGACTGTTGCTTGTCTGATTTCCCTGTACATCTGCAGCCTCAGTATTTGCAGTGAAGTCCAAAGAACGCGGTTGATTTATGTAAATGTAGTCATCATCACCCAAACTTAACTGCTCAGCAATGCTCTTCAAAGCTTGGTTGAGCCCAGATGTATTTGTAGAATCATTATTATCTACCACGCAAAATTCAGAACTTCGTTCCAGACTAGGCTGGCCATGCCCTGGTATGCCCATCACAGTTGATTGCTGAAGCTCCGGTATGCTTAGTAGAACAGCACTATCATGGCTGTACTCTTTGTTTGCAGAATAAGAACTTACTTCAGTAACAGAGCTCTGGAGGGATTCATTGCCCTCACTAAAGTCTGATGTGGAGCCGTGCTTTCCATGTATGTCATTTGGATAACTCAAGGTCGAAAGTGATCCTGCTGATCCATTTGACAATGTTGAATAATATCGTCCCTGTAAGAAAGTTCCATGCAGAAAAATTACTCATTTGTATTGAATTCATGCTCCAACCAACTCATCCAAAAGTCCGAACTGATGGAGGGAGGCGGGCAATATATTTCAACACCCCCCCCCCCTCACGTCTAGGCTATTTTTAGACCTTAGACATGGGATTGATGTAGGCCGCAGAATCTTTTGTTTCTAATACTGCGTTGGCAGGGTCTTGAACTCAAGACCTCTTGGCTCGGATACCATATTGAATTCATGCTCCAACCAACTCATCCAAAAGTCCGAACTGATGGAGGGAGGCAGGCAATATATTTCAACACTCCCCCTCACGTCTAGGCTATTTTAGTCCTTAGACGTGGGATCGATGTAGGCCGCAGAGTCGTTTATTTTTTAATACTTCGTTGGCAGGGTCTTGAACTCAAGACCTCTTGGCTTTGATACCATATTTAATTCATGCTCCAACCAACTCATCCAAAAGTCCGAACTGATGGAGGGAGGCGGGTAATATATTTCAACAATTTGATGTACTCGCATTGTATTCAAAATTAAAAAGATTGGATGGACATAATCTATCACTATAAAAGAGTGTGAGATCAAATCGAATTGATTTGAATATTACTTTCAGTTTCGTATTCAATTGCTTATAATCAATAGGTGAGATGCAGGTACTACATTCGTTTTGAGGGATCAAAATTCTCACGTCAATTGAGATAAAAAGACAAAATCACTGCTTATTTGTTGGGGGTCACATTTGGACGTTTTAGATTAATGTAAGGAAAGAGAAAGACCTGCACGACTATTTTGTGAAACCAGATTATAATGGTGTGGATTAGTTACAAAGAAAAAAATAATCCACTTAAGTTATTTGGTGGGAACAGATTATAACTGTGTAGATTGGTACAAATGTTGGAAGAATCCTATTAAAAGACCAAATTACGCAAAAGGTCATAAGAAATTTCTCTGGAATAGTGCAACGACCTTATCTAATCCATCATGAAAACATTTAAGGCACAGGGCAGAACTTATCACTTATATTATATGTGTACAACCATAACTGTAAGTTTCCACTTCTATTTATTCGGTGTTTTACGTGCAATATTACAAGAGCACTCTGCAACAGAGCCACGGTGGAACAGAGCCACGGTCAGGTTTGATACTTCCTAATGATAGATTGTAAAACTGAATCCTGATATGGAATCATGCTAATAAGAATTATTGAATATTCATTTTAGTGAGATGACTGAAATGCTGCGCTGGTCTATAACTATTAACATTTTAGCACATGATGACCAGTTCTATTTCAGCATGAGCTGATACTGTTGATTATCCTTTTACATGTGGATATGTTAGCTCACTCAGTCAAGTTCTCTCACTATTTATTTCCCAGACAGATGATTTAACCAGATAACACCATAAATATTCAGAGGAAATGATATCATGACAATCTATACTTGCTCCCAAAGATAATACTCACATACCTCGGCTACTTCTCTATATTGTACCAGCACAATGTGGTCGTATGCACTGCAGAAAAGGAGAGTATGTATCATAATAAATAGTACCAATCCTTCTGCTTTGCATAGAAAAATGTTTGCAATTTTTCCTAGATAGCAATGAATAGCAAGTAGCACTCAGGCATCTTAGCACAATTGCAACCTAACGGTAACATAGAATTATAAATGGCATAGTTCACAATCTCAAAGAAGTCTTAAGATACTGGGATAGCTTAAAGGCAAAGCTGATCTTACGGTTCCAGCATCCAGAAACACCGTCTCTGAAAATATGGATTTTGCTCTCCGTGAGCATAGTAGCAACTCAGAGCATCAATATTTCCGACCTGTATTGATATGAAAATGTCATATATAATATTAAGTGCTAAGTGTGTTGATTAACAACTAATTCTGAAGTTCTACTTGTAAACTTTTCTGTAAAATCCATTAATAGAAAATGATCAGGCTAACTATACAGCATCTTCTCATTTCTGTGAACTAGTACTGCTGTGATTGTTAAGATATCACATAACATATATAGACACATGTCTTGCTAAAAAAAGGAACAAGCCCAATACACTGTTTGCAAGATCAGTAGATGTAAGACTCGTGTCACTTGCACTATCTCTCATAAATTAAAGTTATCTCTAGAATTAAATATTCAAATTCCAAACCGTAAGTAAGTTATCTGCAGAGGACACCAAATAAATATATTTCAGCTATACAATATTCAAGCAAAAGAATGATCACGAAAAAAAATCAAGCAAAGAATGACTAAAAAAATGATATAGTTGTTTTCTTGTTGCCTTGTCCCAATTCCGATGTACTGCTTGACAGAGCAGTAAAACTATACGGTAAAGCAACCTGGGCAACGATATCCATTTAAGAATTATATACGAATATGTAACAAATGTTCAACACGATTCAGCTAAATGGATGTGAATAATCTGATTAATTTGTGATATTTGATTTGCCACACAATTTCACACAGACTATACAATTACGTTGCTACCTGCAAGGATGATGCATTAATAGAAGGAACATGCACACCTAGTCACCCGACAAGTCCTGACAGACGGCACCCTCTCTTGTTGGCAAGACTGTTGAAAAGACAAAAATAACTGGAATGCTGTGACACTATACTGAGCTTTCTGAAGCAAACCTTCAATCGCTCATGAGCCTCCCCGACAGTTCTTCCGTCTTTCTTCCTTCGCCATGCATAACCATCTTTCCGGAAAAAACGATTCACACGGCGATTATAAAGGAATAGTGAACCACCTAGAGAAGAAATGATAATGTTATTGTAAGACAGAAATAAACGAAAGTGCATTTCTGCTCCCGAGCTCATTTGAGCTCGGGTGAACAGTAAAATCGAAAACAAATCTAAAAATGTTCAAAAAATTCTGAAATTTTTTTGAGACCAACTTTGACAAAATTACTAAATGCATGCAAAAATTTGGCATGAACTAACATTTTTACAAGGCGTGGCAAAATAAACAAAATGGATGCTCTGAAAATGCGCATTTTCAGAGTGTCTATTTTGTTTATTTTTCCACGCCTTGTAGAAATGTTAGTTCATGCCAAATTTTTACATGCACTTAGAACTTTTGTCAAAGTTGGTCTCAAAAAAATTTCAGAATTTTTTGAACATTGTTTGAAAATTTTCCGATTTTACTGTTCACCCGAGCTCAAATGAGCTCGGGAGCAGATACTCCACGTCCAGAAATAAAAGCAATTTTCTCAAAATCAAGGATATGTTCTTACTGGGTGGCTTATTCGGTGGCTCATGGGTGATCTGGAGCTGCTCATGATTCAACAAGATATAGTAGACTTCAGAAGGCTTTAACCACCTGCTCTTTGCTTCTCCGAGAAGCACGTTGATGTCAAAACCTACGAGAGGAAGAACTGGAAGATAAGACAAAGTAGTAGTTGGTTTTGTACCAGGCCCAAAATTAAGGTAACCTTTAGTTATGCATGAGTTGAAGCAATGGATCATTCTCTCCTCGAAACAATGATGCTATATAAAGCTGGGAAGTCAAGCATGATCCAATGTTCGCACAAGCACAATGATATGGTGAAGACCAGGATTACTGAAATCCCAAGACAAGCGTAGTGCCACCCAGCAAATCTTAATGAAAATAATAATTACCCTCCAGAAGTTTATATTCTACATTTGATCAGAACTAAAACGAAAATATTTAAGACTTGGAACCCTAGGTCATGCCGTCATGGAAAACAAAGCTGATCAAACCGTGTTGAGGAAAAATTGAACTCTTCTTTGATTAAACAGCAGTAGCAGTTACGACCATTGACCTTGTTTATATTTTTATTGCAGTTACCACCATCGACCTTGTAAGAATTAAAAAAAAAGAAAGATAAAACATGGCCCCGGCTACTGAAAAGGATCGGCTGCAGACCAAATTTGATCATGGCTGCAATAAATATTAGAAGGCCCCAAGAAAGAGGAATTCCAAGGTGAAATGCCCCCACACAATAAGGCCCCCTTGCTACTGCATCAACCTTAACAAGCACTCGACTCCCGGGTCAAGAAGTCGAGTCCCACCCAGGTCAACTCACAAGCCCTGCCAAAGAATCAAACGGAATAAACGATGAGAGAGCTCCACTCACTCTGGCTCATGGTCGCTTGCGGAGATCCGGCACCGGCAGCCTCGAAGCTCTCATGGAAGGAGGGGGCTCGACAAGAGCTCCACGAAGTGGAAGCCCCGCCTCCAAACAAACAAGAACTGAAACAGTAAGCAGGCAAGGGAGTGAAGGCGCTGATGCTGCTTGTGCTTGGACTTGAATGGGGAGGTAGGACAGCACAAGGGTTCTTTCCCAGAAAAGTGCAACAGCTGGGACGCAGGAGGGGAAGGGAAGTTGCTGTGAGATGGAGTGGGGATCGGCTCGGCTGCTTCCTTCCGTTCCGCTCCGTGATTCAAGAATCAACACGGAGAAGGAGACCCGCTGTTTTGTCCCCATGTGTTGTCCACCCGAGGTACTGTCATCGAATAAAGTGGTGCTGCGTTGTATGAGCGCACGTGGAAATTCCATACTGCCAGGAACCGTGCAACGCCGACATCAGCCTCCGCCCGGAAATAATTGTGATATAAATAATAAATGTATCTCTCCCTATTATTAATAATTAATAATAATCTCCCCTAATAATAAAGCGCCGATCGCTTCTGTCGTACGTCGTCGGCAGTTTTGCACAAAACCCCCTCCATTTCTAGATATTCAACCCGCAGTCCCTATGTGGATGTGGAAAAAAAAAACGTTTCCTCTCTCCCTCACTCGGTCTCCCTCTTCCCTGCTGCGAGGCTGCCGCCGTCGGTCACCTCGCGCCCGTCTCTGGCCAGATCCGAGCTGGAGCCGCTCGGATCTGTTGACCCCAACCCGGATCCACCTCGCCCCGGCCTTCTCCGGCCTCGCCTCGCGAGGGTCTGTGCTGGGGAGTCGTGTGCGGTGAGGGAGAGGAGAGGGACGTCGCGCGCGAGTCCGCGTCGTGGGCAGCTCCTGCTCCTGATGGCGCCGTCGCGGGCTCACGGTGCCCGCCGCCGCCGCCTGCGCTGCCGTGAGCCGGATCTTCGACGGCAGCTGGTGCTGCGACGTGCTCACGGGAGGCGGCGGGGTCGGTGATGGAGTAGGAGCCGACGCGGGCGGCATGTCGGCGTCGTTGGGGTCGCGGAGGAGGGGGAGGCTGAGGGACGGCTCCTGCTCCGGCGGCTTCGGCCCGCGGCGGAGGAGGCGGCGGAGCGGCTTGGTCTCCGTCGAGGAAGAGGAGGAAGACGACGACGACGACGCCGACGCCTGCTGCTTCCGCATCCGCAGCAGGTCCCTCCACCTCCTGGCCGGAGCCTTAGGCTCCTCCGCCGCCTGCTCCGCCTCCACCACCGCATCCTTGGCCGCCTCCGCCCTCGGTGTCTCCTCCGACCTCGCCGTCTCGGGCTGCTGCGTTGTTGGCGCCGGGGCCAGCGGAGGCCGCGTGGCCGCCGCCGCGGCTTCCGAGGAAGACGGGAGGCGGAGCGGGACGAGCTTGCCCCCGGAGAAGAGCTCGTCGGCGGGGAGCATGGTGGACACGGCTGAGCAACCGGCGAGGAGGCCCTTTCCTCTTTCCATCCGCCCGATTCGATTTCGTCTTCGGACTAAAACAAAAATCGTGCGTGCAGGCGGGATACCGGCACATCGACTGCGTGTCTGCGCCAGAGCCTACAACAACGAGAAGGAGGTACCAAACCAACCCTACCCGGCCTCCCCCAAACCTTCCTGCACTATCTTCCCTTTGATCCTAATATATATATATATATATATATATATATATATATATATATATATATATATATATACCTGTGCTGTGCTTAAACTTCCTGCTTGTTTCCTGCAACCAAGAGCGCACCATCACTGACAAGACAAGAAATAACTGAATAACAGAAGCTGGAACATAATTTTATGAGCATTCAGTTGTCCAACATGCTTTCGTTATGGGAATTTTGCTTGCTGGTTTCTATTCAAATGATGGAAATCGAGGGCCCCCGCTTCTTCTTTTTTCAAAATAACACTAATAATTAGTGAACGGGTCTGGAAAGAGTCCATGAACATCCACCTACTTCAGATAAAAGAAAGAGGAACACAAAGAAAAACAAAACAACTGGTTTACAAAGCTCAAGTGACCAATTTGGACAACTTTAAAGTATGTACCAGTTGGAAATGGCAATCAAAACTCATGCTTCTAGCATTTGCCCTTCTGACGCCAGTAGATTCTTTCTTGTCTCAAGTTTTCTCCATTGAACTTGTGTAACGAATAACAGAATGCGCCTTTGGATTGTCCATGTCGGTTTGGCTCTGAAGAAACTATTTGATGAGGCTGTAGTCAAGCGTGAAGATCTGTTTATCACCTCTAAGCTATGGTAGGCCGAATTTCTGGTGATATCCATGTTGTTATATCTCTTCACTGCTTCATGTCCAACTAATTGCTGGTTTAATGGGTGTGCTTTTTCAGGTGTGGTCATCATGCCCCAGAAGATGTGCCCGAGGCACTTGGGGATTCCCTCAGTGACTTGCAGCTCGAGTACTTGGATCTTTACCTTGTAAGTTGTATGGATCTTCCTGTTAAAAGTCATAGTTAAGCACGTTACTTGCTCGGTTATGGTTTCTGTATCTTCAATGTCTCATGACCACAATTGGCATCTATTTAAAACAAGTAGCGGCGGCGGCGGGGCCGCGGGCTGCGACGCCGCAGCGGAGGCCATCGATCGGGTTCGCTGCGGCGCGGGGTTCGCTGCTGCAGCGGAGCGCGAGCGAGTTCCCTTCTCTTCTTCCTCGCTGGGCTTGGCGCAAGGGAACAAAATAGAATGGAGGAGGGTGGCAGCGGTAGCTGTGCCGGTGTGCGCTGACGGCGGCCCTCGTGTCGGCGACGCAATAGTTGACGAGGAGGTCCGGGTCGGAGCTGCAGACGGCGGAGAAGAAGATGATCGTCACGAGCGAAAGGATGGCTCGAGAGATGGGAGCAGCATGGTTGGTTGTGGCGCCCATGGCTACGCCTCGAACGTATGATCAGCGATCAGTACATTCAGCAGTCACGGCTCATGTGCGTATGATTGTATGCTCCTTGGGCTTTGAGGAGTTGGCAGATGATGCTTTGAAGTTACTGTGGGTGCGAGTGGCTGCATTGGCTACGTTACGTTACCATTGCCTTGGAGAATGAGACACATATACTTTTGATGATGGAGGGTTTTCTTTTCAAGTCACTCTTGAACGTCGTGGTTAAAACTTGCTGAAAATCATGGGCTCAGACTTGCTATCTGAAATTCCATATCTCCTGTTGGAATCCACCTGAAACCTGTAGAACAGGAAATTCACTGATGTAGCGGCAGTGTTGCGATGACATGGCATCGTGCAGTTTATTGCTACTTGACCACGTAACATTGGATAGTTCAAACTTATAAGCATGCAACATTAGAATCGGAAGCAACAATATTTATCAAGCAACACAAGCAAATTCCATCTTAAGCTTCACTCACAATATCATTTCAATATTTTGGACTGCTATTTATTGTCATTTTCATTGTGCAGTATTGCTGAACAACCCATCGATCTTTGAGAAGATTTTCTTTGATGAGTTTATTCTTGACATCATAGGCGCCCTTGAATGTATGATTTCTCCTCCAGTCCTTTGTTTCTTCCTGTTTCTCCCATAAATCTTAAGCTGGTTGTGCCTCTTTCATCGCCCGGTGCAAGCACGGGCATTTGTACTAGTAATAATAAAGCAAATAGGGTTTCTGGTCGTCCGTCATGGCATTTTTACAAAAATATCCCTCAGTTTTCAGTTAATCAACTCGCACTCCTTTCTTAAGTGGAAAAAAAATGTTTCGTCCCGACCGCCCCTCCCCCTCCTCCTCCTCTCGGCCGCCCCTCCTCCTCCCGGCCGCCCCTCCTCTTCCTCCCGGCCGCCCCTCCTCCTCCTCCCGGCCGCCCCTCCTCCTCTCCAAGGCGGGGTGTGGTTGTGGGCGTTTGAATCGGCTCGACGTGGATCCAGTGGCGGACGAGTCGAGACGGACAGACCACGACATCCATTCACGGGCTCACTGAAGAAAACGTGTGAGAGAGATTAGAAAGAGAAGAGGAAGAGAGGATGAGAGAGGGGGCGGGCGTCCGCTTGGCCTGCTTGCGCGCGGTTGGAGCAGGTAGGGCCCCAGGTGTCAAAATCTTGCTTCAGGGGGCAGCAGGCCATGGGCGGCATCGTGCTCGTGTGCGAGATCCGTGTCTGATTTGAATCGAATTGCAATGGGACGATGTGCACGTCAACATCTACTATCCGGGACGGAGCAGCTTGACCAGGGTTATTATGCCAGCCTAATCCTAGCTCATCCACATGCAACAACCCGAAACTCCATGGTGTGCACAGAGCAGCACAATGCCACGGTCTGCAAGCCGTATGAACAACTCCACTCACGATTCAAATTATGTAGCCATATAGGATAATCCCTTTTGTTCCGGATTCCATTAATTTTCAATTGAATTTAGTTGCAGATTGATCCAACTCATCTCCATTGCCACACATAGAAAGGCTTAGACTTTGATTTTGGTTCAGTTAATTCAGATTTTCATTGTTCCAATTTTGATTTTTGTTCAATTTTGGTCAAGTTTTCATTATTTTTCAGTTGAATTCAGTTGCAGATTGATCCAACTCATCTCCATTGCCATGCATAGAAAGGCTTAGCTTTATTTTTGGGTCAGTTTAGTTCAGATTTTCATTATTTTACAGCTGGGTTCAGTTTCCCACTCATCGAACTGATCTATGAACACAATGATCCAGTGTCTCTCTCTATTTGAGTGCATGTGCATCGTTGGTGAAGTAACCTGGGCAGTACTGTTTGAGACCATTGGTGAGGGACTACTATGGCGAGTTCGGCGTGAGCAACGATGTCACCAGGGCGAGATCAAGCACACGAATTGAATGGTATGGCTTAGTACTATTGGGCTTGGCATTATTTTTCTGGCAAATTGGTGGGTTTCTCTGAGATGAATTAAGTGCGGCAAATATATGGATCTAAATTATTGTAACATTTAGCTTCGTGTCTAAAAATTAAAGTTCAAAACTGTCTTCCGGGAATAGATTTAGTTGGAAGATGTTTCATGCACCAAATACACAAGAATTATGGTCATAGATGCGACGCGTCGGGCTCCCGCCGCAGCAAAGGAGGCGGAACTTGCAGCAGCATCTACAACAACCCTCCCAACAAGCTGCAGTTAGGCCATGTCGTTGACAATGGCCCGACCACAACAACAACCAGGTATGCCCTCCGCTCCTTGCCCTTCAGGCTGGAATCAACAAGGCCATGTAAGCTTCAGTGTTTCACAATTATGGTCTACTTCATGTTCTCCGATCAGGTTGTAATAAAATAGTTAATTATACATATAAATATCAAGTTCTTTAGGGAATGTAGATGATTTCTTCCAGAGATTATGTTTCTACTTGATTATCAAGCAAGGTAACCGCTAGACACAAATATCTCTCCCTAATAATAAAGCACCGAAGGCTTCTGTCGTCCGTTGTGGCTATTTTGCAAAAAAGCCCCTATCATTTTTGTTATTCAACCCGCACTACAGTTTTAAGTCCATGGCGGGGAGCCGGCGCTGCCCACGGGTCTCGCTTCACACCGGCGTCAGTCCACCCCGCTGCCCGCCTCGCCTTATCGCGCGCCGGAGGACTGGAGGAGGCCACTCAACCTCCACCCCTACCCCTTCCCGTCACACGCCCCGCTAACCCCGCTGCTCCCTCCCCTCGCCCATCCCAATCTAGCGGATCTGGAGGCGGGCGGCACGGCGGGGGTCGCCGGTGACGACGAGGAAGACAGGAGCAGGGCTTCTCCGGGAGGATCGTGGAGGATGATGTCGTGGACCCTGCAGCCGCCGGCGTGATTCCCCCCGACCCGTGTGAACCGTAGCAGCCTCACAAACGCCGGAGGGAGGAGGCTCGATGGACTCGAGAACGGCGTCGTTGCGCTCACGGGAGGATTAGGGAAGGGGCGGGCTATGGAGACTTTGGGACGGCTGGTGGAGGCGCTAGCCTTGTCGGAAGGCCGGACGAGGTGACCATTGGCGGCTCGCCATGGCTGCACTGCGCGGGAGCGGGGCGGGCTATGGAGACTTTGGGACGGCTGGTGGAGGCGCTAGCCTTGTCGGAAGGCCGGACGAGGTGACCATTGGCGGCTCGCCATGGCTGCACTGCGCGGGAGCGGACGCTTGTGTTCGGTGGCCAGTCTATGTGGATGGAGATGAGATCCAGCCGTGATGAACAAATAGCAGCAGACCTTGATGTTATTTTCCTCTGATCTGAATTTTCTGCAGATGAGATCCAGCCGTTATAAACAAACAGTAGCAGACCGTTCTGCAATTCAGATCCACCAAGGAAGAGATGGACGAGGTCGTGCTACTGCTTTCATCTATCTGAATTGCTATATGAAAAGCTCTAAATTTCCAATCTGGCTAATATCACAACTAACTCTCATTTTCAGGCATATTATATGTGCTTGTGCATATGAAGAATATGCGTGCTTATTTCATTTTCTGAAATGTAGTGTTGGAAAAATTATGTGGCTTATTTTGTTAGCATTTCTGATGGAACGATTTTGTGTTGAAGGCCGAGGACTGGGGCTCCAACCCCTGACAGGGCACCATGCCCTACGAGGGTACAAGTGACTCATGAGTTGATGGCTCGTTGGCACTGGAATGACAAATCTCCCCTAATAATAAAGCAACGATCGCTTCTGTCGTACGTTGTCGGCGTTTTTGCAAAAAGACCCCTATGGTTTTCGGTATTCAACCCGCAGTACGTTTCTAAGTTAAAAACGTTTCGGATTTACATAACCCCCCTTCATCTCCGGCACCCACGAGTAGCCGTTGATCTGCTCCCCGCCCCGCTCCTCCCGCCGGTCGCCGGCCCCGATCCATGCCGGATCCCGCCGCCGGCGAGCTGCCGAAGCCGTCGCCCCCAGCCCTGCCTCCTCCGGAGCTCCGCCCAGATCCGGAGTGCCGCCCCCGCGAGCAACCGCATCGCCTTGCCTCCTGCGCCTCCCCGCTCTCCCTGCCTCTCCTTGCGCCGCCGCCGAGCGCCGCCGCAGCTCGCGTCGGCAGCCGCCCCCGCCGCGTGCCTCGCTTGCCAGTCCCTCCGGACATCGCAACCGCCTGCTCGCCAAGCACCTCCACCCCGTCGCGCCCTGGATCGAATCCAGATCGACCCTCCGCCGCCCTGGCGTTGACCGCCTCTGTTTTGTGCCGGTGCCATGCGGCTGTAGGTCCTCCCAGCTCAAGCGTTCGGCTCGATTCGGTCCGTGTCCGTGACGGCAGCCGGCGTTTGGTTTCCCCGGCAGTGCAAGGGCGGGCACGTCGCCTGCGGCCGCTGCCTCGCGGAGCCCTGCGTGAAGTGCGGTGGCGCCTTCGACGCTCGCAACACGGCGATGGACGCCGTCGTCTCCTCGACCACGGCCGACTGCGACCACGCCGGCTGCGGGCGCTACGTCACCTACCACGACCTCGCCGGCCACCGCGGCAAGTGCCCGCACGCGCCCTGCGTATGCACGGTCCCCGGCTGCGCCCTCGCCGGCCCGGCACCGGCGCTCCTCAGCCACCTGACCACCCCTCCACTCGATGCCCGTGCACAGGGTCCAGTACGGCAAGGTCCTCGTGCTCCAGGTGCCGGGGACGCTGGAGCCGCGGGGCCTGCTGCTCGGGGACGAGGACGGCCGCACGTTCAGGTTGTAGCATGCTCACCATCAACCGCGTTAATCTTATTTGTCATTCGAGTGAAATAACTCAAGTGAAAGAGAGAAAGAACATGGACATCACAAGTCTCTCGGATGGATATGAACAGCTCAGGTCCTCCTTCTACCACGGTCCTGATCCTGAGTTTGCCAACCCCACACCTAAGCTCCCTGCCAGGTGCGACTGTCTCATGCTTGTCAGAACCTCAGCTTGCAGGCCGAAGTTTTAGTGTCTATTTTGGCAGCCATATATGTGTGTGTGACTTGTGTTTGGTAGTCGTTAACTACAGTGTACTTAAGAACAAAGTTTTGGGTTTAGGATAAAACTTTTCTAGACTTTTAGAAGATTGTTACAAATCCATAAGAAAAAATTCCCAACTTTAGGAAGTTAATTATCCATGTTTTCGGTTCTTGGTTAATAAGCTGGGCACGATAATTTTTATTTTTAAAAGAAGTTGGTTACAACAGTTAATCCAATAGATTCCCGGTGTATCTCACACTACATATGGCTCGCATTAACACCGGATAATAAGTACACCATCATGAATGGAGGGGGAGTGAGAATAAAACTAACAAAACCGCAAACCAAACAATGCAAACATTTGTTAGCCATTTTTTAAAGATGGTCAGGTGAAAGCATAATTCTTCACGTTGAGATTAGTTGGTGTGGGTCCTAAATCAAACAATTGGTCGTGTAACAAATTATGATTAAAGGATGTGATGATTTTTTTTCCCGTGCAACGCTGGTTGTGCTTCTTTCTTCGCCCGGTGCAACGCACGGGCATTTGTACTAGTGTATATAAATATATTTTAAAGCAACTCCAACAGACCGACTCAAACGGACAGCGATTTCGTCTGCTTTTTGTCCATTTGAATAGGCCGTCCGTCCGACGTGTGCCCTGTTTTAGATATGAGTCGGCAGCGCGTCCAACACGCCGTCCCATATGTGCCGGCGTGGCCGACTGGTCGCCCTATTTTGCAAGAATTTGCATAATTTGAATCAAATAACATAATTTGGACTGAATAAAATAGCATTATTATTATAAGCTGAATAAAAATAACATAGTTTTCACATAGTTTTGCAAACGAATAAAAGAGATAAATCTATTGGTTGCCACATGAGCCCACATATGCTCAATCAAATTATTTTGCAGTTGCACGTGAGTTTTTCAGTCATGCATGTCTTGATAAAATTGGGTGAATTGTTCAAACGTTGCCGCTCCTCCATGCTTAGCCACAACATTCTCACCCTGAAACTGAAACCCTTGATCATACAGACGTTCTGGACGCTCGTCTTTTACGATCATATTATGCATGATCAAACAAGCAGGCATCACCTCCCATAGTTTCTGCATGTTTCAGATATTAGCAGGATACGGAATGATGCCCCATCGAGATTGCAAAACACCAAAGGCACACTCGACATCCTTCCTAGCACTCTCTTGCTCTTGGGCAAATCTTTTCCTCTTCTCTTCGACAGGGTTGGGTATTGTCTTGACAATAGTGGTCCCCTGATGATAGATACCGTCACCCAAGTAGTATCCTTTGTCGTAGTTGTGGCCGTTGACAGTAAAGTTCACCGGTGGGATGTTGCCTTCGGCAAGCCTAGCAAACACCGGCGAGCGCTGAAGCACGTTGATATCATTGTGTGATCCGGCCATGGCAAAGAAAGAGTGCCAGATCTAGAGATCTTCAGACGCCGCGACCTCTAGTATGACAATGCAAGCCTTGACATGGCCCTTATACTGCCCTTGCCAAGCAGAAGGGCAGTTCTTCCACTCCCAGTGCATGCAGTCTATGCTACCAAGCATTCCTGGGAAGGCCCTGCTGGCATTCATCGCCAACAAACGGACTGTAACTTCAGCAGTCAGCTCTCTCAAGTACTCAGGGCCAAACACAGCAATAACAGCCTTGCATAACTTATACATGGACTCTAGGCAAGTAGACTCGCTCATACGGACGTACTCGTCAATGAGAACACCGGGCACTCCGTATGCAAGCATTCGGATGGCTGCAGTGCATTTCTGATAAGAGGAAAAACCTGTCTTGCCAACGGCATCCCCTTTGCACTCGAAATAGTCATCATAGCCGACCACCCCCTCTCTAATATGGTTGGAAAGATGCCTACTCATACGGAAACGGCGGCGGAATTTTTGATGTTTCAACAACGGGTCTGTTGTATCAAAGTGGTCCTTCCAAAGAAGGAAATGCCCTCTCTCTCGGTTGTGATTCAACGCCGGAAGGTGGCCCAGAATGGAGCCACGGAACAACGGCCACTGACTGTTCAGGTGGTGATGGACCAACTGATGACGAGTTGATGGATATACTTCTCGCCTCTCGTTGGTTACCCGAAGTGGAAGGTGGGGATGTAGTCAGCAGCAGATTTCCCTTACACGAGGACTGTAAGGTTTATCGAACCAGGAGGACTCAGAGGATCAACAAGTAGGTGTCCGCTGCTCTGGCGCTAGCAGAAGACGTGGACCTGCACACACAACAAATAACTTTGCTCCCAACGAGTACAGAGAGGTTGTCAATGTCTCCGGCCTTGTAGTTTGCAAAGGATCAAAACACAAGCAGGAATAGTGATAGTGATTGCAATGGAAAAGTAAATAAAAATAGTAAATGATGGAGGTGTAAACAATGGTGGTAATATGGACCAGAGTCCCATGATGTTCACTAGTGATGTCTCTCTCCCAAAAGACGATAAACAACTATGCTGGGTAAACAAATTACAGCTGGGCAATTGACAGAATTATAAATGCACCACAATGCTAATCATGCTACTAGAAAGTTAGAGGCTCAAAAGTAATGGGCATTACGCCAAGACAAGTAGACCGTTTATCCATCAACATCTACTCTCTAATCATCCACCTTGAGATATCTATCCAGAACATCTCGCTGGTATTAAGTTGCGAGCCCCACCCAAAGTGTAAACTGAAAGCAACAGACAACTGCATTAACGAACTTTGCGTAAGGTAAACAATCCTAACAACCGCGGTCACAAGCACCGTTGTTTTTCTCCCTGGTGGCAACAACACATCCCCTAGTCTCATGTTTCTGTCGCTCAAGCTAGACATCAGGGGGCATGAACCCACAATCATGCATAACGCTCCCTCTTGGAGTTACAATCTACTACTTGGCCAAAGCAATAAAAACAACGGAGAACATGCATGAATTACTTAAGAACATAATATAAAAGGAGAACCAAATATATAACTCATCACAATCTGAACATAATCTCATAATCCATCGGATCCCAGCAAACCAAGCATAGCAACAACAGGTAAATTACATAGGTGCCTTGATCATGTAGGGCAGCTCACAAGGGCTAAACATTGAAACACAAGATTGGAGAGAAGACATCACATAGCTACTGGTCATGGACCCATGGTCCAAGGAGGACTACTCACTGCACGTCCGGGAAGCGTCCATGGTGGTGGAGAAGCTCCCGGAGGTTAATCCTACCTATGACAGGGTGCTGGGAAGAGGTCTCCTAGCGCTCCCGATCTCGGAAGCGTTGCGGCGACGGAACAGTGGAGAAATTCGCATTCTGGATATTCTCTGAGGGTTTTCTATCGGAGAGGTAAATATAGGTCGAAGGAGGGAACTAGAGGAGGTGGGCCCCACCCAGGCGGCCTGGTGGCGCGGCCAGGAGGTGGCCCGCGCAGGGTGGCCGCCTGGGCGAGCCCTGGCTCCCCTCTGGCCCCACTTGATGCCTCGTGAAGCTTCCTTCACGTTGATTTTTATATATTTTTCTCGGAATTTTTGGTGTTGTGTAAATTGGGGTAAAAGTCCCTGCAAAAAAGACATCAGCGGACAAAAACTGGCACTGGGTGCACTGAGTTAGTAGGTTAGTCCAAATTTGTTTAAAAAGGTATGAAAGTGTAGCAAAACATATAACAATGTCATCCAAAAGATCGTGGAACAAAGAGAAATTATAGATACGTTTGGGACGTATCAACATCCCCAAGCTTAATTCCTGCTCGTCCTCGAGTAGGTAAATGATAACACAAATAATTTCTGTGGTGACATGCTAACACACGTATAAGAACTTCAAAGTAAAGCAAGTAAGATATGCAATTCAAGTCAAGACAATAACAAGCAAGAGTCTATATCTAGTATTGAAATTAGCATAGTAAGAACATAAAGGTGCAAGAGCTCTCGTTGTCTGTGACTCGAATGTCTCCAAATGGTGTTTGCGTGCAAGAACTGGGAGATGGGTTTAGAGCATAAAAAATATTATAAAGTTTAATTGAGAACTCAATGTACTAAAACTTCACACTTGGTCTCCTTCGGAATATTATTTTGACTCATCCCGAGACCACTAGTCAGCCACAAGTCAAAATGATCCTCTCCCTTTCGACTTTGAGCACTCATGCAATGGATGAGCGCAAGCAAGATATGCTGGCACTTAGGATGGCAAAGAGAATAATGATGGGGAAGGAAGATAAAAAAAGTGTGAAAGGCTCACATCAATGAGGAGAACCATAGGCGAGAGAAAGCCAAATGATAGATATGATGTGAGGAGTAGGGATTGCCATACAACGGATGAACATATGAGCTAAGGTAAGCTCTCTAATGGAACTAGCGGGGGTGCATACAACTTGCTTGCTCATGAATACCTAGAGCTCATTTGAGGAGGCTCATCATTGGAATATACAAGCCAAGTTCTATAGTGCAAGGGTCCCCACATAGTTATGCATGAATGATAGTCTCTATGGAGTACATATATAACAATGGAGTATGAGTGTGGATCTTTCAAAAGGAATAGTAGTGTTGCCCCCTTCTCTCTCTTTTTTCTTTTTTTTTCTTTTTCTTTTTTTTGTGGCCTCTTTGGCTCTTTCTATTTATCTCTCATTTGTCCTCTTTGGGATCTTTTCATGTGTCCTCTTTTGGGATCTTTTAATTTGTCCTCTTTGGGATCTTTTCTCACTTAAGGGAAACACTCTATATTCTACAAGAATAAAAAGAAGATCTTCACACTTTATAAGAAGTACTCAACATAAAGACAAATGAAAACTATCATGGTGTATGCAAATGTATGCCTCTGCCAGTGTAGCAGGATATGCAATGAAACTAGCGCATCATGTAGCAATAATAAGGGCAAGACCCAACTAGCATGCGGCTCCTCGATCAAGCAAAAGCATGTATGACATGAAGATCAAGTCATGAGATGGTGGATGTTGCATGACAATGTATCTCGGAAAGGCTATGAAATTGCCTTAATAGGTAGGTATGGTGGCTGTTTTGAGGAAGGATATAATGAGGCTTATGATGACATAGCATATCATGCCAAGGGTTTGGATGCACTGGCGAAGTTTGCACCAACTCTGAAGATGAGAAAGGGCAATGCACGGTACCGAAGAGGATACCAAAATATAGATGGTGGAAGTGCCAACAATCGAATGCTCGCATTAGTCCGAAGAACTCATGCACTTATTATCGGTGACTCTCTATCTAGTCAGGAGATTCACAAAGAGACAAGTACCCCGAGGAGGAGTGTTTGGGGGTTTGGTTATCCTTGCGCATCCTCGACCCATGGTAAAGTGAGGGTACTCTATATATTCCAACCCCTCCATAGGTTAGCGATCCATCTAGTAGCTAGAGTTCTCAACTATTTGTTTTTGTTTTTGAAAATACACACAGATTTCCCAAAATACGACACCTATTACTAATAGGCTCAAGCTCTTGACACCAATAGTCCAAACATTACTCAAATCAACACCTCAAAACTATTGTAAGTTACTACTATACTAAAATAGCAACCTCAGTTACCTACTCATGCAAGACACATAACTCAGTACAACAAGCCAAATCTCTAAACAAGATAAGCACGATAACTCAAGAGAGTTCCAAAAGCAACCTAAATAAAAGCTCTTAAAAAGATAAAACATGAAAACTAAGAGCTAAGCATGACATTAGCTTGCTAACTCTTGAGCTTGCGTTGGTTTTTCCCTTGAAGAGGAAAGGGTGATGCAACACAGTAGCAGTAAGTATTTCCCTCAGTTTTGAGAACCAAGGTATCAATCCACTAGGAGTATCAAGACAAGTCATCAATGCACCTGCGCAAAAACAAACAAACTTGCACCCAACGCTATAAAGGGGTTGTCAATCCCTTCACGATTAATTGCAAGGTGAGATATGAAGGTGGAAAGTGCAACAAAGTAAAAGTGTAGAGCTGAAAATATGATGTGAAGTAGACCCGGGGGCCATAGTGTTCACTAGAGGCTTCTCTCATGATAGCAAGTATTACGGTGGGTGAACGAATTACTGTCGAGCAATTGATAGAACCGCGCAAAGTCATGCTGATATCTAAGGCAATGATCATACATATAGGCATCACGTCCGAGACAAGTAGACCGATACTTTCTGCATCTACTACTATTACTCCACACATCGACCGCTATCCAACATGCATCTAGTGTATTGAGTTCATAACAAACAGAGTAACGCCTTAAGCAAGATGACATGATGTAGAGGGATAAATTCATGCAATAGATATAAACCCCATATTTTTACCCTTGATGGCAACAACACGATGCGTGCCTCGCTACCCCTTCTGTCACTGGGTGAGGACACCACACGGTATGAACCCAAAACCAAACACTTCTCCCATTGCAAGAATTATAGATCAAGTTGGCCAAACGAAACCCACAACTCAAAGAGAATTACAAGGATACCAAATCATGCATATAAGAGATCAGAGGAAACTCAAATAATATTCATAGATAATCTGACCATAAATCCACAGTTCATCGGATCTCGACAAACACACCGCAAAAGAAGATTACATCGGATAGATCTCCAGGAAGGTCATGGAGAACTTTGTATTGAAGATCCAAGAGAGAGAAGAAGCCATCTAGCTACTAGCCACGGACCCGAAGGTCTGTGGTGAACTACTCACGCATCATCGGAGAGGCAATGGTGTTGATGAAGAAGCCCTATGTGTCCGAATCCCCCCTCCGGCAGGGCACCAGAACGGTCCCTAGATGGGATCTTGCGGAGACAGAAGCTTGCGGCGGCGGAAAAGTATTTTTGTGGCTCTCTCTGGCAGTTTTGGATTTTTAGAGGATTTATAGGCGGAAGAAGTAGGGCAAAGGAGCCACAGGGGGCCCATAAGCCTGCTAGGTGCGCCCCCAATCCGCGGCTAGGGGGCTTGTGACCTCCCCCGGGGTCCTTTGCCTTGGTTCTCAAGTTCCCTGCATATCTTCTGTTACGGAAAAAATCATTCCGAAGATTTTATTCCGTTTGGACTCCGTTTAATATTCTCCTGTGAAAAAGGTCAAAAACACGGAAAAACAGAAACTGGCACTTGGCACTGAGTTAATAGGTTAGTCCCAAAAAAGATATAAAATAGCATAATCATGCATAGAAAACATCCAGAGTTGACAAGATAATAGCATGGAACCATCAAAAATTATAGATACATTGGAGATGTATCAAGCATCCCCAAGCTTAACTCATGTTCGTCCTCGAGTAGGGAAGTGATAAAGACTGAATTTTTTATGTGGAATGCTACCTAACATATTTGTCCTTTGTAACTTCTTTCTTGCGACATGAATGTTCAGATCCGTAAGATTCAAAACAATAGTTTACTATTGATATGAAAACAATAATACTTCAAGCAAACTATCAAGGCAATCATGAACTTTTGAAATAACAAGGCCAAACAAAGTTATCCCTATAAAATCATATAGTCTCGTGATACGGCCATTTTGCATCATGCTTTCATGTTGATATTTATCGCTTTATAGACTATTATTATACTTTGTGGAACCATACTTATGCCTTTTCTCTCTTATTTTGCAAGGTTTATTTGAAGAGGGAGAATACCGGCAACTGGAATTCTGGACTGGAAAAGGAGCAAGTCTGAGTCCTCTATTCTGCGCAACTCCAAATGCCCTGAAAATCAACGTGGAATTTTTTGGGAATATATAAAAAGTACTGGGCGAAAGAAGTGTCAGAGGGGAGATTCCAGGGGGCCACATGCCTGGTTGCCGCGGCCTACCCCCTGGTCGCGGCAACAGGGCTTGTGGGAACCCTAGTGGCCCACTGGCCCCCCTCTTTTTCTATATGAAGGGTTTCGTCCGAGAAAAAATCAGGATGGAGCTTTTTCGTGGATTCGCCGCCGCCACGAGGCGGAACTTGAGCAGAACCAATCTAGGGCTCCGGCAGGACGATCCTGTCGGGGAAACTTCCCTCCCGGAGGGGGAAATTGTCGCCTTCGTCATCACCAACACTCCTCTCGTCAGAGAGGATTCATCTCCATCAACATCTTCATCAGCACCATCTCCTCTCCAAACCCTAGTTCATCTCTTGTAACCAATCTCCATCTCGCGACTCCGATTGGTACTTGTAAGGTTGCTAGTAGTGTTGATTACTCTTTGTAGTTGATGCTAGTTGGATTACTTGGTGGAAGAGTTTATGTTCAGATCCTTGATGCTATTCATTACACCTCTGATCATGATTATGATTATGCTTTGTGAGTAGTTACTTTTGTTCCCGAGGACATGGGATAAGTCATGCTAATAATAGTCATGTGAATTTGGTATTCATTCGGTATTTTGATATGTTGTATGTTGTTTTTCCTCTAGTGGTGTTATGTGAACGTCGACTACATAACACTTCACCATATTTGGGACTAGAAGAAGGCATTGGGGAGTAGTAAGTAGATGATGGGTTGCTAGAGTGACAGAAGCTTAAACCCCAGTCTATGCGTTGCTTCGTAAGGGGCTGATTTGGATCCACTAGTTTAATGCTATGGTTAGACGTTGTCTTAATTCTTCTTTCGTAGTTGCGGATGCTTGCGAGAGGGGTTAATCATAAGTGGGATGCTTGTCCAAGTAAGGGCAGTACCCAAGCGCCGGTCCACCCACATATCAAACTATCAAAGTAACGAACGCGAATCATATGAACATGATGAAACTAGCATGACAGAAATTCCCGTGTGTCCTCGGGAGCGTTTTTCCTCTTATAAGACTTTGCTCAGGCTTGTCCTTTGCTACAAAAGGGATTGGGCCACTTTGCTGCACCGTTGCTACTACTTGTTACTTGTTACTTTTTGCTTGCTACGTTTCACCTCACTACACCATCACTTGTTACCGCTACTTTCAGTGCTTGCAGTTATTACCTTGCTGAAAACCGTTTATCAGAGCCTTCTTCTCCTCGTTGGGTTCGACACTCTTACTTATCGGAAGGACTACGATTGATCCCCTATACTTGTGGGTCATAAAGACTCTTTTCTGGCGCCGTTGCCGGGGAGGAAAGCGCCTTTGGTAAGTGGAATTTGGTAAGGAAACATTTATATACTGTGCTGAAATTTATTGTCACTTGTCACTATGGAGACTGTTCTTTTGAGGAATTTGTTCGGGGTATCGTCACCACGAACGGAAGCACGAGGGGTTGTTCCTCAACCTGAGGTACCTATTGAAAATATCTTTTATGAAATTCCTTCGGGTATGCTTGAGAAACTGCTGGCTAATCCTTTTACAGGAGATGGATCTTCACATCGAGACTTGCATCTAATCTATGTAGATGAAGTTTGTGGTTTATTTAAGCTTGCATGTTTGCCCGAGGATGAGGTAAAGAAGAAAGTCTTTCCTTTATCTTTGAAGGATAAGGCGTTGACATGGTATAGGCTATGTTATGATACTGGATCATGGGACTACAATCGGTTGAAATTGGAATTTCATCAAAAGTTTTATCCTATGCATTTAGTACATCGTGATCGGAATTATATTTATAACTTTTGGCCTCGTGACAGGGAAAGCATAGCTCAAGCTTGGGGGAGGCTTAAACCAATGCTATATTCATGCCCCAATCATGAGCTCTCGATAGAAATTATCACTCAAAACTTTTATGCTCGGCTTTCTCATGAAGATCGTACCATGCTTGACACTTCTTGTACCGGTTCTTTTATGAAGAAGGATATTGACCACAAGTGGAATTTATTGGAAATAATCAAACGTAACTCTGAAGATTGGGAGCTTGAAGAAGGTAAGGAGTCAAGTATGAATTTCCAGTTTGATTGCGTTAAATCTTTTGTTGAAACAAACACTTCTAGAGATTTTAGCGCTAAGTATGGACTTGACTCTGAGATAGTAGCTTCTCTATGTGAATCTTTTGCTATTCATGTTGATCTTCCCAAAGAGAAGTGGTTTAAGTATCATCCGCCTGTAGAAGTCAACATAGTTAAACCCAATCTAGTTGAAGAGAAAGTCATTGCCTTTAGTGATCCTATTGTTCCTTGGGCCTACACTGAGAAACCACCTTACACTGCTAGGAAAAAGGATTATTCTAAAGCTCCAACTGTGATACGTAGCGTTTACATTACACCACTTGGACCCCCTGAGGAAATTAGAGTCGAACCTAGTGTTGCTATTATCAAAGATCTCTTATCCGAAGACATAGACGGGCATGTTATCAAATTCTGTGAGGACTCCGCTAGAATTGCTAAACCTCACGCGAAAGACAAATACGGACCTGTAGTTGGCCTGCCCATTGTCTTTGTCAAGATAGGAGATCACTGTTATCATGTTTTATGTGATATGGGTGTTAGTGTTAGTGCAATACCCTGGTCCCAATATGATGAAATCAAAGATGAGATTGCACGTGCTGAGTTAGAGCCCATTGATGTCACTATTACGCTAGCTAATAGAGACACTATCTGCCCTCTGGAAATTGTGAGAGACGTAGAAGTCCTGTGTGGTAAGACGAAGTATCCTACTGATTTCCTCGTCCTTGCTACCGCACAAGATAGCTTTTGTCCCATCATATTTGGTAGACCCTTTCTCAACACCGTCAATGCTCACATTGCTTGCATTAAACAGACTGTCACTGTTAGTTTCGGGGGTGTGTCTCATGAATTTAACTTCTCCAAGTTTGGAAGACAACCCCATGAAAAAGAGTCGTCTAGTAGGGATGAAATCATTGCTCTTGCCTCTATTGCCGTACCTCCTACGGATCCTTTAGAGCAATATCTGCTTGAGCATGAAAATGATATGCATATGGAGGAAAGAGATGAGATAGATAAAATTATTTTAGAACAATATCCCATTATCAAGAATAATCTGCCTGTTGAAATGCTTGGGGATCCTCCCCCACCAAAGGGTGATCCTGTGTTCGAGCTAAAACAGTTACCATATACTCTTAAGTATGCCTACCTTGATGAGAAGGAGATATATCCTGTTATTATTAGTGCTCACCTCTCGAATCACGAAGAGAAGAAGTTATTAAAAACTTTGAGGAAGCACCGTGCTGCTATTGGATATACTCTTGATGATCTTAAGGGTATTAGTCCCACTCTATGTCAGCACAAGATTAAAACCGATCCTGGTTCTAAGCCAGTTGCTGATCATCTACGGAGATTAAATCTGAGGATGAAAGAGGTCATGAGAAAAGAAATATTAAAGCTTCTGGAAGCAGGAATCATTTGTCCTGTTGCTCATAGTGATTGGATAAGTCCAGTACATTGTGTACCTAAGAAGGGAGGTATCACTGCCGTTCCTAATGATAAGAATGAACTAATCCCTAAGAGGATCATTACTCGCTATAGGATGGTGATAGACTTCCGGAAACTGAACAAGGCAACCAGGAAAGACCATTATCCTTTGCCGTTTATCGACCAAATGCTAGAAAGGCTATCTAAACACACACACTTCTGCTTTCTAGACGGTTATTCAGGTTTCTCGCAAATACCTGTTGCACAATCTGATCAGGAGAAAACCACTTTCACCTGCCCCTTCGGTACCTTTGCTTATAGACGTATGCCTTTTGGCTTGTGCAATGCACCTGCCACCTTTCAAAGATGTATGATGGCTATATTCTCTGACTTTTGTGAAAAGATTGTTGAGGTTTTCATGGATGATTTCTCTGTTTACGGTTCTTCCTTTGATGATTGCCTCAACAACCTTGATCGAGTCTTACAGAGATGCAAAGATACCAACCTCGTCTTGAACTGGGAGAAGTGCCACTTCATGGTTAATGAAGGCATCGTCTTAGGACACAAAATCTCTGAGAAAGGCATTGAAGTTGATAAGGCTAAGGTAGATGCAATTGAGAAAATGCCTTGCCCCATAGATATCAGAGGTATACGAAGTTTCCTAGGTCATGCTGGTTTCTATAGAAGGTTCATTAAAGACTTCTCTAAGATTTCTAGGCCTCTTACCAACCTCTTGCAGAAGGATGTTCCTTTTGTTTTCGATGAGGATTGTGAGGAAGCTTTCGAAATAGTTAAGAAGGCCTTGATAACCGCACCTATTGTTCAACCACATGATTGGAACTTGCCCTTTGAAATCATGTGCGATGCTAGTGATTATGTTGTTGGTGCTGTTCTAGGACAAAGAGTTTACAAGAAGTTGAATGTCATTCACTACGCTAGTAAAACTCTAGACAGTGCCCAAAGAAACTATGCCACTACGGAGAAGGAATTTTTAGCAGTCGTGTTTGCCTGTGAAAAGTTCAGATCTTATATAGTTGACTCCAAAGTCACTATTCACTCTGGTCATGCTGCTATTAAATACCTTATGGAGAAGAAGGACGCTAAGCCTAGGCTAATCAGATGGGTTCTCCTGCTACAGGAATTTTATTTGCACGTTGTTGACCAAAAGGGTGCTAATAACCCTGTAGCAGATAACTTGTTAGGCTAGAGAATGTCCTTGATGACCCACGACCTATTGATGACAACTTTCTTGATGAGCAATTAATGTCATCCGCACTTCACATAGTGCACCGTGGTATGCTGATTACACAAACTATATCGTAGCCAAATACATACCACCCAGTTTCACCTACCAGCAAAAGAAGAAATTCTTCTTTGATTTGGGACACTACTTTTGGGATGATCCTCACCTTTATAAGGAAGGAGTAGATGGTGTTATTAGACGTTGTGTGCCTGCACATGAACAGGGACAAATCCTGCAGAAGTGTCATTCCGAAGCCTACGGAGGACACCATGCTGGAGACAGAACTGCTCATAAGGTATTGCAATCAGGGTTCTATTGGCCCACTCTCTTCAAGGATGCCCGTAAGTTTGTCTTGTCTTGTGACGAATGCCAAAGAATAGGGAATATCAGTAAGCGTTAGGAAATGCCTATGAACTATTCACTTGTCATTGAACCATTTGATGTCTGGGCTTTGATTATATGGGACCTTTCCCGAGTTCCAATGGGTATACTCACATCTTACTTGCTGTGAATTATGTCACTAAGTGGGTAGAAGATATCCCCACTAGTAATGCTAACCACCACACCTCAATTAAGATGCTTAAAGAAGTCATTTTCCCAAGATTTGGAGTCCCTAGATATCTGATGACTGATGGCGGTTCACACTTCATTCATGGTGTTTTCCGCAAGATTCTCGCTAAGTATGATGTCAACCATAGAGTTGCATCTCCTTATCATCCTCAGTCTAGTGGTCAAGTGGAGTTGAGTAATAGGGAGATCAAATTGATCTTACAAAAGACCGTCAATAGATCTCGAAAGAATTGGTCTAGTAAACTTGACGATGCACTATGGGCTTATAGGACTGCTTATAAGAATCCCATGGGCATGTCGCCGTATAAAATGGTTTACGGTAACGCCTGTCATTTACCTCTTGAGCTGGAACACAAAGATTATTGGGCAATCAAAGAGCTCAACTTTGATTTCAAACTTGCTGGTGAGAAGCGGTTGTTTGATATCAGCTCATTAGATGAATGGAGGGCCCAGGCATATGAGAATGCCAAGTTGTTCAAGGAAAAGGTTAAGAGATGGCACGATAAAAGAATACAAAAACGAGAGTTCAATGTAGGTGATTATGTCCTGCTATACAATTCTCGTTTAAGATTCTTTGCAGGCAAGATTCTCTCTAAATGGGAAGGTCCCTACGTTGTCGAGGAAGTATATCGTTCCGGTGCCATCAAAATCAATAACACGGAAGGTAATTTTCCTAGAGTGGTAAATGGGCAAAGAATCAAGCATTACATCTCTGGTACTCCCATAAATGTTGAGACCAATATCATCAATATCATAACTCCAGAGGAGTACATAAGGGATGTTTATCAGCCTGTTTTAGACCCTAAAAACGAAGAGGTATGTGTTTCGGTAAGTAATTGGACTCCGAAACTTTTCCAATAGTAAATTTTCTCCGTTTTGGAATTTATGGAAAATTAGAAAAATAAAAAGCAGTCCGGAGAGCGCACGAGGCGGCCACAAGCTTGGTTGCCGCGGCCTCCCCCCTGGCCGTGGCAACAGGGCTTGTGGGCACGTCGTGTGCCTCCCGGACTCCGTTTTCTTGCGGAGCACTCCTTCTGGTCCAGAAAAAATCATTATATATACGCCCGAGGGTTTTGACCTCCGTATCGCGCAATTTTCCTGTGTTTTCGTTTCGAGCCTATTTTCCGCTGCAGATCTAGGTCAAGATGTCTTCTCAATATTCAGAAGGGGAGAGCTATGTGGCTAATTACCTTGCTAATCCCAAGGTCTATGGGGATTTGGAACCTTATGGCTGGACCAGTGACGAGGAAGAGGACTATGATCCCAAAGGGAAGGAAAATACG
Organism: Hordeum vulgare subsp. vulgare; assembly: GCF_904849725.1. NCBI lineage: Eukaryota > Viridiplantae > Streptophyta > Magnoliopsida > Poales > Poaceae > Hordeum > Hordeum vulgare. The sequence goes on along the minus strand of NC_058519.1, from coordinate 433,996,567 downwards.
AGTTTTGATGAAGAGGAGACTCCTCTGCCTCAACCTGGACGCACCCATGTGGAGTTCAAGAAGTCAAGCCTTCCTGACCAAAGGAAGAAGCCTAAGACCCTGTTTATCCCTTCTCGTTTCTTGCAGGAGAGTAAGCACGAACTTTGCCATAGAGTGTTGAAGCTTGAGGAGGAAAATGACGATCTGAGGGAGCAGAACTTTAAGCTCAAGTGGAAATTAGACAAGCTCAAGACTGCTTCAACAACTCCACCACCATCACCACCAAAGGAAGACAACTAAGCATTGGTATGGGCAACTCCCTTAGCTTATGCCAAGCTTGGGGGAGTTGCCCTGGTATCGTATCACCTTTATATCTTTTGCTTTTACCTTTGATTTAGTTCTTTCCTTTTCAGTCTTTTGTTTCTTCTCTTAGTGGAATAAGTCTTTAGTGTTTAGTTTGAGTCTTTTGGCTTGTGTATCCCCCGATGTATTCAAGCTTGCGAGCTATAGAATAAAGAGTATCTTAGTCAAGGGCTTTGTTTTGTGCCGTGATCAAAAGTATGAAAAGAACTATAGCATGAAAGATCATGAGATGATCTTATGGAAAGTGATAGCTTCACATATAACAAGTATGATGATTGAAACTTGTTGAGAGTAGACCAACATAGACCTCAGTCATTGTTGCAATTAATAAGAAGTAATAAGGAAAGAGAGGTTCACATATAAATATATCATCGTAGACACTTTCTATAATTTTGAGCACTCACCAAACTATTACATGCTTAGAAGTAGATGTTGGACAAGGAAGACAACATAATGAATTGTGTTTGCTTGGTTCCAAACAATGTTATATGATTAGAGATCCCTTGGCATGTGACGATTGCTTCCACCTCATATTAGCTAAAACTCCCGCACCAAGTAGAGATACTACTTGTGCATCCATAAACCTTCAACCCAGTTTTGCCATGAGTGTCCACCATACCTACATATGGATTGAATAAGATCCCTCCAGTAAGTTGTCATCGGTGCAAGCAATAAAAATTGCTCTCTAATATGTATGATCTATTTGTGTGTGGAAAATAAGCTTTGTACGAACCTGTGATGAGGAAGACATAAAAGCGACAGACTGCATAATAAAGTTCTTTATCACAGGAGGCAATATAAAGTGACGTTCCTCCGCACTAAGAGGATACGCATCCAAACCTCAAAAGCGCATGATAACCTCTGCTTCCCTCTGTGAAGAGCCTATCTTATACCTTTACTTTTTGCCTTTGTAAGAGTCATGGTGATCTTTCACCAATTCTTTATTTAGCCTTTTTCCTGGCGAATGTCATATGCTTGAGAAAGATCTATATTCATATATCAACTTGGAGCTGAGTACTTATGCTTTATTATTGTTGACTTTACCCTTGAGGTAAATGGTTGTGAGGCAAAATTATAAGCCCCTATCTTTCTATGTGCCCAACTGAAACTTTGATATCATGAGTACCACGTGAGTTGTAACAATTGTGGAAAACAAAAGAGATGATTGAGTATGTGGATTTGCCTTACAAGCTCTTATTTGACTCTTTCTGATAATATGATAAATTGCAATTGCTTCAATGACTATGGACTGTTGTTGGCTACTTCTCGGTAAGGTTTTTGTTTCATACTTTGCTTTGTGAAGGAATTGTTACTTTCCCATAAGAGTCTCTATGATGTATTGCTGTTCTATGTGTGTAACGACCAAGATGCGGTCCTTCCCGATCTGGGGATCGAGGCCCCGAATTGGAAAGGAGCGCATCTAAGAGTCTCGCAAACGGGTAACACAACACATACTTATTAATAAAGATAGACAATCAGGGATTCAATTGCCTTCTCATAAATATCTCAGAGTACATCACACATACAACCAAGGTAGTTCTGCTATGGCCTACAAAACATAAAAATGCTATGCTACCCTGCCTGCGGGCCCACGATCACGACCACGCCTCAATCTTCTGGATAGTTCACGTAAAGGAGGTCTATCTCCTCGTCATACTGCCACGCCAGCTGGGTGCCGTCGGGATCATCTGTCTGTGGGGTACCTGTACCTGTTGGGATTTTGGAGGAATCCGTGAGCCACGGGGACTGATCAATCTAAGACCTTGGTGCCACAACTAGTCAAGTTATTAGGTAGGGTAAGGTGAAGTGTTTAAGGTTGAGCATCCTAAGCTTGATTTGGTGGCTATCTTACGTAAAGCATTAATGTAGGTGGTCTATCCTAGCGGTCGTGATTATTTGATCACTAGGTGATCCTGAACACCTACCTACGTCATTCATAACCCCACCGTGTTCCCGATCGAAGAGAGATCTTCGAGGGGACAGTCACGGTTACGCACACAGTTGGCAATTTTATTAGCTTTTGTTTAAATTATCTAATACCGGATGTTAACAAGATATTCCAAGTTGCCACATAACCGCGGGCACGGCTTTCCGAAAGATTAAACCTTGCAGGGGTGCTCCAACTAGTCCATCACAAACGTACACGGGCCGCAAAGTAATCCTCTATCACGAATCTCGTGATCTCGTCGGATTCCTTAGAGGAAAACCTCAACTATGGGGGAAACCAAAGCTTCACCGGGATTCCTATACGCAAGATATATCGCTAAGGTAAGACAAGGCTAGCAGGACCTCCCGACGTGTCGACGACCCCGATAAGAGCTGCGTATCTCAGTCTCAGGACACGTCGGATGGAACTAGCTACAGGTACCAAACCTCAAGTTTCCTTGTGGTGGCCCCGCAGGCAGACCAGTTTGGACCAACACTCATGAGGAGCACTGGCCCGGGTTGTTGATTAAAGATCCTCGGGGTGATCATTCCCTATGCAGATTATGAAGTGATTAGCAAATTAACACCAATGTTGGGTCCTGCCGGACAAGCCTTAACACTACGCGATTTATCGAGGGGGTCCCCATAACAACCCCGAACGTGTTAGGAGCGATCATTATGGAATCAAACACCGGTAACCGGTAACTAAGGCGGCAATAACGGAACAAAGCACCCGGCAAAAGGCTAGGCCTTCCGTCATTTACCAAGTATATAGGTGCGTTAATTAAAATAACAGAATTTAAGATAATGATATCAAGCTCATGTTATCACATGAGTCAAAGCACCTACATCTAGCAACGCTAACATTAGTAGCTGAGCAAAGCCTACTTAGCCAATCAAGTTTGCTAGGAAGGGATCAATGTTTGGGTTCATGGCATATCAAGAGGCAATTTAATTCAGTGGTAGGCAGCAAGCAATATGACATGGAAACGCAATCTAGCATAACAAGTCTAGATATGGAATCAAGGTCATATCATCTTGCGTGTGATATCCTCAGCTTGGAATGGTTCTTGTTCGTCCTGCATGTACTCTCCCGAATCCACGTACTCGTTCTCCGTTCCCGATGCTACCCAACATAAGAATAACATCCAATGAACAACATCACCTCAAGATGCAACAAGCACATGATGCATGAGATGAACAATGAGCATGCATCACTATTTCTATGACTAGCACAAGCAAAGGAAGCTAGTACAAGTTTCTGGACAGAACTGTACCCTAAGCTATATTTACATGCATGATAATGACATTATCAGATGCGTCTCGATAAATCGATGCAAAACCATATAAAGAACAATGCAAACAGAGCTACGGATCAACGGGAATCAACGAAACAAGATATGAAGCCCTACGTGTCAAAATCTTCACCACCCACTCTAATGGCACAAATATGGTTTTCCCAGGTTGCCAAGACATATAACAACCCAACATGAATGGATTGGAGCAAGGAAGAACACCACAACATCAACTAGGCACCCACAATCATCAAAATGACAAAACTACATAATCTGCCATAATCTGCATCTTAGCACTTTGTGAGCTACATGCAACATAGCTACAACCCTCCAAATACGACAAATAATATATGTGGATGTAGCTAGCCAATAATAGTACCAGCGCAATCAAGAATCACACAAAAAGGAATTAAACATAGGAAGATACAAGGCTACAAACTTTCCCAAAACCATCAGATCTGAGGGACTTTGTGAAAATTCCTGCACCTGACTTTCTGTCTTTGTTCTGAAGTTTTTTGACAGCAGCCAAAACATAACCTACTGGACTCCAAATGGGATGAAATTTAACACGGAGCTTAACCAACATATCAGGTACAAATTCCTATCACTAAACTAAGGCTAGATCACAACACAATGACCAGCACAACCTCATCTATAGGAGAAGAAAATGTTTCCAGATTCTCAGACTTAGTGAAATTCCAGATTTCACTAAGCTGGAATTTTCAGCCACATGCCCACTTTGTCTAGGCATAGCTTGCACACAAGTATCACCAAGAGATAAATGACACCACTATGGGGTATAGCAAAACCCCTACTACTACCACACAAAAGCCCATGCCCTTGGGCTCCACCTATTCCATGGAAACAAAGAGCAAACTTGTAACACATCTGAATATGTCAGCTCCATAAAGTATCCTAATGGCAAAACTAACGTCACCACTGGATTCCTTGGGAGATTCTACCCCACAATCATATATAATATGTGGGCACTTACTTGGAACAAGTGACCACAAATTAAGGAAGAGGAAACTACTCCAAATCATGCCTAGTGAATAGGGCATCATTTCATGTAGTTTCACTATATCAACTACTACATGGTTGAGCTCATGTGCACAATGACAAAGTGACATGGGGGTTTGAACCCCATGTTTGTGTCATGCACATCAACTTCATCACCACTTCTACCAAGCTATCCACACATACAATTCACCATGCCCTCTCACATATGGTCATGTGAAGGTGCAAAGCTTGCTTGCAAAGGTGGGATGCTCCTCACACACACATCTACTCCACAACACCCACAAGCACATCATGCTCTAGTTCAACACACATACCTACACATGTTAATCATAGCTTGCATCACATGGCAGCATACACACATCATAACCCCCATAAGATGCACTTACACGAGAAACTCTAGTGCATCACACACAACAAAAATGCTATGCTTGCAAGCTCAAGATTATACTAGCATATGCACCTACATGCACTCCCTCTAGAGCACACACACACATCTACTTACACACACATATATGCTCTCAAATATATGCATGCTTACCTTCACAAGTTATATCTACCATGCATCCTACTCTTGCTAGCATCAACACTAAGAACAACATACTGAAGTGAGTGGACTAAATACCCACATAAGGCCAAGCATGTGCAGCAACTAAGCAACAGCACATAGCGAAAAAGATATGCACATCAACATAAAAAAAGGCAAGGAGGGATTCGAACCCACAACCCCTGTAACACCACACAGGAACTACACCACTCTGTTACTAGGTCTTTGCTTGACAAGTAAGGGAAGTTTAACAGGATAAACATCCCCCTGCGCTACTGCTACTGTGGCAAAACAAAACACAGGAGAATTAAAAAGGGGAGGTGGCGACCCTGGGACTCGAACCCTACACCTCAAGGAAACAACCAGAGACAACAACCACTGCGCTACTAATCGAAGTCTGGCAGAGGGGAGGGCTAAATCCGAGATAGGTTAGCACCTCAACTGAATTTACTCTGCACCTGCGCGTGCACTGCTGCTCGCCGGCAACAGGGAAGCTGGGTTGAGCCACTCCTGGTGCTGCGCGCAAAGGGCACTGTCTGCTGCTGCTGCTGCTACGCGGGGGAAGGAAGGGAGCCCTGCCACTGCTGCACACACGTAAGGCACACTTGACAGGGAATAACACCATGACTACAACGAACTGCTGTTGTTGCTGCTGCTGCTCGGTAGTGAACTCAGCGACAGTAAGGTCGCCGGCTCCTCGTCGTGCTACTACTGCCGCTGTGCCACCGGTGGCCGGAGCGAAACGAGGAGAAGGAAGCCCTAGTGAATTCCTGCTACTGCTCTAGTTCCATCTAGGCGCCACACACATCCACCAAACTACTGCACCACAACACACACTGCTACCGATCTACAGCGACAGAGAACCACGGTAAGCACCACGGCGGTTCTAGACGGAGCCGAGGAGGAGAAGGAAGGGGAGGTTGCAGCCTCACCTTGGAAGGAAGGGGGGAAGCCGTTCGGAGAAGAGGGCCCGACCGGAGGCGACGAGGACGTCCTGATCTGCAAAACCGAAGGAGGGGAAGGAGCACCGAGGGCGCGCCGTTGACGAGGTCGAGCTCGTCGGTGTGGTCGCTTCCCGACCCTACCGATGATGGGAATGGAGCGCCGGGTCGAGGCCCGAGCTCCTGGACATGGCGGATGGCGCGGGTCGTCGATGATAGCGGGGGTAGATGCGGCGATGACCTCTCTCTCTCTTTGCTATCCCTACAGATGCTTACCAGGGAAAGAAGAAGAAGAGAGATGGGGATGGGGGGGAGAGGAGAGGTGGCGGCGGCAGGAGGGATGGAGAGGAATCCTAGGTCGAGGGGGCACGGACGACCACAATATATGGGGGGACCTCGACGTTTGTGCAACAGCGTCGTCTCTCTGTCTCTCAGCGAGCTGACAGAAAGGGGGAAGAAAGGGGACGACGTCAGGAAAGGAGAAGGGGGTCGCGCGCCTGGGCTCTCGCTGGAAGAGAGAGGAACATGGGCCACATCGAAGGGGGAAGGCCCATGCTATGCCAGGAGGAGAGAAATAATTCCATGGGGGGTTTTCTATTTAGAAAACAACAGAGAAAGGGAAAAAAAATAAACCCTAGGCAATCTGATCAAGCTAAAAATATTTCAAACACACCCCTGGTCATAAGGAATTATGACCTAATAGAACAAAATGAAAAAGGGATTTTTGGAGCAACTAAATATTTGCAAAACAGAATTTGATCCTCTGTTTTGTGAATATTTGCACCTCACTACAAAGTTTCAAACCAGCAACTCCATACCCACACAACCATCACAAAATATATCAAATGAAGGACATTTTTAATACAAGGATGGGACAAGTAAATATTGGGCTTGAGATAAAAGAGAGGAGGGAGTTTTAAAACCCTGGTTGGAAACCACATAGTGCTCATTACTAAGACTTGCATCACCCCACACACTACACATAAACCACATATCATCACATGATACCACACCACATCATATGATCACAAGGCAACAACACAAGGCATGGAATGAATGGAATGCATGCATGCATGGGAAGGTAGTAGTAGGGAACACACATGAAATCATGGTACCAAATATAACATCATAATCATGACAAGGTGGACCCACTTGCAATAGGTTCCAAATAGGGAAGGTTACATATGGGGCACTACAAACTCTCCCACACTACAAAGAAGATCTCGTCCTCGAGATCTAAGACTGAAAGAAATCGGGAAATTCGGAACGGAGGTGATCCTCGCTTTCCCACGTAGCCTCTTTATCGGAATGGTGAGACCACTGCACTTTGAGAAATTTGACAGTCTTGTTATAGGTCTGGCGCTCAGTCGCCTCGAGAACCGCAACTGGATGCTCACGATAAGAAAGGTCAGGCTGAAGGTCGATCTCTTGAAGATGCACAGTGCGCTCGGGGGTCTTGAAACATCTCCGAAAGCTGAGAAACATGGAACACATCATGGACATTTGCAAAGGTTGACGGAAGCTCGAGCTGGTATGCAAGGTCGCCTCTCTTGCCAACCACTCTGAACGGACCAATGAAACGAGGCACAAGCTTGCCTTTGATGCCAAAGCGCTGCATACCCTTCATAGGAGACACCTTGAGATAGACGAAGTCATCAAGCTCATAAGACATGTCACGGTGCTTACTATCATAGTAGCTCTTCTGACGGGACTGAGCTGCTCTGAGGTTGTCGCGAATGATCCGACACATCTCCTCAGCTTCTTCTATCATATCATTGCCAAGGATCTGACGCTCGCCGGTCTCGGACAAGTTGAGCGGAGTATGACACTTTCTACCATAGAGAATCTCAAACGGAGCCTTGCCAGAACTAGCTTGATAACTGTTGTTATACGAGAACTCCGCAAAAGGCTGACAATCTTCCCACTTCATGCCAAAAGAGATAACAAATGCTCTCAGCATATCCTCAAGAACTTGATTCACTCTCTCCACTTGACCACTAGTCTGAGGATGGAACGCTGTGCTGAAGCGGATCTTCGTGCCCATAGCAGACTGAAAAGAATCCCAGAACTTGGAAGTGAAGATACTTCCGCGATCTGAAGAGATCATCATAGGCACACCATGCAAAGAGACAATCCTGGAGGTGTACAACTCTGCAAGCTGAGCTGCTGAAATGTACTCCTTGACCGGAAGGAAATGAGCCACTTTACTCAATTTGTCGATGACGACGAAGATAGCATCATTGCCCTTCTTGGACTTCGGAAACCCGGTGACGAAATCCATCTCAATGTGATCAAACTTCCACTCGGGAATCGGCAAAGGCTGCAAAAGGCCTGCTGGGCGTTGATGTTCTGCTTTCACCCTTCGACATACATCACACTCGTTTACGAACTGAGCAAACTCACGTTTCATACGAGTCCACCAAAATGTCTGCTTCAAGTCATGGTACATTTTGGAGCTTCCAGGATGAATAGAGAGAAGAGAGTTATGAACTTCTTCCATGATCACCTTCCTGAGATCACCTTTCGGGACGACAAGGCGATCCTCGAAAAACAACGTGTCCCCGGCATCAACAGTGAAGCACTTATACTTGGGGAGACTCTTTCCCACGCCAATCTTGACCTTCTTCACCATAGCGTCAAGAAGCTGAGCTGCTCTGACCTGATCTTCCAAGGTAGGAGAGATCTGAAGGTTCGCAAGAAATCCCTGAGGTACTAGCTGAAGGTTGAGCTTCCTGAAAGACTCACAAAGACCCGACTGGAGAGGTTGCAGAATCAGACTGTTACAATATGCCTTCCTGCTCAATGCATCTGCCACAACATTTGCCTTGCCTGGTGTGTACTCAACACTCGGATTAAAATCCTGGAGCATTTCTACCCAACGTGTTTGCCAAAGATTCAAGTTAGGCTGAGTGAAGATGTACTTGAGACTCTTGTGATCGGTGAAAACTTCAACCTTACGTTCCAACAAGAGATGTCTCCAAGTCATCAAGGCGTGTACCACAACTGCTAGCTCGAGATCACGCACAGGATAGTTCTTCTCCGCAGGCTTCAACTGCCTGGAGGTATAAGCAACCACCTTCTTATCTTGCATCAGGACTGCACCAAGACCCTGGAGAGAAGCGTCGCAAAAGACCTGGTACGGCTTAGAATCATCCGGAGGGGCCAAGACCGGAGTGGAGATAAGCTTATCTTTGAGTGTATCGAAGGCCACTTGACACTCTGGAGACCAAGCATACTTAACACCCTTCTGAACAAGACTAGAGAGCGGCTTGGCGATCTTGGAGAAGTTCTCAACGAACCTTCTGCAATATCCAGCAAGCCCGAGAAAGCTTCGAAGCTGCTTCACATTCTGCGGAGGCTCCCATTCAACAATGGCTTGAACCTTGGACGGATCAACCTTAATGCCCTCGGCAGAGATAATATGCCCAAGATAAACCACTTCTTTCAGCCAGAACTCGCACTTGGAAAACTTGGCATACAGCTTGTATTCTCTCAGCTTATCGAGCACCAACCTGAGATGTTTTTCATGTTCTTCCTCAGTCTCAGAAAAGACCAGAATGTCGTCGAGATAGAGCAAGACAAATTCATTCTTATATGGGGAGAAAATATAGTTCGTCAATCGACAAAATGTCGGAGGAGCATTTGCCAGACCAAAAGACATGACCGTATACTCATACGAGCCAAAACTAGTCCTGAAGGCCGTCTTCGGAATGTCTTCCTCGCGAATGCGAATTTGATGATAGCCCATTCTGAGATCAAGCTTGGAGAATACTTTAACACCTTCAACTGTTCGAACAACTCAGTTATGTTCGGAAGTGGATATTTGTTCTTTATTGTCTTCTTGTTCAATGGACGGTAATCGACACATAGCCGGTCCGTGCCATCCTTCTTCTTGAAAAACAGAACACCACAGCCCCACGGAGACGAGCTCGGTCTGATCAAACCCAAACGCTCCTGCTCATCGAGTTGCCTCTTGAGTTCCTTCAATTCTTCTGGACCCAGCTTGTACGGCCGTTTGCACACTGGCTCTATGCCTGGCTCAAGCTCAATGACAAACTCAACTTCACAGTGCGGAGGCATGCCTGGTAGCTCTTCAGGAAACACATCTTGATATTCGCAGACTACTGGGACTTGCTCAATAGGATTGATCTCACCCTTTTCATTCAAGGAGAACAGACGGATTGTATCATCGCGTGCCGCGAATATAATCACGTCTTCCGAAGAGTGGGTAAGCTTCACTTCTTTGGCTTCACAATCAATTGACGCCTTGTTCATGGCCAACCAGTCCATACCAAGGATCAAATCAATGTCAGAATTTCCCAAAACAATAGGAGATGCGAGAAAAGCATAAGCGCCCATCTTGACAGAAACATCTGGGACGAACAACTGAGAGCTCATCCGCATACCCGGAGACACAACTTGCAATGACTTGGGAAGGAACTCGGTCGCAATATTATTACCAAAAGCAAAGGGGTATGACATGAAGGAATGCGAAGCACCAGAATCAAATAACACTTTAGCAGGGATATCATTGACGAGGAGGTTACCCATGATCACATCAGAGGAGTTGTCTGCTTCAGCTGTGTTCACCATGTTGACTCGAGCTGATCTGGGGTTGAATTTGACAAGAGCGTTGCTTGGAGGTTTGCCTGGAGGAGGAGGTGGCAGACGAGGCTGAGTAGTACATTTGTTGGCATAGTTACCCTTCTGCCCACATTTGTGACAAGTGACATCTGCTCGCTGCCGGAACTGAGTCTGAGGAGGCCCTTGCTTCTGATGCTGGTATCTCTGCTGGAAGCCAGGGTTGGGTGGGTGGGAAGAACCACGACCACCTGAGTGCTTCAGCTGCTGTGAGTGCCGAGGAGGAGGCGAAACCCAAAACCTCTGTTGCTTCTGAACCACCTGAGTCGAGGAAGAGTTGGAATCTCTGAAGCGCTTCTTGGAATTTTCCACCCCGAGCAAGGCTGCCTCTGCTCTGAGAGCTAGGTTGTAGAACTTGTCAAACTCCTCAGGATCGTGCAAGGCAAGAGTTAACTGCAAGTCTTCTTTCAAGCCACCCCTGAACTGGTAGATTTTGCTCTTCTGATCCGGGATATCCTGCAACGCCTAACGGGCAGCTCGTGGAACTCGACATTGTACTTGTACACGGAATTGCTGCCCTGCTTCAAACGCCTGAACTTCTCACACATCTCCTCTACAAAACTGGAAGGGATGTAGTGGGACCTGAAGTAACGACCAAACTCGTCCCAAGACATCACCCTGTCGCCTATGGAGTCCTTGAGCTGTTGCCACCATATAGAAGCCTGCCCCTTCAACTGAAATGTTGCAAACTTGACATAGTCCTCCGGACGCACATTGGTACACTCGAAATGTTTGTTCATATCACGGATCCAATCTTCTGCATGAAATGGCTGGTCGCAAGAAGTGAATGTCTTAGGCTGGTTCGACAGGAACTGATTCAGATTGGCGAAGTGATTGCCACCCTGCTGGAAATTGCCCTGCTGTTGATTGGCTCTCTCCTGGATCAACTGTAACATCATCTGAGTGTTTGCATTAGTAGCTGCCATCATCGCTTGCTAGGCCTTTGCAGGAGGAGGCGGCGGTAGCGGCGAAGGAGGAGGAGGAGGTGGTGGAGGCGGCATTTCCTCACGCCCTGGGGTCTGACGAGTCGGTGGAGCCATCCTGAAGGCGGACAACATATTAGTCTACAGAATAATTGAAGATATTGCTGAATCAAAAGACAGAATATCTGAACCGAATTTAGCAATTGCACTTGAACAACATTGCTATAATGCATCCTCAAAGTGACGGACAAAAAAATTCCGATAAGGACCACTGCAAACAAGTGTGAGCTAGAACTGCTCGGAACAAACATATGACCGAGATTTCCCCAAACCTCAATCAAGTGTCTGTAGGAAGATAGTCCTATAAGATACTACTTGATATCCCACCTATGAATTCCCGAAATAACTGGTCATGCAATCTGGTACACGGATACAAGGAGTATTCCACACAACTCCTAAACTAACCCGTCACCTGTATCACATCCTTCAACACACAACCAGCACCTCGGACTTTCATCTACAACAGATCCTCGTGATCACAACGATACCAAGTGTGGTAGTACCCCCGAACAATCTACACCAGTACTGGGGACATCGGGGTTATCTCACCACTACCAGGATTGAAGCAATAACGAACATCCTTCGTTCTTAGATACTCAAAAATATGAATGATGGCGATGTACGCAAGAATCCCCCGGAGCTCAACTCCCTGATACTTAGAGCAGATAAGAGGCACCAGGAAAGGATTCCGTCACATCGAAATCATATAGATTTCACCAATACCCGCGTGATCCTAAAAAAAAATTTGAGCAAGAAATGGAGTAGAGTTAAAGATTTCCTAAGACGGGAACCTCACCAGAGCATAGAAGAGGAGAAAAAAGAATCCTACTCTCCGATATAACTAAGACTCAAAACATTTTCTAGACTCGACTCGGCCAAGTACGATCACACAAAGGCTCCTATGGTCGTAAGGCTCTGATTACCAACTTGTAACGACCAAGATGCGGTCCTTTCCGATCTGGGGATCGAGGCCCCGAATTGGAAAGGAGCGCATCTAAGCGTCTCGCAAACGGGTAACACAACACATACTTATTAATAAAGATAGATAATCAGGGATTCAATTGCCTTCTCATAAATATCTCAGAGTACATCACACATACAACCAAGGTAGTTCCGCTACGGACTACAAAACATAGAAATGCTATGCTACCCTGCTTGCAGGCCCACGATCACGACCACGTCTCAATCTTCTGGATAGTTCACGTAAAGGCGGTCTGTCTCCTCATCGTACTGCCACGCCAGCTGGGTGCCGTCGGGATCATCTGTCTCTGGGGTACCTGTACCTATTGGGATTTTGGCAGAATCCGTGAGCCACGGGGACTCAGCAATCTAAGACCTTGGTGCCAGAACTAGTCAAGTTATTAGGTAGGGTAAGGTGAAGTGTTTAAGGTTGCAGCATCCTAAGCTTGATTTGGTGGCTATCTTACGTAAAGCATTAATGTAGGTGGTCTATTCTAGCGGTCGTGATTATTTGATCACTAGGTGATCCTGAACACCTACCTACGTCATTCATAACGCCATCGTGTTCCCGATCGAAGAGAGATCTTCGAGGGGACAGTCACGGTTACGCACACAGTTGGCAATTTTATTAGCTTTTGTTTAAATTATCTAATACCGGATGTTAACAAGATATTCCAAGTTGCCACATAACCGCGGGCACGGCTTTCCGAAAGATTAAACCCTGCAGGGGTGCTCCAACTAGTCCATCACAAACGTACACGGGCCGCAAAGTAATCCTCTATCACGAATCTCGTGATCTCGTCGGATTCCTTAGAGGAAAACCTCAACTCTGGGGGAAACCAAAGCTTCACCGGGATTCCTATACGCAAGATATATCGCTAAGGTAAGACAAGGCTAGCAGGACCTCTCGACGTGTCGACGACCCCGATAAGAGCCGCGTATCTCAGTCTTAGGACACGCCGGATGGAACTAGCTACAGGTTGACATGCATTAGAATGACATGATCAGATGCGTCTCGAGAAATCGATGCAAAACCATATAAAGAACAATGCAAACGAAGCTACGGATCAACGGGAATCAATGAAACAAGATATGAAGCCCTACGTGTCAAAATCTTCACCGCCCACTCTAATGGCACAAATCTGGTTTTCCCAGGTTTCCAAGACATATAACAACCCAACATGAATGGATTGGAGCAAGGAAGAACACCACAACATCAACTAGGCACCCACAATCATCAAAATGACAAAACTACATAATCTGCATCTTAGCACTTTGTGAGCCACATGCAACATAGCTACAGCCCTCCAAATATGACAAATAATATATGTGGCTGTAGCTAGCCAATAATACTACAAGCACAAGCAAGAATCACACAAAAAGGAATTAAACACAGGAAGATACAAGGCTACAAACTTTCCCAAAACCATCAGATCTCAGGGACTTGGTGAAAATTCCTGCACCTGACTTTCTGTCTTTGTTCTGAAGTTTATTGACAGCAGCCAAAACATAACCTACTGGACTCCAAATGGGATGAAATTTAACAGGGAGATTCACCAACATATCAGGTCCAAATTCCTAGCACTAAACTAAGGCTAGATTAGAACACAATGACCAGCACAACCTCATCTATAGGAGAAGAAAATGTTTCCAGATTCTCAGACTTAGTGAAATTCCAGATTTCACTAAGCTGGAATTTTCACCCACATGCCCACTTTGTCTAGGCATAGCTTGTACACAAGTATCACCAAGAGATAAATGACACCACTATGGGGTAGAGCAAAACCCCTACTACTACCACACAAAAGTCCATGCCCTTGGGCTCCACCTATTCCATGGAAACAAAGAGCAAACTTGCAACACATCTGAATATGTCAGCTCCGTAAAGTATCTAATGGCAAAACTAATGTCACCACTGGATTCCTTGGGAGATTCTACCCCACAATCATATATAATATGTGGGCACTTACTTGGAACAAGTGACCACAAATTAAGGAAGAGGAAACTACTCCAAATCATGCCTAGTGAATAGGGCATCATTTCATGTAGTTTCACTATATCAACTACTACATGGTTGAGCTCATGTGCACAATGACAAAGTGACATGGGGGTTTGAACCCCATGTTTGTGTCATGCACATCAACTTCATCACCACTTCTACCAAGCTATCCACACATACAATTCACCATGCCCTCTCACATATGGTCATGTGAAGGTGCAAAGCTTGCTTGCAAAGGTGGGATGCTCCTCACACACACATCTACTTACACACACATATATGCTCTAAATATATGCATGCTTACCATCACAAGTTATATCTACCATGCACCCTACTCTTGCTAGCATCAACACTAAGAACAACATACTGAAGTGAGTGGACTAAATACCCATATAAGGCCAAGCATCTGCAGCAACTAAGCAACAACACATAGCGAAAAAGATATGAACATCAACATAAAAATAATAAAAGGCAAGGAGGGATTCGAACCCACAACCCCTGTAACACCACACAGGAACTACACCACTCTGTTACTAGGTCTTTGCTTGACAAGTAAGGGAATTTTAACATGATAAACATCCCCCTGCGCTACTGCTACTATGGCAAAACAAAAACACAGGAGAATTAAAAAGGGGAGGTGGCGACCCTGGGACTCGAACCCTGCACCTCAAGGAAACAACCAGAGACAACAACCACTGCGCTACTAATCGAAGTCTGGCACACGGGAGGGCTAAATCCGAGATAGGTTAGCACCTCAACTGAATTTACTCTGCACCTGCGCGTGCACTGCTGCTCGCCGGCGACAGGGATGCTGGGTTGAGCCACTACTGCTACTGCGCGCAAAGGGCACCATCTGCTGCTGCTGCTGCTACTCGGGGGAAGGAAGGGAGCCCTGCCACTGCTGCACACACATAAGGCGCACTTGACAGGGAAGAACACCATGACTACAGCAAACTGTTGCTGCTGCTCGGTAGTGAACTCGGCGACAGTAAGGTCGCCGGATCCTCGTCGTGCTACTTCTGCCGCTGCGCCACTGGTGGCCGGAGCAGAACGAGGAGAAGGAATCCCTAGTGAATTACTGCTATTGCTCTAGTTCCATGTAGGCGCCACGCACATCCACCAAACTACTGCACCACAACACACACTGCTACCGATCTACAACGACAGAGAACCACGACAAGCACCACGGCGGTTCTTTACGGAGCCGAGGAGGAGAGGGAAGGGGAGGTTGTAGCCTCACCTTGGAAGGAAGGGGGAAGCCGTTCGGAGAAGAGGGCCCGACCGGAGGCGACGAGGACGTCCTGATCTGCAGAACCGAAGCAGGGGAAGGAGCACCGCGGGCGCGCCATTGACGAGGTCGAGCTCGTCGGTGTGGTCGCTTCCCGACCCTACCGATGATGGGAATGGAGCGCGGGATCGAGGCCCGAGCTCCTGGACATGGCGGATGGCGCGGGTCGTCGACGATAGCGGGGGTAGACGCGGAGATGACCTCTCTCTCTCTCTGCTATCCCTACAGATGCTTACCAGGGAAAGAAGAAGAAGAGAGATGGGGATGGGGGAGAGGAGAGGTGGCGGTGGCAGGAGGGATGGAGAGGAACCCTAGGCCGAGGGGGGGGGGGCACGGACGACCACAATATATGGGGGGACCTCGACGTTTGTGCAACGGCGTCGTCTCTCTGTCTCTCAGCGAGCTGATGGAAAGGGGGAAGAAAGGAGACGGCGTCAGGAAAGGAGAAGGGGGTCGCGCGCTTGGGCTCTCGCTGGAACAGAGAGGAACATGGGCCACACCGAAGGGGGCAGGTCCATGCTACGCCAGGAGGAGAGAAATAATTCCCTGGGGGGGGGGGGGGGGTTCTATTTAGAAAACAACAGAGAAAGGGAAAAAATAAACCCTAGGCAATCTGATCAAGCTAAAAATATTTCAAACACATCCCTAGTCATAAGGAATTATGACCTAATAGAACAAAATGAAAAAGGGATTTTTGGAGCAACTAAATATTTGCAAGACAAAATCTGATCCTCTGTTTTGTGAATATTTGCAACTCACTACAAAGTTTCAAACCAGCAACTCCATACCCACACAACCACCACAAAATATACCAAATGAAGGACATTTTTAATACAAGGATGGGACAAGTAAATATTGGGATTGAGATAATAGAGAGGGGGGAGTTTTAAAACCCTGGTTGGAAACCACATAGTGCTCATTACTAACACTTGCATCACCCCACACACTCCACATAAACCACATATCATCACATGATACCACACCACATCATATGATCACAAGGCAACAACACAAGGCATGGAATGAATGGAAGGCATGCATGCATGGGAAGGTAGTAGTAGGGAACACACATGAAATCATGGTACCAAATATAACATCATAATCATGACAAGGTGGACCCACCTGCAATAGGTTCCAAATAGGGAAGGTTACATATGGGGCACTACAATGTGTGATCATGATGCCCTCATGTCCGTATTATGTTTTATCGACACCTCTATCCCTAAACATGTGGACATGTTTTGGGTCTTGGTTTTCGCTTGAGGACAAGTGAGGTCTAAGCTTGGGGGAGTTGATACGTCCATTTTGCATCATGCTTTCATGTTGATATTTATCGCTTTATGGACTCTTATTATACTTTGTGGAACCATACTTATGCCTTTTCTCTCTTATTTTGCAAGGTTTATTTGAAGAGGGAGAATACCGGCAACTGGAACTCTGGACTGGAAGAGGAGCAAGTGTGAGTCCTCTATTCTGCGCAACTCCAAATGCCCTGAAAATCAACGTGGAATTTTTTGGGAATATAAAAAAAATACTGGGCGAAAGAAGTGTCAGAGGGGAGCTGCCAGGGGCCCACAAGCCTGGTTGTCACGGCCTACCCCCTGGCCGCGACAACAGGGCTTGTGGGCACCCTGGT
The DNA here is from genome assembly GCF_904849725.1 of Hordeum vulgare subsp. vulgare. NCBI lineage: Eukaryota > Viridiplantae > Streptophyta > Magnoliopsida > Poales > Poaceae > Hordeum > Hordeum vulgare. The sequence goes on along the minus strand of NC_058519.1, from coordinate 433,978,992 downwards.
GGCCCACTGGCCCCCCTCTTTTGCTATATGAAGGGTTTCGTCCGAGAAAAAATCAGGGTGGAGCTTTTTCGTGGATTCGCTGCCGCCACGAGGCGAAACTTGAGCAGAATCAATCTAGGGCTCCGGCAGGACGATCCAGCCGGGGAAACTTCCCTCCCGGAGGGGGAAATCGTTGCCTTCGTCATCACCAACACTCCTCTCGTCGGAGGGGAGTCATCTCCATCAACATCTTCATCAGCACCATCTCCTCTCCAATCCCTAGTTCATCTCTTGTAACCAATCTCCATCTCGAGACTCTGATTGGTACTTGTAAGGTCGCTAGTAGTGTTGATTACTCTTTGTAGTTGATGCTAGTTGGATTACTTGGTGGAAGAGTTTATGTTTAGATCCTTGATGCTATTCATTACACCTCTGATCATGATTATGATTATGCTTTGTGAGTAGTTACTTTTGTTCCTCAGGACATGGGATAAGTCATGCTAATAATAGTCATGTGAATTTGGTATTCGTTCGGTATTTTGATATGCCGTATGTTGTTTTTCCTCTAGTGGTGTTATGTGAACGTCGACTACATAACACTTCACCATATTGGGCCTAGAGGAAGGCATTTTGGAGTAGTAAGTAGATGATGGGTTGCTAGAGTGACAGAAGCTTAAACCCCAGTCTATGCGTTGCTTCGTAAGGGGTTGATTTGGATCCACTAGTTTAATGCTATGGTTAGACGTTGTGTTAATTCTTCTTTCATAGTTGCGGATGCTTGCGAGAGGGGTTAATCATAAGTGGGATGCTTGTCCAAGTATGGGCAGTACCCAAGCGCAAGTCCACCCACATATCAAACTATCAAAGTAATGAACGTGAATCATATGAACATGATGAAACTAGCATGACAGAAATTCCCGTGTGTCCTCGGGAGCGTTTTTCCTCTTATAAGACTTTGCTCAGGCTTGTCCCTTGCTACAAAAGGGATTGGGCCACTTTGCTGCACCATTGCTACTACTTGTTACTTGTTACTTTTTGCTTGATACGTTTCACCTCACTACACCATCACTTGTTACCGCTACTTTCAGTGCTTGCAGTTATTACCTTGGTGAAAACCGTTTACCAGAGCCTTCTTCTCCTCGTTGGGTTCGACACTTTTACTTAACGAAAGGACTACGATTGATCCCCTATACTTGTGGGTCATCATCTGGCTATGCTCCATCATCCCCACACAACGAATTTATGTCATGCACAACCCCGGTATTGGCCAAGTAATTGTTTTCGCACTCTTACTTTCTCAAACTTTTTCAACTCTCACGCAATACATGAGCGTGATCCATGGATATAGCACTATAGGTGGAATAGAGTGTGGTGGAGGTTGTGAGGCAAAAAGGAGGAGATGGTCACATCGACTCGGCGTATCAATGGGCTATGGAGATCCCCATCCATAGATATCAATTTGAATGAGTAGGGATTACCATGCAACGGATGCACTTAGAGCTATAAGTGTGTGAAAGCTCAAAAGGAGAACTAGTGGGTGTGCACCCAACTTGCTTGTTCACGAAGACCTAGGGCAATTTTGAGGAAGCCCATCATTGGAATATACAAGCCAAGTTATATAATGAAAATTCCCACCAGTATATGGAAGTGTCAAAACAAGAGACTCTCCATCATGAAGAACATGGTGCTATTGTGAAGCAGAAGTGTGAAAAAGATAGTAGCATTGTCCCTTCTCTCTTTTTATCTCATTTTATTTTGTTTGGGCTCTTTGGCCTCTTTTCATTTTTTTGGTGGGCATCTTTGGCCTCTTTTTTTGTTTCCTCACATGGGACAATGCTCTAATAATGATGATCATCACACTTTTATTTACTCACAGCTCAAAACTTAGAGCAATGATGACTCTATAGGAAATGCCTCCGGCAGTGTACCGGGATGTGCAACAATCTAGCTTAGCGTATGACGTTGAAACATCTCGCTAGATATCTTACGATCATGCAATGGCAATCTGAAAGTGACGGCACAAGTCATGAGACGGAACAGTGGGAGTTGCATGGCAATCTATCTCGGAATGGCTATGAAATTTCCATAATAGGTAGGTATGGTGGCTGTTTTGAGGAAGGTATATGGTGCGTTTGTGCACCGACGAGAGTTGCGCGACACTTGAGAGGCTAGCAATGGTGGAAGGTGAAAGTGCATCTATACCATGGACTCACATTAGTCATGAAGAACTCATATACTTATTGCGAAAGTTTTATTAGTAATCGAAACAAAGTGCTAAACGCATACTCCTAGGGGAAGGGTTGGTAGGTGTTAACCATCGCGCGATCCCGACCGCCGCACAAAGGATGACAATCAATAAATCAATTATGCTCCGACTTCCTAACATAGCGGTTCACCATACGTGCATGCTACGGGAATCACTAACTTCAACACAAGTATTTCTAGATTCACAACACCCTACTAACATAACTCTAATATCACCAAATCCATATCTGAAAACTTAATTGTTAGGAATCAAACTTCTCTTACTAATCAATGCACTTGAGTATGGAAGTTTTTATTATATCCTCTTTGGATGCCTATCATCTTTAGGACTACTTTCATAGCACAAGCCAATTACCAAGTTACTGAGAGAGAGAGCACTCTCAAAAAGATATAACTGAAGATCGAGAGTTTTTATTTCTTCAAAGTATGACACCGCCGTGCTCTAAAAAGATCTAAGTGAAGCACTAGAGCAAGGTTACCTAGCTCAAAAGATATAAGTGAAGCACATGCGAGCTAAATTGCCTAACTCAAAAGATATAAGTGAAGCTCAATGAGTATTCTAGCAAATTCACGATGAGTGCATGTATCTCTCAAAAAGGTGTGCAGCAAGGATGATTGCGACAAAACAAAAAGAAAAGACTCCTATAATACGCGACGCTCCAAGCAAAACACATATCATGTGGTGAATAAAAATACAGCTCCAAGTAACGTTACCGTTGGATTGAAGACGAAAGAGGGGATGCCTTCCCGGGGCATCCCCAAGCTTAAGCTTTTTGGTGTCCTTGAATTTGGCTTTGGATGCCTTGGGCATCCCCAAGCTTGAGCTATTTCCACTCTTTATCCCATTGTCCATGAGAACATCACCCAAAACTTGAAAACTTCACAACATAAAACTTAAACAGAAACTCGTGATATCATTAGCACAAGAAAACAAACTACCAACTCTTTAGGTACTGTAGTAAACTTGATTTCTATTTAGATTGGTGTTAGATTACTGTATTCTCACTTTTACATGGCTAGTACCCCCCGATACTATCCATAGTTTCATCAAAATAAGCAATCAACACAACAAAAACAGAATCTGTCAAAAATAGACCAGTCTGTAGCAATCTCTATACTTCGTATACTTTTGATATCTCAAAAATTCTGAAACAGTATGAAAATTAGGGCAATTGGCATATCAGTCAGCAGCAAAAAGAATCAACTCAAAAGCTCTTTCTGGATAGGATTTAAAAATAATTTCGTGAGCGCAAAGTTTTTGTCTTTTTCAGCAAGATCAAACAACCATCACCAAAACTAGTCATAAAGGTTTTACTTGGCTCAAACACAAAAAGAAACACAAAAAACACAATCATAACAGAATTATGATGGTGTGGACACAACAAAACAGAAAGCAAAAAAGCAAAGATAAATTCATTGGGTTGCCTCCCAACAAGCGCTATTGTTTAACGCCCTTAGCTAGGCATAAGGCGATAGAATCAAGTATCGTCGTCTTTGGTGCTCAAACCATATGTAGCCCTCATCATGGATTCATAAGGCAATCTTATTTTCTTTCTAGGAAAGTGTTCCATGCCCTTCTTTAATGGAAATTGAAATCTAATATTCCCTTCCTTCATATCGATGATAGCACCAATAGTCCTAAGGAAAGGTCTACCAAGAATGATGGTACATGTCGGATTGCAATCAATATCAAGCACAATGAAATGTACGGGTACATAGTTCCTATTTGCAATAATAAGAACATCATTGATCCTTCCCATATGTTTCTTAATAGTAGAATACACAAGATGCAAATTAAGAGAGCACTCATCAATCTCGTTGAAGCCTAGAACATCACATAAATACTTTGGAATAGCGGAAACACTAGCACCCAAATCACACAAAGCATTGCATTCATAGTTTTTAATCTTGATTTTGATAGTAGGCTCCCACTCATCATGAAGTTTTCTAGGAATAGATACCTCCAACTCAAGTTTCTCTTCAAGAGATTTCACCATAGCATCAACGATATGATCGGTAAAGGCCTTATTTTGTCTATAAGCGTGTGGAGAGTTTAGCATGGATTGCATCAAGGAAATACATTCAATCAAAGAGCAACTATCATAATTTAATTCCATGAAATCCAAAGTAGTAATTTCATCACTACTCAAAGTTTTGATATCCTCTACTCCACTTTCAGTGCTTTTAGCATCAAGATAGATAGACGCCGAATCATTGGGGCGTTTCTAAACAAAAGTGGATTCATATCCAGCCCTATCATCATTAGGTTTGACATTAGAAAACAAAGATTCAATGGGAGTCACACCAAGCACTTTAAGATCTTCGTGATTCTCATCACGAGAACACGCCTTTTTAAGCCATTCATGTCCAGCACGAATTTGGGCTGTTCTTTCTTTACTCTCATTCATGGAAATACGCATAGCTTTCAAAGTTTCATCCATATTAATCTTGAGAGGAGAACATCTCAATTTCAAAGCATCAATATCAAGAGATATTCTATCAACGGTCCTAGCCAAGTCATCAATTTTGAGCAGTTTTTCTTCTATGGGCGCATTGAAAATCTTTTGCGAGTTGATAAACTCTTTAATATTACTCTCAAGATCATAGGGTAATTTGTTGTAATTTCCATGAGTATTGTTGTAGGAATTGCCAAAGTTATTAGAGGGATTACTAGGAAAAGGCCTAGGAATAAAGTTACCTCTATAAGCATTGTTGTTGCCAAAATTATTCCTACCAACGAAATTAACATCCAAGCTCTCATTGCTATTCTCAATCAAGGAAGACAAAGGCATATCATTTGGATCTAGAGGAGCACCTTTACTAGCAAACAATTTCATTAACTCATCCATCTTAGCACTCAAAGAGTTAATTTCTTCTATATCATGCACTTTTTTACTAGTAGGTGACCTTTCAGTGTGCCATTGAGAATAGTTTGTCATGATATTGTCTTGGAGTTTTGTGGCTTATCCTAGTGTGATTTCCATGAAAGTTCCACCGGAGGCAGAATCCAAGATATTTCTAGAAGCAAAATTCAAACTAGCATAGAAGATTTGTATAATCATCCAAAGACTCAAGCCATGAGCCGGACAATTTCTAATCATCAATTTCATTCTCTCCCAAGATTGTGCAACATGTTCATGGTATAGTTGCTTAAAATTCATGATATCATTACACAGAGAGATAATCTTAGCCGGTGGAAAATACTCGGATATATAAGCATCTTTACAGTTGTTCCAAGAATCAATATTTTTTTTGGAAAAAGATGAAAACCAAGTTTTTGCTTGATCTCGTAATGAGAACGGAAATAGCTTCAATTTAATCACATCATTATCCACATCTTTCTTCTTTTGCATATCGCACAACTCAATGAAGGTATTAAGATGAGATGCGTCATCTTCACTAGGAAGGCCTGAAAATTGCTCTTTCATAACAAGATTCAGCAAAGCAGCATTGATTTCATATGATTCCGCACTAGTGGCGGGAGCAATCGGAGTACTAATAAAATCATTATTATTAGTATTCGAGAGGTCACACAATTTGGTGTTTTCAGTCATGGTGACTTCAACAAGCAGACAAGCACACAAGCAAATAGAAAGCAAGCGAAAGAAAAGGGCGAACGAAAAAGGATTTTGTAATTTTTTGTTTTTCACAAGTGGGGGAGAGGAAAACGAGAGGCAAAAGGAAAAAGTAAATGCAAGAGATGAGTTTGTGATAGTTACTTGGATAAGCTTCACCTAGAATAGTCCTCGGTACCTGAAATTGACACGTCGAAGGGAGACTATTCTTGACTTGATACTCCCCGGCAACGGCGCCCGAAATTGGCACGTTGACGGGAGACTATTCTTGACTTGATACTCCCCGGCAACGGCGCCAGAAATTGGCACGTTGACGGGAGACTATTCTTGACTTGATATTCCTCGACAACGGCGCCAGAATCTCTTCTTGCTACATCTTCAACTTGCATTGGTTTTTCCCTTGAAGAGGAAAGGTTGATTGATCTGCAATCTCTGGCGTTAACTAGACGAATGCTTATGACAACAAACCTTCTCCTGCAACGGCACCAGAAGAATGCTGCTAGCACGCCCCGGCAATGAAACTGGAAGAATGTTGTTGATAGCCCACCAGCGCGTGGGTTCGCAGCAGTTTTCGAGGGTAGAGTATTCGACCCAATTTGTTGATAAGCCTCAGGAGGTGAGAGTATACTCTCAAGTATTATCAGCTGGATTTGTCAGATTCAACCACACCTGAAAGATTAGTATCTGCAAGCACAGTAGTAACAACAAAGTAGTATGATAACAATGGTGTCAGAAACGATCTATTGACGGTAGACTATTCCTAACGATTGTATCAATGGCGCCTTCGTTGCCGCATTGACGGAAGTTGTCAATTCCCATCAACGGTAGGTGAACCAACAGTGTAACAGGTAGCAGCAGTATAACGAGCAATATCAGTGGCAAGGAACAGCAGTAGTGACATCAGTAGCAAGTAGCAACAGTAGCAAGCGACAGTAGTAGCAACAGTAGCAGCAGAGCAAGACAACTAACAACAGTAGCAACAGTAGCAGCAGAGCAAGACAACTAACATCAGTAGCAACAGTAGTAGCACCAGCAGAGCAAGACAAGTAACAGCAGTAGCAACAGTAGTAGCAGTAGCAGAGCAAGACAAGTAACAACAGAAGTAGGACAAACTCGTAGGCAATGGGTCGGTGATTTGTTTGGATGATATTCATCATGCAACAGCTATAACACAGAGAGATATGTGGCTAGCTCCCGTTCGTCAATGTGATGTAGGCATGCATTCCTTGTGTCGTCATACATGCTTAGGGAAAAGAACTTGCATGACATCTATTGTCCATCCCTCCCGTGGCAGCGGGATCCAAAAGGAAACTACGGGATAATAAGGTTCTCCTTTTAATAAAGAACCAGACCAATGCATTAGCACTTGGTGAACACATGAACTCCTCAAACTATGGTCATCACCGGGAGTGGTTCCGGTTATTGTCACTCCGGGGTTGCCGCATCATAACACATAGTAGGTAACTACAACTTGCAAGATCGGATCTAAAACACACATATACTGGTGACAACATAATAATTTCAGATCTGAAATCATGGCACTCGGGCCCTAGTGACAAGCATTAAGCATGGCAAAGTAGTAGCAACATCAAATCTTAGAACATAGTGGATACTAGAGATCAATCCCCATCAAAACTAACTCGATTACATGATAGATCTCATCCTACTCATCACCGCCCAGCGAGCCTACGAATAGATTACTCACGAACGACGAAGAGCTTCATGGAATTGGAGAGGGAAGAAGGTTGATGATAACGACGGCGACGATTTCCCCTCTCCGGAGCCCAAGACGGACTCCAGATCTGCCCTCGAGATGAAGAACAGGAGGTGGCGGCGCCTCCGTATTGAAAACATGACGAAAACTTCTCTTTTTATTTTTTCTGGGATGAAAGGCAACTTATAGAGCTGGAGTTTGGGGCGACAGGTGCGTGTAGGCTCCACAAGCTTGCCCACCGCCACGAGGGGGGGGGGGGGGTGGTGGCGGAGCAGGGGCTTGTGGCCCACTGGCCCACCCCATGAGGTGGAACTTGGCGCAGATATTTGTGATATTTTCCAAAACTGCTCCCCGTAAATTTTCAGGACATTTGGAGAACTTTGATTTCTGCACAAAAATAACACCAAGGCAATTCTGCTGAAAACAGCGTCAGTCCAGGTTAGTTCCATTCAAATCATGCAAATTAGAGTCCAAAACAAGGGCAAAAGAGTTTGGAAATGTAGATACGATGGAGAAGTATCAACTCCCCCAAGCTTAAAACCTTGCTTGTCCTCAAGCAACTCAGTTGGCAAACTGAGAGAGAAAGAAAAAACTTTGACAAACTCTGTTTGATCTTGTTGTTGCAACTATGTCTAACTCATAACCAGAATTTCAGCAAGATCACAAGTTAACCACATAAGCAAATGACACAAAGGTCTCACGGTAAACTAATATCAATGGCATAATCAGCTAACGAGCAAATAATAATGAGTTTCAAATACCAACACTTCAATCAAAACGAGCATGAAGCAATATGAATAGGTGGTATCTCGCTAGCTCTTTCTGAGACCGCAAAACATAAATGCAGAGCACTTTCAAAGATCAAGGGCTGACTAAACATTGTAATTCATAGCAACGAAGATCCAGTCATAGTCATACTCAATATCAATCAAAAGCAAAGCATAAAAATGATAGAGGTGCTCTCTAATTGGTGCTTATATAAGAGGAGGATGACTCAACAGGAAAATAAATAGACAAGCCCTTCGCAGAGGGAAGCATTGACTTGCAGAGGTGCGAGAGCTCAGGCTTTGAAAACAAAGATAATAATTTTGGGCGCCATGCTTTCATTGTCAATGCAATGACCAAGAGTTCTCAATATCTTCCATGCTACTCATGCTATAGGCGGTTCCGAAACAGAAAAGTAAAGTTTTAACTCCCCCACCACCAATCAATCACACTCCACGGCTAGCCGAATCCTCGGGTACCGTCCATACTAACATCAGTCCCGGGGGAGTCTTGTTTTACAGTTATGTTTTCGATTTAAGCGTGGAACTGGGCATCCCAAATACCGGTCCCTTTCTCGTCAATGACTGTGAATAAACACATGTCGAGGATAACACTCCTAGCATGGAAGATACCAATAGCCCTCTGTCACCACATGAGCGGTTCGGGCATGCAAAACAGATTATTTCTTGAAGGTTTAGAGAATGGCACATGCAAATTTACTTGGAACGGCAGGTAGATACCGCAAATAGGTAGGTATGGTGGACTCTCATGGAAAAACTTTTGGGTTTATGGAAGTAGATGCACAAGCAGTATTCCCGCTTAGTACAAGTGAAGGCTAGCAAAAGACTGGGAAGCGACCAACTAGAGAGCGACAACAGTCATGAAGATGCAATGAGTCTGACTAACATTGATTGCAAGCATGAACATGATATAAATCACCATGAATACGAACATCATATAGGCTATGTTGATTTTGTTTCAACTACATGCATGAACATGCGCCAAGTCAAGCCACTTGAAATATTCAAAGGAGAATACCATCCTATCATACTACATCATAGTCATCTCAAAATCTATGTTGGCATTCAAGACAAACCATTATAAGCTCTTAGCTAAATAAGCATGGCATCAGGAACTATGATCTCTAAGTTGTCATTGCAAACATGGTTCTCTCACAACAAAGCTAAATCTGGGTCGACAAGCTAGTCATATTTACAAAAATAAAATAGATAGAGTTCATACCAGCTTTTCAGTCTGAGTCACTTCATCATATATCATCATTGTTGCCTTTCACTTGCACGATCCAACGATGTGAACAATAATAAGCGTGCTCGTGCATTGGACTAAGCTGAATCTGTAGGCAAACACAAAGGAGAAGACAAAATAATATGGCTCTTTGAAAGCTAAAAAGGTAAGCATGCAAGAACCACTAAACATTGTAACCAATATCTTCTACCTTGACACAAATAAAATGAAAACTATTTACGCGACATAACTCCAAACAAGCAAAAGAAGAAAGAAAAATCTTTTTGGGTTTTCTCAAAAGGACACAAAACAAGAAAACAAGAAAACAAAAAGAAACTAGCATGGATAATACAGTGGCAAAGTGTAAACACCGGCTAACAAAGTGAAAGCATAAGCATGAATGTAAAGTCGGTGAGAACACGTACTCCCCCAAGCTTAGGCTTTTGGCCTAGCTTGGTCTACTCCCATGGATGATCCTCACGAAACCCAAAGTCATAATGGGTGTTATACGGGAGTGCTGCAGCCACTGCCTGAATAGCTGCCTCACGAAGTCGAGCAGCAGTCGCCTCCCTCTCATACTCCTGTGCCTCTCCTATGGTTATGTAGTATCTTCGTTTTACCTGAAAGTCAAAGAAAGCAGGAGCAGAAGGGTAATATGGAAAACATGTTGCCGGTTAAATATCAAGCGGTATAGGAGGGATTCATGATCTCTCTCAAGGAACTGGTAGCGTGTTAGTGCGACACGGTCAAGGTAGGCTGTACGGAGAGGGGGGTCTTCTGGACGGATGGATACCCCAGGAAAATTTGCTAAGCGTGTAGCATAAACTCCACCAAAGAAATCCCCCCCACTGGCATTTTTATTCAGCCTCCTTGCTATAATAGCTCCCATATTGAAGCTCCTTTCACCTGTTACTGCGCTCTTAAGGATACTAAGGTCGGAACCGCATAGGTGACAATGTGCACCCTTGCCGTTAATGCACCTACCTATGAAGAGGGCAAGGTAGTGCAAGGCAGGGAAATGGATGCTTCCTATGGTGGCTTGCGTGATATCTCTGGTTTCTCTCCCACAGTTATACTGGAGACAAAGTCTCTGACCGAAGACTTAGGAGGATCATTAACACTACCCCCATCGGGTATCTTGCAAATCCTATTGAAATCCTCCAGATCCACGGTATAGGATTTATTGTACAGATCAAACAGTATGGATGATTCACGGCCAGCTAAAAATTTAAATCTACACACGAAGGAGGCAGTGAGCAAAGCATATTGTTCACATTTATCTGAGAGGAATTCTTCTAACCCGGCATTGCGGACAAGTGCATCGAACTCATCCTTGAAGCCTGCTTCGATCATGAACTCATCGGAAGGCCATTCACATGGTTGCACCGGTGTGTCCCTTAGTTGAAAAGGTTTGGGCTCCCGAAAGGAGAGATGAGGACCCTTCTTACTTGAGGAACCACCATGAAACTTCCTCCTGAACATAATTTCCTTATGCCGAAATTTTTGAAGTTCAAGAGAAAAGTGAATAAAGACCCACCATGCCTTGTAGCAACTACTCCTACTAGTTCCTAGAGACCGTATCACATGCTAAAACTACTTGGGAGAAGCTAAAATCAACCTTTCAAGCTCAAGAACAGGGTCACCAAGGTAGCAAGAATACGTGAAGGATAAAGCACTAGAGCAAAAACTAATTGGACCAATGGAGGAGTCACTTACCAAGGAGTAATTTGCCCAAAATGGTTCGGAGAATGGTGCTTTGAGCAAGGAGATCGAAAATCATAGCCAAATGAGCGAGAACACGGGTTTGAGCTGCGAAACAATTTTTCTGGAGGTGGAAGAAGAGGCCGGGAGCTGGAATGAGTGGAGGGGGTGCCTGTGGGCCCCACAAGCTTGCACCCCGCCACTAGGGGGTAGGTGGCGGTGGGGGGGGGGGCTTGTGGCCCACTAGTCAGGCCCCCTGGCCAGCTCTCAGGCCCAGAAATTTTAAAAAATTCTAGAAAAAATCATACTAAATTTTCAGGACCATCGGAGAACTTTTATTTTCGAGGTATTTTTCTCCGGGACGCTAAAAACGAAAACAGGAAAAGCTAAACTAATTCCATCATTTTTCTTCTAAGCAACAGAAAAGGAAAACTCAAAACGGAGGTATGTGACTCTCGGATTCATCCGCCTCATGGTCATCAAAAGAAATCCGTCAATGGGATTGATCAAGTCCTTATGACAAAACCTTCTCGAATCGCAAAAAAGAACGAAGAATTTTCGAATAGCCACTAAGTCACCTCAATGGGGATATGAATCTCCCCAACAAGCAAATCATACTTCATCTTGACACGAGGAATAGGGCATTCAAAGCTCCCTATGAGAATCGATGAAGTCTTTTCGATAGCATTGATGCAATGTACTGGATATCGTTTCTTCGGAAAGTGCACTCTGTGCTCGTTACCGTTGACATGGAAAGTGACATTGCCTTTATTGCAATCTATAACAGCCCCTGTAGTGTTTAAAAAGGGTCTTCCGAGGATGATAGCCATGGCATCGTCCTTGGGAATATACAAGATAACAAAGTCTGTTAAGATAGTGGTATTAGCAACCACAATAGGCACATCCTCGCAAATGCCGATAGGGAAAGCAGTTGATTTGTCGGCCATTTGCAGAGAAATTTCAGTGGGTGTCAACTTATCAAACTCAAGTCTACGATAAAGAGAGAGCGGCATAACACTAACACCGGCTCCAAGGTCACATAAGGCAGTTCTTACGTAGTTTCCTTTAATGGAGCAAGGTATAGTGGGCACTCCGGGATCACCAAGTTTCTTAGGAGTTCCACCTTTGAAAGTGTAATTGGCAAGCATGATAGAGATCTCAAGATCTGGTATCTTTCGTTTATTAGTCACGATATCTTTCATGTACTTGGCATATGGAGACATCTTGAGCATATCAGTTAACCACATCTGTAGAAATACGGGTCTTATCATCTCAACGAAGCGCTCAAAATCTTCATCATCCTTTTTCTTGGATGGCTTAGGAGGAAAGGGCATAGATCTCTGAACCCATGGCTCCCTTTCTTTACCATGCTTCCTAGCAGTGAAGTAATTCTTGTCGTATCTCTTAGGTTGTGGATTATCAGGATTAACCGTAGGTTCAATCTCCACATCCTCATCATGGCTAGGTTGAGCATTATTATGAACATCGCTGTCCATATTGTCACCAGGTTCATGTTCATCACCAGATTGTGTTTCTGCATCAGACGCAGAAATATCATTAAGTTCTTCAGGTGTGACAGTATTTGGTGAACTGGCGTGCAGGTTTCTATCATCCTTCTTCTTCTCCTTAGGATGAATAGGTGTATCAGCATTGATTCCTTGAGTATCTTGATCAATTCTCTTAGGATGACCTTCAAGATACAAAGGTTCCTGAGTCATTTTGCCTCCTCTAGTAATGACTCTGACAGAGTTGTCATTTAATTCATTGAGCAAGTCATTCTGAGCTTTAAGTACTTGTTCTACCTGAGTAGTAATCATAGAGGCATGTTTACTCAGAAGCTTCAGAGCATTGAAATTTCGGTCTACACAAGCACTTAAATGGCTAAGCATACGAGTACTTTGTTCCAAATGTCTGCTAACATAATCATTGAAACTCTGTTGTTTGGCAACAAAGTTGTCAAATTCATCAAAGCATAGGCTAGCAGGTTTATCAAAAGGAATATCACTCTCATCAAACCTGCGCAGAGAATTCACTTCCACTACCTGTATCGGGTTATCGAGACCGTGGATCTCTTCGATAGGTGGTAGATTTTTGACATCTTCAGATCTAATGCCTTTCTCTTGCATAGATTTCTTGGCTTCTTGCATATCTTCGGGATTGAGGAATAGAATACCTCTTTTCTTAGGAGTTGGCTTAGGAGGTGGTTCGGGAATAGTCCAAGCATTATCGTTGATCAAGAGGTTATTCAGTAGGGTCTCAGCTTGTTCTACAGTTCGTTCCCTAAAAACACAACTGGCACAACTATCTAGGTGCTCTCTAGAGGCATCGGTAAGTTCGTTATAGAGGATATCAAGTATCTCGTTCTTCTTAAGAGGGTGATCAGGCAAAGCATTTTGTAGCTGGACTAGCCTCCCCCAAGCTTGTGGAAGACTCTTTTCTTGGAGTTGAGCAAAGTTGTATATTTCCTGCAAGGCAGCTTGCTTCTTATGGGCAGGGAAATATTTCTCGCAAAAGTAATAGAACATCTCCTGGGGACTACGCACACATCCAGGAGCAAGAGAGGTGAACCAGACTTTAGCGTCATCCTTTAGACAGAAAGGAAACAACTTAAGGATATAGTAGTGGCGGATCTTCTCCTCATTAGTGAAAAGGTTGGCTATTTCGGATAGTTTGGAAAGATGGGCTATGACCGTCTCAGACTCATAACCATGAAAAGGATCAGATTCGACTAGAGAGATTATCTCAGGGTCGACAGAGAATTCATAATCCTTATCAGTGACAAAGATAGGCGAAGTGGCAAACTTCGGGTCATTTTTCATCCTAGCTTCCCGAGATTTTTCCTTCCACTTGAGAAGTAATTTCTCAGCGTCATAGGCATCCTTACACGCAAGAAAATCCTCAGCTGTCTCTCCCTCCATAACGTAACCCTCAGGTATATCCGGAAATTCATATCTAGGAGAATAGATCTAGCAGGAGCAAAAGTAGGTTCTATCTCAATAGTATCGGCAGTATCAGAAGCATCACGAGCATTGGTAGTAACTCTACTAATATGAGCATCAAGGAACACTCCTAGTGGAACATCAGTCAAAGTAGTATCTCTAGGAGTATCAAGCATAGCATCATCAGGCAAAATAGCATCTCTAGCATCATCACGCAAAGCAGTATCAAGCATAGCATCTCTAGCAGTATCAAGCATAGAATCTCTAGCAGTATCAGGCATAGTATCAAGCATAGTATCATCAGGCATAGTATCAAGAATAGCATCTCTAGCAGTAGTATCACAAGCATCATTAAGCACAGGCGACATATCAAGATTTCTAGCAGGAGGTGATGTCGCAAACTTACTCATAACTGAAGGTGAATCAAGTGCAGAGCTAGATGGCAATTCCTTACCTCCCCTCATAGTTGAGGGCAAGACTTTGGTATTCGGATCCTTCAGATTCTTCATAATGATCAGCAGATATAAATCCCAAGTAACTCAGAGAATATAGAAATACCTCCCCGGCAACGGCGCCAGAAAAATGCTGATCTGCAATCTCTGGCGTTAACTAGACGAATGCTTATGACAACAAACCTTCTCCTGCAATGGCACCAGAAGAATGCTGCTAGCACTCCCCGGCAATGAAACTGCAAGAATGTTGTTGATAGCCCACCAGCGCGTGGGTTCGCAGCAGTTTTCGAGGGTAGAGTATTCGACCCAATTTGTTGATAAGCCTCAGGAGGTGAGAGTATACTCTCAAGTATTAGCAGCTGGATTTGTCAGATTCAACCACACCTGAAAGATTAGTATCTGCAAGCATAGTAGTAACAGCAAAATAGTATGATAACAATGGTGTCAGAAACGATCTGTTGACGGCAGACTATTCCTAACGATTGTATCAATGGCGCCTTCGTTGCCGCGTTGACGGAAGTTGTCAATTCCCGTCAACGGTAGGTGAACCAATAGTGTAACAGGTAGCAGCAGTGTAACGAGAAATATCAGTGGCAAGGAACAGCAGTAGTGACAGCAGTAGCAAGTAGCAACAGTAGCAAACGATAGTAGTAGAAATAGTAGCAGCAGTAGCAGCAGAGTAAGACAAGTAATAGCAGTAGCAAAGCAAGACAAGTAACTGCAGTAGCAACAGTAGTAGCAGTAGCAGAGCAAGACAAGTAACAACAGCAGTAGGACAAACTCGTAGGCAATGGGTCGGTGATTTGTTTGGATGATATTCATCATGCAACAACTATAACACGGAGAGATATGTGGCTAGCTCCCGTTCGTCAATGTGATGTAGGCATGCATTCCGTGTGTCGTCATACGTGCTTAGGGAAAAGAACTTGCATGACATCTATTGTCCATCCCTCCCGTGGCAGCAGGGTCCAAAAGGAAACTACGGGATATTAAGGTTCTCCTTTTAATAAAGAACGGGGCCAACGCATTAGCACTTGGTGAACACATGAACTCCTCAAACTATGGTCATCATCGGGAGTGGTTCCGGTTATTGTCACTCCGGGGTTGCCGGATCATAACACATAGTAGGTAACTACAACTTGCAAGATCGGATCTAAAACACACATATATTGGTGACAACATAATAATTTCAGATCTGAAATCATGGCACTCGGGCCCTAGTGACAAGCATTAAGCATGGCAAAGTAGTAGCAACATCAAATCTCAGAACATAGTGGATACTAGGGATCAATCCCCATCAAAACTAACTCGATTACATGATTGATCTCATCCTACTCATCACCGTCCAGCGAGCCTACGAATAGATTACTCACGAACGACGAAGAGCTTCATGGAATTGGAGAGGGAAGAAGGTTGATGATGACGATGGCGACGATTTCCCCTCTCCGGAGCCCAAGACGGACTCCAGATCTGCCCTCCAGATGAAGAACAGGAGGTGGCGGCGCCTCCGTATCGAAAACGCGATGAAAACTTCTCTGGACGAAAGGCAACTTATAGAGCTGGAGTTGGGGGCGGCAGGTGCATGTGGGCCCCACAAGCCTGCCCATCGCCACCAGGGGGTGGTGGCGGAGCAGGGGCTTGTGGCCCACTGGCCCACCCCCTGAGGTGGAACTTGGCGCAGATATTTTTGATATTTCCCAAAACTGCTCCCCGTAAATTTTCAGGACGTTTGGAGAACTTTGATTTCTACACAAAAATAACACCAAGGCAATTCTGCTGAAAACAACGTCAGTCTAGGTTAGTTCCATTCAAATCATGCAAATTAGAGTCCAAAACAAGGGCAAAAGAGTTTGGAAAAGTAGATACGATGGAGACGTATCAGTGATGCAGCACAGTAGCAGTAAGTATTTCCCTTAGTTTTGAGAACCAAGGTATCAATCCAGTAGGAGTATCAAGACAAGTCACCAATGTACGTGCGCAAAAACAAACAAACTTGCACCCAACGCTATAAAGGGGTTGTCAATCCCTGCACGATTAATTGCAAAGTGAGATCTGAAGGTGGAAAGTGCAACACAGTAAAAGTGTAGAGCTGAAAATATGATGTGAAGTAGACCCCGGGGCCATAATGTTCACTAGAGGCTTCTCTCATGATAGCAAGTATTACGGTGGGTGAAGGAATTACTGTCGAGCAATTGATAGAACCGCGCAAAGTCATGATGATATCTAAGGCAATGATCATACATATAGGCATCACGTCCGAGACAAGTAGACCAATACTGTCTGCATCTACTACTATTACTCCACACATCGACTGCTATCCAACATGCATCTAGCTTATTGAGTTGATAACAAACAGAGTAACGCCTTAAGCAAGATGACATGATGTAGAGGGATAAATTCATGCAATAGATATAAACCCCATCTTTTTGCCCTTGATGGCAACAACACGATGCGTGCCTCGCTACCCCTTCTGTCACTGGGTGAGGACACCGCACGGTATGAACCCAAAACCAAACACTTCTCCTATTGCAAGAATTATAGATCAAGTTAGCCAAACGAAACCCACAACTCGAAGAGAATTACAAGGATACGAAATCATGCATATAAGAGATCAGAGGAAACTCAAATAATATTCATAGATAATCTAATCATAAATCCACAATTCATCGGATCTCGACAAACACACCGCAAAAGAAGATTACATCGGATAGATCTCCATGAAGATCATGGAGAACTTTGTATTGAAGATCCAAGAGAGAGAAGAAGCCATCTAGCTACTAGCTATGGACCCGAAGGTCTGTGGTGAACTACTCACGCATCATCGGAGAGGCAATGGTGTTGATGAAGAAGCCCTCCGTGTCCGAATCCCCCCTCGGGCACCAGAACGGTCCCCAGATGGGATCTTGCGGAGACAGAAGCTTGCGGCGGCGGAAAAGTATTTTCGTGGCTCTCTCTGGCAGTTTTGGATTTTTAGAGGATTTATAGGCGGAAGAAGTAGGGCAAAGGAGCCATAGGGGCCCCACAAGCCTGCTAGGTGCGGCCCCCGAGGGCGCGGCTAGGGGGCTTGTGACCTCCCCCGGGGTCCTTTGCCTTGGTTCTCAAGTTCCGTGCATATCTTCTGGTACGGAAAAAATCATTCCGAAGATTTTATTCCGTTTGGACTCCGTTTAATATTCTCCTCTGAAAAAGGTCAAAAATACGGAAAAACAGAAACTGTCACTTGGCACTGAGTTAATAGGTTAGTCCCAAAAAATATATAAAATAGCATAATCATGCATACAAAACATCCAAAGTTGACAAGATAATAGCATGGAACCATCAAAAATTATAGATACGTTGGAGGCGTATCACATCTATGAAAAGATAAAGAACACACAAAAAAGATAAGCATGAAAACTATGTTGTGTTCTAGGGTGGAGTGGAGTGTGTTTCTCTCCCAAACAAAGAAGGCTAGGTTCCAACTTGTTATGAACAACAAGCAAAAGTAAAACAAACTAAAAAGTAAAGAGCGGGACGCTCCAAGCATAGCACATGACATATGGAGTGATAAAAATATAGCATGAAGAAGGACGAACTGATGATTGTTGATGGAGAAGGGGATGCATGGGGGCATCCCCAAGATTAGACGCTTGAGTCTCCTTGAATATTTCTTGGGGGTGCATGGGGGCATCCCCAAGCTTGAGCGCTTGAAACTCCTGGATCTTCTTTCATCATCTTCCATCGCATACTTGAAAACTCCCTTCATACGAAACTCATCATAAGCTGATTAGAGTGGTTAGTGCCCATAGTAAAATAATTTATTCTCTACTGAAAGTAAATATTTTCATGAAGAGATACTGTTTTTGAAGATTTCCAAAAGGTTTTGGCAAAGAAAAAGCAAGCTTAAGATTTGCAAAACAATGAAAACGCAAAACAAGGCAGAATCTTGAAAAACAGAACAACAGGTAGTAAATAATTTTTTCGGGGCACTTCTGCAACTCAAATCAAAAGCTCAGGACAGATGCCAGAAATACAATTATATATATCATATTGTCAAAAACATCCAAATCAAAAAGTTGATCTAGTGATTTTTGGCGAATTTTTCCGTCAAGTAGACATAATTTGTTTCTGGACAACATGTCACAACTTTTGAACTTTCTTGCAATCGGAGGCTAAAACTTGGCACAAATCTTGAAAGTAAAGATACAATAATGTTGCTGCAGTAGTAAAAAGCATCAAGACCACTAAGACTTAAAGTAAAACAAATTGGGTTGCCTCCCAACAAGCGCTTTCTTTTATGCCTTTGAGCTAGGCATGATGCAAAAAGATCAAGTATTATCAACTCCAAAAGAATAACTAACCCGAATAACGGACTCATAAGGTAACTTAATCTTCTTTTGAGAGAAGTGTTCCATTCCCTTTTAAAGGGGAAATTGGAATTTAATGGTCCCTTCTTTCATGCCAATGATAGTACCAACGGTGCAGAGAAAAGGACGTCCCAAAATAATTGGACATGAGGGATCACACTCAATGTCCATAATAAGAAAATCAACAGGAACATAATTATCATTGACAACAATAAGAACATCATCAATTCTCCCTAAAGGTTTCTTTATGGAAGAATCAACAAGAAGAACACCAAAATAACATTGATCAAAAGGTTTCAAATCAAGCATATCATATATTCTTTTGGGCATAACGGAGGCACTAGCTCCAACATCACATAAAGCAAAGCAAGATAAATTATTCAATTTAATCTTGACCATAGGATCCCAACCATATTCTAGTTTTCTAGGAATATAAGTCTCTAGCTTGAGCTTCTCCTCCCTAGTTGTGATAAGGGCATTGGTAATATGCTCGGTGAAGGCAATATTGAGTGTACTAGTGTGGGGGTCTTTAGCCATTCTTTGCAAAAAATGATAACTTCGGAAAGACTAAAATTATCAAAATCAATATTACTACCATTAATTAAAGTGGTGGTGATGTTATCTAAGCTCATTCTTTTGGTTGTATCTAAGTTCAAAGGACCTTCTTGTCCTAAAGTTGAGGTATTAGCATCACCATTAATAGGTCCATTGGGACTAGGGATGTGATGGGTGCTAATAGTTTTGAGATCCTCAACAACTTGTATAGTAGCAAGGGTAGTGTGTGTAGGAAGGCTCTTAATCCTATCTTCCTCTTCTTTTTCTCTAGCCCATCTATCCTTAAGTTTGGCTAGAATTCTTATGATCTCATTAATTTGGACTTGGATATCATTCATGGGTGTGGTTTTCCTTTCCTCAAGGGGGGAAGTTCTAATTTTAAGCATCTCTACATCATTAGCTATGTTGTCTACCTTCAAAGAGAGACTATCTAATTTTCTAATTTCTCTTCTACACTCTTGTTGAAGGCTTTTTGAGAAGTGATAAAGTCTTTAAGCATTCTCTCTAATTCAGAAGTGGAGTTTTTGGTGCTAGGATAAGTGTTGTTGTTCCCATAGTTGTTGGATGGGAATGGTTTAGGATTGCTACCAAAATTACTCCTATAAGCATTATTATTAAAGTTGTTCCTAGAGATAAAATTAACATCAACTTGATCTCTTTCTTGAGCAACCAAAGAATTTAAAGGAACATCATGAGGATCAATAGGAGCTTGCTTAGTAAGTAAAGTCATGATCATGTCAACCTTATCATTAAGGGAGGAGATCTCCTCAACAGAGTTTACCTACCTACCTGTTGGAGCTCTCTCGGTGTGCCATTGAGAATATTTTGTCATCATATCATCCAATAGCTTCGTGGCAGCACCAAGTGTAGTTGACATAAAGGTTCCTCCCGCGGTCGAGTCCAACAGATTCCGTGAGGTATGAAAGTGAGTTATATCGACTAGAGGGGGGTGAATAGGAGATTTTTAGAATTTCATCACTAAGGAAATTCCTTTTGAGGAAATTCCTCACTGATGACTAACTTACAACGGAAACAGTAAAGGATCAGGAGTGCAAAGTTTCACTACAACAGTTTTTCAGTATGAGGAATGTGAAAACCGATTGCACAGTAAGCAGGCACGCAGAAAACAGATGAGGATTAACTTGCGTCAAGAATTTGGGGTTGAAGAATTTCAGAGAAAGTCTTCAGCAAATTCTTCAAACAGTGACAGTGAAAATAATCAACACATAATCTGAGGAACATAAAGAGTTGAGGAATTAGAACCCGTTTCACAGCGAAGACAGTAGTTGATGACCCAGTTCCAACTGCTGTGACAGTTGTACATCTAGTTTGGAGCGGCTTGGTATTTAAACCAAAAGACACACAGTCCCGGGACACACAGTCCCTACCGTATTCTCCTTGGGCTAAGAACACATAGTCCTCGCCCAACTCTCGTCGTAAGTCTTCAGGGCAGACTTCCAAACCCTCACAAACTTGGTCACCCGGCGATCCACAATTGACTGCTTGATTGCTCTAGACCATGACGCCTAACCGTATGGAGGATGCACAGTCCTCAAAGGTAAAAGGCTTCAGTCCCATATAGGAACAACTTCTTCAGTGATGCTCAATCACTTGGTTTTCGGTTTGTGGTTTGGTGTTTGGGGTATTTCCTCACTGATGAATTACTCTCGAAGACTCTGAGGAATTTGGGTTGCTCTTATGACAAGTGTCAGTTTCTAACGGAGCAGCCAACCAGCTAATGGTTGTGGGGGGCGACTATTTATAGACTGGGAGCATCCCGACATGATTTGACATTAATGCCCTTAACTAATATGACCGTTGGTGTGGATAAGACCAATGATGTGGCGTGGCTATCGAAACGGTCGGGACCCTCAACTATGAGAGTCCTCATGTCACTCATATTCCTCACTTGAGGCTTTTGGTAGGATTAGGCTTGGGTTGAGCATCATGAGGAAATTCATTCCAATGTGTTACCTCGACCCCCTTTAACAGTACGGTGTTCCTATTACTCAAGTGTGAAGAAAACAAAACAGAAAGAGTAAATCTTCATGCTTCAAAGTCTTCAGAATGATTTTCTTCAGGACACACCGAATTCCTCAATTTCAATATCTTCATGAGGAATATCAATTTCATCGCAAATTCTTCGCGATTCAAATCTTCAGCTTCAGACCAATTTCTTCAACCGAAGATATACATTTTTAGGGGTCGATATTCATTGAATATTTCAGACTCCTCGGTGACTTATAGATCCTGTGTACACTCATGAACACATTAGATACTTAACCTATAAGTCTTGAAACCACCAAAATCACTAAGGGGCACTAGATGCACTTACAAGGTAAAGTTCATTCCTGCTTAGAAAGTTTGGATAACCATCCAAGTAGTCAAACCATGTGTAGGGCAATTCTTAACAAGAGATTTCATATGTTTCCAAGCTTGGGCAACGTGTTCATTATCCAACTGCCTAAAATTCATAATGTTACTTCTTAACTGGATAATCTTAGCAGGCGGCTAATACTTCCCAATAAAAGTATCTTTGCACTTATCCCAAGAATCTATGCTATTCCTAGGCAAAGATTGAAGCCACACTTTAGCTCCTCATCTCAAGGAGAAAGGAAAAAGCTTAAGTTTAACAATATCACCATCAACTTCTTTGTACTTTTGCATATCACAAAGCTCAACAAAATTATTCAAGTGCAAAGTGATACGTCTCAAACGTATCTATAATTTTTGATGGTTTCACGCTGTTATCTTGTCAACTTTGGATGTTTTGTTTACCTTTTATATCTTTTTTGGGACTAACTTATTAATCCAGTGCCAAGTGCCAGTTTCTGTTTTTTCTGTGTTTTTGACACTTTTCAGATCTGATTTTGGAACGGAGTCCAAACGGAATAAAATCCCCGAAATAAATTTTTCCAGAACGGAAGAAGATCGGGAGACTTGAGGGCCAAGGCAGTGGGCCCACAGGGAGCCCACAAGCCCTGTTGCCGCGGCCAGGGGGCGTGGCAACCAAGCTTGTGGCCTCCCTGGCGCTTCCTTGCCCTAGGTCTTTGGCTTATAAATTCCCTAAAAATCCAGAAAAAATCAGGGCATCCACGAAAACACTTTTCCGCCGCCGCAAGCTTCCGTTTCCGCGAGATCTCATCTGGAGACCTTTCCCGGTGCCCTGCCGGAGGGGACTTTGGAGTTGGAGGGCTTCTACATCAACATCATCGCCTCTCTAATGACTCGTGAGTAGTCTACTTCAGACCTACGGGTCCGTAGTTAGTAGCTAGATGGCTTCTTCTCTCTCTTGGATCTTCAATACAAAGTTCTCCATGATCTTCATGGAGATCTATCCTATGTAATCCTCTTTGGCGGTGAGTTTGTCGAGATCCGATGAATTGTGGATTTGTGATCAGATTATCTATAATTTATATTTGAGTCTTTGCTGATTTCTTATATGCATGATTTGATATCCTTGTAAGTCTCTCCGAGTCTTGGGTTTTGTTTGGCCAACTAGATCTATGATTCTTGCAATGGGAGAAGTGCTTGGTTTCGGGTTCATACCGTGTGGTGACCTTTTCCAGTGATAGAAGGGACATCAAGGCATGCATCGTGTTGTTGCCATCAAGGGTAACAAGATGGGCTTTTATCGTAGATATGAGATTTTCCATCTACATCATGTCATCTTTCTTAAGGAGTTACTCTGTTCTTTTGGACTTAATACACTAGATGCATGCTGGATAGCGGTCGACGTGTGGAGTAATAGTAGTAGATGCCGAAAGTATCGTTCTACTTGTTTTGGACGAGATGCCTATAGATATAATCATTGCCTTAGATAACGTCACGACTTTGCGCGGTTCTATCAATTGCTCGACAGTAATTCATTCACCCACCGTCTACTTGCTTTCATGAGAGAAGCCACTAGTGAACATTACGGCCCCCGGGTCTATTCACAATTATCGTTTCCACTTTCACTTTTACCTTGCTCTGTTTACTCTTTGATTTCAGTTCTCACATTGCAAACAATCTATAAGGGATTGACAACCCCTTCATAGCGTTGGGTGCAAGCTCTTTGTGTTTGTGCAGCTACTTGTGACTCTCCTCCTACTGGATTGACACCTTGGTTCTCAAAACTTAGGAAAATACTTACCGCCGCTGTGCTACATCACCCTTTCCTCTTCAAGGGAACACCAATGCAAGGCTCCAAGGCCGCGGGGAAATCCTTTGCATATTTGCCAAGGAAGTCCCTATAGGCGTAGCCGTAGCAACATGATTCCTGGCGCAGTTACCAGGGAAGGTCTATTGTCGCAGTAGTAGAAGGATTTCTGGCGCCGTTGCCGGGGAGGAGATCTATCCAAGTACGTGTCACAAACTCATCTCTTGCATTTACTTTTTTTGCCAGTTGCCTCTCGTTTTCCTCTCCCCCACTTCACATTTGCCGTTTTCATTTCCCTTTCTCCTTTGCCGTTTCCTTTTGCCTTTTAGCCGTTTTCTTTTGCCTTTTTGTCGTTCTCTTTTGTCCGCTTACTTCCTGCTCGTTTGTGTGTGGGATAGTCCATCAATGGCTAGACCCACCACTCCAAACGATACCCTTGAGAACGAAGTTCTCAATTTCAGGCAGAATGAGGAAGAAAATTTAAAGGACGCTTGGTACCGGATTTGCAATGCTCAAAATACATCTACTTGTAAGCAATCCACTACCATTGTTCTTAGTAGTTTTTATGTTGGAATCTCTCCTTGGAATAGGTATATCCTTGATACCTTCATAGGCGGAATTTTTTTGGGGAGCCATACTGTTGCCTCCTATGGAGCTATCATGAATTTGGTAGGCTCACCCCCGCTCATGGTTAATGGAACTACCTTGACCTTGGAACACATGATGCAAAGGCTTGACGCTATTGAAAACAAAATTGCCACAGTTGAATTTATTGAGGGTTTGGATAGAAAGATCTACAATCAAATTACTCAGTATAGATCCAAAGTGGGAATGGTCTTGAAAAATTTAAGGGAGAAGGAACCTATACTTAATGATTCCTCTAGAATTGGCAAACTAGAAGATGTCATAACCAACTTGGGTTCCGCTTTTGCCGCTGTGCAAAATACTCCAAATCTCACTCTCAAAAAGACCGTCAAGTCTGTTTTTGTTCCTAAAGCTAGTGGTGAGTCATCCAATAAATATGAAGATCTTAATATGATAAATGATCACACTACTTATGGTTTGAGCACAAAAGATGACTATACGTGATTCAATCACCTTATGCCTAGCTAAGGGCGTTAAACAATAGCGCTTGTTGGGAGGCAAGCCAACGAATCTATCCTTTTTCTTTCTGTTTTGTGTTTTCCACACTTTCATAATTCTGTTATGATTGTGTTTTTTGTGTTTCTTTTTGCGTTTGTGCCAAGCAAAACTGTTATGATTAGTCTTGGGGATGATCGTTTGGTCATGCTGGAAAAGACAGAAACTTTCCGCTCACGAAAAGAATTTTCATTTTTTTTATGTAAGAGATTTTGAGTTGATTCTTTTTTCTTATGATTTCTACACAAATTATTCAGAATTTCGTAATTTTTCAGAATTTGTGAAGTAAAATAAGTATACTAAGTATACAGATTTCTACAGACTAGTCTGCTGTTAACAGATTCTGTTTTTGTTGAGTTGGTCGCTTATTTTGATGAAACTATGGATAGTATCGGGGGTATTAGCCATGGAAGATTGAAAATACAGTAACCCAACATCAACATAAGTAGAATTTAAGTTTGCTACAGTACCTAAGCAAGTGGTGGTTTGCTTTCTTATACTAATGTTATCACGAGTTTCTGTTTAAGTTTCGTGTTGTGAAGTTTTCAAGTTTTGGGTGAAGTTCTTATGGACAAAAAGATAAAGAGTGACAAGAGCTCAAGCTTGGGGATTCCCAAGGAACCCCAAGTTGATTCAAGGATTCCGTAAAAGCCTAAGCTTGGGGATGCCACGGGAAGGCATCCCCTCTTTCGTCTTCAATCCATCAGTAACGTTACTTGGGGCTATATTTTTATTCACCACATGTTATGTGTTTTGCTTGGAGCGTCCTATATAGTATGAGCCTTTTATTTTTGTTGTGTCACAATCATCCTTGCTGCAAACCTAGATAGAGAGACATGCACTCACCGTGATTTTGTCGAGCTTCACTTATATCCTTTGGTTAGACAATTCAGCTCACATGTGCTTCACTTCTATCTTTTGAGCTAGTTGCTTTTGCTCTATGTGCTTCACTTATGTCTTTTATAGCACGGCGGTGTGTGTGGCTTGGTAGTTGATCTATGCTTTGAAAGTAGTCTCAAAAGGGGTAGTTATCCAAAGGGATACGAAAACTTCCACCTTCATGTGCATTGAATAGTTAGAGAAGTTTGATTCATCTCAATTAGTTTTGAGTTGTGGTTGTGGTAATATTGAAGTTATATTAGTAAGGTGTTGTGGATCTAGAAATACTTGTGTTGAAGTTAGTGATTCCCGTAGCATGCACGTATGGTGAACCACTATGTGATGAAGTCTGAGCATGATTAGTCTATTGATTGTCATCCTTTGTGTGGCGGTCGGGATCGCGCGATGGTTTATACCTACCAACCCTCCCCCTAGGAGTATGCGTTGAATGCTTTGTTTTGATTACTACTAAACTTTTGCAACAAGTATATGAGTTCTTCATGACTAATGTTTAGTCCATGGTTTAGATGCACTTTCACCTTCCACCATCACTATCTTCTTTAGTGCCGTGCAACTTTCGCCGGTGCACAAAACCACCCATATAGCCTCCCTCAAAACAGCCACCATACCTACCTACTATGGCTTTTGCAAAGCCATTCGGAGATATATTGCCATGCAACTACCTCCATGACATGTGCCACCACTTCTACATTGCCATTGCATGATCATAAGATAGCTAGCATGATGTTTCCATTGATGTCTATGCCATGCTAGATCATTGTCACGGTACACTACCGAAGGCATTCCATATAGAGTCATCATTGCTCTAAGTTTTGAGTTGTAAGTGTGATGATCATCATTGATGGAGCATTATCCCATGTGAGGAAATAAAAGAGGCCAAAGATGCCCACCAAAATTTTAAAAAAAGAGATGCCAAAGAGCCCACCAAAAAATGAGAGAAAAAGAGAGAAGGGACAATGCTATCACCTTTCCACACTTGTGCATATTAAGCACCATGATCTTCATGATTGAGTGTCTCTCGTTTTGTCACCACCATATAGCTAGTGGGAATTTTTCATTATATAACTTGGCTTGTATATTCCAATGATAGGCTTCCTCAAAATTGCCTTAGGTCTTCGTGAGCAAGCAAGTTGGATGCACACCAACTAGTTTTATTTAAGAGCTTTCACATACTCTTAGCTCTAGTGCATTATTTGTATGGCAATCCCTACTCATTCACGTTGATATCTATTGATGAGCATCTCCATAGCTCATTGATATGCCTAGTCAATGTGACCATCTTCTCCTTGTTTGTCTTTGCAACCTCCACCAAACTCCACACCACTTATAGTGCTAAAACCATGGCTCACGCTCATGTATTGCGTGAGAGTCGAAAAAGTTTGAGAAAGTAAAGGTGTGAAAACAATTACTTGGCCAATACCGGGGTTGTGCATGATTTAAATTCGTTGTGCAATGATGATAGAGCATAGCCAGACTATATGATTTTGTAGGGATAACTTTCTTTTGGCCTTGTTATTTTGAAAGTTCATGATTACCTTGCAAGTTTGCTTGAATTATTATTGTCTCCACGTCAATAGCAAACTATTGTATTGAATCTAATGGATCTGAACATTCACGTCACATAAGAGGAGTTACAACGGACATCTATGCTAGGTAGCATGAAAGCATCAAAAAATCATTCTTTATCACTTCCCTACTCGAGGACGAGCAGGAGTTAAGCTTGGGGATGCTTGATACGTCTCAAATGTATCTATAAATTTTGATGGTTTCACGCTGTTATCTTGTCAACTTTGGATGTTTTGTTTACCTTTTAAATCTTTTTTGGGACTAACTTATTAATCAAGTGCCAAGTGCCAGTTCCTGTTTTTTGTGTGTTTTTGCTCTTTTCAGATCAGATTTTGGAACGGAGTCCAAACGGAATAATATCCCTAAAATAAAGTTTTCCAGAACGGAAGAAGATCTGGAGACTTGAGGGCCAAGGAAGTGGGCCCACAGGGAGCCCACAAGCCCTGTTGCCGCGACCGGGGGGGGGGGGGGGGAAGGCAACCAAGCTTGTGGCCTCCCTGGCGCTCCCCTGCTCTAGGTCTTTGGCCTGTATATTCCCTAAAAATCCATAAAAAACCAGGGCATCCACGAAAACACTTTTCCGCCGCCGCAAGCTTCCGTTTCCGCGTGATCTCATCTGGAGACCCTTCCCGGTGCCCTACCGGAGGGGAGTTTGGAGTTGGAGGGCTTCTACATCAACATCATCGCCTCTCCAATGACTCGTGAGTAGTCTACTTCAGACCTACGGGTCCGTAGTTAGTAGCTAGATGGCTTCTTCTCTCTCTTGGATCTTCAATACAAAGTTCTCCATGATCTTCATCGAGATCTATCCTATGTAATCCTCTTTGGCGGTGTGTTTGTCGAGATCCGATGAATTGTGGATTTGTGATAAGATTATCTATAATTTACATTTGAGTCTTTGCTGATTTCTTATATGCATGATTTGATAT
The DNA here is from genome assembly GCF_904849725.1 of Hordeum vulgare subsp. vulgare. NCBI lineage: Eukaryota > Viridiplantae > Streptophyta > Magnoliopsida > Poales > Poaceae > Hordeum > Hordeum vulgare. Next base: position 433,950,780 of record NC_058519.1, on the reverse strand, counting down.
CCTTGTAAGTCTCTCCGAGTCTTGGGTTTTGTTTGGCCAACTAGATCTATGATTCTTGCAATGGGAGAAGTGCTTGGTTTTGGGTTCATACCGTGTGGTGACCTTTTCCAGTGATAGAAGGGACATCAAGGCACGCATCGTGTTGTTGCCATCAAGGGTAACAAGATGGGCTTTTATCGTAGATATGAGATTTTCCATCTACATCATGTCATCTTTCTTAAGGCGTTACTCTGTTCTTTTGGACTTAATACACTAGATGCATGCTGGAAAGCGGTCGACGTGTGGAGTAATAGTAGTAGATGCAGAAAGTATCGGTCTACTTGTTTTGGACGTGATGCCTATAGATATAATCATTGCCTTAGATAACGTCACGACTTTGCGCGGTTTTATCAATTGCTCGACAGTAATTCGTTCACCCACCGTCTACTTGCTTTCATGAGAGAATCCACTAGTGAACACTACGGCCCCCGGGTCTATTCACAACTATCGTTTCCACTTTCACTTTTACCTTGCTCTGTTTACTCTTTGCTTTCAGTTCTCACTTTGCAAACAATCTATAAGGGATTGATAACCCCTTCATAGCGTTGGGTGCAAGCTCTTTATGTTTGTGCAGGTACTTGTGACTCTCCTCCTACTGCATTGATACCTTGGTTCTCAAAACTTAGGAAAATACTTACCGCCACTGTGCTACATCACCCTTTCCTCTTTAAGGGAACACCAACGCAAGGCTCCAAGGCCGCGGGGAAATCCTTTGCATATTTGCCAAGGAAGTCCCTATAGGCGTAGCCACAGCAGCAGGATTCCTGTCGCTGTTACCAGGGAAGGTCTGTTGTCGCAGTAGCACAAAGCAGCAACATCTCCAGCACTGGAGAATTGATCCTTCATAACAAGGTTTAGTAAAGCATGTATAATCTCATAGGACGTTGCCTCAGTGGCAGGAGCAGCAATAGGAGTGCAGATAAAGTCAATGTTGTTGTGACTAGTGAAGTCACACAACTTGGTGTTCTCAGTCGAACCCATAGCAACAGCAATAAGCAAGAACAAAGCAACTATTTTTTTTGTGGTTTTTGGTAGAAGTCTCTAAAGAAAAAACTAGAAAGCAAACTAACAACACCAAAAAACAAAGGTAAAAGATAGCGTGCAACTCCCCTATCTTGAAGACTGGAGTCCTCGGCAACGGCGCCATAAATTTGCTTGATGACGAGTTGATGGATATACTTCTCGCCCCTCGTTGGTTACCCGAAGTGGAAGGTGGGGATGTAGTCAGCAGCAGATTTCCCTTACACGAGGACTGTAAGGTTTATCGAACTAGGAGGACTCCGAGGATCAACAAGTAGGTGTCCGCCGCTCTGGCGCTAGCAGAAGACGTGGACCTGCACACACAACACATAACTTTGCTCCCAACGAGTACAGAGAGGTTGTCAATCTCTCCGGCCTTGTAGTTTGCAAAGGATCAAAACACAAGCGGGAATAGTGATAGTGATTGCAATGGAAAAGTAAATAAAAATAGTAAATGTTGGAGGTGTAAACAATGGTGGTAATATGGACCAGAGTCCCATGATGTTCACTAGTGATGTCTCTCTCCCAAAAGACGATAAACAACTATGCTGGGTGATGTTTGCTGTGTACCCCTGGCAATTGTGCCAGAAATACTCCTACTACGGCACGTTGGTATTCCCTCAAAGCGGAAAGCGTGATGTAGCACAACGACGGTAAGTATTTCCCTCAGTTTGAGAAACAAGGTATCAATCCAGCGCATGAGTATCTTACCAACCTGCACAAACACAAAAGCTTGCACCCAACGCTATAAAGGGGTTGTCAATCCCTTATAGATTGTTTGCCAAGTGAAAACTGAAAGTAACATAGTAACAAAGCAAAGTAAAAGCGGAGTTGTAAACGATGGATGTGAATAGACCCGGGGGCCGTAGTGTTTACTAGTGGCTTCTCTCATGAAAGCAAGTAGCCGGTGGGTGAACAAATTACTGCCGAGCAATTCATAGAACTGTGCAGAGTCGTCATGATATCTATGCAATGATTATTTCTATAGGCATCACGTCCGAAACAAGTAGAGTGATACTTTCTGCATCTACTACTATTACTCCACACACCGACCGCTATCCAGCATACATCTAGTGTATTAAGTCCATAAGAACAGAGTAACACCTTAAGCAAGATGACAAGATGTAGAGGGATAATCTCAAACCAATGATAAAACCCCCCATCTTTTTACCCTTGATGGAAACTGCTTGATGTGTGCATTGCTGCCTCTTTTGTCACTTGGAAAGGTCACCACCTGGCAGAACCCAAAACCAAGCACTTCTCCCATTGCAAGAATCATAGATCTAGTTGGCCAAACAAAACCCAAGACTCGGAGAGACTTACAAGGATATCAAATCATGCATACAAGAAATCAACAAAGACTCAAATATATATCATAGATAATCTGATCACAAGTCCACAATTCATCGGATCTCGACAAACACACCGCCAAAGAAGATTACATCGGATAGATCTCGTGGAGTCATTGGAGGGGCGATGGTGATGATGAAGAAGCCCTCCACCTCCAAAGTCCCCTCTGGCAGGGCGCCGAGAAGGGTCTCCAGATGAGATCTCGCAGAAACAGAAGCTTGCGGCGGCGGAAAAGTATTTTCGAGGCTCCCCTGATTTTTTGCGGAATATTTGGGAATATATAGGCGCAAAACCTAGGCCAGGAGGCGGCCAGGGAAGCCACAAGCTTGCCCACCGCCTCCTCCCCCTGGTGGCGGACTGGGCCCTTGTGGGCTCCCTGAGGCCCACCTGGCCTGGCGCAAAGTCTCCTTGGACTTCTTCCGTTCGGGAAAAAATCATTTCGGGGTTTTTCTTCCGTTTGGACTCCGTTCCAAAATCAGATCTGAAAAGAGTCAAAACCACGAAAAAACAGGAACTGGCACTTGGCACTGAATCAATAAGTTAGTCCCCAAAAAGATATAAAAAGGTACATAAAACATACAAAGAAGACAAGATAACAACATGAAACCATCAAAAATTATAGATACGTTTGAGACGTATCAATCATCCCCAAACTTAACTCCTGCTCGTCCTCGAGTAGGGAAGTGATAAGAATGAATTTTTGATGCTTTCATGCTACCGAGCATAGGTGTCCTTTGTAATTCCTCTTATGTGACGTGAATGTTCAGATCCATTAGATTCAAAACAATAGTTTGCTTTTAACGTGGAAACAATAATAATTCAAGCAAACTAGCAAAGTAATCATGAACTTTCAAAATAGCAAGGCCAAAAGAAAGTTATCCCTACAAAAGCATATAGTCTGGCTATGCTCTATCATCATTGCACAATGAATTTAAATCATGCACAACCCCGATGTTGGCCAAGTAATTGTTTCACACCTTTACTTTCTCAAACATTTTCAACTCTCACGCAATACATGAGCGTGAGCCATGGTTGTAGCACTATATATGGTGTGGAGTATGGTGGAGGTCGCAAGACAAAAAGGAGAAGATAGTCACATTAACTAGGTGTATCAATGAGTTGTGGAGATGCTCATCAATAGATATCAATGTGAGTGAGTAAGGACTGCCATATAAATGATGCACTAGAGCTACAAGTAAGTGAAAGCTCTTAAAGAAAACTAGTGGGTGTGCATCCAACTTGCTTGCTCACGAAGACCTAAGGTAATTTTTGAGGAAGCCTATCATTGGAATATACAAGCCAAGTTATATAATGAGAATTTCCCACTAGCTATATGGTGGTGACAAAACGAGAGACTCTCAATCATGAAGATCATGGTGCTCAAAAAGCACAAGTGTGGAAAAAGTGGTACATTGTCCCTTCTCTCTTTTTCTCTCATTTTTTTTATTTTTTGATTATTTTGGTGGGCTCTTTGGCCTATTTTTATGGGCTTCTTTGGCCTCTTTTATTTCCTCACATGGGACAATGCAACAATAATGATGATCATCACACTTTCAACTCAAAACTTAGAGCAATTATAACTCTATATGGAATGCCTTTGGTAGTGTACCGTGGCAACGATCTAGCATGGCATAGTCATCAATGGAAACATCATGCTAGCTATCTTATGATCATGCAAAGGCAAGTAGACGTGGTGGCACATGTCATGGTGGTAGTTGCATGCCAATATATCTCGGAATGACTTTGAAAAAGCCATAGTAGGTAGGTATGGTGGCTGTTTTGAGGGAGGCTAATGATGGGTTTTGTGCACCGGCGAAAGTTGCACGGCACTAAGAAGATAGTGATGGTGGAAGGTGGAAGTGCATCTAAACATTAGTCATGAAGAACTCATATACTTGTTGCAAAAGTTTTATTAGTAATCAAAACAAATCATTCAACGCATACTCCTAGGGGAAGGGTTGGTAGGTATAAACCATCGCGCGATCCCGACCGCCACGCAAAGGATGACAATCAATATACTAATCATGCTCAGATTTCATCACATAGTGGTTCACCATATGTGCATGCTACGGGAATCACTAACTTCAACACAAGTATTTCTATATCTACAACACCTTACTAGCATGACTTCAATATTACCATAACCACAACTCAAAACTAATTGAGATGAATCAAACTTCTCTAACTATTCAATGCACATGAAGGAGGAAGTTTTCGTATCCCTTTGGATAACTACCCCTTTTGAGACTACTTTCAAACCATAGATCAACTACCAAGCCACGCACCACTGCGCTCTAAAAGATATAAGTGAAGCACATAGAGCAAAAGTATAAAGCTCAAAAGATATAAGTGAAGCACATGTGAGCTGAAATGTCTACCACAAGATATAAGTGAAGCTCGACAAAATCACGGCGTGTGCATGTCTCTCTCTCTAGGTGTGCAGCAAGGATGATTGTGACACAACAAAAATAAAAGACTCCTATGATACAAGACGCTCCAAGAAAAAACACATAACATGTGGTGAATAAAAATATAGCCCCAAGTAACGTTACCGATGGATTGAAGACGAGAGAGGGGATGCCTTCCCGGGGCATCCCCAAGCTTAGGCTTTTACGACATCCTTGAATCTCTTGGGGTGCCTTGGGCATACCCAAGCTTGAGCTCTTGCCACTCTTTATCTTTTTGTCCATAAGAACTTCACCCAAAACTTGAAAACTTCACAACACGAAACTTAAATAGAAACTCGTGATAACATTAGTACAAGAAAGCAAACCACCACTTCCTTAGGTACTGTAGAAAACTTAAATTCTACTTGTGCTGATGTTGGGTTACTGTACTTTCAATCTTCCATGGCTAATACCCCCCGATACTATCTATAGTTTCATCAAAATAAGCAACCAACACAACAAAAAACAGAATCTGTTAACAGCACACCAGTCTGTAGCAATCTGTATGTTTCATATACCTCTGGTACTTCAACAATTCTGAAAAAATACGACAGTGTGAAGAATTTGCATAGCAATCAGCAGCAAAAAGAATCAACTCAAAAGCTCTTACAAAAAGAATGAAAATTCTTTTCGTGAGCAGAAAGTTTCTGTCTTTCCCAGCATGACCAAATGATCATCCTCAAGACTAATCATAACGGTTTTGCTTGGCACAAACGCAAAAAAGAAACACAAAAAACACAATCATAACAGAATTATGGAAGTGTGAAAAACATAAAACTGAAAGAAAAAGGATAGATTCGTTGGGTTTCCTCCCAACAAGCGCTTTTGTTTAACGCCCTTAGCTAGGCGAAAGTGATGGAATCACGTATAGTCATCTTTGGTGCTCAAACCATAAGTAGCCCTCATCATAGATTCATAGGGCAATCTTATTTTCTTTCTAGGAAAGTGCTCCATGCCCTTCTTTAAGGGAAATTGAAATCTAATATTCCCTTCCTTCATATCGATGATAGCACCAATAGTCCTTAGGAAAGGTCTACCAAGAATAATGGGACATGAAGGATTGCAATCTATGTCAAGTACAATGAAGTCCACGGGTACATAGTTCTTATTTGCAACAATAAGAACATCATCGATCCTCCCCATGGGCTTCTTGACGGTAGAATCCGCAAGATGCAAATTAAGAGAACACTCTTCAATCTCATGAAAACCAAGAATATCACATAAAGACTTTGGAATCGCGGAAACACTAGCACCCAAATCACACAAAGCATTGCACTCATAGTTTTTTATCTTGATTTTGATAGTAGGTTCCCACTCATCATGAAGTTTTCTAGGTATCGAGACTTCTAGTTCGAGCTTCTCTTCAAGAGATTTCATCATAGCATCTACGATATGAGCGGTAAATGCTTTGGTTTGGCTATAAGCATGTGGAGAGTTTGCAATGGATTGCATCAAAGAAATGCATTCAAACAAGGAGATTATCATAATTGAATTCCTTGAAATACAAAGTGGGAGTTTCATTACTATCCAAAATTTTGACTTCTTCTACTCCACTCTCTACACCTTTATCATCAAGATAGGTGGACTCCGAATCATCGGGGCGTTTTTCAACCAAAGTGGATTCATATCCAGCCCCTCCATGAGTAGGTTTGACACGCGAAAACAAAGATTCAAGAGGAGACACACCAAGCACTTTAAGATCTTCGTGATTTGCATCACTAGAACGCACCCTTTTAAACCATTCATGTCTAGCGCGAATATGGGCGGTTCTTTCTTTGCTCTCATTCATGGAGATACGCATAGCTTTCAAAGTTTCATCCATGTTGATCTTGGGAGGAGCGCATCTAACTTTCAAAGCATCAATATCACAAGACATCCTATCAACGCTCTTAGCCAAATCGTCTATTTTGAGTAGTTTTTCCTCTATGGACGCATTGAAAATCTTTTGAGAGTTGATGAACTCTTTGATATTACTCTCTAGATCAGAGGGTAAT